>NC_133979.1:7915000-8639044 GCF_047716275.1 Strix uralensis
AGTCTGGATTTCTGGAGTTTTCTTTAGGTATTTCAGGTGACAGAAAGATGCAGAAAGATGTACATGTTATCTCCAGCTAGCATTGAGATCTGAGAAATTATTTGCCACTTGTCATGGCTATTTTCTCGGTGCTTTGAAGGATCTTGCTGAGATATTCCATCTCTAGATACAAATGCAGACTATCTATTCCAGTAACCTGTTTCTGATAGGTAACAGACTACTTCTCTAAATTCTCTTTCGTAAACTCCAGATTCTATCTCCCCATGGAGTAAAGGCCACTTTTTCACCAGATCTTTGAATTTTCAGTTGTCTTTTCTATGATTTATCAAATTCTCATAATTTAGAATGCATATATTTAAGGAGCTGAGTAAAATTTTACATTTGTTTACTTTTTAGTACCACATTATGTTTTGAACTTCTGCTATTTCATTTCGTGACTTCTTTTGAGGGATAACTTTAAGGAAAGTTATACAACCTCCTGAGCCAGTTGAAAGCTGTTTGCTTTAATTCCCGGTGTATTTTACACTGCGAACTCTCAGTTTCAAGTGCTGCTTCTCCTGCAAACTGTAAAGGGTAATTGCATTGTTAAATAACTCACATTTTATGTCAAAAATGTCCATTTCAGTGAGCTTGCCAAGTGCATTATGATCTTTTACAATAAAGACTCTTATACCATTGCTGGTATAAGACAAGCACCACCAACTGAAATTGCATCAGGAATCTACCAGGAGAACTTGATCCCAACCTTAGTTTTGTAGGAAAGGCTGGTAGCAAATTTTGAGGTTACGGTTAGTAATTAATTTGTTCAAGAATAAGTTCTATTGTCATTGGAGTTTTAAAGCATAAGGAACACCAGCAATGCTGTAGACATAATTATTTGTCATCTTTTTACTGCTTTCTTCTTTTGTAAGAGATTGACAAATCTGCTTGCTCTATTGAGACAATGTTTTTAGCTGTTCCTGCTTTGAAACTCATAGACATGATAGTTTTTATTAAAAGTGACATGTTCATAAAACTCATTAAAAGGATTAGAGTTCAAAATTAGTAAAGGACTGACTGAGACTGCTACTTCAATTTACCGCTTCAACGTTGCTTCCAATTTCTGTCTTTATATTGACAGAACCTGCAAATCAAAATGTGATAGAAATGACCACATGTATAGAGAGGAGTGTCAGTAGGATAGATTAAGGCAGTCCAGATCTCTGAAGTACACCATGAAACAATGTACTAGTGAAGTATGTTATATATAAATCTCCATTCCACCTCTCTCTACGTGCACAAGAACTGCATTGGAGGTTTTTGTGTCCCAACAGAGGCAGCAGCAGGAACGACTCTTCTTCCTGTGAGTTTATACCAAAGTAGTGGTAACCTTCACTGGAGAGAGGTTTTGCAGGACCATCAGTGTCTTCCTTTCTCTGAAGCACCTAGCTATGGACAGTCACTAGCTGTTACAGTCACTGGACATTACTAGCTAACTTTGAAGTAGCCTCTTGTCTCCTTCTGCAGGTATGTAGGCTGCTTACCTTCTTAATTCCTCTGGGCCTGATCCTCAGCTGGGCTTTCCTCCAAACCAGTTATACATTTTGCCATGTAGTAATAGCACCTTGTGAACATTAAGCTGTATCCCACATTTCATAGGAGAATGCTTTTGCTCTTGATTTTAGAGGTCTATTGCTGGGATAACTCCCACCTAACAAGCTGGTTTGAAAATATGCTAAAAAATCGTCTTTGCTGATCAAATTACAGTCAGCCAGAATTTAACCTACAACTGTATTCTGTTAAAAAGTTTTAATTCTTTACACTTTTGGAGCTTCATGTTAGAGATCTCTTTGTGCCTTCATCAAATACTGTACTGTCACAGAAACATCTCTGAATGATGGTGTGTTTGGTGGAGCAGCCCTGCAGCCTGTTTTTGCTTGAGCAGGCAGAGTTCCTCTTTCAGGAGTACTCACAAAGGGCACAGTTTGGCATAAGGCAGTAGGTGCTGGGGTTCTTGGAGTACTCAATGAAGAAAGAGAGATACTTCAGATTCAGTTAACAGGAGTGGTCTTATTTAGGTTCTCTAACTCACCTTGCAGAAACGAAAATATTAATTTCAGTGCCAAGACATTATAGAAGGACTACATTTACTTCATGCCCTGCTGAGAGAAGCTAGCAAGAGCCATTATCGAAGACTCCTTTTCTCCTCAGTCATTTAATAGTAGCAGCTTCTCTTTTATTCTGTGCTCTCGGAGAGCAGAATAGGAAGTGATAATCTCCTTGGAATACAGCAGATACCTGTTTGATAAGTGGTAATTGCATTATTCCTGGAGGATTATCACAGTGGTGCTTGTTTCTTTGTAATGAAACTCCACTATATAAGCAGAGCAGAGCTTCGCTAGAAGGTGTATGAAAATCTATTGCAACAGATTGAAGGTGTTTAGGATTCTGTAAACAGAGTTTCGCTTTAAGTGCGTGGTGAGTGGGCTCGCTGTGTAATAGCAGAAGAAAGCTATGTAAAATTACAGCATGGTGTTTGTTGTTTTGTATGTGAGTGAGAATGTTTCCTATTGCTATAACTTCGCTTGGGGATTGTTCTAGTTGTATACAGAGCCTGATATAATAGTCTCAAATGCTTCCTTTAAAAAAAAGTGGTATTTAAATAATGTTAAATTAGTCCATAAATGCTTAGAACGGAGCTAATCTGGTCCTCTGTGGGGAATTTTTTGTTAAAATCCAGTAAACTGTTGATAAAATGTAGAACCAAGAAAATATTAGTTGATAAATCTATTTTAGACAGATAACTTCTAACAGAGAAGAGTTCTGTTGTCAATAGCAATTGCTGGACTGAATTCCTTTTCTGAACCTAGTTACTGCCCAGTGATCAAAACATAGACCTGAGACAGGTTTGTAGCTCTGCAGACTTTACTTACGACATTTAATAAAACACTTCCCTTAAGCAACTCAAGCCTCCTCATTTCTAAGAGGAGGCCTGAGATTTAATGCTGAACTTTTTATGAAAGTAAAAGAAGAAAATTAGCTACATGGCCTCAGCTGGATTTCAGTAGAAACTGGCCACCTTATTTTTGTTAGATGGCTAAGAAAATCCAATCTAAAATGTTGGGAATTTTTCATGTTTGTCTAATCCTTAGAGGTCTCCAAATAGAAAGACCCTTTATAAATGCTTAATTTTTAGTTACTTATGTTCTTTATCTTTTCCTTATCACACTTGAAGCTATCATACATCAACCAAGCACATTCAACACATAGTTATACTGAATGAACTAAATTGATGCATTTTTAGCTGCAACTGCACCATCCCAACAACTTACCATTTAAGAATACTAAAATGTTGTTTGGTATTAATACAATTTATTATTTCTAGTTTTGAACCTTTTTCCTTTAATTGAGGAGGCTAGATTACTCAGTACTTTTAGTTCTACTGATGTAAAGAGTTAAAGGCCTTTTCATATATTCCAGGTAAGAGAAACAGAAAATAAGAAACAAGCATCATTTTCAGAAGCTCATTTTTAGAAGTCAGTAACATGATGTTTTCAAAAGGCTAATATTGCAAAAATCCAATTCCTTGGAAAGTGATATCCAGGAAGAAGAGGCAGCATAACAAGCCTATCAGTGTTTGAACCATTTGTTGGAAGCAGTGTTGCTAGCACAACTGCTTGAACTCTGCCAAGGAATTATATAGTGCTGGAAACATATCCAGGCTCTCTTCTGTTTGCCATCCAAAGCACTGTACAATGCTGTGAAGTAAATGGCATCCCACCATAGATCAGAAACGTGCCAAGTATTTGGCTGATACTCTTTGTGAATGCAAAACAGTTCCCAAGATGTATTTGTGAATATCTGTGGGCAATATGCGATCTGGATGAATCAAAATGGTTGTTGGTTTATACTGTTGCTTATTATTTCCCTTACAATTGTTTCTTACCTTAAAAATTCGTTTAATGGTTTTGTATCTCTTAATAGAGATATATAATAGAAATAATAGAAATTTGTGATCAGACTTAGAACAATATTATTATACCCTGTTCTATGACAATTACACATTTATGTAAAGAAAATATCAGAAACCTAACAGTGTGTTTCAACACAGAAGCCAGCAAATGAAACAGGACAATGTTAGTACCTTGATTACTTTTCAGCCCTTACCCTGTGAAGAATTTTGAGGAGAGGAAATACAGGAAGACAGGTTAACTCTGTTTAGTGTTTTTGCAATTGTTATGAGTCTGAATCCAGGTTCAGTACAGCTGAATTTTTCACAGTTGCCATTAGAGTATCCACAGTAAGACTAAGCAGTATCACAAAATACCATAACCAGACTGCAGAGCATGTGATGGTCCACAGAGAACTGATGGATGAGTGGATGCTGGCATTTTCCTACATTTTCAGGTACTAGAGGAATTCTTGTCCTTTTTCTTAGAGACCTTTTCTTTTGTTTATCTTGATACTCGTCTTATTTGGCAACATGAAATGGATGGATGCTTTGACTCCTGGTAGTTGTTATCACCCAAATGCAGACTCTCTCTAGTTTGGAAAATGTTGGGAATCCCAGTTTATCTATGAATAACACTCTTATTAATCATAATATATCATGTTTTGGTGACAGAATATTTATTTTTGGTTCCTGAGACATTCAGGAAAGTACAGTGAGTTATGACCTGTTCCTGGGCATGTATGGTTTATAGATCCATTCACACAGGTGTATTAATAAACTCACTTAACCAATTTACATGCATAAGTTTTAACCACTGAGTAATTAGTGAAAGCATTGCTGGGGAACTGGAAATTTGGGAAATGTGTCATTATTTGCATATCAGTATAAAGCAATTACTAAATTAAAGAGTGCACGTTGTGACAAACATGAAGCTCCTTTACTGTTGCTTTGTCAGTGCACATTAACATCAACTTGATGTGAAAGCCTGGCTTTCTCTGCGTGAACTAAAAATCCTAAGGCAGAAGTACACAATGAATCACCCAGAGTTTGGAGGCTAGCATGCTGAATTGCCTTGGGGTTCAGACCAAGGAAAGAAAAAACTGATGTAAAAGACCATTGAGAAAACGTATCAGTGGAAAGTAATTAACTCAAGATCCACAATTAGCCTCATGGTCTATACTTAACTGTGTTCCAGGTCTTTCAGCGTTTATTTAATTCTGTTACCCTGTGTTTCAAATAGCTGCAAATGGCTTGGCAGATTTTTCATCCTTTTTAATATTTACAGTTTTTGTCTAAGAAGAAGAATGAGCTCTGTAAGTGATCATGGGTATTTATTTCAGTCTCTCAAGTATATCTCTTTTAGTAGAATCTGTTGTACAAGGAAATATTATTTTCCTTTTGTTTCCTTTAAATATGTTTGTGGTTTGAAGCAACATTAAGTACTACAGTATCTGTCCTTCTGCTTTAATTCCTAACGCGACTTAATCAGATGAGAAATAATCAAAACCAGGGATAATTTTCTCTTTCATTCAGCTAACAAACAAGAGTGATAGATTCGCAGTTATACAGCTGGTGATTAACAGCAACCGTAGCAAAAATTGGCATGTGTGCTCAACCAGTATACCAGAGCTGAGTGTTCCCAGAGGACCAGGCACAACTTTTTCTCAAGCTTGTACAGAAACTCTCGGTAGTGTTTTGTGAAGCTTGCTTTTTCGTGGTTGTCGCTGTGACTCCAGCATCCCTTATCTGGTGTCTGTCTCAAAAGACACAAGTGTCCTGTTCACTGTGCCGTGGGCTCTTCTTCAGCCTCCCTCTTCCCACCCCATGTGCTTTTCATTCACAAGTCGATTCCAGAGCATCTTCACCGTGCTGTTGCCTTCAGCACGTTGTGTAAAGATTTCCCAGAGTTGTGCCTTTACACTGCAGCAGCAGGAATAATACATGTATGTTTAATATGCAGCCTTTTGGAATAAACTGCAGAAGAATTTTTGAGAATTAAGCAAAGCAGTCTCTTAATCCTAATCTAAAGAATTTATCACTTTCTTTGACTTTATTAATATTTAAGACACTTCTTCCAGTTCAGACCTTTTTTAACTTTTGGATTCTGTGTTCTAACTCTAGCATTCCTTTGTGATTTTAATCTTCATTATAGTTCAAAGATCTACCATGGGAACATCACTGAAATCCCTGGAATGAATTTCCTACAACCTGTGTTGACAGGTTTAAATTACGCACTCTGACACTGTTCTTGTGGCTGGATTAGAAACTTTTTTTCAAGTTAAACCTGCGATAAGTAATTGTCACAGCGCGCTGGCACAATGCTAATTTGAAGTGACATGTCCAAACTGGCCTCAGTAACATGAAGAACCCTAACAGGTGTGAGGGGTGGATCTTCCCATGGGCCCTGCTGAACTTCTAACAGGGGAAAAATAGTAGAAAAAGTGAAATGAACCTTGAATAAAGCTGTCAGCAGTAATTATCTCAACAACACTTTGTGAGGAGTTAAAATAAGCATTGCTGATTTATAACCTGAACACACTCCACCCTAGAGATTTTTTTCATCCAGTTAGTGTTTAAAATGAAATGTTGAATACCTGTCAAGATTATTTTTTTGAATTTTTGTATTGAAGATGCATAATGAAAATGAAGTTATTTTCCAGAGGAAGTTAATTTCAAGGGCTGTCAAATTTTTTAAACTCTTATGTTCATTTTAATATTTGTACAATAGTTTAATAAACAAACCTAGAGCATACTTGACTGTTTTTCCCAACTAATGCTATTTGATGTCAAAAGACGAAGTGGCTAATGTAGAATTACATCCACTTTTTATTGTTGCTCAAGGATATATAAGGGTTTACATGATAGGAGATGAGTTGTGGTTGGTTGATTATTTATTTATTTATTTTTTAAATTATGTACTGAACTTGAGTAGCAGTGTCTTGTTGACCAGTATAGATTGAAGAGAACCCTTCAGTTCTGTATAGTAAATCTCTCTGAGTCTCGTAATTAATTATGTAGTACAAAAAAAGCCCTTGTTTCAGTAAATTTAAAAAAAGTGCATTTGATAGGCTTTTTTAAAAATTGGAATGTACATTCATTTTACAGTGAGATACTTGCTTGTTGTTGCTGTGATAACACTTGTTTTATGTATACAATGTATTTCAGCATGGATAGAAGTAATTTTACAGTCTGTTACTAATGAAAGAATACTTTCTAGCTTTGAGAAAAGAGCAAAGCATAAGATAAACGTTAATTGACAGAAAGCCTTTAATTCTTTGAAGTTTTAAACATTACTTTTAAACAAGAACATGTGTGACTTCTTAAATCATGTATCACTTTGACTTTGTGAAATTATATACTGAAAACAAGATAGATTATTTAATGTATAATTATACAGCAATAAGTGATGGGTTTAACAGTGTTGAACACCTATTTGTTCCCAAGGAATTTAGTGAGTGTTTGTCTGAGGACAACATGCTGCCCACACATTGTTAATAATGCTTGGTTAAACACTAAGAACTAAAACCATGGCAAGAACAACCTCATATGAATGATCTCTCATGTCATAGCATCATTTTTCTTGGAATGATGAGACTCTGAGTATCCTCAGAAATAGTATGAGCTGCTTGGGAGTCCACCACCTCCTTCCTGCATGGTTTGGGTCTCCAACCAGTAAAGAGTGTGGAGCCATCTGATATTCTCTGGAAAATTGCAAAAAATTGCCAAAGAGTTCCCACACTCCTATTTCCCCTGCTTCAGTATTCATATTCAAGGGCTGTGCTGGATGCATTTAGAAACCACTATTTTCTTCAACTGTCAGTATAATGGAAAACTTCCCACTCACGTTTCAAGTGTGGAAGCAAAACTTCCTCTGCCATCATCCACATGCTCTACCTTTTTGCCCCTCCCTTTTATGCTTTGATTTTTCCCATATGCCACATTAACTGCCATCTCCCTTTCACCGTACAAATATTCCTTGCTTTATGGTTTGCTTGCTTTTTTAATCTCAAAAAGGATAGGTTACAAAAGAAGAATGGAAAACGAAACACTAGTGAGCTGGGAGCAGCAGCCTCAGCTGTGGAGCAGCCTGACCAGTCTTGCTCCAATAGTAAACAGAATAACTTCTTTTCTAGGCATTTCAAATAGGTTGTTTTATAATTTGTTCATGTGTCTTTTCTGGGGAGTAATGTTACATTGAACTGGTCTGCAGTCCCCTAGATCACCCTGAGATTCTGACTTAAAGACTTGAGCTCTGAGGCTTAGGCCCGTGCCTTCATCTAGCTCTGCTGAAAAAGTATTTCTCTCTGATTTCCCATTCTGCTCAGTTAGTATGGTAATCTTTTTGAACAGGGAACTTAATTTGTCTAGTGAGGAGAGATAGATGACATCTGGTTAGGCTAGGAGAAATGAACTTGTTTGAATTCTTCTGAGATCTGCTCATCAAGAAGAAGGGATTAGCAATTATGAATATGCCTTGCAGACATCTAAACTGAAGTTTGTCTAGACTAAGCAGCAAGAGAATTTCTCGCTTATCACAATGTTACCTACCCTGGCTGAATGGATGGAGAATGGCTTGAAACTGGAGATACAGACAGGCTCCTTTGCAGGAGCCATGCTATTCAGCCAAGATGTAGAAAACTGATGACTTGTTTTGTCTTATTACCTTGCTAATCCTAGTGCAGTTGGGCTATGAAAGTGTTTGATCCTCAGTATGCCACAAACTCAGCTGGTAGTACCATATGCATGTAGAATGTAATAGAAAAACTAGGACAGAAATGTTCTTTCTCAAACTTTTTGTTCCTTCTCAAACTTTATATAGTTGTCTTCAAACAAGACCAGATTTTTTTTCTTACCTTCAAGAAAGTGCATACATACAGACATCTATAGTGTCATTGACATTGATCATACTCAGGGAATTAGCTTATGCTTTAAAAGAAAGTCAGATAACAGAATACTAAGTTTAAGATGAAAACTGAAATGCTTAATAAAGCTCCTTACTCACCCCTCTATCCTTACCCCTTCTTCTACCTGATGAGAGGAAAAAGGCATCATAGTAATTAGTCCAACAAGAAAAAGGATCAAGTTATATGGAAGTGAAATTTTCACAGTGAAGACACCTGCCAGTCATTGAGTATTTTGCTATGGGCACCTCTGTCTTAGGTTATTTTGAATAATTGAGCATGGCATGTTATGAAATGTACTCGGTCATGTTTGTTTCTTTATACATTAGCCATGTATCAGTGAGTAAACCAGTAAATGAAAAAGCTAAGCAGCGCACATTTTGAGCACAGTGAAAGGGCTGTCACATGGAGTATTTGAACCAGGATTAAGTTTCGGTCTGTAGGCAACAGTGTGTTCATTTCTGATTAAGAATTTCTTGTGTGATATATGCCTATTATAAATCTCCACATGTGTAGTACAGCCTGATATGCAACCTCTACAAAGAGCTCTTGTTCAAGTGATGACCTCCTGATTTATAAATATTATCTTGGGATATCATTTCTGTGTTTGTTAATATATTTATTTCTAACATGAAACCACAACTAGCTAATATTGACAAGCTAGTTGTGGCCAGAGTACTAAATAGCAGCCACAAACGTCTATTAGATTTCAGAGCTGGTATGTACTGCAATAATAATTATCGAGGGTAGTTAGAAGTTTGTAATTGTGGTAGAATTCACCTCGTTAAAACAGCTGATTTGAAGACTATTCAAGCTTAGCATGAACTTCTATTCTTAATTAGTTAGATAACTTTTTACTCACAATGACTTTACATCACTTTTAGTAATACTCTGAATGGTGCTCACATACTGCTGTTGTTTCCAGTGCAAAAGAAGGGGTTTTGGGTTTCAAGATGTTGATATAATCTCTATCAAAATTTGACTTCACAGGGTGAGTAATAATATTTTTGGCATATTTTTCTGGAGATAATCTTATCTTCTTAAGCAGTGCACTAGTTGTACAATGATAACAGCAAAGGTATAAAACATTCTCAAACCGATACTGAGATAAGAGGGCTACTGCAGTTACTGACTCATGGAGGTTGTTCATCCAGCTACAGCGTGCTAACAGCAGATTTATCTGCAGCACAAACAGATACTCTGTGGGCTTGATTTTTGCTCTTGCTCACCAAGGGGAAGACGGGCAATGCCAGTTTTCACCAGAATTAATATCGATACCCAGAACGTTAAGTGTAAATCTGGAATTGATTGGATGTGGTGGTCTAAAGCTATTGCATTACAGACAGATGGGAAAGGCACTGCACTGGGTGGAGCGCCTCATTGTCTTGGGCTAATTCTAAGAGCTACACAAAACAGAAATTAGAGATGCCAGCCTGAAAGGTTTGGGATTAGGTAATCTGAGTGTTCCTTAACTGCTTTAGATTATAAACAAAAGGCTAAATTATACAGTTTGTATGATAAACATGCCCACCCCCACATTGAATATATGCAAGTTTTAATTCTATCTGCTCAACATTATAGAGTCTGAAAGGATACATTAGAAAGTATGTACCTTCTTAGCAGTTACACATGGAGTGACATCTTTGGGAAGGTTTCTTTCTGTGGCTTCTTAGCAGCTGTGCTAGTGAGTGCAGCTGGAAAGCTGGAACTATAATTTTACCTAACTGTTTTTCAGAATTCTAGAACCGAGGGGCAAGTTATTAAGACTTCCTTTTGCCTAATATACTACAAGCTGACCTTAAGTAGGACTGGGAATTATTCTGCTTTTTATGGGAGATTTATGGAGAGTCAAGTATCGGAAAACATGCTTTTTTTTGTACACCAGAATTTTGTTTGCTTACCTTATCTCTGAGCATTAAAGTCAGAAAACATGGATTATTTTCCCTTACTTCAGGAGGAAATCATGCTCTGAGAATTTCCTCACTTAGTTTTCTACTGAAGTAGTTTATATACAGCCAAACATAATTCTGCATTAGAATTACGCTAATTAAATCATTCAACTGATTCATAGCAGTCAAGTAATATAGAAATTACGTTTCTGTTTATGATCTTTTTACTTTATATTAAAAATCCAGCAAGTATGTCCACTGCAAGGTTTTGTTCTGGTTTAGGTTTGCCATTGTCAGTTAATGCCTGTTGCTTCACTTGCTGTGCATGAGCAAGTGAAATCTGGCATCACTGACTCCTCTCTTTTGCATATGGATAAAGCGTTCTGTGAATTTTTTCTGATGCCTTGTAAGGTTTATAGTTTGACCTTTGAATTTCTGAGAGCAAATGATCAAAAATCTCTAGTTTATGTCCAAAAAATAATATTAGAAAATATTTTGCCATGAAAAAAACCACTTCAGTGAGTCAGAAAGGATTCTTTATTTGACTAGCTCAAACAATAACGATAGTTACCCTGTTACAGTGACTGAAATTGTTTCTCGCTTTAAGTGGTCTTTTAAACAGTCAGAAGCTGTTTTTTAAAATTGACAACTACCAGGTTATACAGATAAAGGGCTCCATTTAATAACTTGCCCTGGTTAACAGGAACAGTGGTAAGTACCTGTATGTTTAGATAGATGCATTAATGTACATTAAAGCAAACCAAACAAGAGGAACTCCTACACACTCCCAAAACTCAAAACTCTCACTACTCTTGTAGCAATCAAATACTTAACAAAGAGCACAAAATCAATATTCCTACTTTTCTTAAACATTATGACTTATGTTTGCTTGTTTTCAATGGCTCTTGTTAAGAGAACCTCCATCCTTTTAGAGAAAGGGATCCCTTGATGACAAGTATCCTGTGAACAGCACAACCTCTCAAGTCATGCCAAAGCAAGTCCATTACGTATTTGTGGCTCTCCTCTTCTGCGAGGTGACACGTTTTGAAGGCTTGTCTTGCCTACTGCACCTGTAAAACTCTGGAGTTCCTGGGGAAATTTCCTGCTGCTGCTGACTGCAGTAGGGAGTTCGATTTGCTGTTCTGAAGATGGCTGACTCTCTTGGCAGCAATTTGGCAGGTCATTCTCCATCTCATCCCTCTGGAAAGGCCATACTTTGCAATGATAAGCACTGGGAGGATAATAACAGGCCTAATGGATAAGTCTGTCAATTATGTGCCTCAAGGTCCTGCCTATTTTTGTACCATAATTTATTTTCTAAAGTATGTTCTGACTTAAAATACAGGCATCTTAGTGGCACAAAGAGTTGTCTTAGTGTTTTATTCAGATTACTGGATTGCTAAAGACACTTGTGTCTGTATTTACATGGAGCAAAGAGTGAATGTTTCCAAAATCACTGTGATAGTTGAGGATGAGGAAGAAGTTCTAGTTCTTTACAGGATATTACTTTAAGCTGGCCACTTTGGATGCCCAACTATATTCTATAAGGTATTAGAAAGCTCATACAGCTTGCCTTCATGCTTTCCTCATTAGATACGGTTTCCATTAGAAGCCTTTTTGAAGTGCTGTTTTTCTCCATCAGCGTGTGACTGAATACGAGGAAGACCGATTTGTCATATTCAATTACTACTTTCCTGATGCAGTACACCGAGCTTATAATTTTTGTATCAGCTTTTCTCAGTGGAGAGAGTTACGTAGTTCTCTGCTGGTATCATTCTTTCATGTTCCTACTGCTGTTTATCTTTCTCACATCTTCAGTGTCTCGATTGAATATCTCTGGACTGGTACAAGGGGTTGAGTTTACTCCTTCCTTTGTAATTTCAGAAGACTGCAACAGTGCAAACAAACTCTAGAAGATTGCAAACTCATGAGATTATGGACGTGTAATTTTTTTTATTACTCTGAGTATTCTGAAGTTACATGCTATTAGTGATTTGTTTCAGAGCAGACATATTTGTATCATGAAATATTTGAAAAAATAGACTTTTAGATTGTTCTAAAGCATATTTCTAGAAGTTTCTACATAAAAATGATACTTTCTAACAGAGAGAGTATTGTTCAAAGCACCCAGCCTCACTCCGGATTTGGCAAATATTTCTAGGTTGATCTGGAAAGTTCTTGGCAAAGAATCCTGCACATTTGGATCAGGAAAGATGTTGCTTAACTTTATCCCCCAATTATTAATGCTGGCTATTGAAATACAAATCGTCTTACACTGAACGCTTACAAATAAATTCAATGTCTTAGTATTGGAAGGCACAAGTGAACATTAGGCTTGTTTCTTTTCACTCTAAATTGTAAAGTTTGGCAACAGTCTTTCTTTTAGTAGTTAAAATACTATTTCAGGTGTCCTCAGACAACAAACCAGCATGTTCAGTTTTGGAGTTCCTAAAATGATTTTATCCATTCCCATGGGAAGATGGTTGCGACACAGCAATTCGTATATCTAATGTACTGTAACCCTGTTTGGGAGTAGGCAGATGAAGTATTTAGAAAGAAAAAACTCTCCAAAAGCAGCCTGACATCTAAACAGTTCTTGCCACTGAGACACTTAAGTGTCTGCTCCCACCAGTAAATTGGCCTGCGTTCAAAATATTTGTAGAAGTTGAGGTTTGCTGTCCATGGCACCGGACTGAGCTGCCTGGAAAGTAATCTTTTGCTTTAGTGTTGATCTTTTTGTAATTTCCAAAATAAAGATTAAACTTTCTGGTGCAAAAGTCTCTCTTGAAAGAGGACTGTCTTCTTTATTTTATAATGAAGATAACTTAATTCTAGAAAGACACTCATGCTGCTAGATTATTTTGGAATGAAAGGCAGAGCTTCTATTTGTGCTAGCCTTTCCCTTGCAAAAACTTCTCAAAAAAAACCCCAAAGGGGAGCGTGATTTCTCACACAAACGTGCACCAAAAACCAACATTCCAGCAACTGTCTTGAGAGTAGGATGAAATGTGCTCTGATGTTGAACCCCTTCTGCTGTTAACTCAGTTTTTGAGAGACGCTTTGACACTATAATATAGGGTTGCAAATTGGAATTGCAACACCCTGCTATTGGGCCAAGTGATGAAGCAGCACAATAACTGCTTGCTTGATCTTACCACTCTTTCTTTAATGTGTATGTAAAAGATATTAGGAGCATTTCCAGGCATCTGTCAGGGTATTTGATGCTGTTAGAAAAGGAACTTACAGTCTGTGTGTGGTTAGTGTGCATGTGTGTATGTTTTACCAGTATTTTATATAGCGTGGTAACTACAGGGCGAAGTTTCAGGTTTTATAACTGTTGGGTTTTGTTTATTATTAAAAGCTTATAAAAATACTAAACTGATGGATTATGACTGAGAATACAGTTCTTACGCTCTTGTCACAGGAGTTTCATAGGTAATTGGTCTTGACCTGTATGTCGCCTCTAATATTTCACTTGCTTCAGAGTATTATTACTCACTTCCTTTAAGACGATAGCTAGGCTTTTTATGCAGCTAAATTTCTGTTTAACCTTGCTATGAGAATGTGACAGTAGGCTAGTTCAGACAGGTTAACATTCATTTGGTAACCAGCCTGCTTAATCAGCCTGCTTCAACCTGCAGCAAATTAAATCTTTGTGAGTTCTAGCAGACAAGCAATAAAGTCATTCTGAATTATGTATAAAAATAAATGGGGTATTTTCAGTGCTCATGGCAGTAAATGAACTTTAAGGTTTATGATTTATTCTTCGATTTTTGTTGAGGATGACTGAAATTTATTTTACCTTAATGTTTTTACAGTCTAATTAGGATGATGCTGTATTTCTGAAACACATAAGTGTCTCATTCTGTGCCCTGCAAAAATTGTAATCATTTTTATAGGGTCTTTTCCTGTCCTCTCTGTGTTTCTTCTGAAGGAATCATTAGAAGCGATATTTCAAACATACAGCCAGAACTATCTTTCTCCATGTCACCAAGAATTGTATAGCATCAAGTATTTTGTCATTGCCAAAATGTATCAGCTATCTTTATTTAAGAGCTATTCATGTTGTAAATTTAGCCCACATGTTATCAAGATAGGGCTTAAGTGCTTCTGAAGATTCTACTTGTCGTCAACCTCGCTTGACCAGGACTGATGTGCTTTCCAAAAGAGGGCAGAAGGCCAGGCGTAAGCTTATGCTGTATAAAGAAATGTGTGAAGGGTGCTTGAAATGCAAGGATGGCACAGACATTTATGATCATAGAAGAGTGGATAATTGTCATTTTTAATCATATCGATTAGTACATTTTTAAATGCAATGTAGGATCAAATCTTCAAATATTATTTATGTGTGTTTGCAGGCATTTAATAATTTTGTCTTTCAAATGACAGTAGCTTTTTTCCATTGTCTTGTTAGTTTTAAGAAGTTGAGATTTAGACAATACAGCAACAGGCAAAAGCACTGTTTCTGTTGGCACTGGTTAATGAACTATCCTGTCTGTGCTGACTGTAGTTTCAACAGCACTGTTGGGTTTGCGTGTGTCCTTGTTCATATGAGAAACATGGCATGTGCCTTTGACATTAATAATGACCAAGATGTAGATGAAATATATTTTTTTAACCATTGTGATTGTGTCTTTTACAATATTTGATGATAAACTGTTATTTCAAGATGACTTAACTGGTTTTAATTAGTTGTATCAGTACCTATCATCTTCACTTTAACATTTGCTTATTGATTAGGAAGGAAAAATTTACATTTACTTCATCAGAGCATAACACTGTAAAAGATAACACATACAAATAATCGTTCAAACTTCAGTACTGATTTAGGAGAAAAGAACAATTCAAGACTCAATTTTGAGTTTGCAGTTCCATTTAGTTTGTTTTGATACTCTGCATACACACCTGTAAAACTCAGTTTATGCTTCTTTGAATATTTTTATGTAAGGAATCGTTTTAGTTTTTCAGGCTTCTTTCTTTATAATTTGTTCTGCAGTGCAGTCTTCAGTTCAAACCTAAAAGCAACCTTAAAAAAAACAACAAACAACCTTCAATTGAGACTATGCCTTTAATAAATTATCATTGCTTTGTTTGTAGATGACTCTAGCTGTATCAGGACTGACTTTTCCTTGCCATCGACTTACAGTTGGAAGAAGATCTTCACCTGTACAAACAAGGGAACAGTCAGAGGAGGTAAGAACATCATCTTTATTTTACCAGTATACTCTAAGAATAAGCAGAGAAAGCTTATTTTGCAATAGTCACCGTTCCTTCTGTTGTCAAATATGTCAATAGAATTGCACCTTAAAAGAATCAATTACAATTCCTGTAACACATAATTGCGACAAAGTAAGGAACTGGCTAAATGAGCCATTGAAGAAAAAGAGCAATAACAAAGTAAGCAAGCCACAGTAAGCATTGAAAAATACTCCAAATTAAATAGAAGCTTGAAACATATATTTTTAATATTAGCAGAAGGAGATGTTTGCAGACTGTATAAACTCCTGTTCTGTTGTTTCTAACTATTAATAGTTTGGGTCAAAATTTCCAATGCCTTTGTCCTTCCTCAAAATAAAT
Organism: Strix uralensis; assembly: GCF_047716275.1. Taxonomy (NCBI): domain Eukaryota; kingdom Metazoa; phylum Chordata; class Aves; order Strigiformes; family Strigidae; genus Strix; species Strix uralensis. Next base: position 7,931,299 of record NC_133979.1, read on the forward strand.
TTAATATAAGCAGTTTCCCATTTTCTACGCTTTTTTCTTAGCGTTTTGTTTAGAGAACTATAGCACACAAGGTTTATCTTGCTGAGCAAAAATGATGTGTTTCAACCTGTTGAGTTCATTTGAGTTGGCAAGACATAGCTGTGAGGTACAGTCAGGACGCAAGCCTGGATATATGTGGTTGGATAGTTGTTAAAAATTAGAGGATAGTCAGACAATGTTGTTCTAGCTATACCTGTACCACTTAGCAGGTTAAATAGATGGTTATTGTTTTCTCCTGGGGTCTACCAGCATAACTATGTATCATTGCTGCTTTACTTCATTGTTTCAAAATTATCCAACTGAGTTTGTTCACCTTGTAGAATTTTCTTGTTGACTAGTTCATTTAGTTCATTATTTTAAGTTCTTTATGTGTAGCTATCATAGAGAGACATCCACAATTTAGAGCTCTTTGCTTCTCTCGTGGTCACTTGCATGCCAGAACTGAAATCTCACGTTCTGGAACACACTTTGTTGCACCTTCAGGGATTCATGGAGATTTTTCTGGAGTATACTATCACTGTGACTTCTAGGTCAAGTGGAGCTGGAGTAGTCATTCATGAAAAGAAGTCAATTTAGAGGCAAGTTAACACTGAATAGTTAAAACCAAGGTTTTTCTGAGCTGTTTTATGTTTCAGAGGACATGAAATCCAAAAGATCTGATTGATGGTGGGAGTTGGAGGCACAGATGGGACCTTAGCTCCTTGCACAAAAATGTTGATTTTTCTTCTTTATATTGGTGTGCCAAATAAATCAGCGTGTCATTCAACATGCAGTAGTCTGGTGTGCCAAGATAGGACTATGGGTGCTAAATTTGTATGTTGGAGACTGCAGTACAATAGATAGGTACCTTCCCCCCCCATGCGAGTATTGCTAAAGTAGATTGTATCTGGATGCCTAAAATTATTGGTAGATTGTGTGGCTTTTCCCACCCTTTCTTATGCAGTTAAACCAGCTGCAGTACTGTCAAATGGAAAATAGCATTAACTTTGGATAAAATTTGCTCAACTGTGTATACAGAGACAGTTCCTTAATTATTTAATAATGCGTTTTGTCACATAATATTGGTCTGTCAACAAGACTTCTGTTAAAAATTAGGTCTTATTTATAAAAAGCAGTCTGATAATGCTGTATAGTAAAATAAAATGCAGTATATCAAGTGCTTTTATAGAAATGTGTATTTTTCACTATGTTTTTCATATTTCACTGAAGGTGATGTCTGTAATAGAAGCTTATGGTGGATTTTGTTTTTTGTTTTCACATAGCAATGCACTGATGTTCATATGGTTAGTGACAGTGATGGAGATGACTTTGAAGATGCTACAGAGTTTGGAGTTGATGATGGAGAAATGTTTGGAGTAGCATCATCTGCCTTGAGGAAATCGCCAATGAGTAAGAGTTGACAGTTAATTTAGAATTAACTGGTGATTGTACAGCAGTAGTGAAGGCAGAGACGTATGATGGATCTGCATAATAATAGGAAAGTATCTTTTGATAGGAATGTTAGAATTGCTTGAATGTTGTGTCTGATGGATGTGTCTAATGAAAATACTGCAAACATAATTGGCGACTTCCTCACGGAGGAAGTTTTTTAACTTATGTTTTTAGCTTATAGTTGAAGAATAATAATTAAACTAAGAGAAATTATGATCTCTAACCAAATGTTCCTGTAGATAACTAGATTTCTGCTTCCCTGTTTTGAAAAATCTACAGATTTTAGTTTCAGCATCTTGTGGTGATTAATATTTTTAGTAATTTACATTAAACAAGTTTCTCAGTGATTATTTACCCTTGAATTATGAAAAGATTTGGGCAGGAGCAGTAAGTTACGTCTTATATGAAATTCTATATACTTTTTATTTACTTTAGGCTGGCATCAGTGTTATTAGCTTAGAAGTTTTTTGACAGCAAATATATGTAATAATGTGGAAAACTTTTTAACATAATGTATAGGAAGTTTAAAAAAAAAAGGGAAGAAAAAGATAAGAAAAGTAACTAACAATATAGTGGGTCAAGCCTTTCAAGCTGGTCCTTTCATTTTAATGTATTAAAGTAAGTCCAGAGTGTTAACTCTGAACAAGTGATCTATCACATTACGCTGGACCTGAGGATTTTACTGTTTGGAAAGCCTGAATATATTCATGAGAGCATCTGGAAATTTCATGTCATTCCAAAGGTTCATAGTTGATAGTCTTTCATGAAATTTATATGATCTCTTGGTAACCACTTCAGTAAACTGTCAACATGAAAAATCTATGAAGCCAAGTGAGTTTGCATATTAAAATCTGTTTCCATAAGCTTGCATTTAATTTATATTTTTCATTTTTTTAAGTGCCGGAAAATGCTGAAAATGAAGGAGATGCCTTATTACAATTTACAGCAGAGTTTTCTTCAAGGTAAGCTTAGCTTAGGCTATTAACTGTGCAATTCTTGTTACAAACTAAGTAAAATTTAGTAAATAATGAAAATAAACATAAACTAACTGTACATTTTTTCTTGTGGGATCATAGGATATTTAGGCTAATCTAATTTAAGCTTAACTTTGTTAGAACTGTTTCTGAAATAAAATTATTTCTCAGTCCAAGTTAGAGTGACAGATTCTTGCCTTATTTAATTTGCCACTAATTAATATAATTACATAATTATGCAAGGATCCAGAAGGATGATGAAGACTCTGATTATGTATAGTAATTTAAATATGATATACAGGAAGAGAAAAGCTGAAACTGATTAATATTGAAAAACATATACAGAGTAGCAATAAGAGTTTTTACAATAATAAAGTGATTGGATAAATCTCTACTTTAAAAAAATACAGAAATGTTGCTTTTTTAAACTTTATACCACCAAATCATACATTGTTAAACATGGTTCCTCAAACAGGTAGAATCTGCAAACTAATATACTGCAAAGTAATGCAAAGTTTATGTGTCTTCTGTTTTCACTCCTCTGTGATGAAATGTTCATTTATATGTATGAGATGTGTTAATGCGTAATACAAGAATAGCCTTCAATTAACCTTTAAGAATATAATAAGTTATAATTGAAAAATTATATAGAAGCTAAGGTGTCTATGTATGTAAACAAAGTTTTTACAATAAAATTTGTAAGGTAGTAGTTAGTTACTTTGAGCTTTTGAATGTTGGGAGACAGATGGCTTCTACATATTTTCCTTCTGTCCTTTAAAAATGTAGTACCTCATCTTTCTAAAGGTTTAGCCAATACATTGTATTTACAGAAAATATTAAGGGGTAGAATGTTGAGATTACTTATTTTTGTAATTTCTTATTCATTGGAAATTTTATCTTAAATAGATACGGTGACTGCCATCCTGTTTATTTTATTGGATCATTAGAGGCTGCTTTTCAAGAAGCCTTCTATGGGAAAGCTAGAGATGTAAGTGTGTATTAAAACTACTCTATTTAATATAGGGGAAAATGGAAATCACCGTAAATGTTTCATCTTTATTTTAAAAAAGGTAAACAACATTTTGGAGTTATCTTGGTTTTATTGTTTGTGAAGTTACACTCATCTAGTTGACTGACTAAAATACTTAGCTTGGTTGTTGAAATTACAGTAAATAACTCATGCTTCCTAATCATTCAGGCTGTATTTTTGTTGGAGTCCTTTAGTCATCAGAGCTACTCTTTTTCTTTTTTTATTCCCCCTCCCTCTTCTTCCTGAAGTAATGGTGTCCTAGCACCAGATAATGCTGGCTGCGAGTCTTGTGGTTGACAAGTTCAGTGTTGCATGTTGGTAACTCCTTTGAAGGATGGCTAATGAAATTGTAAATTTAAATTGAAAGGTCTCTGAAATACAGTGCGCTTTTTTTTTTCCTTTGCACAGCCTTCATCTGCCAAGTAAATTCCAGTATTAAGGTTTGGTTATTTAGTTTTTCTGTACATCCAACCAGACATCTCAAGTTTCTGTTATTCTGTGCACAGTTTTAAAATCAGTATTTTAATAAAATTAGAATGGGGATAGTTTATTTAAGTTTTGCTGACTTGATTCACTAAGGAGAAACCCAAACCACTGCATAATTAAGCAGAGATAAAGCTGAAACACAAACAAGAAAATCATGCTGTTTAAATTTACTTTTTGTTGTCTTCATAGATCTTTAATTTTAAAATGAAGAATGTTTTGGCTTCCTGTAGTTACTCATATTGGAAGAACAGCTACGTGATGTTAGGGGCTGTTCTGATAAGCGTGCAGTGTTACAAATCTACCCTGTATAGCTTAAGTTAACATATGCTTAACGTGTTGTGCACACACTCTAGTGAGTATTTTCATGTCTCTGCGCAAATTTCAGAGCATAAATGGATACATAATGATTCAGTGGCGAAGTATTAATTTATAATAAATCATTAAAGTGGACCTTAATGCATGTTAAAAAAATTCCTATTAATTCAACAAGAAAAGTGTTTGAGTTAAGAAGTTCACTTTGTGTCATTTCATCAGAAATGGTTGACAGGGTATCAATATAATAATAGATGAGAGCCCATTAGGAGCTTTCGTAACTATTTTTTTTAACCTATAAATCTGATACTAATGCACTGCGGTTACTTAGTTTTTTAATACTCAAAGTACTTCTTACACTACTTGCATAACACATCTGAAATTCGTGTCGTCTTAAATTTCTAATATTTCGCAGCGTATTAAGACCAGATCCTCATCAGTATAAAGTTACATATTTAGGAAAGTATTATTTTTGTGGCTTTTTTCTTTAATATTTTTTTCTGAAAATTGCCTTAGTTTTGGAAAGCTCTCCCTCCTACCCTGTGGAATGACATTTTTATTATAACATTCTGATTTTTAAACAAAGATATGAGAATGTATAAGTACCATTTATTTTTACTGCTTTTTTCCTGTTACAAGCAAGTTTTTTCAGTACTGCCTCCTGGAATTCACCACTGAGGAAAGGCATATATTATTTTATATTTTTATAATTGCATTTCATAAAATAATTCAATATATATATCAGTATAAGAAAAAAGCTTAGGAGAAATTGCAACCTGTATGTTTTGTCTTCTAATTTATACTATGGAGGGCACTTAATTTTACCAGGGCAACAGATGAGCTTCAGGCACCAGCATTCTTGACTTGAAGTGAGAAATTGAGTTCCAAGAGTAAATAAAAACAAGATTGAAGGTTTAAATCCTCTGCTAGGCTTTTTGAACTTATATACTCATTAAATGTTTATTGGAGTGGTGGGATTACGAAGGATTTGGGTAGCTTCATCAACTGGTATATACTTAATCACTAAGTAAAACACTACATTTGATAGAGTGTTTCTCACGATGCCACACTCAATCCATCTTAATGAAAACCGCTTCAAACTGATTTAATTTGAGAGCACTTGGCAGCTTGAGTGCTCAGAGATCTTAGCCTTTTCTTGACAAATTCTCAATGCTGTCCAGAGCAGAAGGTGCACTCTACAGTTCAGGTCTATTGAGACAGCCATCAGCTATGTTTTTAATCTATATTGTGGATACTTTTTCCCTCAAAAAAACCCCCATTTATATATGAACATGAAGCTTTTCTGCAGAAATATTTTAATTTGGGTTACTTTAAGAAAATTAGCTTCTGTTAGAACATGTGTTTTAAACACAGATTATGGGTTAAAATTATTTTCAAGAAAATAGACGTTGTTCTGTTAAATCTTAATGTCTTTTCATGTTTTGGCAAGGATGGTAATTCATAGTTGTTTAAGAAAATGTTGCTTGAAAAAGATATACCTTATAAAAAAAGTTTAGATATTTGTCTGATACTTTTGTTTAGCTTTTATTATTGTACCTCTTCATTTTGAGTCTTTAGATAGTTAAGATTAACATACATGATGGGTTATCTTTTTTCCTTTAGAGCAAGTGCTACCATGGTAGTGCCAGTTTTAAGCAGGACAGATGGAGTGAGGGCAAATATAGCTCTAGTTTAAAACCTGTATATCTCTCTATATAGCACAAAAATACAATAGCCAAGATATAGAGCTTTGCCTTTAACAACTGGTGTTCTTGGTCCTTGGCAATGAAATCCCCAGTTACCTCCTGCAGCCTGATAGCTCAGGGCATTGTGTGTTCATTTCCAAGAATTACTGTATATGCAACACAAGAAAATATTTTAATTACTAATTTTTTTAATTGGGTCAGGAAGAGACAGGTTTATTGAATTAACAAGTAAGTTCTTTGGTGAAATTCATAGAATCATAGAATGGTTTGGGTTGGAAGGGACCTTAAAGATCACCCAGTCCCAACCCCCCTGCCATGGGCAGGGACACCTTCCACTAGACCAGGTTGCCCAAAGCCCCGTCCAACCTGGCCTTGAACACTGCCAGGGAGGGGGCAGCCACAGCTTCTCTGGGCAACCTGTGCTGAAATTCACAGGTGAATTTCTTCCTTCTATCTAATTTAAATCTACCCTCTTTCAGTTTAAAACTGTCACCCCTCATCCTATCGCTACACGCCCTGATAAAGAGTCCCTCTCCAGGTTTCTTGTAGCCCCTTTAAGTACTGTGAGGCTGCTCTAAGGTCTCCCTGGAGCCTTCTCTTCTCCAGCTGAACACCCCCAACTCTCTCAGCCTCTCCTCACAGGGGAGCTGCTCCAGCCCCTGATCATCTTCGTGGCCTCCTCTGGACCTGCTTGAGCAGGTCTGTGTCCTTCTGATGTTGGTGCCCCACAGCTGGACACAGCACTGCAGGGGGGATCTCATGAGAGTGGAGTAGAGGGGGAGAATCCCCTCCCTCGACCTGCTGGCCACACTTCTCTTGATGCAGCCCAGGACACGGTTGGCTTTCTGGGCTGTGAGCGCACATTGCTGGGTCATAATTAGTTTTCCATCCACTAATACCCTCAAGTCCTTCTCCGCAGGGCTGCTCTCAATCTGCTCATCACCCAGCCTGTATTTGTGCTTGGGATTGCCCTGATCCATGGGCAGGACCTTGCACTTGGCCTTGTTGAACTTCATGAGGTTCGCACAGGCCCACCTCTCCAGCCTGTCCAGGTCCCTCTGGATGCCATCCCTTCCCTCCAGCGTGTCGACCGCACCACACAGCTCGGTGTTGTCGGTGAACTTGCTGAGGGTGCACTCGATCCCACTGTCCATGTCACCAACAAAGATGTTAAACAGCTCTGGCCCAACACCAACCCCTGAGGATGACACTCATCATTTCTCTCCACTTGGACATGGAGCCATTGACCACAACTCTTTGAGTGTGACCATCCAGCCAATTCCTTATCCACCGAGTGGTCCATCCATCAAACACACGTTTCTCTGATTTAGAGACAAGGATGTCGTGCAGGACACTGTCAAATGCTTTGCAGAAGTCCAGGTAGATGATGTCAGTTGCTCTTCCCTTATCCACCAATGCTATAACCCCATTGTAGAAGGCCACCAAATTCATCAGGTGCGATTTGCCCTTAGTGAAGCCATGTTGGCTGTCATCAATCACCACCTCTTCCTCTACTTATTGTGCAAATTGGAAAGAAGCATTTCTCTGTTATAATACTTCATGAAGAACAATCTTACTCTTGCTCAAGTACCTACGCTATCTTAGAAATACCTAAACCAGATGCCATGGAAGCAATCTTATAATGGACAGTTTTGAACAAGATGTTTGGGGAAGGTTTCTTTGTGACTGAAAGCAGTTTGTGGATTCCCTGCGTTCTGAATCTGTGAATTACCTGTGTTATTCATACAAGATCTTAATCGCTATATTGAATGTCACCAAGTTCTTTACTTGAATAATACGAAACTATTTTATTTTACTGGAACTTGTTTGCCTTTTTCATTTTTATAGGTGGTTGCTACTCTTTTATTATGAGAAAACATAGACGTCTGCTTTACCTTTTCAGGAGCTCTTATCTTTATATACCTCTGTTGGGTCACCTCCTGCTCCTCTCTCAACCTTTTTGTCCACTGCCTTTTAATAAATATGTGAAACATCTCTCTTAGCACAGATTGGTATTGTCACCTCAATATATATTCCTGCATACTGAAAATGAACCATGTTTTTCTTCTCCTTGAATTGTGTCTTTTAGGTTCAATTTAGTGGCAGACCATCCCTCTCACATGGGTACTTCATCTTCTGAATACCTAGAAGAAAGTGTTCTTTTTCCATGATTTGGCATGTTCAAATAAAAGCTTCCTCCCCCAGTGGTAGCAGAATATTCCTTCATACAGGGCCTTCTGCAGTATCATTTTTATCTGTGTAACTCAGAAAACTGTCCCTCGTTATTATTTCAGCTAATTAAGTTCATGCTGAACTTAATGCAGAAAAAAGATTCACAATTATTCTGATTTCTGTTACAGCACATTACAGAAGCAGCATTGAGTGATCTCCAGTCTTCTTGTTTCAGAGGAGAAATTTGAAATCTGTCTTTTATATGCCACCTTGTGTAGAGAGAGGTGCTGAATTCCAATTGCAGGACAGCTTTTTGTTTTAGTCTTTGTCATGTTTTTTTCTCCCATTTATTCCCTAAATACTGTGGAGTGATGTCAAGGAGCACAGCTTCACCATCACCTTTTACTTTGACTCCAGGCATGTTTCAAATCAAGTCAGATTTGATACTCCTACATTTTATAAGGGGTTTGATCATATTGTGTATCCTAGGTGTACTTTGAAAATGCATCTGCAGTTGAGCTGTCTGAGGGTCCTAGATGGAGAAATTACTACTTTATGGATTCCAGTTAAACATAAATAACCTGAACACTGATCTACATGGTCTGATTGAAACTGTAGGGGACAGGTATAGAAGTATAACTATAGGTTTTCGGGAATAGTAAAGCAGCCACACTATAGTAGATGTCAGTACATAAATTCCAGTGAAGTCCCATGTTAGTCACCTACGTTTTCTTTCCAGTCTTGCCTGATGTGTGTGTTAGCAGTTCTGTCCTTTCGTTCTTAAATTCTGTACTTGTGGATAATTATTGTTTAGAGATGTTTGCTGCAACGTACCAGCTTAGTAGTCTCACTGTGTGCCTACACACCCTTTATTCTTCATATCTGAAGAGTAGCTTCATCTTTCATATCTGAAAGGTTAGTCCTGGGTATGGGTCTCTCTTCAGCATCCTCTGTACTTTTTATTAAATAATGGAAGTTTTTTTAAATTGTCTGCCATACTCTACATTTCCTCCATTTTCAAAGCCCATGATTTATAGATTGTATTTGAGTTTGGTTTTAATTACTATATATTCTTTGCATTATGTAAGGTATCACTACAAGTTCAATTGATTGAAATAGAGATACAACAGTATAATAGGATCAAATAGTTGGAAGGTGAAAGTAGAGTAAATCAAGCTTGAAATAAAACACACCTTTACTTGGGAGAGTGGTTAGCCGTTTGAACAGCTTACAGTGGTTTGTATGGATTCTCTGTCACTGACGGATTTCTGAGACTAGGTGTTTTACTGAAAGATAGAATTACTGAAAGATTAAATTAGGAATTAGTTTAGGGATGTCTTATGCCATGTATAATGCAAAAGACCAGATCAGAAGATTATGGGGATCATCTCACTCCCACGTTAGGAACTTGCGGGGTACAGTTTAGTTCAGATCCTCTTCTACAAGGCTAGAGGCGGGTTAGTGCCCCTTGTCTCTCTGTCTTTGGTGTCTGTCTCTTTTCCTTTGACTGGTGCAGGGAAATTTAATAATGCTTATCTTCAACAGGTTTTGTTCTGTTATGTGTAATACACGGACAAGGCTTCCTATGTATCTCCATCTGCCCTATTCCTGCTTTGATCCTTTTCCAAAGTGGAGTAAATTCAAAGGTGTTTTGCCTTGGTGATGGAAAAGGTTTGCATTCTGCTTAGGGAAAAAAAGATTGTGCATGATAGATAGCTGTGTCCAAGAAGGCTGATCATATGATTGCAAGATCACCTTAGACATGTGGATCACATTGTGCACTTCAAAGGCTTAAAGATGTGTAAATGTGTCCCATTGTTCATTTGAATTAGCTCTCACTACAAAAAACCTAGAGGAAAAATTAAGATCTCGATTCATTAGCCTACCAGCTTGAAAGAACGTTCATGCTTCTACTAGATGTTAGATCATGAATATTTTTGTCTCAGTCATTACTTGAATTTGTAAACCTGAGATTCAAAAATAACTATTCAGGTCTGTGGTTTGCTGACCCTTCTGACTGTATTGCTATTCTCATTCAAGTTCATATTCTTCTGAGGCATCGAAGTTATTCACATTATGACTGGCTGAGAGAACTGGCTGAGAAGCTTGGATATCCCTTTACCCAATGATTATCAATTTAGTCTCTCAACCTCATGAAGATCTGTGTTTGTTTCTGCCTCAGTGACAGCTTCTTCATTTCTTCTAATTCTGTACAAGTGCATTAACTTTTCTGAAGTTCAAAATGCAGAAATGTCCAAGTGGATGGCATAGCTGTTTTGGTATGTAGGACAGGTCTTCAATGTGTTTGTCTTGTGTGGGAGTGTACGTGCACGTTAGATCTCTTGGTCAGGTGCATCAGTTCATGTGGCAGGAGGCTGCTATACTTTGGATGATGTGGCAGAGAGGTTTCACGATGGAAGGCTACAGCTGGGAGGACTGTGCCTCTCGGGGGCTGCCCTGCTGCACTGCAGTGTCCATCTACAGCCCGCGTTTCCTTCCGGGGTGCCGTGTGCCAGGCGTGTTCCATCAGCAGATCAGGTCAGGCAGGAGAGGGTTGCAGCGCTTCACTGCAAATCCATAGTGGTGTGTGTGAGGCAAGGGAGCAGAGGCACAGCTAACTGAGTCTCAAGCAGTTTCAATGCAACAGAGGTTGCAGAAAAAAATGCTCAAGGTCTGGATTTTTTAAGGTAGTTAGCCAAGATGCTGAAAACAGTTAGCACCTCTTTCTCATAGCCTGTTTTCCTCTGAAATAAAATGAAACCTGGAGCTTAGAGTTCAAGCTTTTAGGACCATAAGTGTTATTGACATTGGTGAGACTTGCACTCCTTAGTATGTTTGTAAATCCAGGTACCTTCTGAAAATTCCAGTGTATGACTGCCTGGTCTTCAACATCCACATACCCTGAAAAATACATCTTTTGATGGCTTAAGTTCCTGAAGTCCTAAGCCCTTTGGAAGTCCATCAGCTATTCAGTACTTAGAATCTTTTCAGTATCCCATACCTTCATAACGACTAGTAAAACTTCTTTGTCATTGGATTTTTTTCTTGGTTAAAATTTTATGCTCTGTATATAACCCAAGTGATCATATTTTTGAGAACTCCGACACAGAACAAACTCGCACTCCATTAGTAGGCTTCTTTTATGGAAGTCAAGACTGTTCAGCAGTTTAGTAAGTCTATTTTATTAGTGCTGACTAAAAAATTCCCTGTATTAGTCATCACAGAATCCTAGAATTTACTCTGTTTTTTCAAAGGCTTGAAATAAACCCAACAAAAACCTGCTTAGAAATATATATACTACCATGGGCTAGTAAAATAAAAACAAAACAACAAAAAACACACAGCAGCAGCAACAACAACAAACTCCAACAAACTGTGAGCCTTTTGCAATAATGCATTTTTCCAGGGAGAAAATATCTCTGACTCCCACTAAGATTTTTCAAAATGATGTTTCAATACTTCAGTTCCTCCTGCTGCCTCTTCATTTGACCTAGCAGTATGCTTATGCCTGACCTTAACATTTTGGATGAATTATCAGACACAAGTACAGTCTTTTATATGTGATGGATTTTAGTCTTTGCATGGTGAGACTTCTTTCTGCAACAAAAATTACATTCACTTGTAAAGTAGCTTAGTGTAAACATCTATTGTGTATGTGCCTGTTCTGTTTACTAAAATTTGTCCCTAAATCTTTAAGCCTAAAACTGTACATATTTTGAAACATTCTGTTGTATGGAAACTCATATTTAACAGTTTCATGGGGTTGTTTCTTTGGAAGTAAAAGTGTTTCTCAAGAGCCTTTTTTTTCTATCTGCTCCCAGTGAAAAGAGGAGAGCAAAGCCATCCGCTTACCACAAAGCAGTGCCACCACAAAGGAAAGATTAAGGGTTTAGAGAGAGGTCAATGTGGGTTTTTCTCTAACTAAACACTTTCCTAAAGTTTCCTTGTGGAAAAAATAATGAAGTCATCTCAGAGTTTTTAAAGAATTTTTATTTCTTTTTCACCGTCTGCATTCGCTTGTCTTCTCAGCATGGATGTTTAATCTTTCTAGGCTTTGTGAATTGGTCCAAATGAATAAGTGGTGAGCTGTCTCTCTAGGAGCTAGAGGCTTATTCTAAGGCCCTAATCACTGAGTAAACACATCTTTGCCCTCCCTCTCTTACAACTGCTATATAATAGTCGAGATTCTAGCACAGTAACCTGGATATTGCAGGGATCGACGCTTTGAAATGCAGAATGGCTGATCCTCAAAAACAGACAGTGCCTGATCTTCCCCTGCCTCTTTCTTCTTTTTAAATTAAATATCACCACAGAAATGCTGTTTTATTGCTTGATATTGTGCATCAATGCCCTGGATTTTCAAGTTTAGTTTCAGTCAACATTGTTGGCTGCACTTATATGGATCTCTGCATGTTGGGCTTATTAATGGTCCTTCCTGGCACATGTGTACGTGGTTCTGAAGAACATTTAAATTAAATTAGACAAACATTAATGCACATTACTAATCCCTTTCCCAAAGTCTAATGTTCAAAAGTATTCTTCTTTTTATAAACAGTCATTAAGTTTTATCCAAAGCCAGTATATGAGGTGATAGCTGTACAGGTTTTTTACAAAGACAGCTTGTCTCACAATTGCATCCCATGTCTTGCTATATCAATGCACATCAATACCTAACGTTCAGTGTTACTTCTGATGAAGAGATTTGAAATGTCTTTAAATAAAAGTCTGAAAATAGCATTTACCATATTGTCTCAAGAGTTATGTTTAAGTAGGATTTTAAAATAAAGTAAATGATATATATGTGTATGGGGGAAAGGAAAGTTGTAATTTTCTGAATGGTATTTATAATTCATTGAATACCAGATAGAGGATCGTGGTCCTTAACGAGCTCATAGTTTCCCTGTATTTTTCTCAGTCTGCTTTCTGTATTTATGTACACATAGACTCACTTTCCAAAAGGTGGTCTGAGATTGTCATGGGGACACAACACAGCTCTATGCTGCTGTCAGTGAAGCTCAAATATTACTGGATAGGGTTTCAGAAGAACACGGCATTGGATATTTTGTTTCAAGAGGCCACAAACACCATCCTCAACATCTAGCCTTCACTAACATGGTAACTATGATGAGATATATCAGCACTCACAAACTCAATGTGGGTTTTGATCCATGTCTCCCATACCCCTTCTGTGGTGTCTCACACGTTCGCAGTGCTGGGGCGGCTACTTTACTCCTCAGCTCTACTAAAGATGTAGCCAGCTGGGCTGACATGTGGCCTTTTTGACCAGCTACACATCAACTTACGAAGTAGGTGAGAGTCTGATGTGTTGTGGGCCTCCCCACATCATACGGCTGGATGGAGAGCTGCCAAAACATCCAGCATGTAGCGTCACAAGCTTTGGGACTGTAGGCAGCTGTATTGTTACTTACTCATTTTCCTCTTTATTTGGCTACAGATGGGTTAATAACAATATGCTGTCATTTTTTCTGGTTGTTCATAATTGTTTTATATCATAGGTATTGTTGTATCAAGAGGTGTGTTCCTTGCTCGGGGAATTGTTCCAAATGTTATTTTTATTGGGCAGCAAGCCAAAAAAGTTCACTCATTTCTTAAGCTAAGTCTGTTAATAAGGTTTTTGGTTTTCATTCAAATGTTGTTATTTTCATGTTCTAAGCATGTGTAATCATGTATAAAATATTAGGAAACATTGAGAAGACTTACAGATTTGGAGGGATAGACCATTTGACTTGAAATCTACTGGGTTTTTTTCCCCTGTGTGTGCATGTTGAGATACTCAGCACTCTCAATAAACACCATAGGGTGTACTAACACAGAAATCTGCAGCAGTAATTTTAAATTACTAAATAGCCTGAGCAAGTTTTCACAGATTTTTTTCTCATGTCTTTTCAGAGAAAGCTTCTTGCTATCTACCTCCACCATGATGAAAGTGTACTAACCAACGTCTTCTGCTCACAAATGCTTTGTGCTGAATCTATTGTTTCCTATCTGAGTCAGAATTTCATAACCTGGGCATGGGACATGACAAAAGAAGCAAACAGAGCAAGGTAAGACTCTTTGGACTGTGAGTAGGGCAGCTTTTCTGTCAAGGAAGACCCTTATCTCTGTGTATCAAATCTTTTCTTGCTCGATCTTTATTTCAACTAACAACTTCATGTTCGTTCTTAGCTGATCAATGAAGCTGTGCTGGCTGACATTCACTGAGAATTGGACCGTCCTTGTTTTCATTACAAAGTGACTTCTTATTCCTGTGAAGGAAAAAGTAGATGAAGAAATTACTTCCTCTCTTTTTTTCTGAGTTTATTTTGCAAACATAGTTCTAGGAACGTGTCTTCACAGTTTTGCATTGCAGTGCCATAATTAATTGTATGTATGTACATGTAACTGTATTAGAACTGTCTGGGATAATAACTACTTTTAGTGAAAATCTTACCAAAAAATAACATTCATGTGATTAATATTAAAAACAGATTGTGCAAAAAATTAAAAGCTTGCAATTCATATGAACCTTTTTGAACTACATTTTTCTTACAGAACGTTTCTTTGGTAATGTTCAGATATTTTGATAAGTTTTAATATTAAAAGCTATCCTATGTCTTAGAGGGGCTATCATCTTGCTGATGAGTAAAGAAATTAAAGAACTGTAGATTCCACTTCCTTCTACATCTTCTGTGTGTCACCAACAAATTTTCTTACCTTTGTATCAAGACCCCTCTCTTCTTTAGTTATTTATCAGTTGATCATAATCTATTGAAAATAATGTTTCTGTGTTTATACTTATTTTATTTAGAAATCAGACTTGTTTGGTTTTCTAACATGGGCCTTATTTCATCACCTTTATTTACACGGAAGATGACGTCTTGCCAGGATAATGGCTTGTGTATATTACTCTAAGAGTGTTATTCTAACATTTAACAAAAGATGCAACAGTCATTTGGGCTGGATAAGGTTGCCACTTTTTCACACAATTAGATTGATTATTGAACAATTAAAAGTACATGTTTATGTTTCTTTCTTTTGTGACTTGCTAGAAGAGAGCATTCAAGTGTTTCTTTTCTTAAATATGTAAATTATAGTTAATATTTCTTTACTGAAAGTGGACATGGAGAACAGCAATCTCTTTCTCTAATACACTTTTTAAATAACACTTGTGTTTCACAGGAATTCCTCACTTGACCTCCTGCATTTTGTCATTGGACGAATCAGCAGCTATGTTTCTAGTTTAAGCTATTCTAGAGAAGAGTCAAAGATTATGGAAAAAAGCAGTTGCAAAACCAGATAAAAAGTTTTTTAAAAAAGAAAAGAGAGCGAGAGCAAAAAGAAACATCTAGGTTCTTTTATGGGACCAAATACATAGACTGGAAAGTTGCTTAAGTCTTTTGGTATTGCCATTCATGGGCAGTAAGGAACCTCCTCCTTTTCTTTTATCCCACAAGTTGGTGTAGAAGGAAACACTATTTCTAAACCATCTGTAGTGGCTAAGTTCAGTTGACTACCTGCTGTTCTATTGTTTGCTTTTCTATTTAATTCTCTAGTTTCTTTTATTTTACAATGACAAAAAATTGCAGTGTAGTTTCTTTTGAAAAACTGTGTTTGAGGGGTTTTTTATGACTGACGATCAACAGCCATGTAATTGCTTTGTTGTGTTTTACTAAAGAAATCTATTAAGTAGCACAACTTTGATACACTAGTAATAAGAGTTTGCAGGTTACAGAGACACCTGTGGTGACCAAAGCGACAGAAGCTGCTTATTAGAAAGAGCCTGTACAGCTGTGTCCTATTAACTCCTTATGACACTTCTTAAAACACAAAATAAAGGGCTTGTTTAAGGCTTTATAGCTATTCTCAATGAACCTAGTCACCGATTGTGCAGTACGATAGGGTTTTTAAGCCTTCATTTTTTGCTTTCTATTAACAACAACAAAGAAACTGTCATATTAACAGTGAGGTCAAAAAATAGTGAGGGGTAAACAAGGCACGCTGGCTTGAATTAGAATAATTTCTCGGTTGTGTTTAGTGTCACATCCTGCTCCTTAGACTGTGATTTCTTCAGAGGGGGCATGATGCTTCCTTCTCCCTTTGGAAAGTGCCAGTGCACTGTGGGCATTCCCATAAATAAATACTCAGTACCTCTGTTTAATTACTACCCTTCGTTATGTGACACAATGACAGTGGTCTTGGAGCCTGTTCTGTTCTGTATCCCTGTGAATACTGTAGCACGTAGCTTTTTATTTGAATGGTGAGAAGACAACGGCAACAACAAAAGGAACTGCTTTTTGCGTGCTGATGTAGCCCAAGAGCAACTTATTTGTGCCGTCACAATTGCATTAGTGGAAAAGTCGGGGTGAGAAGGCAGAGGAATCAGTCCCACTTTATTTACGGCAATCAATAGGGACACCTCAATGTCAGTAGTAGAAGACAGGTTTTTAGTACTGTAGCATAGTATGAATAAATTCAAACTGATATAAATACTTTCCTTGTACAAGCCAAAAAATCTTGAATATTATGATTTTTTTCTTGCTCTTTACTGTCTGTCCTCTTTCTGGCATCTATGGATGTCATTCTGTTCCAAAAGCAGTCTTAGTAGTAGTTTCCATTTTTCTCATTAATGAACCATCCTGAACACCGTAGAACAAAACCAGCTCCAAAATCTTGTCATTTTTCCTGATTTTTAATATATTCTCGTCTGACACTGATGTAGGGATGGGATGCGCTTTGAATCCTTCATTACTGTACACTAGCACTCTTCAGCTGGAATCTCGCAGTCTTGTTCTTCAACACCCATTGCAACAGAGTGAAGAGTTCTGTAGGTAGGACTAGAAGTAAAATGCTGTGTGCAAGTGCCAGGGTAACTGTCAGCAGTAGTGCAAGAACATAAGCATTATGACTTTGGGAGTCAGACTTTTAAAAATTTTGAACTACAGCCACCCGGGACTGTTACTTTGTCAAACTGAAGGAGAACTCTAGTTAATACAGTTAAGAGGATGGATTGTTTTGGCTTCCACTGCTTTTAATTGCCTCTGATATAAGGTTAGCAGGAAAGGGAGCAATTACTTTGGGTAAGTGCTGCAAATTATGAATCTTTTCATTACTAGAATAAAAAAATCATAATAAAAGGCACAAAATAATAGAATAAAATAATTAGCTTCCATTTAGGAAAATAATGTGGTGTTTCTATAATACTGTAAGGGATCTATGTGAAAGCTTTATCACCTATAGTTTAGACTTTAGTGAGCAGCTGTTTGGAATATTCTTGTAATTTGTTGTGCATGGTTAAAGGAGGGCAAAAGCCACAAAGATACAGGTATATCTTTTAATTTTTTGTTATATTCCACTCAATTTAGGGTGAATCATGAGCTTAAAAATCACCATTTCCTTTCCATTGCTTGCTATGGAGATCTACCATGCCACTTCAAACAGCAGAAATAAGTTCATGGGAGGTGTCAGGGCAGTAGCAGTGGTATTTGACAGCAGTGGTGTTGACAATTCTGGCCCTACCTTCTGGTCCAAGCACGTGGCTGCAGCAGCTCACCAGCTGCATCTGGCCATCGCATGGGCTAAACAATTCCTCAGGTTTCCAAAGAGGTTATGGGATAGATAAGCAGAAGAACCAGACATGAGCAGCTATAGTTCTGGCACGTTCTGACTTCAAAGAGTTGAATAAATACCATTATTCTAATATAATTATGTGCATGTTTATGGGAGGTGTATATATATGTATGCAAGCACATGCCTAACTGTTTTTGTTAATTCATTAATATACACTAATGTAATACATTTATATCCAGGACTGATATATAGTGAATATCTATACATACATATATACCTACACATGTACACATACCCTTATGTTTGTACACACAGCATTTACAAACATAGATTATGCATAATATTAACAGATTTCCAATGTACTAGTGTTTGCCATGCAAAGCCATGCCAAAACCATCAAACAGTGACTCGAATGTCTGTAGCAGCTTTTTGGCTTTTGACATCATTGCCCTTGGGCGCTGTATTTCAAGGTGTTCCCAACTTTTCTCAGCTCTGATGACAGGTACTTGTTAGTTTTAATGTTCAAATGATAGTTTTTCACTTTGCTTAAGCTTAGGAAAGAGTTAATGGACTAAGGCGCTTCTCAGCAGCAGGTTGTCTTCACCTGCAATTTCCGTCATCAAGTAATTAGCCATATTCACAGTTGCTGACCCTTAATACTAACCTACTGAATGATGCATGCCTGGATGAAGACCAGTTGACCATATTACTCCAGCTCCCCAATCCTATTTGATCCTTCAGCAAATATATTGCAGGTGTGGGGTCTGTGAGAGCTGGACTTGGTGAGTTAATTTCTCACTGCCTCTTCAGGAGTGACCGTAGATTTTGTGCATGTTGCTTGCAAAACTGTTGGATGTGTTCTTTAGGCACTAAATCCTTAACAGGTTTCACAGAACAGTGTGAAAACCTTCTCTATTGTATTTTGCAATATTTTATTTAATTTACTTTAATAGCAATACAGTGCCACTCAATAAAAACAGGTCAAAAGTCTAATTAATGTTTTAAAAATAAAGGTTCTCAAACACTAGGCGAGTTCGTCATTTTATGTATGGTTTGTTTTGAGGAGGAAGAGGAAAGAAGGTGAGGAGGGAACCCTTCTGTTTCATGATTACATCCCACCCGCTCATTTTCTCCTTTTCTCCTTTGCTTTTGATTTTAGTGGCGGTCTTAACAGAATGTCAAGATCAATTTGCAGCATGGTTTAACTCAAGGTTTGCATTCTGCCAGCAGCGATTGTCCTAACGAACAATGCTGTGTGTTCTTGTAACTTCAGAAGCTTTTAGAAGGCTCATGGCAAGGGCAGCATCTAATGACTTTATTAGTGTAGGGTTTCAAAATGGGCTCAGTAATTGTTCACATCTCTTTGTCATCTAGTCATAATTACTGCATAGTATTGTTTGGGGTTGCACTTGTGAATAGTTTCCTAATAGCACTGAAACAAAGAAAAAAGGAAGAGGATAAAAGGTGTTTGTCTCTTTAGATGGAGAACAAAACAGCCTGTATATAGATGATGCTTAAACTGTTTATTATACACCCACCAGAAAAGGTAAACTCTCCCTGCTTAAATATTGATGTGCTTCAAGGTAATTTCATGTTAGTAGTCTAAAAATGTCCAAATTTGGAAAACTGAAAACCAGCAGAGAATGCATTTTAATCTGATCGTGATTAGTAAAATATGGATGTCTCCATAATATTAAACTATAAATAGAAAACAGTCTCTCTGTTGATGTGATTAAGATTTTCATTTTATATGCCTATAGCAATGCTTTAAGGTCATCTGAAAAAAAAAAAATTAAAACCACAGGAATTAACTGATAAATTTGTAAGCATATATTTTAAGTCCCCACTATAAAAGAAAATCCTAAAGCAAGTTCTATCCCTCTTGTACTCAAACTACAGCCTAGTTTATTAAGCTTGTTGAGCAGAAAAGGTGAATGAATAAAACTGTAGTGTACTGTGCAAAAAAGGTGAAGGCAGAAGAACAGGCAGTCAAGACAGTCTTGTTGGCCTGTTTTGAGGAAGGAGAAAGAAGTCATTCACAGGTCCATCTGACACTACAGGAGTCCACAACTGCACCAGTGAAGTCTAATGCCAGGTGGAATTGAAGCTGTAGAGAAATTTAGCTGTATCCATGCATCTAAATCAACAGTCAGAAGAAATCATTGTTCTGGCAGAGTCAGAATTGTTTGTACCGAAATGCAGCTGAAAGGCTGAATGAATCTCCTTGGTACTGCAGGGTGCCGGATTGGGACAAAGGATCCTTGCAGATGTGCAGATGCCCATCCTCTTCCTTTAGGTTAGGATGACTCTGCTTTGACCTCTCGCCTCTTCTTTTTGTTACTGTTCTGACTGTCTGTGAGTCTTGGGGAGCTGCAGATAACAGCGTTCAGTCCGTGCCTGGCCCAGAGGTTCAACTGCACCTGCCTCATTCCTGACTGATGGTTGTCCGATCTAATCTTTGGTGTGAGGGAGGTTTCTCAGCGTTTCTCCATAACTAGTTCCAGTACTTGACTTTCACTCCCTTTACGCAGTTCACGCTAATATTTAACTGAAGTTTCTCTTGCAGCCATCAATGGCAATTATATCTTGGTTCACTCAGTAGGCAGTTCTTTGGACTTAAATGGCGCTATTACGTTTTCCTGCAATTTTCTTAAACTGAGCAACTGTGATTCCTTCAGCCTTTCCTTGTAGCTTGTCCTTTCATAGACATTTGTTATTGCAACCTTCATATGGTCCTTCTGTAATTGGTCCACATCTTTACTGGTGCACTGTGCCTAAAACTGCCTTCTCAGTGCTAAATACAGAAAGAGGATCATTTCATGTTGTACAAACCACACTTCTGTTTACTCACCCCAGTATGATGCTTGTCTTCTTCACATCATTACTTTTCTTCTTCCCTTACTGCTTGATTCTTGTTCTGTATTTGTGCAATTGTTCCTCCTACTGGGAGACTTTTATTGACCTTGTTGAATTGCATTTTACTTGTCAGGACATTTCTCCGATCTGTGAAGATTAATCTGAATTCTTTTAATG
The DNA here is from genome assembly GCF_047716275.1 of Strix uralensis. NCBI lineage: Eukaryota > Metazoa > Chordata > Aves > Strigiformes > Strigidae > Strix > Strix uralensis. The sequence continues at coordinate 7,952,049 of NC_133979.1, forward strand.
ACTTTCAGTGTGCTTGTAGCTTCTCCCACTTTACTAACATCTATAAAGTAACTCAGCATACTCTCTGTTCTTATGCAGGTTATTATTAAATCTACCTGTAGCAAGCCTTGGATATTCCTTAGCAAATCATATATTACATGGCTTTCTAATATGGTCAGCAATAATCAAAACTATCCCTGATATGCAAGTGCATCTTGTGTTTTCTTTTTCTAGTACAGCATTTTAACAAAGGGTCCAGGTATATTTTATTTATACTTTTACCAATGATTCTGTCTGGTGTCCAATGGTACTGAAAGGATGGATTAATGAGTTTCTAGGGGGGTGTATTTTAGACTAAATGGGGTTATAATGTATTTACCTAATCTGTTTGAACCTTGCAGGATGAAATTAGATCTTCCATGTTTTATGAAGGGATAGATAACCCGCTCATCTAGCCTTTACTCTCGCATAAAGAAAAAGTGGGTAAAACCATGCTTTTTACACCTGAATCCCTGGATATTTAACGTGTGGGTACTAAAGAGGATATCCACATCATTTGATTCAGGCTGCTTTATACAGCTTTAAAACATGCTTCGTATTTGTTGCTCATTCCCACTTGTGTTTGAGTCAACAGTTATGACCCTACCAATGAGGGTAAGGTTCTGTATTATGGAGGCTGTGGATAGCAAGCTTATTTTTATATACCGTTTCGTGGCCTCAGGTTTTACTTTTTAAAAAAATGTAAATGCCTAATACAAAAATGTTATTTTTACATTAACATTTTAATGTTAATTTTATGCTGACTTTGCACAGTATATAACTATTAAAAATAATCAGACATATTGCATATTTAATATTCATCATTGTTTTCTTCATGCTCAAGAAAGAAGTTACATTTTTTTCACACCAATTTCTGAAGTTTTAAAGTTTCTTAAAGTAAGGTTGGCCTTGGGAAGTATCTGGCCATAAATAAATCACACTTTTTTTGGCCCAAAATCCATCCTGATTGTGGACTGAACACCAGTTCAGACTGAAAGGAAATAGATATTTTAGAAGAGATTATCAGATTTTGTCCTGCTGCTGCTTTTTGAGCAGGACTTCAGGCTGAGATGATATAGCATAAAACATCTCCAGTGTAGCCTTTCTGTTAAAAAGTCCTTTGCAAGAAGCACAGAGAGCACCACGTGCCAAAGTGCCTCATTTTAGAAAGAACTTTTCCAAAGTTTTCCCACCAGTGTGTAATAATTAAAAGTAACTACAGGAATATTTATATGAGTAAGATTGTAACAAATAACCAGATCTCTGTTATGTTGGTATAGAAAATAAGGAAAAATTGATCTAAAACCCTATGCAATTTTTTATATTTATTTTAATACATTTTATCCATACATTTGAGAGCAGAGTTCTTTCTGTATGGAAGAGGATTTGCATGAATCATCCATTCTTTGCTAAGGTCTTCCTTTAATTCCTCTTCAGTTCTTCAAATCTCTGTAAATTCTTCCTCCACTAGGTACAAGTAGGAATCACTTTGAACTAGTTCACATTAGAAAATACAACATGACAGTTTGGGAGCCAGCGAACGCCTCTGCCTTGTGCCCCCTTTAGGGACTGGGCACCAGAGATGCTCTTAGCTTACTAAATTATTAAATTGAATTATTAAAGGAATACTTACATTTTTCTAAAGTATTTAACATGATAGCTTGTTTGTTTGTTCGTATTCATGGTGTGGTAAGGAGGGATGAATAACAAAATATGAAACAACGTAATACATGAGCAGGAGATACAATGACTGGTATTATCTCATTGTTTCTTTATAAAATGATTAAATGCCTTCCGTCAGGAATAGCTGCCATCTCCCACCTAGGGGTTGGCTTTCTCCTTTGGGCTCCCCCCGCAAAAGGCAATACATATTTTGTGGTGTAAATAGGTATCATATAGAGCAAAAGCTTTCCAGAGATCAAAAAAAATTGAGCTCAGAGATCAACACTTATGAGATCAGCACTTTGGCCAGAGATGGCCATTTTTTTTTGTTAAATATTAAAAGCTGCATGTTCTCACAAAAACATATCATTGCTAAACCTCAGCATTTACAAAGTTCTACATAGCATATCTGAGATCAGGAGCTATGGCAGACCACAGACTTCAGTTGTAGTAAGTATTCCTTTCAGTTTTGAGACTCAGTAATATTTTAAACTTTTTTCAGTAGATTTTTAAAGCTGTTGTTTTTTTCATAATTGCCTTCTAGGAGCTTTTTTAAAGTAATATTAAATAAATTGCATTTTATGATAAAATTGAAAAAAAGTTATACCAGGAGTGAATTTTAATATAAAGTGTCATGTATTAGGTGGTAGATAATGATAACGTTCTTCTCTGGGAAACTAATGGGGTTCAAACATGATAACTCTTTGCACAAGTTCTCAGAGTGCACGTGGAGCGATAACTGTTGTGCAGTGATCAGCAACCCCCCAAATTAACATCTTCATTTCACCAGAATAATTTTTCCTGTGTGCAGCTTTTAACTAAGGAGTGAACTGTGTCTAAATTTTTTTAATGTAGATTGAGTAGGTATTAATTCCTAGACACAGATAAGTTTGTAATTTTTTAAGGGTTTGTTTCTGTATTTGTCAAGCCATGGTCAGTGTCCGTGTTTATTCTGCAGCTTTAATAACTGCTGGTTTCATTGCTAGCAAGTTATGAAAGTAGTAAAGAAATGATGCTGTCTGCCAAAACTATTACTTTTCTTGATGAACTTTATTCTTGTAACTTTCAAGATTTTTTTAAAATTGATTTTTCCTTCATAAAATGCTCTTTTTGCCTTTCTCATATTTCTCCCTCCTTGAATATTTTTATAATTTAAAAATAAAAGGACTAGTAGGGTGCCACTTGCCCTCCTTTTCTGGCAGCACTCCTCTATTTCCACTTTTGGTTGGAGATCACAGTAATCCAGCATGTTGTGGAAAACAGTTCTCCCCAGAGGGACATCTGCCTCTTTGATGCACTCCGCAGGCAGTTCTCTTGGCAGCTCTGGAGATGCCACTGAAAGATCTGGCATGCTCCTTTTTAAATGAAAGTAAGAAAATCTCTTGTTAGTGATGTACAGAGTAAGATGCTGGTTATTGCACCAAATTGTTTTGGTCCTACTCACGTAATTCTGACAGTAAATATTAGCACAGAGATATTTTTTTTGCTGGATATAAATGTAGAAGAAAGTAAAAAGGTCTGTAAATACAGAATCAGTAAAGGCAGAAAAGGAAAAAAATGCAAAATTAGTTGTTTCAAAATCTTATTAAAAGGCATGAAAAAAACTGAATGGGGATCTTGAATGAAAATTCAATTCCTACCCATCTAGTGAAATGAAAAGAAAAGATGTGTTATGAGTAATTGCTGAGCTCTTACCACTGACCTCGCAAAGAGCACGTGTGTGAGTGAGTATTGCTGGTGAACAGGAGTTACACAATGCAGGTGTTGGAGACTGCTGCTGCTATCTCTGTATTCAGTGTTGCATCGTTTGACTACCTTCACATTTTTGTTGGCTTTACTACATTTTAATTCAACAGACAAGTGGGGTCTTACTTGGTTCCAAAGGGCAGGATCTATTTTGATGGATCATGTTAGTGAGAAGAGTTTCTCATGTGTATTTGCTCTGCTCTGAAGATACACATTGATAACCACTGGCTGGTCATTCATCCCCCACGAACATCCTCATCACAGCTGCCTGTGCTGTAATCTGGACATTCATTATTGAAAGTTGAAGAGTTGTTTCTCATTCCTCCCCCAAGAAAGACAAAGGCTGCGTGATGATAGTGGTGGCAAATCTGTGGCATTTGGGTCAGAATCGGCATGAGCTGCTCTTAACTGGTACATGAGCGAGCTGGCTGCTGTCACTGTGAGCTGAGCCGATCGCGACAGCAGCAGAGGAAGGGAGATGATTGAAAAGAGCAGGGTGAACAGCACCAGTGGCTGTAAGAAGTGGCCTCAAGGAAAAAAAAAAAAAAAGCATCATGATGGGAGATGTTGGCATCTTTTCTGCTGTCACTCAACCAGGAAAGTACGTGTACCCTTACAACAGCCTGGCACAACGTGCCATCCTCTGAAGCCAGGGAGTTGAAACCTGTTCCCAGCCTTGATTATAGAGGACCCTGAGGTATCATAATCTGTTAGGTTCTGTATAGTCAGCCAGAAGTTCCACATATAAAAATTCATCTCCTGGAAAAAAAAATTTGGGAAATCTTTTAACAGACAGAAATACAGACTTCATTCAGAATTCTCTGCATACAAAACCCATACCTATAAAAGCATATTTTGTGTCTGAGTTATGGGTTAACTAAATACAGAATTGATTAAAAAAACCCAACCAAACAAAAACCAACACCTTTGACTAGTGCAACTATTACAATAGTCTCTTTAGTTTTCTTTCTTCTAACATTATTCTCTACAGCACTTTTTCACCTCAGTTACATATTTTGTTTTCCCATGAAACTTGAGCACTTTTCTTCTGTGGTGTGTTGAAGACCATTGAACAGTTTTAATACACAAGTTTCAGGAATTCAGTTCACTTGTCCACTGTCTTTATTACTTCCAGGAGTGAAACCTTGAACTCACATAAGTCATTTTGCCGTGGAAGATCACCACTGATTTCTTTGAGGCCAAGATTTCACTTATGTGTTCCCACCTTGAAAAGCAAACATCAAAAAACATTATTTAGCTTAAAGAGTTTATATGTCCAGACTTTACAGACACTTTATTTTATCTTTACCAGATGGTATGTCTCTACGTAGCTATTTCTGATATAGCAGTCTCTATTTGGTGGTTTTGACATTGTTTCTGTGTGTGATCGTTCTGAATTGCAAAAGACAGAATCAAGGAAGCAAGGAGAGGTACTTGCCAGTAACATTTATGGCTTTGAAATACTCACTATGGCTATAGTTACACTAGAAATTGTCTCTGAAAAGGGTGGTTTGGGGTTTTTTTTATACTTCAGATGCCTCAAACAAGCCCAATGTTGTACTCCTCAGGCTTATCAATTTTTAGCCACTTTATTAGATACTACATATAGATTAAAAAAAATACAATTTTGAATCTTTTCAATATCTTTGAGAAGAAATTACTTGGAGCACTTGACATTTTAATGCAGTTTGTCTTTTCAAATAGATTTGGCTTCTAATGCATGTGACAACAGGACTTTGCTCTTCAGTTAGAGCATACATTTCAGAGTAGTTGTTACCTAAAATATTATCATAAGGCATAAGAAAACACACGATTTAAGTTGCCTTTCATGAACATAATTAAGAATTAATAAGCCTGTACCAGTGGCTAGTCCTCAGAATTTCCACTGTTTTGCCTTTTGTGACCCGTGTTATTAAAAGTCCATTATTTTTACAGACTTTATTAAATTGGATCTTATTAAAGCATTCTATATTTGCATTTGGTCTTTCATAATTCATTATTATTATGACATTTACTTTTTACCATCAGATCTGAAAACATATCATAAGCTACCCTTTTCTCTTGAAAGAAATGCTAATTTCAAACAGTCCTCTAATGGAAGAGAAAAGCTTTATCAGTTTTTTCATTTATTCAAGATCGTGTTAAGAATACTAATGCTAGACTTCTGTATGCTAATATCGAAGAGCTTTTTTGGTCAAAAGCTTAGAATTATTGTTTTTTAGACCACACTGCTAAGTATGTCACTGGCAGGGCACTAGTACAAAAGAAAATACAATTCTGAAGTACCACGTTTTAATTCTATGACTGATAAAAACAATTTCTTGATCTTTCATGATTAAATTATGCTTTCTTATGAAATTATACTATTTTTATACTTTACCATGTTTACTACATTATGACTCTACTTAGCTTCTCTTTAGAAGTTTTTAACGCTTGATTTAGCATTATTATTTAGGGAGAGTTAGTTTTGAATTATAGCCTGCAGAATAGTGTAACAGGAAATGGAATTCTCCATCAATTAAATCACTGTCTCAACTGGTTAGTAATTGTTTTAATTTAGACAATCTGGGGTCTATCGTATTTGTAAATATTTTCATAATTTAATCATAAAAAGGGATAAAGAGCTCTAAAATGGAAGGCAGAAGCCTAGATGTTAAACAGTAAATAACATTCAGTTGAACCGCTGAAGTTAGTTTTTAAAAAATAATTATGCTAACTTCAAAACCACCTCTACAATATTAACTTCTTTTTTTTTTCCCCTCACATAGGTTTCTGACAATGTGCACTAGACACTTCGGCAGTGTTGTAGCCCAAACAATTCGAACTCAGAAGACAGACCAGTTTCCGCTTTTCCTTATTATTATGGGAAAACGATCATCTAATGAAGTATTGAATGTAATACAAGGTACAGTTCTCGCTTTATATTAGAAGTATTTCTTATGTGAGCATTGAAACTGTTAGGCGTCTTTGCTAACCGTTTCTTTTTTAAGATGTTCAGAATATGAACTTATTGCACAAAAGAAACTTTCAGTTGCCATGACATAAATAGCTACTATTCATAAATGCATTAACATGGTATTAGAATTGAAGTTGCCATGACTGTAGTAGAATCATACTTTAAGTTTTTCATTTTTTTAAGTAGAGGCCAGATTTCCTAAATAAGGAGCTACACTTAGTTTTCCAAATTTATATCCAGATATAACCCTAATTTCCTAAAGATTTTGGCTGCACTTTTTGTGTAGTGCCTGAACGCATTTAGCTCTTTGTGTGTAGTTCCTTGTTAATATGTGGACTCCTGTTGCATGTAGTGGGTGAATATTTGAACATGAGTTGCTTTTTCAGACCTGCCTGCTGTGTGGAGACCCCAAATCAGATCAGATTTTAAGTTACTAATATGATTTCACATAAATGAAGCTTTCTGGCTTACATGAGCAGTTCTTTCTGTCATAACCATTCCTCTGATATCACCGACAGCAAGACGACTTAGATGTGGAGTGATGCCCTTTGACTGCTGTTCTCAGTAACTCTTCAAATTAAAATACATCAAAGAATAGCTGCCTCTCGTTTCTTCTGCTTTCTCCACAAGCTTCCCTTTATGACATTGTGTCCTCATTTATTTATTGCTTATATCTAGCAATCTTTATTCTAATCTCCTTATTTTCCTGAGGAAATTCAGCCTCATGAAATACTGCCTTTTGCAGACAGCATTACTGTTTCTTTCTGCATATGGGATTAATAATTTTCTTGAGGAATCTGCAGTGCTCCTCCTTCCTATGAACAAAATTGTTAACTTTGCATAGATTTTTCTTCTCAGTTCAAGGTACAGCACAGCACTAATTCATGATACTTCTGTCACTTATAAAACTTATTTCATACAAATAATCTTATAAACAGATTTTCTTGGGTTTATAACTCTGCAGCATAGTACAGCACCTGTTATCCTACTGAAGTTGGTGGTGTTTACTGGCTTAAATTACTGAAATGTCTTAGCAACTTGGTGGCTCAAAGTCATAACACAATGCAGCTTTATATTATGAAGTAATATGAATTATTTCATTGCATTCATTAAGCTTTAATGATTTGTCAGGTTTTCTGCAATCTTTTGAACTAAACTAAAGTTATCACCTATTGCAGCCTTACTTAAATTTATCCTTTAACAAAAATCAAGCGTGCTGTCCTTATTATTTTCCCATGAATTGGGACACTGGTATCTTTTAACAATATGCCCTCAAATGAATGGTAGTTTCTGAAGTCATGCGTGTTGTAGCATGCGGGTTAACATTTTCTGCTAAGGTAGCAAATGCTGGAAATGGGAACAATGAGGGCCTTTCAGGGCTGGGTGAGAAGGCATGTTTACAGAAGAGATATAACAATATAGAAACTTAAGTCCCAGTGGCATTTATTGAAATGCAGACTAAGTTTGCTTTCGATTTTTATTTTTTCCTGGGGTTGGAAACTGAGGACAGTTTTGTTTTCTTTAGTGGTACTGTGGTTTCTGGTTAGTTTACTCCTTTTAAAATTTTGACCAGCGTCACCTAGCTATAAATCTAGCCCTTGCTGGTATTGTTCTGCTAGGGTCCAAAGGCTGTTTAGGCTGGCAGATGTTAAGAGTTTATAGTTTTTGACTATCTCTTATGGTCTAAGATCTTTTAACTACCATGACAAGTGGCTCTAATGGGTAGTCTAGTCTTCAGTTTAGGAAGAGAAACCAAAGACTGAGTGCATCTTGATAGGAAATTAAACTAATCTTTCAGTCTTACTGAAGACTGGAGGCATGATGGTAGGAAAAATATGGAGAGGTATCTATTTTCCTATGCATGTGCTGTATGTCTTGATATATACACAGGTGACTTACTTTTACACTATTATTAGCTTTACAAGCTTTATCAGAAGTAAATACACTGAAGAGAATATATTATAATATTTTAAATTTTACTACTAGCTATACCTGAATAAAAATGCATGCGCACACATCTGATTACTGTATTCTGTTTTTTTCCATCTTTTTTTAAACCAATCCACTTGGATGCTGCTGCCAACGTCCTACCTTTTGTTACATGACTAAGCAATTGCTTCAGTCTCCCTGATTATACCTGGGAATTCTAAAACTGTGAAATTGATTTCAAGTCAGGGAGCCCCAGATATATTACTTTCCCTTAACATCAGTGATTAAAAGAAAAAATAGTTATTCCGTGAAAGCACAAAAGCAATTGTTCAGATTTGAACCACCTAAAATTTTAGCCTGTGATCAACATTTGTTTGTAAAAATAATTCTGAATTTTCAATAAAAAGGCAAATGAAAAGCATTCTGCTGAGATACTTGCATTTTCTACTCTCTCCTTTTTTTTTTTTTTTTTTTTTTTTTACTTAAGTCTGGCTATTTCTTATGGATTAATTCTAAAATTACTTCTTTTTTGTTTAATAACTTTAATGATATGAAGTTCAGCTATCTTCCTTTGTTGCTAGGTAACACAACAGTGGATGAGCTAATGATGAGGCTGATGGCTGCAATGGAGATCTTCAGTGCCCAGCAGCAGGAAGACATTAAGGATGAGGTGAGCAAAGTTACTGCAGATACCTACTGGCTTCCACAGATCACTGGGGATGAAAATTGACCAGATGTTTCTTTAGCCAGTGAAGTTGGGTGTGATGTGTTTTAGTGTCTTGTCCATCATCAGAAATTAAAAACATTGTCTCCTTTGGGTATTTATTTAGGGGTCTCAAAAAAACCTCCTTCTTATTGGTCTTGTCATTTTCAGTTTGCTTCCTTTTTCTAAATATTAGTCATGAGTAACTGTTTACATTTACAGTGGTATTATAAAGCTTAATATACTCATACAAGGAAACGACATCAGATTTTTTCCCAATGACCAGCTCCAAGTCATAGGTAGAAAACAAAAATTGATGTATACGTTTAAAAGGGGATTGAAAAGCAATCCAGAACGACGCCAGTACTGAATCGCCATTCAGAACAATGCGGAACGGGTAAGTGATGACAAGACTCTTCAAAAACAGTGTTTCAATTACACAGAAGTAGACACAGTGAGGTATACAGTTGAAAGATGTTTATCTGTTACTCTATAAATTAAGAGTGACATTTTGAAGTAATGAAGTACTTAAGAATTTATAATAATAGTTGTGTTGCCATTCAAGATTATTCTTATCCTGCTGTATAGACATTGATTGACAATAATTCACTAAACACATTCTTCACATTTAAATCTTCTGTCTCATTACTATGAGATTTACCGATTATGGTTATAATAATATGAAGGCATGGTACCTGCACAGTATCTGTAGTTCATTTTTTCTTATTTATTTATGCTACCTATAATTCATTGGTAAAGAAATTGACTTTAATTTTGTTAATACAGAAGACAAATTTTAATATGGGGATTATAACAAAAATCCAAGTCACAATATAATTGAATTTTTTATTGCATTTTAACAGGAATATGTCAGTTATGGGGGTTTTTTTAATGCTTTAATAAGAAGGTAAAATTCACATCACAGATGAGTTCCAAGTAAACGTTCAGAACTGAAAACTATAAAAGCTGATAGAAAGGAAGAAAAACAGAAGAAAAGAAAAGCATATGAAGACAGAGAAATAAGAGCAGATAAGGGGCAGGAGAAGGAACTTAGAAGTAGGGGAATGATAGGATTGGAACAGAGGGAGGAGCAGGAGACCGGAACAGTTGTCCAGAGCACGGAACATCAGTATTTAGGGGAGAGGAAGGTGGGGGCAGGTGAGATAGTGATAGACCTGTCTTAAGAGGATAAAACCAAGTGGGTTTGCAACTGAGAAACGTCTGGGTGTAAGGGAAACAAATCTTAAAGAGAAGATGCGATAGCCTTGAGGCCATGATCACAGAACCAGCAACTGGCTTCTGCATCCTGAGCTGCTGTCACTCCTTCGCTGGATGGCCAAGAACAGTGACAGTCCAGTAACATATGTCCCCATGGTGGTGATACGGATGTCTCCTGACTTCTTATGTAGGGAGAATGGAAAATTAATTTTTCTACATTCCTCTAAAATCTACCTTTGTCCAAGTAGTATTCTGTAGTATTTTCTCACATTTCCTTTTGTTTTTCTGCCACTGAGAGCACCAGTGACATTTCTTCCCCAATGGGAGTTTTTTCTAACACACTTTGACATTCAGAAAACTAATGGAAAATTTCATAAACTTCAGGGGCAGATTTCTAGATGCTATGGGTTCTATACACAAATAGAATATTTACTTATACCTTGGCTCCACTTGTTACAGGCACACTGAAAAGGTGATCTCAGACACTTTCGCCTTTGAAGCAGAAAGTTTAAAAACAAAAAATAACCTTGCGTTATGAAATTACTATTCCAGAGAGGGCGTATTTGACAAGCAGTCTGTTCAATAGAGGGCTTTAGCCTGATAAAAAAATATTGCCTGTTTGTGGTTTGCTATAGAACATGTAGCTTTCTTGTAAGTCTTGTACTTGACAACTTCGAGTGTTCAAACATCAACGCCTTTTCTTTTCATTTAAGGTCTTACTGCAGTTGGTGCAATTTTTCCCTAAATATTACAATAGCAAACAGGATACAGAGTCCGGTTTCTGTTACTGTTTTCTTAATAGCAATAGTAAGTCATCATAAAACCACAAGAAGATAAGCAGAAAATTCTTTTGTGTTTCAAAAAGAGAAGTCAGCTATATAGCTCTGCTGTAAACAGAAGTGTGTGTGAGAGAGAACTGGAAACACTTGTAAATAACAGCATGAAATCATTAATGAGTCAGTTTATGCAGCTGAACTTCTCCACTTTGGGTTTTTAACTTGCACGCACATGAAAGCTTCCAACACAGCTATCCGTACTTCTGTTCAGCACAGCATGTTTTGCAGTGCCCTCTGATGGTTATTTCGGTACAGGATGACTGTTACCACTGCCAGCTACGGCACAGGTAATCGCTGTGATGATGGCTGTAGCTGCTCAGGCATCACTTCAGTCAGCTCCCTGTCACTGATCATTGACTGATGGTGTAGGCAGGATGCTCAGAACAGCATCACTGACTTATCTCACCTGAGCGAAGCGAGTCACTTCATTAGCTGGTGGTAATAGCATGGTTAGCTAAATCCTGTGCTTTTGTATTCACCATGTATTGGTAAAACTTACTGGTGTAGCCTCATAAAATTTTAATTAGGCAAATTTGGGGCATATTTCTATGTCAAGTGCTAAAATACTGTCATTTAACCAGCAATTGGATTCAATTTTTAGATTTGTATATTGTGTTTGATTGAGCTTTTTCTTGCTTAGTTTCCAAAGAAATACCTTAAAAACACGGAGATGCGTATGCGTACTCATAGTAATCCAGCGTACCTGTCCTGAGGTACGGTGCTGTGTAATTTAGACACCCATTTTCTCTCCCAAACTTTCTTAAAGGGAGATCAATCTGCTCTCCCATTCTTTTCCCAGCCCCTCCAAGGCTTCTGGGTCAGTCATGAACCACTGGGCCCATTGCCTGCTGCCTGTCAGCTGTGGGGACCAGATGACATTTTGGAAACCTCCTGCCCCTTCTGAACCACACTGTTGACGTGCTATTGTAGATACCCGGTCTAGCTGTTGTGCTGTCTGCTTTTATAAGTTTGCTACTTAAATTGCCATTGTGACTTGTTACTAAAATATGATCAGCAGCATACTGATGTGCTCATGTGGCACTTCTGATAAGAAGTGGCCGATGGAGAATGAAATAGTGTGTTCCATGGCACTAACAGCAGTGAGGCCAGTTGGCCGGGATACAGTCCCACCCTTGTCGGGTCAGTCAGGTCTCAGGTCTGGAGTCCGACCTCAGGCTGTGTATGCAAACTTACATCTGAGGCTACACTAACGATTTCATACATCTGATGGACATGTTTTCCTTTTCTAACCACGTTTGGTCCTCCTGCCCACGCTACAAATGTTGATACCTTAACTGCTGTTCAGGCAGTGGGGTTGGGGATTTTTGCAAAGAGGAAAAAAACTCCACTAAGGAGTTTCTCCTGTAAGCGAAAGGGGGTGTCTCAGAGCAGGGACAACAAGCCTCTGCCACTGTTGATCAAGGTGTGAACTGAGATTTTTCAGGGACTGACTTTGAAAAGAGCACATAGTATCAGTTCCTCTTAAGTGTCAGTGCCTGGTGCTGGACTTAAGAAAACAAATAATAATTGTAAAATATCATACACCCTGGAATGTCCATTTTTAAACACCCTGTTAGCTTGCTTGCTTTAATTGGATAGTTAAGTAATCATCTCAGCATGGCATGATGGGCCCAAATAGATCCGAGTTAGTTCCTTTGTGAGATTAATGTGAAGAGATACGTGATTAAGTCCTGGCATTACAGCACAACACACCTGTTCTGGGCCGATCCTGAACATTTTTTCTCCATTGCCTGAGGAGGAGGCTTCTCAAAGGATTACAGTAACACTTTTTGACAAGCTTATACAGGGTGGAGTTTCCATGTAATGACAGGGCTCATTTGATGATGTCTCAGTAATGCATTCTTTTTATTTTTGCTGTCAACATTTATTACTGTAGAAGCATTGACTGTTACACAGCTGGTCCAACTTGTCCACATTTAAGTAACAGTAGGTCTCTCATCGTGTTTATTTTTGTCGTTACGCAACACTAGCACTCCTGCTCTCGGATTAGACTTCAAGTGGAATTGTAATACCCACAGTTGCTTCAAAAACCTTATTTTCACAAATATCAATTAAAACCTTCAGTTCACTTTAAACTATGTCTGCTGACACACTGGTTTATTTAGTGTAAAAGAGAGATACTTAATTTTTAAGTTGGAAAAACTGTTGTAAACAGACTCTGACTGAAGATAAGCTGTAGAAAAATGTAGACCTGCACAGTCATCATCTTTGCTCGCTGATCTTGGGTAACTCTTTTCTTCCTAGATACTGCTACAGTGTGAGGAAAATGTACGTCCTTCCTGACTAATATCTGGATGGGAATTTAAAAAAAATATGTAAAAGTAAACAAAAACTTCAAACCAGCACCATAAATTCACCTTCTTTTCCCTGCCACAGCTCTTTGCAAAAGTATGCTTGTGTATCCATCCCAGCACTCTCTTGTGTTAGATGGGGCTTTACTGGCCAAGTGTTATTTTCATAACTTTGCAGTAAGAAGGTTGGTATCACCATGTCTTCCTCCTTTTCTGCCTCACTACTCTCAAGCGTAAGGGATTTCCTTTTTTTTTTTTATATGATAAAGTAACAGGTTTAGCTTCCAAAGATATGTCCAAAGATATATCTCACAGCCACAAAGGAAGCTAAAGAGGGTTGGTCCTAGTGCATTTTCTCTTAATCTATGGTCTGTTCATCTTTCCCTCCTTCTGATCAGTTGCTTTTCTCTGCTCCTTACCTGCCGTTCTGTTCTCCAGTTAGAGGATGGCCTGAGTGCTTCCATCAGCTGTGCAGGAGACCCCTGCAATTTCTGTCTAGGTGCTGAAGCTCACATTAAAATCAGTAGAAATTAGGCATCTGAATAGCTTTGATAATCTGTGTTCCATCTAACACTGTCATGGGTATCATGGTATATAGCATTTGCACAACAGGAGGTTATGAGAATAAATACATGAAATTCATTAAATTCCAAAGCGCAAAAACATTATGGTGATGACAGCCATCTAACGAAGATTGTGATTTAACCCCTCAAAAATCCAATTAGCACATTTACTAATTATTACTAGTTATAACTAATTAAACTACAGTAATCAAAATTTATTTGATTAAATTTTCCAATTTTGTATTTGTAATATGATAGCACCCCAAACGATCGGTTTCCCATTGTGCACTTCACTGCACTGACACACCAGCAGATACGAGTGCTGCCTTCAAGACTTTATGGCCTATTTTGAACTTTGACAAAATACAAGATAGCAACAGGGGAAAGAAGGACGGTGAAATGAAAGTATCTTTAGTTCAGGTGGTTTTTCAGCTATACGTGTTGATGGCTCCAGTCACTTAGTTTCTCTTAAACAGCAGCTTTCCCTGCTATACAGCCCAGGTAGGCAGATGTTGTAGCAGGACTGGGTGGCTTGTTTCCCATGAAGAGTCACTGCAGGGCTGCTTCTTGAAGGTTTTGGATTTATTTTCTTTCTTGTCACTTAAGGTAATTCCCAAAAATCAGTATCTGGAAAGGGGCTTTCAGCCTTCAATATAGACAGGCAGGATCCTTCGGTGGTTCTGCGTTGTTCTGCCCTGTCCTGCCTCCCTGCCTGTGGTTCTGCCACCGCAAAAACGTTCATTTGCTTTGTCTTCATCATTCTCATATGTCCAACACATTCTGTGTACACTTTTTCCTTCCATATATTCCCCATTGTGTATGTTTAAGTTATACAATGTGCAAGTCTGTCATCTTAGTGAGTCAAATTAATGCCTTTCTTGCACTGGTTTGTTTGGACAAAGGGGTGTTTCTCTTTAACACTCCCCTGAATAGCCTTAAGCACTTGTAGATTTTAATTTCAGGAGTGGTTCAGTGAAATGAACTGTCTTTCAGATAACCATTCAGCATTTGTAAATACACTTCTTTTTTTTTTTCTGTCTGGTAACAGCCATTTACTCACTGATGCTCTGAGAAATGTCTTCTGCTCATGGTTATCTTCTCGAGTTCTGTCTCGTCTGGTTTTACTTCACAGTAAAACTGATCTCTGAGAGCAATGGGGAATAAAGTATAATGCATCTCCCTGTGACAAATCAGGTGCAAAGCTGATTCCTGGGGTTAAATCATTAAATCCTCCCTTCAGAAACAACAACAATAAATAAAAAAAAGCCCAGAAGGGCCAATGCTGACTTTTCCAGCAAAATATCCCATCCAAAAAGCCAAATGTGTTGTGTGATTTTTTTTTTTTTTTTTTTTTTCCTTGTAGTATCTGCAGGAAAAGAGGGCATTGCTGTCCTAAACGCAATCAAGAATCCCTTTTCCATCATCTTGCATCTGAAAATGCCTACTATTAGGTGCTTCAGGGGTAACTTCAAGAAATGGTTTAGAGAATAATTATCGGAGGCAATTATCCTAAATTTTTTGTAACCTTATCTGCAAGTTTTTCTTAGTCTAGTAGCTCGGGATATTACTCAAGGCAAGGTTTTATCTGATCCACTGTAATTGTCTCATGAATATAAGTGTACTATTTTTGTTATGACTTTGTATCTGTAATATGCATGATAAAAGAAAATTTATAGCTGAAGAATACATTCTATGGATAAATGCTTTTTTTTTTTTTTTTAAATTATCGAACTTTCCATTGAATGAATGTCCCCCCTATTGTTGCATTGTCAAAATGGGAAAGCAGAGATCTGTGACTTTCCCTTTAAGGAGCAAAGGAGAGTTGTCTCCTTGTCTCATGCCCAGAACCCCTGGGATGTGGATGGTTTAAATTCACACCAGCCTTCAGTCACTGCTGTGGAATTCAGAAATGCTGTGTAACCCCATTTCTGATGAAGGCTTTCTGAGTGACCCAGGATAAGCCATTGTCTGTTCTTCACACCTTTGTTTCTTGAAAAAGGAAGATGGCAATTTTGCCTTCATTGTGGAAGTCTTGTGGAAAAACATTTACTGATGCCAGTCAATGTTGCAATTTATGTAGGGTTTAACAGGAAAGTTGTCAGCTACCTCAAATTTTGTTGATGGACAACATGACATTTTAAAAATTAATTACTAATGGTATGACTGTTCTCTTTTTCTTCATGTGTTCTTTGTTAGTGCAATGAAAGATTCTCTGCAAAATATTTTCTTCTACTTTTCCTGTCACCATTATGAATTTTCTTTCGTTGCTTTCTGGTGAACTTGAATCATCCTCATACTTTGTATGGTTTCCCTAGAGGAAGAGATGACTAAAATAGCAAACTGCATTACGAAAAGCAGAACTGCTTCATCTAATGTTTAAAATTTGACCAAGGTGTTAGTGAACCAGAGAATATTACCATTTTGCCATAATCTCTGTAGAGGAGGTGGTTACTGTCAAGTGTGAGCAGTATTAACAAGACACAGAAGTAGGTACAAAGAGACATTTCATAGGATTACATCTGCTTCTTACCTAAAGAAATCTGGATTCCAGATTTGTTTTTAAGGTCTGTTTCAGTAAGAACAGTATTGTTTCAATGCAGTGTAGAGCTCGGTGGCACGGTCATTTACTTTTAGATGTGGCTCACATATTTCTATGAGGACCAGGCAGTCATGCGTAGTAATTCTTCACATTCCTGACATCTTTTTCATAATCCACTTTCAGGATGATGATAACTGCGATGAATAGGGAGGAAAGAATTTATTTTTTTTTAAATGCCTGGAATTCATGTTTAGATTCTAGTTGTAGAATCTATAATGTCAGTATTTTTTGCAGTTATCATCCAGATTATATAATTTAAGCCTATTTCAAAAATTCTTCAGTGAAGCTGTCTGTAGGTAAATGAACCTGTGCTCATGACAAGTAACTTCTAATAACTTCCTGGAGTTTTCTAGGCAGCTTGTAAAATGTAAAATAAAAGCCAGTACTCAATTTTTTATAACTCTGATTAGTATATTTTTGGAATAAGTTTTAATAATTTTTATAAATTTTTAAATTTTACTTTTTGAGGGTTGGTTTGGGGTTGGGTTGGGGTTTTTTGGTTTGAGGTGGTTGGTGTTTTTTATAAACTAAAGTAACTATATGATAATTGGTAGCAGTCTTTGAAGGAAAGAGCCTGTAGTTGCAATAGTTGCATCTGATCTTTCAGGCATTACTGACTTGTGTGACCTTTGAAATTCAGTTAGTGTGTAAAGTTAGATGTGATATATGAAGCTGCAAGACACGAAAGTTAAATAGGTTCTCTCTGAAATAATTCTTGATATTTTTTTAAATGCTTGTCCTCCCGCAGATTACCTGAAGGCGCCTTCCTTTAGTAAGCTGATTTGGGAAGATAGTTTTGATTGTCACCATTCCAAGATAAATTTATGGTATGCTTATGGAAGGTCTCAGTATAGATAGTACAGAACTTTTTCCTTTACCATTATGTTCCATCTATGAGAAGCGTTGGGAAAACCTCTGTGCATTCAAGAAGCTTTCCTCATTTTTGGATAACATAAAAATCAGAGCTGTTTAATTATTTCAACACCCCTCTTTTCAGAAATGGAATATCAATGTAGGTTAGTTTCTACTATCAGATTTGAGATAATTTTTGAAGATATTCCATGAGCATAGCACATAAAGCTTATCAAGGTCCAGAGAAGCCAGGACGGGGAATTGGTTATTCGGCGGTTATTGTCCTTCTTATATTTTGCAAGAATTACTTCTTCTCATGTCTTGGCTCTGCTGAACAAAGTGATGGTTTCTATATCTTCTGTAAATGAAATTTAGGACACACTGATTGTAGAATAATCTTGGGTCCTGTTTCTATAAGGAAGAAGAGTTCCCTCTAAAAAGATCTTGTTACTTTCCAGCTGGAGGTTGTATACCTTTTCCTGCAATTTGTCCTTTCCTCTTGTGGTTGCATGCTACTTTAGAGCTTTTTAACCACTAATAAGTTAGTTTTGTTTGAGGACTATCTTGGCGTGTTTGTGTGACATGATAATAACAGTTAACGTATGCTCCTCCCATTTAGAATTGAGTTTTTACAAAATAGTGACATTTTAGGGAGAAAATTATCACTTTTCAAAATGACTCCTTTATGTGGAATAAACCTTGCAGATGAATGGGAAAATTAATGTAATGCTTCAAGAAGCAGTAGGTAATAGACTTTCCTTTCTGTGAAATACAGGGGACAGATTACCCCAGTGCAATTGCTGTGTTACTGGTGACTACAGGTGACTGTGCTGAGCCCACCAGCATTCTCACAGCTAAATCTTATTGATTTTTGTAGGGACCAGTGCAGCTTCTGCAGGGCTCTGGGAGGATTATAAGATGTAAGAGGAGTAAGCACAGGGGAGCAGATGCTGTCTCTGGCTCCAGGGGCAGAATATGAAGCTATTGATTGTATACTTTACTTTATCAGACATCACCCCAGTGCAGTTATTCCAGCTTTCGGGGATATCCACTTCTTGATCCTCCACTGTGTGGATGATGCCTGGTTTTGTCGTTCACATATTTTTAGTAAACCTTTATTTCTTTGTGCTGTGTTCGTTAATAAGATAATTTACTAGGTTTGCTGGCTTGAAGTTAGCATGCTAACCTCGTGTTTCTTGTCTGCCTGCATCTGTCCATTTGAGACGCTTCAGAGCAGGACTTGCTACTTTCCCATCTTTGTATAATATTCAGCACTGTGAACTGAGGCCTCTGGATGATGTTTAATAGTCATGACCCTGGATGGATCGTGCCGAGGGCTGTTTTACCAGGGAAGGACCTGGGAGCAGGCCTTCTCTTGCAGGACAAGCCGTTACCTGCTGTCAGAGCAGAGAGCAAATTAAAATCCAGCCTCGTCCTCCAAACTAGGGTCTGTCCTTCCCTATTACAAGACCATCCAAATTGTCAGCCGCAGGATTGAAATGCTCCCCAGCACCAGCCCACACATACCCCTCCAGTGACCCCCTCCCCATGCGGCGGGCACAGGAGGAGGCTGCACCATTCCTGGGGTCTGCGCCAGCCACCACCCTGACACAGATGGTGGGGCAAAGAGCCTTGGTGCCAGATCCAGCCCTCGGGCCAGGGCTTGGACACACCAATCCATTACACGGCAATTGAAAAACGCAGCTTTAGGTAAGTTGTCATTTTTAAAGCCAAGGTCACTCTTGAGGCATTTCTGAACTCGTTTCTCCAAATATTTTGAAGTCACTGGGATTAAAGAGTGCTGGTGAACATAAAGATACATATTGTATTGGTCCACTGTTTGCTGATATTTTTTGTTTTGTTTTCCTTTTTTTTTTTCTTTAGGATGAACGTGAAGCCAGAGAGAATGTGAAAAGAGAGCAGGATGAAGCATACCGCATATCACTGGAGGCTGACAGAGCGAAGGTGCGTGCGGGGGGAAGTGATCGCATGAATGTTGGGACAGGGGTTTCTCCACAGTTGCTGAAATCTCTCTGGTGCAGAGGACTGCGCGCCGTCAGTTCTGCTCTTAAGCTGAGACAGTTGCCTTAGAGCCATTATTGCCCTTGGTGGTTATAAAATGGCACTAAGAGTAGACTTGGATACATCTTTCTGCTAAAGTAGTCCTGGCCCCATTTACTAATAGAAGTCAGAAAAGGAATGATAGGAAAAGATCACTTAATAAATATCCTATTCCTTATATTAATTTCTACAGAAAATGCAACAAGTTTCTTTGCTTTTATATAGCTAATGCACATCATTACACACAGCTGTGGAAAGTGAGGTGATATATGTGTGACTGCTGTTTGTGTTTGCTAGAGGGAAGCGCAAGAGAGAGAAATGGCAGAGCAGTTTCGCTTGGAACAAATTCGGAAAGAACAGGAGGAAGAACGTGAGGTGGGATGTTTTACCTTTTCTGACAACTTTTTGAATTCATGAAGCTTATGGACACTGCAACTTTCATTCAACACACATTGCAACTTTAATTCAAAGTATACTTTTTATGTGAACACAAACTTTAAAAAAAAATTTATTTCTCACCAGATATATAAAAAACACAGTACAGCTAAATGGTTTTCATCCACTGTTTGATAGCTTTTTTGTTCTACTATCTGGGTCACAATTACATCATCTGGGTCTGAATTTACAGCCAGATATTAGATAGAGCTGCTAACAGGAGATCCATGAAATGAGCTCCATAAATAGTGGAATCTTTGGGAATCTCTAACCTTGTTTCTGCAGGCACTCCTTTTAAAAATAGAATACCATGGAGCCCTTTCATTTCTTCCAGTAGATAGCACAAAGCCTAGCTGCAGTTGCCGAATTTAATTTGGGAGATAAAACACGTTTTAAAAAAAATGTTAAGGAGAAAAAAATCCAAAATCTAGAAAATTGGATTTATGGTACATTTTTAAATTTCTAACAGTCTTCTACAGAATCTTCCTTAGAATGAAAATTGTGTTTAAATGAACACTTTACATCTCTAGGCCTATATAAGAAAATAGAAGCCATGTGCTGTGAAGAGTACTGTTCCTCAGACTCTGTTATTTTGTAGATTCTCTTAATTTTGTAGATTCTGAGGGTCCCAGTGCCTGTCAGAGATGGCTCCTGCAGCCTCTTTCAGGATCTAGGCTCCTTTCCTAGCTGTAGGTATTTACATAAGGCATCATATACACAAATTTACTTATATTAGTGATTTCCTCTTTATCACCTCCTGGCAAAACCAAAATGTGGTAAAAAGGGATACAGCCATGTTGCTTTCCCTGAAGTCTCACTACATTTCAAAGGATAGGTAAAATGGACTAGTCATTAAAATATTTCCATTCATTTTGTGAAGTTCTTGGAATATAAGTCCTTAGAGAACTTCTGTGAAACGCAGTACTTGAAAAGGACTTTGGACCCCTTGTATAAAATTTTCAAAATAGAAGTTATATTCACGTATAAATGTCTTGACTGAAATCACAGTTGACTGGGGGTTGTCCTTTGACTTGTAGGCATATAAGATTCTGTGACCAAGTTACTAGTGAATACAAAGCTATATCAGCTTCCCTACTGAATATATATTTCCTATGTTTCCAATACTACATCAAATAGAAATAAAATATAAATATTAAAAATATGTATTTATATAAAATATCAGAGTTCCAGTATTTTTGGTGGACTTAATAGAACTTCTTTGCTTTGACTCTCATGGTTTATAGAGATTTGAAATTTGGAATGATATTCTCCACTTAGTTAAGGTCCTTGGAACTCATGGAATCCTGATAAATCACAGCCTTGCTTATTCCCCGCTACACATGACTTAAATGTATACTTGACATTTCAGTCTTGTGTACTTTGCTGATGTATGAAAGAATTGCATTATACAACTGCAAAAAAGTTGGCTATGAACACATTTATTATCCCCTGAGATAAACCCAATAAACAAACTGTATGAGCAATGCATTTGCGTATATGTTTTTTGACCAAGATAATTGCATTAAAAAACCTGAACCCTTTAAGCATGCAAGAATCTTTTAAACAGAACTGCGTTGTAAATACTAAATTCAGCCCAAGCAGTAGTATTCAATGGTTTGGGAAAGATGCAGTCCACTTCTTTTATCCTACAGTATCTGATGACTTATTTATCTCCTGTTGTTAACATAAGCCAAGAATGGAAGTTAAAACACAAGTGAAGGAGCAATGCACAAAATGGGACTGTGAGAATTGCGTCTAGAATAATTTGAAGATGACAGTTCTGTGAGGTTAATAGCAATCGAACGTAAATCAGTACTGTAGCAGTAACAGACTGTTGAGCAATCAGCTCACACCTAGATGCAAGAAGTATGTTTTTCTCTTTTTTTTTTAAAGTAATTTTGCATGCATAGAAACAGTAATTAATTCTGCTTTATTATATCTACTCCCGAACCTTTTCTGATAGCTTGGCCTTTTGGAAATCATTTTCTTATGCAAAGGCTGCAAGACTGGTCCATGTTATCAAAGTATACCTGGGCTTCTCTGTTTTAATGTAGACTACAGTAATGAAAATAAAAGGATCTGTTTGCTTAGTAGAACAAAAGGGATTTTAACAATAATGTTTACTAACACTCCCCATTTTCAAGTATACAGATTACTTATACTGAATCGTTCCGCAACAGTGTTTACTTACAGAAGTGGCTTTATGTTCAGTTCATATATTTAAAATCTGACTGTTGAGCTAATTCACATACTGAACATCTTTTTATCAACAGACTGAAATTGCTTGTTCAGGTCTAAGGGGTTTTAATGTGATCCATCACATCACTGTTTTCTGACTTGGTTTGCTGGTACAGAATATCCATTGTAAATTGCCATTTTATGTTGAAGCCTTGGAGACTAGTTGCTTTGGGAAGCAACGCACTCTTTGCACAAAGAAAAGAGCTCTAATGAGCTACTGTTGTTTATTTTTCTATAATATAATTGATTGGGTTCAGTAAATAATGTAGCATCTGTTGTTATACTGTGTGGGGAAATGTCAAAACAGAAAGATAGTAAGCAGGTGGTTGAGAATGGAGAGAGAGAAAATTAAAATAGAATCTATTTAAAATATAATCTCATAGTAGATGAGCAAAAATGAACTCAAGTTCTATGTATAAATATTTATACTGAGATATAATTTGCTCAGAGGTTTGCGTGTAAGAAGTAGACTATTTAAAAGCCTTTTAATCTTGCTTCTGCCCAGTCCTTTCTCTTTAATGTAATCATCCTCCATCAGTTTCTGTTACTAAATGACCTTGAGGAGGTTTTCAAAGGCACAAATAGCAACTGTGTATCTTGAAAGTTCCTTAAAAATCTGGGTAAATCCATGCCTGACTGTCTCTTCAGTTTGGAAAATTGTCCTTTAGGCGTATTTTGGGGGAGGCAGCGTGATCATGCTGCTTCTTCCATTCACCGGCATTCCCATTAACTGCCTGAAGTGGTGATACTGTAACAAGGCTGCTTTCTAAGTATGATCTCATTTTTAACAGATGCCAGTGCCTGTCCATGAGTGCCTCAGTACCCTTGAAAATCAAGCCCACCTTGTTCAGCAGTCTAATATTAAGCATCAGGGTTTTTTTTAAAAGAACTTCTGATCAAATTATTGGTGTTGTAGTAGCTCCCGGAGGCAGAGGACAGGGAACACACTTGACTCCTGCCCTTAAAATCTTGATATCAGCCATATTCACAGTGTTAGCAGGCAGGCAATCATACACATTTTCAGACATGTAATGTCATTGCAATTTGGGGGCTGATTTCATGCAAGTTGTTGCAGAAAATGTGCACACCTGTGCTTGGAACTATCTTCCTGCAAATAATAATAATTGCTTGCTTTAAATCTTAAAGCTTCCATTTCTGTTCTCCCAGTTTTCTTCTCTGACCATTCCTACTTTTATATGGACTCTATGTATCTAATGTACCTTCATGATATTTTTATGTCTTTTAACAGTGTTTTAGTTTGCTTATAGTAAATCTCCTGCATATATTTCTTTTCACTCTGAACTGCCACTAAGGGTCTTGTCTTTGCTGCAAATGGTCAGTTACTCTGTGCAAGAGGAAGGCAATTTGATAAGCGCATTTAAAGAAATACTTTTAGTGCCTTTTAATTTATACCCTTTAAAGGAAGCAATTGGCCACTTGACAATTATTCTCCCATTCAATTTTTTCCAAGGCTTTCTGCCAAATGATTAAATTACTTATCCCCGTCATGCATTAACTGTAGACCTAATAATATGTGTTATAAAGAAGGATTTATTTTAATTAATTGTCTGGTGGGCTATTATTAAGAAATGAATAAAAATGATTTTGTCATTGAGATATAAAGCACATCTATGGCTCTGGAGCACTGTGGCACATCTTGAAGTTCTAGAAGAAATAAAAAGAAAAGCTTTCTGTGCTTTTATTCTGTTATTAGCATTGCATCCTAAATGGTTATTTTTCCTTCCTCAGGCTATCAGGCTCTCTCTTGAGCAATCTTTGCCTCCCGAACCAAAAGAGGAGAGCACCGAGTCCGTCAGTAAACTGCGTATTCGGACGCCCAGCGGAGAATTCTTTGAGCGGCGTTTCCTG
Source organism: Strix uralensis (assembly GCF_047716275.1). Lineage (NCBI taxonomy): Eukaryota > Metazoa > Chordata > Aves > Strigiformes > Strigidae > Strix > Strix uralensis. Next base: position 7,976,046 of record NC_133979.1, read on the forward strand.
GCCAGCAGCAAGCTGCAGGTTGTCTTTGATTTTGTAGCTTCCAAGGGATATCCTTGGGAGGAGTACAAGCTGCTGGGCACCTTTCCGAGGAGAGATGTGAGTAAATGCACCTTTCGGGAATAAATACCATGACTTCTTACTTCTCTGTGTTAGATGACCAGTATGTTATAGCATAGAAGGTAAAAGATATGCCTAAATATGTTAAGAGTGCTGCCAAGCTCTGTGGCTGTAAGCAAGCCAGGTGCTGACCTACCAATGCTATCATGTTACATACAAAATTGCATTGCGAAATCTGTTTCTGGTGACACTGTAAAAATCCTCCATTTCTGAAACAATCAAGTCGTGGACCATATTCAGTGAAAACTGCCTGAATATGCTGAGCCACCATCGCTCACATCCTGTTTTGAAGGAAGCCATGTTGATATTAGTACGCTGTGTCAGTCTGTTATGGGCTGGTACTTCTGATCTTTCTGGTGTTGCCATTTTGATGCAATTTGATATTATGAACAAGGAAGGCTCAGTGTCAAGATAGTAGAGTTATGAGCTAATCAGTACATTCTAATAAACTATTTATACACCTGTTACATTTATATCTCCTACCCCAAAATTCTGATGACGTACCTGCTGTGACTGATTTTCAAAGTCAATACTGCTTACAAAAGCCAGTTAAATTCTGTTGATTTATCAACAAATATTTATGTACCGGTTACTAAGTTTCTTTGAAAATATACCTATATGTTTTCTGCTCTATTACAAATTAACTTTCATTTCTTAATTAGCCATTGTTACAACAAAGGTAAAAGTCAGTGGGTCCAATTGTGTTGCAACTACCTGGGGCCCTGCATAAAAGGTGAAGGTAACAGGCACCTCAGAGATGACAGAACAGAGCCAAGCAGCGATGGGTGAAGTTCAGCAGCTTTTTGGCCATACTGCCTCAATACTGCAAACGAGTGGGGGCAGCTCTGGATCAGCTGGGGTTTTGTTTGCTGGGGGTGTCTCCGGGTGACTGGTTAAGCCATTTTTCGTCAAAGGAGCTCAGTAACTTGGGTTGCTTTTCCATTTTGTTTCCCGTCACTGCCCCTGGAGGAAGTTTACTAGGAATAAGGCTCTGGTTTGTATGTTTGCAGTATTGTGTTGTAACAGATACCTCTTGCTTTATCATCTTATTTGTAAGTTATTTAAAGTGGCACAAGTACTCTGAAGGGGAAGAAAATAATGTCCTTAGCAAGAGTACAATCTTGAGAGTGGATGTGATTTCTGACCACTTTTTGGCATAACTCTCTGAACAGGATTGTAGTGCTTACAGCTTTTCTTTCTCCTTGCCTTATATTGAGAATCCTAATCAGTCAGACTGAAAAGCAGCATTTAAGGAATCTCATTAATCACTAATTAACTTTACTCCTTAACCATGTAATAGCATTTCCAGCGGAACCAAAGACTAGAAGAGTTACCTATGTTTCCAGAATTACTGATTGTTCAGTTTACATGACAGAAGAAAACCAATCTTTCACAGTCTAAACAATGGACTTCTGTATTTTAAATATTTTGCAAGTCATACCTCCCTGCCTGCAACATATTTATGTCTTAGTACTTATTTAATATAAAAATACTACGAGTATATTACTCTTAACTTTTTGACATTTGTTTTGCACTTCAGACTGGCTGTTTCTGTAAAAATCACATCATCATCATTATCAATTTTAGTCCTCTGTAACAAACTCAAAAAGTGATCAGATGACTCGCATAAGAACAAATTTTAAAAGGAGTAGAAAAGAAAAAAGACCACTAAATTAGAACAAGCTGGTATTTTCAGGGCATTTGTGAAACTGTCCGGGAGAAAACACTGAGGCCAGGAAAAGAGAATTTAATGGTAGAATGCAGAGCTGTTGCTCTGTCATGTGGGAAGCAAAGACCCTCTCATCTTTTTTCTGATTCTAACCTAACAATGCCATGTATGAGGAGTCACATAAATGATTCATGCCAGCTGATTCAGTGGCCATGTATGAATTCGGTTGTGATTGTGACCATCAGAGCTACAACAGACAAAATGTGATCCCCAGGGGTTTGCTAACCACTGAGAACTATAAATGACATCTGCCATGTTCCCTGGGTTCAGGAAGTTGGAAGTGTGCAACTCCATAGACAGATTTAAAAAAAAAAAAGTCATCATTGATGAATGCCTTGGAAATACAGTAGCAGTATATATTTGTTGCCTTAGGCTTCATGGTATCTAGTCTCTTAAAAATACACTAAGTTCTCAAGACCCTTCTGCTATACGATATGTATCACAAACGTACATTGAAATCTGGGCAACAAGAACAGAGCACTTCGGATGCTTGTGCTCCAGAAAACAATAGCATTTAAAATGTCTGTTTGTATTTAAACTATACATAACATTTTTGAAAAAATCTGTTTGAAAGTACCAGAATTACTTTGCTGAGGTTTTTGCTGCAATAAGATGAAAACATGTCATCTTAAATTAGTATTTTTAATTCTATCCTAATCTGTATTAAAATAACACACACACCCCCAAAAGTGTTTCTATTTTATCAAAACAAGGGGGTTATCTTCAGTCAAATCAGCATTGTCTTGGGGTAAACTTGTTAGAGCATTTTTACCAGTTTTTCAAAGCTATTAGTCCTGATATCCTGATATAGTGTTGTTGAACTATTTTTACTTCTTTGGTAAATAAAAATTCATTAGTTCTTAGTTCTATGTTCCAGTTGCTTACACAGATATCCTTAGCTAACTTAAAGTTGGTATCATAACCCTACTGTAAATACAAACTTCTACACATGAGTAAATACACAGATTAACCTTTTCCAGACACTACTTGTAGATTTTAAAGCAGCAGTGACATTCCAAAGCAGTTAAGCACATGCAGTGACTTGTTATTGGGTCTTTGTCACCGACTGCGTTGTTCTTTCTACTAGCACTGAAATTAGATATTAACCACCTCCTCTCTCAGTACCTTAACCAAGGCAGCACTGCATACCATACTGACAAGCATGTATCACATGGGTGAACCTGGGTCAGCAGGTAACTTGTACCTCTAACTTCGTAAACATTTGGCAAGCACATCTTTTGGAGTGAAAAGCTGTATTATAAGTTCTTTGCATTATTCTTAAATGCATCTGCAAAGGCTTTATGGAAGCAAAGGTGTGCACTATTTCAATGTATGTGCTGATTTTAGAATTATAGTTCCCTTTCTTCCAAGAATCGCTCTAATCTTCAAGATGCATTTAACTATAACAAAAAGAGCTTACCCTAAGCTTATTAGCATGCTCGGTCAACCTTCTCATTCAGTATTTCTTCTAAGTCACTTTCTCTTAAAAGCCTTCCCAAACACTAATTTCAGTAGTCCTCTCAATTTGCCACCTGCAAGATCCACCTTCTCCCAGTACCCTGGAGACTTCCTGGATGATCAGTTCCTCACTTCCATCTGTGGTGGGAATCTGCAGATCTTCCTAACACTCTTTAACATCGTATGGAGTGGGCATTTCACCACACCTCAGGCAAGAAGCTGAAGTGTACCAGGTCTAGCTGAAACCATAGGAGGAATGTGCAGAACAAATTTACCCAAACTGGACTTCAGCCACCCTATTGGGATGAATGCTGTTTGTGAATGTTTTATGGTGTCTCTTAGAAAAGAAGGTCCCGGCACTCTTTCTCCTTTGAAAGACTGAATTTATTAATTTCTTCTAAAAAATCAAAATTGCAACCTCTAATTTCTTCTGCTCATTTCTCCTTAAGGTGGAGCATTAGTTATGTGTTTGAGAGTATGCATTTTGCAGACATGGTATTAGAGACTTAAGCTCTTTATTTACTGTATCTGGAAGCCCTGGTAAGCCAAGACTTCTACAATATTTCACATTTTATTTTTCTGAGCCACAGCTTAGGATCAGGTGGCAGTTAAGTCACTTAAGGTTATTTAAATGCATCTAAAATGTTGCTTAATAATTCAGAACCAGTTTGCTCTGTTTAGAGTATTAAGATTTTTTAAATCCTTTTAATTAACCAATTTCAACAGCAGTTTAAATAAACAGAAACAAAAAATCTGTCTCCCTTGAAAGGGCAGAAAATAGATTTAACTCAAACTGCATGTCAATTGAAATTAGGTATGATCAGGATTTCAGTAAATTTAGGGCCAGACAATGTTACATGAGAGCATAGAGTAAGATATTCCTCCAAACCCAAATGCGATCATCATTCCTGTGCTCTGGCAGGAGTAATCCTCCTTGACACCCACAGTGGTGAAAATAACACCACAGGATAGTAAGTTTAGCTGCAGCACTCAGCACACATAGTCACCTGACCAGGTAACTATCCTCTGATGTTCTCAGAAAGGTAACGTTAGAGCATGATCCCTATATTGCTATGCTAGGCAATTTTGTATATCAGTTCTAGAAGCCATTCTTTGTAAGGATTATTCTGCATTTCACCCAGTGCAAACTACTTCCTTCAGATAACCTACTTTTAAACTCATTAGGTGGTGTTTAAACTCTTTCAGTAGCTCATTAAAGTGTTATATGTCCAGGACCATCTCTGGCTTTTAACATTCTTTCCCCTAATCATCATTTTATAGAAATAGGAAAGAAAGATGTTATTGTGAGAAAGGATTCGTACAGTGTTGTGGTTATACCCAAAAGCACTTTTAGTAACTTCACATAAATCAGGAAAGTAGCTTGAATATCTGTCTTTTGGCAGAGGAGGAGAAAGATGAATATTTTCTGATATGTTCAGAGAATTTGAGAATGTTTTTGTAAGTTCAGGGAAAATTTAACATGTAATCCATGTCATTTTTCCAGTTATTTCAGTTACTGATATTTATATTTCCTACTGCATAAAATAGTACTAATCTGTTTCAATTCACAAAATTTAAAATTGTTCAGGTCAATACAGATCTGATGGTGTCATGTGTTTATCAGCTCTGATCTAGTTACGCAAGGCCACAACCATCTACAAAAATAGATGTCCCTCCTCTTGTCATTTACAACTATCCTTAAGTCAATATACCTGCCCTTGTCTTACCTCTCTTTTCAGGGTATGTTGTTATTTTATTTATTCAAAGCAGTTACGTTTAGTTTAGTTAAGACACTGAGAAGTTGTCTAAGCAAATGGGCCATACCAGACTAGCATATTCCCATGCTTCTTTGAGAAGCATGATTTCTGATTGTTCTTCCTGATGACTTGTAACAGTAGAATGATTGGACTGATTAACCTTGAGTGCAAGAGGAATGGACCACGTATCATTTCAGCCAGAATGCTGAAGCATTTGCAACCCCTGGGTTTTATTGCTTTTAACAAGTATGTTGCTCACAAAGAATAGTATCAGTCTTTCGGTCAGCACCTACAAAGGGAGCAGGTGATATTCTTGCCCTACTGAAGACAATGGCAGTACTTTAGAGAATATTGAGTGGATTTTGCTTCTTGAAATGCGATGTTTACTTTTGTGGAAATATACTTTCCTTGTAGGTAGTCAAAAATTCTGTATTACGGAAAGATTTTTTTCATAATGTTTTCTTCCAAGAAAGACAGACTTGATCTGTCTTTTCAGATCTGGTGTCTTTGCATAAGTGACTATGATATCCAAAGAGAAAGATTAAAGCCCTTCATGTATCAAGTCACTGAAAGGAATGTCTTTCTCATCTCGTAGATGTAAGCTTATACTGAAAAGAAATAGAATTACATTCTGTAAGTCAGTATAGTTTCTGATCTCTTACAACAACTCCATTTGAATACGGGGAATGTTTAACCAATTTCAGGAAATAGGTGTGCATTTCAGATGAGCTATTCTACTTAAGACTCACTAAAGTAAGCAAGCATTCACCACAACACTGAACACTCAATGCGGTATGTGAACTCTCAGTTGAGTCATCCTCATTAGTTAACCCGATGACTAATGCCAACCATGTGATTAATATATTCCACCCAAGCACATCCCTCGGACCAAAAGTGTTCTTTTATTCAGCACTGCCCCATTTTACAAAACATGTATTTCAGGGGAGACGCGTTATTGTTCACAGGAAGGTGCCTTAGTTAAGCCGCAGATCTCTGCTGTTGCATATGGCGTTATCCAGCATAAACTGGGCCTAAGATATTTTGTACTTTTTCCCCAGAATTCATGCTTAATGTCAATTTTGTATGCTTTTTTCCCCTTGTAGGAAAAAAATCTAATGATAAAATACCAATCAAGAGCCTTTGTAATAGTATGATACTAGGAATGCTGCGTCTGGTTACCAGAAAATTTAATGATCTCCTGCTGTTTTGGTAATTGCATAAGTAATACATCAGACTAAATCACCAAAGCAGTCTTAGGCGTGCTTTTTATTCTCTTTACCTATCTACCAATCACAATGTTATACTGTAGATATCATTGTGGTATCTGAACATCTTAATCCTTTGAACTTGTGATAAAAATCCTTTTGGATTGTTTTTCCATGCAGTTATAATTAAGTGCACATGAATCCAATCCTGGGTCATTCTCCTGTGAGTGACTGTGTTCACATCCATTCCCCTTTGGGATGTATGCAAAGCGAAGTTCTTGCAGTTCATTTAGAGCACTAAATGTATTTATATGTTTTCAGACTTCCAGAAGATGTGGCTGTCTGCCTCCTTTCAGCTCTTCATCAATACCCACAGTGAAAGCTGTAGTATTTCTGGGGACATGATCTTCTCTGTAGCTAGCACATTTTAAAATCTTTAAATACATGAAAAACTAGTTTGATATAAGCTCGCTGGCAGCAGTGCCTGCAAGTAACGGACTGTTTTGCTCCTTGGCACAGCAGAAAGGATGCTTAACATACAAATGCTCTCATGTGTAAATGACAGTACTTGAACCTGTTCTCTACTCAGCAAGAAAACTGAAAGTAAATAGTATGAAGGAGCAGGTGATGGAGCTCTTCCACCCACAGGTCCTTTGTCAGGAAAAGCCCTGTTCCAGGGTATTCTGTCAGCTTCTCTTTTCCAAGAAACCACACAAAGAATTCCTAAATAGATCAAAGATTCCAAAGCAGAAAGAAGGGGAGGAAAGCAGAAAATCTGAGGAGAGCTTTACAGCACCTTCCTCTTCCCTCAAAATCTGAAGTCCTCCAGTCTCAGAGTTGTTGGGACTGTGGAGACCAGCATCGTCTTGTTCAGTACCAGCAGATAACTCCTCTGACTGCCACTAACTTTGACTTCTTGCTCTCAATTTATAAGGCAACTCGTGTAATACTTTAACACTATCAATACCACATTGACACGTTACTGAAAGAGACTCTAATTAATTGAAATACTTTTGTGTTTTCACTTCTCCTACCAAAATGAAAAGTGTATTTGTTATTTTGTCATTGAAAATGACCTGTTTGAAAGGCTAGAGGAAGATGCAGCCTTTTTGTAGTGATTTTTCAGTGAGATTAATTCTTAGAAATAAATACAAAACAGATATTCAGTCATATTAGTAGCTGGATGTATTTTGGCCATGTTTTGGGGGGTACTGATCACTAATCAAAATTCCTGATCTTGGGCTAAACGGAAGCACGGAGCTACCCCAGAGCTACCCGAGTGGAACTGCTGTGCACAGCACTTCCTAATGCCTTTTATTGGAAGGTAGATAAACTATAGTTATGTATTTCTTGTGCTACCCACTCTTAAAAAGTCATAGGATTTGGGTAAAAATTGGGTATTTTTTTAAGCATCATTAACATCTGGGCTTGTATTTAGTTTTGGTGCAAGAATGATTAGTGTTTGTGGTTTTTCAAGCTTTGTTCTACAAACATGTGTTATTTTTCCCAATTAAAAAAATCAAATTTTCATGTAGCATCATGAATTCATAATGTTGAACTTCTAAAAAGCACCAAGTAATCCATATACAATGGTATACAATATAGCAACACTGGATTTGGGCTTATCCTTATTATTTACACTGCCCTGCCATTATGCTTAGTATTTAAAAAAACAGAGAGCACAGTTGCTATCTTAATTTACTGTCTGAAAAGTCAAGTAATGCAAGTCAGGTTTATACATCTTCACTGATTGGAATCTATGCAGCAAATTCTGATATAAATTATATTAAGTCAACGGAAATTTACACTATGTAAAGACTGGCAGCATCTCAGATATCTCAGCTGTATGGCTTTTCTAAGAAAGAGTGGAAAGCATGCTCAAAGTAGAGGATGTAACATCACAATTTTCTGTTTTATCAACGTATATGCTTAATCTAAAATACTGTTTTGAGAAAATATCTTCAGAGAAATAAGACAGTGTGTGACATATCTGGATTAAAGCTTTGTACTTAGAACGAGACTAGAAGTCTTTTACTATGACATATTTTTCCTTATTTGTGACGGCTTTCTTCAATTCAGATGTAAATTATCTCCAAGTTTATTCAACTAAGCCAGATCTAATTGCATATATTTCTATAAAATAACCCCACTTTTGTTTGTTGCTCAAGTTGAGCATATTATCTGTATAACCCGTAGATATTTCAATAGGTAGAAAGGATTCACTGTATTTGTTTGTGTGTCATTCCGAAAATATAGTTTTTTAAACAGATCTGGTACTTTACCAGGTGTGCCTTTAAGTAATTTCTATTGCATTTATACTTTAGGAGGATTAGGAAAGAGAGTAAAAGAACTCTTTGTCCGTTAGATTCATTAAATGTATTCATGCGTGTGTAAGTGGTATAGAGGCTGTGCTACTCAGGAATCAGATCCTTGTCCTAGGGTGTAGAGAAAGGTGAAGGGTGTGATATTTACTGCTTGTGTAAGTGTCATAATAATTGTGTATTCGATTCTTTATTTTTAAATTACCTTCCTGGGCATTAAGCCATTTTTTTTTGTATTTATCTTTCCCCTGCAGAGTTAGGGAGGGTAAGGAACCACACCTTTGAAATGGTGAAAGTACAGCTGTTCAGGATGTGAATGTGTAATAGAACAGATAGGTCAGCAAAGGTGAAGACAGAAATAATGCAAAAGTTGTTCTAGAAGGAAAAAAACGTTGCTGTAAAAATGTATTGAAATGTTGTTTAAAATAGTTTTTTTGTTATTGGGTTATTAAAAAACCCAAGGAATTTATTCAGAATAAAGTGTAAGTAGCTACTACATTTTTGCAGGAGAAATATAAGAGTTAACATTGCTATCTTTTGATTTTGCGCAGTCTGAAATCATTCAAACTTCAAAGTGCCACAGAAATACTTCAACTAGCTAGTGCTTAGTTGAAATAATTACCACAGAATTCATTTAAACAAATGCCTATTAAAATAATAAATTTCCTGTGCACCAAACCAACAGTGGCTATATAACAAAGGTCTTTAAAAGATGAAGTCTTTTCTCCAGTGTACCAAAGCATAAGGTCCTGTAAAATCATATCCATAATTGGCTGAAAAGTGTTGTTTTACCAACGTCAACCTACTTCAGTGAAACTGAGACATTTCGCAGCTCAATGGCAAGGTCTAACACAGATAGAAATGAGGTTCTGTTACCATCCTCTGGTCATGTTGCTAGAAAGAGTCTTCCCTGAAGAGAGGGAAGAGTTAAAGGTTGCACAGAAAGTCATTTGCCTGAAGATGAAAACTCCCAGGGCACGATCTGCTTTGGCTCTGGGACAGCCCTGAATGCGCATGTATGTTATTCTACAGAATTCTGTGAGCTCGAGTATTAGTGATTTTGCTGTCACTTGAGTTTTACTCTCTTAGCACCTGAACATTGTGTCCTTCCTCTGCCACCCTCCTCACTGTATAAACTTGGAACAGCTTAGAGTCTCTTTTTAAGGGGTTTTAGTTTACATTTCATTATAATATAAAGTACTTACCTTAGCAAAACCACAAAATATATTTTAAAAATACATTCACCTCATCAGCAGGTATCACCATGTGACGTATGAGTGAACTCTTAGAGTGCATGCATACAACTGGTAGAAAGTCAGTTATTGCAGGACTTGAAAATATAGAGAAACACTATGCTTTTAGCATATTAGCAAATGCTGAATGCTTAACTTCGTGAATGTTGCACCCTTAATCAAGAAAGTCTTGATTTCACCACATGAGTATCTATGTAATCTTCATTGAGTTCAACAGGATCAAAGCAGTTTCAGTATATAAAAACATGATTAAATGATTTCCTGTGTAATTGCTAACAATGTAGAAGAAATCTTTAAATAATGAAGGTATAGGGGTTTGGAACAATGTAACTTATGTGATGTGCAGGGCTGTTTTCGAAAGAGCACCATGCAATGACATCAGAGCAAAGGATTGTCAGCACTGAAGTGGACTCCAGAATTTATCCTAATGGTAATGAAACAAGGTACACAGATGTAAATATGAAGGCATTTTATACTTTGCATTATGAAATAATCCACATAAATCTAAGTGAATAAAATTCATTAGAACACTACATTGGATGGACCTTTGCAGGCTACAGCTCTTCCAGGGTTCTTTGATCTCTATTATATATCATTCTTTAGTTTCTAATTCTGTTTTAAAATACTGTAAGTTACAAAGCATCTTAGGTCTTATATTTCATATATTTACAAGAGAAACCATTTCTTTTGGTAGGAGCTGTATTCACTAATAAGGCTTCTATTCATAGTAAACAACATATTTACAAACCACAAATAACAAAGTAGAAGCTGCAGAAGGGTTATGGTGTGATAATTAAGTACAATGGCGACCCATATGAACAGAAAATGCCAAGGAGCTAAAACAAAGCAACAACAGCTTTGTTTGTTGACAGATGTAGGAGCCATATTGTTAGTTAATTGGGTAATGGTGTAAACATTTGCAAACTCTGCTGTCCCTCAGTGACTTAAGCAGCACACTGAAATTATGGTGAAAAGCTGCACAGTCCTTTTGCTGCAGGTACTCCACAATGCTTTTAGCTAACCCTCTAAGTATGAAGACACTGAGGAAGGGACATCATGCATTGTTATTATTTAAGGTACTTGAAGTTTGCAAACCTTAGAGTTTAGACTAGGATATGTATCTTGAATTACACTCAAGTGAATAATAGGTTTCCATATGGTTACAGTCTGGAAGATTGTGTTCATTGCCTAGGCTTGCTTTTCAGATTCCTTTTTTTTCCAAATGTAGAAGAGACTTGTTCTATCTTTCCTAGCTTTTCTTGCAAAAAAAAAGGTTGCAGGATTTGAAAATAGAGAGGTCTAATTAGTTACTGGCTTGAACTGAAAAGAAGGAAAATTGCTTCTCAGGTGCACAATACCTCATATGCTGTGAATTGCAGACACCCCTATTTACGTCGCTTTCTGTGCCTATGTGCAATAATGGATTGTAGCAGAATACCAAAACATTAAAAAATGCAACAAGATACTTAATTAGCATACTTCTGTAATCACAAACTTAAATGCACTACTTTGGATGTTTTTTACATAACAGGTTTGCTTTCTAAGATAATAACCTTTCAATAATTTAAGCAGCATCTGTGCAGGAATGCATAATTGGACTGTAGATAATAGGAATCTAAAATTGAGTTTGGTTTTTACAAATTATTTTTCTCTTCAGACATTTAGGAATAGCTCACCACAGTACATGAAGTTTTATAAAATATGTTCCTGATTTGGGAATCAAAATAATGCATCTGTGTGGGGGTGGGTGGGTGGGTGATAATTTTTTTTTTTTTTTAGTTCTGTTGCAGTTAAAGAGGTGAAATTACACTGATTTCAATGGACCTGGGAAGCGATAAGCTTTTAATATTTGTTTAAATAAGGAATTTTCCAATAAAACAATAGAAATACAAATACATTTTAAGTTTGCCTGATTTAGTTCGGGGAGAGAAAGAGGAGCAATTCTGGTTTTGTTAATTGGTAACAGGATTAGTAAGTTATGCTTTTAAGAAAAAATACATTGACATTTCTTATTAATTCATAGTATTTGGTGTACTTGACAATGTTTTCCAAAAATAATTTTAGAAAGCACTGACATGATATGATCGTAGATTAAAAAAATTTAACTTTGGAAAAAATGTTTATCAGTATGCATTTGCATTTATACCTGTAGTGTAAGACTAATAATCTATTATTCACAAGCAAACCTCTGATAACTAGTGTGCTCACACAGCAAAATAAACTAAAATAGAAGTACTAGGGAAAATAAGTCTAAAAATGGAAGTGAAATATTTAAGAAAACAGTAAGATTAAACCAAATAATGTTCTTTCTATATGAAGCTTTGCAGTAGTCTTCTGAAGGATGTCACAGTGCTGGCATGCAAACCTGAATGTCTGAAGGACACTAGGACCCTTGCCATCATTATTTTGTCTATATAAATAATTATATTATGTAATATTTACAGTTAAATTTTATTTTCATAGAAGAGATTTATCCTAGGGGCAGCAGTCTAGTTTCTAAATAGAATCCCCACCACAAAAGTTTCTCGCTGACTATAAACTGCAAACTGTTTATGTGCCTTAAGTGAAAGTTGGTAATGGGATAGTCAGGATGTTGAGCAGTTTGCAGGGTTTGGTGCTGAGATCCAAATGCTGAAGAATTTTGGCAATAATGGTGCTGATAGTGCTGGTATCATTATTTTCCAAATTGCACAGCATTTAACTCTCACTGGAACTCTCCTGTATGCCCACCTGCACAAGTGATTGCCTAAATACCTTTACAAATCCAACAAGGAGTCGGGATTTCAGGGAACAATTCTCTAATACAAATGTACACATGTAAGTGTCTACATAAATGACACATAGTACTAATAATGCGTATATATACACACACATACATAGTAAGTGTACACTTCAGTAGTTGGGTTGAGATGAGTTTCACCAGCTGGTGAGCTGATTCAGCATCTCACTCCCAATGAGAGGACGGCCTTGCTTCCTCCCTTCTATTTACTGCTTAGTGCTTTTGCTACTTACCTTCCACTGGACTTGGTGTTGACTGGACTTGTGTGTTCACCAGTTAAACTCACTAGCATGACAGAAAAATAACCAAACAAATAACAGCAGATGGTTTTCTCCCAGCCTAGGTTCGTTGTGGTGGCCGATAAGCATCAAAGTGAGTGAAAGTTAGGTGCTTCACAATGGGCCTTGGAGCTTGGAGCAAGAAAGGGAGTAGGAAAATAAAGGCAGAGTAAGTTTCCCCTTTCAATGGAGAGATCATGTTGGATTGGCTGTGCTGCTTGCACCGTGAGTTTGATGGAACTTTTAGGATACTTATCTGGGACTACAGTTTTATTTTTCATCTTAATTCATGCTTTCTAGTAATCCTTCCAAAAATCTTAACTTTGACAATAACAGATATATTCAGGCATTGGTTTAATGGTAGGAAACCAGATCTTCTTGGAATTAATGTCATGGATTCTGTTTATCGTTATCCTGTTTGTTGTTATTACAAAATAATAATAACAACACACAAGATACAATATACATTTCTTAATCTGCATTCTGAGAATTCATACGCACAACTTCAGTTATCACTGACAGAAGAACTCAAAAATCTCCCCAGTGAAAATCTGTCCTGCGAAGCTAAAGAATTCAAAAAAAGTCTACTTACACGTATCTTCTTGTTCTTATCTTTACAGGTGACGCAGCTGGATCCAAATAAATCATTACTGGAGGTAAAACTGTATCCTCAAGAAACCCTTTTCCTAGAGGCAAAAGAATAGATCAAACAAGATTGTAGGACTAATCATCCTTTGACAAGCCAGAGGCACAGCATCGAAAGGAAGACTTCTATCAACGCCACCTTGTACTATCATCCAACTCAATTCAATGTCACAACTTTGCCTCTTGCAAGAATCCTGAAAAATTGAAAAAACATAGCTACTTAGTTTCACATACATGAGTATATGTTTCCAACCTCATTTAAATGAGCAGAGGATAAAATTCTGCTATGAACACTGAACATTATGACTCTGTTGCTCACTTATCATCCAGCTTTTGTTATAATTAATGCACTGTTAAAATGTGAGTGATTGTTAAGTAGAATTTTTACTCCTCAAATGCCCCTTTTTCACCAAGAAATCTTGGACATTTCTGCCTGTACTTTTGACACTAGAATGCTGTATATTTGATATCTCGCTGAGCCAGTGCTCTCATATATATGCATTTTATTTCTGTGTTTGAATTTCTACTTTGTCAACTAATTTAAAAAGGCAGAAAAATTAACGGGACATTCTCAGCCATGGAAATTTAACAGTATTATAGTAGAAAGCATATAATTTTTGTTAGTACTTTCTGACTTCTTTGATAAGATGTAAGGTTTTGTTTGAAGAATATAGTTTGACATATATGCGAGATATTTATTTACTGGTTCTGCTTTGGGTCTCAGTTCTGATTCAGTTTAGGAAGTATTTTCCATTACATTGCAGTGTGTGAAACTGCTTATTGCATGATGTGAATATTTAAATAACATTAGAAATGGCCAGTACCAGAAACCTGGTATCTTGCCAACACTTCAGGAATCAGCTGATATTGAATATCAGCTGTTAAAAACCTTTCAAATACCAGATACAAAAGTTCTTTATTTCTCATTGTGAAAGAAAGGGCAGTTCCCATTTTAGCAGTTTTCCTTCATTCTGGCACTTGTTTGTATCCTGTTACTCTGCTGTTTTAAAGCACCTTGTTTGTTTCATCAAACAATGAGGATCTTAAGAGGTGGTGTAATAAGAAATCTGCCTTATTATTGCACACTTTGGACATTTTAACAATAGATTACTGATCCCGTCTCAAATTAAAGAAATCCTAGTTCTCTTGTCTGAAATGTATGCACCAGCTATCTGCTATCTGATGTGGAAAAATCTGGTACTTTAAATTTCTCAACCATAGAATGAGCATACTGAGTCTAAGACCATAACATACACTTGATGCCAAACCTGCATCAAAACTGGTTTGGTTAAGTGTTCTTGGGTTGGTTTGTTTTTTGTTTGTGGTTTTTTTTTTAAATCTCTGGGCTTACAGGATAGTGCACAATAGTACTACAGAATTGTCATCGACTAATCAAAGTATTTTTTTTTTTAAAAAAAGCCTGGCACATCATTTTCCACATATGTTTATATGTAATTCATAGTGTTTATCGTAGCAAAATGAATTCTGATTTGAAAATTTTATACTAAGCAAAAACCAATTGCACACATCTCTTAGTCTTTCTTTTTCCTTTGGAAGGATGGTGATATAAAATTAAATGTATGCCTATTATTAGGGTGTTGGTGAAGCTGATACATTGTTACCTTTACCAAAAATGCAAATTTCTGAGTGGGGAAAGCCTTATTCTACCTTTTGTAATTCTGTAATTAGTGAGTGCTACATCAGACACTTCTAGAGTGAAGTATCTATGACAAACAAAAGGTTTGGAAGTGTAAGCAAATTCTAATCATTTGCAGTTCACAAATAAAAGAATTCATAGCCAATAGAATGATAAATGTATGTGTAATGGAAAGCTGAATGCAGACACTTCATTCTGAACTTTTGTTTTCTCACCAAAAAAAAAAAAAAATCCACTATGTTTATTAAGTAAGAAATTAACATAGGTTGCAAACTGGGGTGATACTGTTTCTACAAACAATCACAGTAACACATACAGCAGGATTTTAAAGTGGTGCATATCTTTTTTTTTTTTTTTTTTCGGATTAGCTCTTCCTTCTAAGCTGGCTGTTGAGGAAGGAAATTGCTGAAATACTGCTACACAAAGCAAAGCGACCTTTCAGCTGACTTGTTTATATTAATCTGTTCTGTTTAACTTTTGTTTGATCTCATCAGGCAGTTTTCTCTCACTCAACTTTATTTCTGTATTTTGACTATATATTCTTTACTTTGATACTAGTTTCATAAAGTTATTAAATGTGGCTTGAATATTTGTTGAACTTGTTGAAGTCAGTGCTCCCAGGGTTGGTTTGGCCTTTTTTTTCTCTAAACTTTTATTATTTTTTCTCTCATTTTGTTCATATTGCAAAATACACTGTCAGTATCAAAATGTTCTAGTGATAATTAACTGGAAGTGTTCAAAGTGGTGGCATTACTGCCCTCTGATATAAAGATATCAAGATCAGTATACAGGGATCATTTTGCCACAACGTAAACAACTGTATCACTCTTTAAATAAAACATTTATGATTTTGGTCCTTAAATACTTTGGGCCTGATTTCAAGAAGCAACCATCTACAGTCACCTTTGCAAATTACACCTTCGATGCAAACCCTCAATCCCTGTGTAGAAACATTAATATTCTATGCCATCATTTTCTGCTCTCCTAAACCATGGTATTCACTTCCTATGCTCTGCTGGCATGGTTAATCCTCTAGTCAGTCTACAGACTAATTTTGTAATTCAGTATTACCCTAAACCTGTAACACTGTCGCTACAGAGTATATCCCTGATTCCACCTTTTTATCTTCAGGTTCTTCACATTAATGGATTATCATTAACGTGATTAATGCATTAGTTTTAAGTCTTAAGGAATTACTGTTAATGAATGGAATCCTGTACGATGTGTCAGCTTTCATTATTGGCCTGCAGAGCATTACGGTGAAGTTGGGGCATGCTCTAACTTCTGAAGAAACTTTCTGCCTGTTGACATTGGTGTTTGAAATCATTCTTAGAGAATATGCAGAGCACAAGTGTTTGCTCTGTATTCTCTGCATACGCACTCTTAAATTTAGTGAGAGTGCTGAGGGTGTTTCTAATGGAGCTATGTTGGGGGTTTTGTTTATTCTTTTCAATGTAGCAGAAAAGGACTTTGGCTTTCGTATACTGTACCTACTCAGTGACATTAGAAACTTAAAATAAATTTTCAATTACAGTAATATTTCTACTAAAAAGTTATGATTTCACTCTTCCGTATGTGGGGAAAAACAAAATTGCCATGACCCAGATTCACAGGAGGACTGAAGCACTTAATTTTCCAAGCCTCATGTCCAGACTCTCTAAATGCACAGGAAGATTTAGGTGCCTTTAAATGAGGTCCACAACAAGTGAAAAATACACAAGTAGGTCTCCCAACAAAGCAAAACAAAACCCACATGTGAAGAGTCGCTACCAGGCAGAACCAGAAACTGCTCAGAGTGGTCAGCAGGAAATGCTAAAGGTGGAGATGTCTTGTGTATGCCATTCTTCCCTGGAAGTTGGGCTGCCTGCTCCCTGCTTCCTTCCATGGAGGGTTCACGGCACTGAGACCGTACACCGAGGTAAGTACCAGTCCTTTCTTCCAACATTTGACAAAGCACAGGATACATTTTTTATTTTGAAACAGTGATAGTGGCTTTTTCCTGAGTCTCCTCTGCAGTGTTCCCTGAATTTTACTTTACGCTGAAGTTCACCCATATTGTGAGTCATATGGGCCTGAGGACAAACAAGCACCTATGTCAGACATTTCAGAAGACTTGTACACCACCATAATACAGGCTACTTCTAATGTGTGTGCTCTCTCCGTTGTCAGAGCTGTATGACTGCCAAAATTAAGCTCTTTGAGAGGGAAGGTGCAAGCAGGAGTGTCAGTCTTCAGGCTAGCAGACAGGCTACTTGCCTGGGATGAGCTATCCAGCCCTTTCCAGTGACTGTTCATTGCAGTCATTGCTGTTTTCAGACAGACGACCTCGGAGGAGAGACTGAATGTTGATTCTGTACCCCAGTTAAATTTTCATATTCTACTTTTATAGAAGAGAAGGCAACAGCAGTAGCCTTAATTATATCTCTTTTTCTGGACAGGTCATGAAAATAAGCAAAAATTACTATATATTGTACAGCGTGACCCATTGGTCGCTACCTGAAATGATTTCCTCACAGATGACAGTGATGGAGGAATATCAAATTTAGCACTAAACATGTCAGGATCCGGGCAGTGTTATACTCAATCTGGTATACATCTGCACTGCTGCCAGAAGAGCCACCTCTGCCCCCATCTTACACTGGGACCAGGCAAACTCATCTAAAAGCCACCATTTTTTCCTGGAGTAGTTTTCAGACGGATCAGCTCACTGAGTGGCTGTATGTACACCAACACTGACAAAAAGCAGAGGGAGGAGCATGCAGGGGATGAGTAACTGAAGATGAGAGGAAGGCGGGGCTGCTCCCTCTGACAGCAGGGCTGATTCACGTGGGATTGTACTGATCGTGGTCCTCAAAATAGTTTTCGAATTCCTTGTAACTACCTTTACATTTTACACTCATTTTTCACTTTCAAGCAAATTAAACAAATGGCACAAAGGTTTTGCTGTCTGAAGTTTCCATAAGTTTTGTGAAAGTCGGTAGCCCAGAATTCAAGACATGGGAAGCCAGACAGGAGGGTACTTTGAGTGTGAGCAGTGAGGGTAAGGCTCATTCTACATCGAACTCTTACTAGTCACTGCAGACCGGAGAGAGCAGCCCAAGTACCCTACCTGCAGGACAAAAGTTCCAATGGGATTTAATGTCTCATTAGATACTAGAGAATTTGCTCCTTAGTCAGGGCTTTTCTCTGTGGATTCTTTTATGTGTAATAAAAACTGAAGTCACACTACAGCCTTAAAATAATTCAATTAAAATGTCACTGGTTATAGAAGTAGGCTTCATTAGTTCTTGTTCTCACAAAACTACTGGTTAACACGACCATTATTTTGTACTTACTGCCAATGAGTTTCATTTACTATTTTTCCAACTCCACAGTTCATTGCTATTGACTTTCGATCCAGTCATCTTGAATGAGATTGTATCAGTCACTAATACCATCACCTCACTACTGATAAGCTTTTTCCAGATAATGTGTGAGTAGCTTGAATAACACAGGTTTCCACACAGATCCTTGGGGACACTGCTGGTATCCTTTCTCACTGTGGGAACTGTTGCTTACTGCTTCCAGCTATCAACCTCTGAGCAATACTCCCTTTTTTTCTCAAGAAAAGATGTTTCCACTATAGTAAACATCTCTGCAAATGACTTCGTTTTCCTCCAATTGCCCTACTTTCATTAAATATTCCTTTTACACCCTGAAAATATATTAATTATCTTTCTGGTGGGCTTCCTGTTTCTGATATTTTAAGTCTTTTACACCTTTGGTAATTTTTCCTCAAGGTCTGTCAGTGGTTTAGATCTGTTTCTGTGTCTTCCATAAGTTAACTTTCCACAGTCATGTTCTTTTCTGTTCTCCTCACTTGAGTCTTGTCTTTCAGTTGCATCCTTTAATATGCTGGCTCAAATGGCTCAATGACTTCTGCTGGGCTGACTGGAGTCTTTTTAAGTGTGATATATGTGTACTCTGAGGATCTAAGACGGTGTCTTCAAATAGTTTTGATTACAATCTTAGTCTTTTACCTGTGACCTAATTTCTCTTTGTTATCATCCTCTTTATGCAGTTTTCTTCTTAAAGGGAAATGCTACTCTGGTGATTTTTTTTTTTTTTTTTTAGTAAAATAGTGAACATAAGTATGATTTCATTCACCTCAGCATGTTTTCTATCATTTTATTTGCCTCTATGCTTTCTTTAACCTATAGTCACAGTCCCTATTACCATAAATTACTATCATTCATAGGTATTTTATACCTTGTAACTACAACATCCTATTCCTGATTTTACCTTTTCTAAATTTACTGGTATATCTAATTTGTTGTCATTTGAAACCTCCCATTCGGTTTCAGCCATTTTAGGAGTTTTTAAATTATTCTAGTGTGTACGTAGAAACATTTTTCATTTTGTCTAGGTCTATTTGCCTGGTTCATATGCCCTGATTAATTAGGGCTTTCATTATGTAAGGAAAAGCAAGAATTTCCAAAATGTGGTGGCAATTGAGAAGGGATTTTTTTTGAATTACAATTATAAAATCACATCTGCAGAAGGAACTTAATAAATTATTTTGTGGATCTAATTTTTAAAATCTAGGGTTTTTTTAAGAATGTAAGTATAACCTATGAATTGCAGAGAACTCTGTTGCTGAAAAACACCTACTTTTTCAAGGTTTAGATGAAGGTAAATAAGACACTGTGTAACTTGTGGTATCCTCCAATGTAGCAAAAAAACCAAACCCAAAACTGAGGCTTTACAATTCCTTTTAAATTCTGTTCAATCCATTTTAACTTTAACCAATCTTCCCTAGTCCTACGAAAAGGGGTTTGATGCACATTTATTAAAAGCATTCAGGTACTCTCAACTGGGAAGTCTTAGTAGATAAAAACATTCCTTTCATTTTATGAGCAATCTCAAAGCAAATGTGCAGTTTACTCTGTTGAAGATTATATTTTGGCAGCTACTGCATTCTTTCATCATTCCCTGTATTTTAGATGTTTTCGAGTGTATTTTTTCCTTCAGATAACGCTTACTATCGTATTTGTCACCTTGTCATCATGCAGTCACTATGCACGTGCAGTACCTCTTATCAATCCAAACTCGCCACATTCAACAGAATACACATTCTAACCAGTTAACCCATTGAGAATTCTTAACTTTGCTTTACAAACACCCTCCTAGTTTTATTAACATTTATCCAGCTGCCATCATAGTCTACTTACGGAATCAAACCAACTTTCCTTGTGAAATTACAGTCGTTTTCCAAAATGAAGAAAAGTAGTGATCTGATAACTCTACTTTTCATTGAAACAAAAATGCAGAAATAATTAAGCAAAGAAAAGTTAGATTAACACCACTGGATTCCATAACCCAGTGGCTGCTTGATGCCCGCTTTAAGAATCACCGAGGTCAAATAAAAAAAATACTGTAATATGTACTTGGCTGCTGCAGTTAAGCAATGGCACAGCACAACCGATCGCATTACACACAACTCGCTCTCTCAATGCTGAAAGAGGCAATAGTATTAAGAGTAACGATGTTGCCTTTATACCATCCTGTAGTAAAATAGTCTCCCATAAGCAGACTGAATCCTTAAGAGACCAGTTAAACTAACTTTACAGCAGTTATGCACTACTGGGTTGGTGAAAAGGGGCTGGTCACAGCAAGATAAGAATCAAGCTCCTAAATGAAGAGCAGCTGAAGTAGAGTTAGCACAACAGAAATTACACCATCAAAAAAGCTGTTAAAGAATAAAGTGTTGTTACAGAAATATTAACTTAGGTTTGATCTTTGATTTAAAATTTCAGCTTCTAATGGATTCTTTCTTTCAAGAAATGGTTATTCCCATTAATGTAAAAACATTATTAAAAATAAGATTTTTTTTTAATAATTACTTGCTTATGAGAATCTTCTAATAAGGAATTTATCTTCCTATCTTCCAAGAGAAAGTGGAATTGCTTGCCCTCAAAGTGCAATGTGGATTTCAAAAAAATCTTTCAGTTACTATAATCACAGATATATTTAATTAGTCAATCCACTTATCTCAAACAGAAAAATGGATTTTCAGGTTATTTATATGCCACTAGGAAGAAGGACTAATAATTATTAATAAAGTAGGTAAGGTTCATATGATTTTTAAGCACAGAATAGAGCTGAAGACTTTACATACTCTGTACAACGTAATAGTATACATCTTTGTTTAAGCATTGCAGAAAAACGTTCCTCCTCCCAACTAAAGAGGAAATAAATGAATTTACAGGGGAAAAATGTTATTAATAACGAAGAAAGCTCTGTTCTTAAAAGAAACTATTATCCAGACTTGGAATTACATGAGAAAAATAGACCCACTGTAATATTAGTCTCAAAATGAATGGTAAATTCTAATCACACTATCTCAGGGGGGAAAAAAAGTCTACTGCAGCAATAACTGTGAAAAAAGATGGAGTCCTTCTCTTGAGGGAGGATTTCTTGGCGACCAGTTTGTCCTATCTGAAGTAATGAAAACTTCCGGAGTTGGAAACAAAAAGCACAACAGTTCTTCACCAACAGAAAATAATGGGAAAAAAATTTGCAAGACTTCAAGTTCACCTTTCCCCCCTCCTGTGGTGATAACATTGTTCTGTGTCCTGTAAATTCAATCTTTTTGAGTAATCGTTAGGTATTATCATGTGCTTAGTGGGAGAGCATAACTCATACCTGAAAACTAGCCATTCTGTCTTCTCATCCCATGGTTTTAACCTGTTTCAAACACCACCTTCCTGTTGTTCCTAACCTGCAGACACCAGCTGCTGTCAAGCTCCCCTCAGAGCAGGACTAGGCCCATGGCCAGCAATCCTTTTCTCTTGACATCGCACCTTCACTATCACTTCTCCCAGAGCCTCACAAGCGGGTGCTTCACAACCCAGTCAGGACATTTTCTCCTCCGCGTTTTGGGGGGGCTGACACCCTATCACTTGGCTGCTGCACCGGCGTTACCGAGAAGCGCCGGGTGCAGGCCGCAGCCGAGGCCGCTCCTGAGGGAGCCAAAGGCCACCTCGGCCTTGCTGCCCCGCAGGGTCCCTCTTAACTTCCAGGGCCGGAGCACAGAGAGATGCCCAGAAGAGCCGCTGGCTCCTCCGTTAGCGATCAGGGCCGGCGGCCTGTCCGCCGATGTCCCCCGTCTACCGCAGGCGGGGGCGGCTAATGGCGGGAGGAGCCGCCCTAGAGGCCTTCCCGCCGCCGGTGGGTGCGAGAAGGGGCTCCCGCTCAGGACTCGACGGCAGCGGGGGGCTCCGGCGGGGCAGGGAGGCGGGAAGTCGGCAGAGACCCGAGCAGGGCAGGGGCTGCGCCGGGACCCGCCTGGGCGTGAGGGGCGCTGGGGCGGGACGGCGCGGGCAGCGGAACCGGCCCCGCTAGCGGCTCCCGCCTGCCCGGCCCCTCCCGGGCAGCCGCCGCCACAGGGACCCCCTCGCTCCTCCTCCCCGGCCGCTCGGGCGGAGTTTGCTCCCTCAGGGACGGGCCCGCTCCGGGGTCCCCACGGGGGAAGCGCCTGTGCTCGGCGGCTGAGGAAATGGCGGCCGCGGCAACAGCCCGCCCGGTCTGCCGCCGTCGCCCCCCCGCTCACCGCCTGCCCTGCCCGGTCCTCCCGAGGGATTTGCCCGGTGGGGACCGGGACACCCCCCGTCACCCTGCCGGCACAGGCCGGGATCGAGCGGCACCGGCCAGGAGCCGGAGGCGGCATGGCGAACCGCGCCTTCGCACCTCGGGGCCGGCGGGCTCCCCCATGGAAACCCGAAGAGGGTGCAGAGAGAAAATGCCCCGCATGCCCGAGCGGGTGCCGTGCCCTCGGGGAGCCCGCCGCGCCCGGCAGCCGCCCCTCCTGGCGTGGGGAGGAGCCGTCGACGGAAAAATCCCCCCCCATCCCTCCCCGGGCACCGGAGCGCCGGCGGCGGGCGGGCTGGAGCGCGAACGGCGCTCGCCCGGGCGGAGCAGCGAGCGGCCGGGCACAGGGCCGCCGGGCGGGCAGCAGCGAGGCCGCGCACCGAGCGGCCCGGCCCCGGGAGCGCCGCGCCGGGTGTAAGCCAAAACGCTTTTACGGTACCACGGGGCCGCCCGGGGCAGGGCCCAGCCGGGGCGGCGGTGCCAGGCCGCTCCCCGGGTCCCGCCTGCCCGCCCGCCCTCCCGGCGCAGACCCTCGGCGCGGAGCTGGCTCAGCACGCCGGCCCGGCTCCGCCCGCACAGCCGCGGGGGAATGTGCCCTCGCCAAAAAAAAAATAGTGAAAATTAATAAAAAGGATAGAAAGGGGGGAAAAAAAAGCCAACAGCTGGAGCGAGGCCGCTCGTTGCTGTGGCTTTGGCGAGCGTGGGGCCGGGGCGGCGGCGTGTGCCCTTCCCCACGGGCGTGGGCGGAGATGGGGCCGCTCAGCCCCGCTCCGGGCGAGGGGGCGCGCTCGCAAAAAATGGGCATTGCCGGGAAAGAAAAGAAAAAACAACAAACCATCAAACACATGGAGCCGAAAGCCCTGGCATTGCCCCAGCGTTGGCCGGTCCCGCAGGGCTGGTGGCAAGCGGCGCGGCACGGGGACGGGGCTGAACGGTGCGGCGGTAGATTGCGGATGGTCCATCATTAACTTAAGAGTAGTCTGTGTTTGCGTAAGGGGCCCATTAAATAGCGTATGTTAACTGTAAAAAGAATACAATTTTTTTTTCCCTAAATGCGTGGGGTTTTTGATGATGCTGCTGCATCGTCTCTCTTCTCCCGCCCCTCTGCAAACACTCTCAATATGTCTCTTTAACGATATAGGTTGTATTTATCTACCGCATTCCGGCAGGATCGTTAAACCCCTGAGCTCCTCGGGCAACAAACAAGGAGGGGGGCGTGGGGGGGAAATCCTCCGGCAAATCCGACTGGGGCTGTCATGATCATGAATAAAAATAAAAGGCTTAATCTTCTGCTTTCGGCTAACGAAACAATTTAGCCTCCAAAATATGGAAGCGCTCCGATGCGCTGAGCCGGGCCGGGGCAGGCGGAGGGGAGCGGCCCCGCGGCTCGGGGCGCCCGTCCCGCTGCCACGGGCGGGGGCACTGCCCCGGCCGCCCCCCGCCCCCCCCCCGGCCGGGCCGCCGGGCCCCAGCAGGCAGGAGGGAGCGCGAGGGTTTTTAATTACACTCCTTCCCTTTGCTCCCTTCATTTTTCTGCACCCTTTGCAGCGAGACACACTTGGAATCAGAGTGGTTGTGACATTTTGGTGGCAGCTTATTGTGCGGAACACTTAAAGTTTAAAAAACAAGCCCCATAGAAGTTGAGGGGCTTAAAGCAGCCCCCTTTGTGGGGCAAGACATAGAGTTTTGATTCTGGACAATGGTGTTTCTCAAATTTCTTCCAAAAACCTGCACCCCATCTGTGATCTCAATGAAATCGCTTTTCTCTCTCCCTTCAATTCATTTGGCAAAGGCGAAGCAGATGCATGGGACGGGGTCTGAATTTTAATTATTAGGTTTTACCTGAAACAAAACAGCAAATCCTTTTTACCATGTGTTTGAAGTTAGGAGACGGGTAGGGGAATATAAAATATAATTAAAAAGCTCTCGGATCGTTAGGGAGCTGACAAGAGCCTTTTTAATGAACCTCTCGGAGCGCCCTATAGTAAATTAGCGGAGCGGGGCTTTCCTGAGTCATTCTGCTTCTGAACTGCTGCCTCCTCTTTACCTGCGTGTGTGTGAGTGTGAGTTGTGTTTCCACGCCGCAGGCCCACGGCTACAGCAGAGGCTGCGGCACACGCGTGTTTTCCTGTGCCACGGAAAGCGCCCGTGGCCCGCCGGCTCCCAGCGGAGCTTTCGCTGCTCCGCAGCCACCTGCAAGGTGATGGGGAGAGGAAGGGGGCGGGGGGCAGCCTGTGCCGAGCCGCCCCCCCGCCCCGCCGCTGCCTGCCCGGGGCCCGCTCCACCGTCCCGCAGGGGTTTGCAGCGCTCCCAAACGCTCCGCGCTCCCGGGGCACCCCCCGCCCCCCGCCCTCCTCCCGCGCCCTCCGCGCATTATCTCAAAGTGCATTTAACCATCAATAAGGTGCGAAGGGAAAATTGTCTGTCACTTTAATCCATGCCCGAGGGGCTGGGAAATAAAAAAGGGAGAGGGAGAAGGAGGGAGAGAGAGAGAGAGAAAAGGAAAGGTCTTAAAGAGCCTAAAATCCACACAAGAGCTGTGGGAATGCGGGAGCCCGGCTCTGCTCTCCCCGGCCATCCCTCAATTAGCAGTGAGCTCCCCGTACAGGGGAGAGCTGCCTTCCGAGCCTGGTTTGGGAGGGGATCGGCTCCGCCGCTCTTGCTGCCCCCGGAGAGCGAGGCAGCCGCTCCGGGGGGAGGCGGGGGGCAGCGGGGGGCACCCCCGGGCGGCCCCGGCCCGTGCTGGGCTCCGCCTGGGAGAAAGGGAAATTCCTGCCCGCGTCTTTCTCAGCTGTGAATTCGCTCAACTTGTCTCTCGGAGGCGGGTGGGAGAAGGGGGGGGGGGGGGGGGGGGGGGGGGGGGGGGTGTCGGCGTCCGCACCCCCCCACAGCCCACCCCCCCGCGCAGGGCGCTGCCCCCCGGCTGGGGGCGCCTGGCTTTCCCCCTCCGCAGAGAGAGGCTGCCTCCCCCCGCCCGCTCCGCTAAAGCGATTAAGATTTCTTTCCCCTTCCTCGGGAAGCCCCAGAGCGAATCTCTGCCAAACCCGGGGGACATCAGCCAGCGCCAAAGGCCCGGGAGACGGAACCCGGATTTTTAATTTTTAGCTCCAGCACATGGGGTGGGGGGGTGGGGGGGGGGTTGAGTGTGTGTGCTTTTTTTCGTCTTTCTGTGTGTCTGTGTGCGTGTGTGTGGATGGGTACGAGCTCTCAGAGAAAAGAAATTTTAGAGTAACAACTAAAGGCTTTCTTGTGCAGTTATTTTAAGGGCTTTGTTCACTGCCTGAAGGGGGATGCGCCCATTTGTTCGGGAGGGGATTCATCACATGCCCCTTTCATGTGAACCAGAGGTTAACAACCTAATGAGCACTTGGTGAAGAGATGAAGCGTGTAAAGAGCCCGATTTTCCCAAATCCTGGGCTGCTGTCTTGGGGATGTGCTACTCTAACCTCTGCTGGGCTAATAGTCTCAGCACTTCCAGCGGGGAGGCCCCGGGAGGCAACCGGGTCCAGCAGCGCTCAGGCAGGGCAGCAGCAGCGAGACAGCCCGTTTCCAATACCCCACCGGGGAGCCGGGGGGGCCCAGCCCCGCCGCTACATATGTTGGGTCAAGTCTCCCCATTGTGAGCGTGTAAAAAGGTGTAAAAACTCAATCATCTGTAGCTTTTTTAAAGGGAGGGCTTACCCTGGATTTGTTGCATAATGGATTGTTAAAAAAGTAGAGGGTTGAATTAAAACTGTTCCCTAGTCAGTTTTAATTAGACCACTCTATTTAATTAGCAAAGTTGAAACATGCAATTAAAATTAGCTCAGTTTAGCACATATTAAAGGAAATGGGGGACGCGGCTCCGGCTCATATTAAAGCGAGTCGGAGGAGAAATGGCGGAGAAGTTTGAGTCTAAGTGAAATGACTCTGTAGAGGTAATTCAGCGAGCGACCATCTGTTAGCGGACCCGCCGTCCTCCCCTTAATTACGAACCCGCTCCTAATGTCTCTGCAGTGACCGTCCCCTCAACGCCAACGCGTTACACACGCCCGGTGCCGTTGGACGGTGCAAAGTACTTGGAGAGAGCTCCTGGGTGTGTACCCATGATGTGCGGGTTTCCAAGAGCTGGCACCGGGGCCGGGGGGTGCCCGGTGGGGTCAGGCAGCCCCGGCCCCTCCGCCCGCCTCCCCGCCGGGCAGCCGCTGGGCTGCGGGGCGGAGAGGAGCCCACGCAGGAATACGTGGAGCCCCGATTTCCCCTTATTTCCTTCCACGAATCTCTCTGCCTTGTCTTTTTCCTCCCCCACTGGGAGCCGGGAAATCGAGTTAATAATGTTTCAAATACTTGAGAAGTCCGGGCTAACGGGAGCTCCGTCTACCTTTCCCCGCTCCGGGATCTGAAGAGGTTGCCTGGACTAGGAGGAATGTGGCTTTTTCTTGGGGTGGGGGTGGGGGGTGGGGGGGTGTGGGTAATTTTCATTCTTGTAATATTGGTTTGGGGATAATTACTTTTAATGTCAAAAAGATTTAGTTTAATATCATCTCTATTAGGCTGCTGGGCGGATAATTAAAAGTGAAGATGATAGCAGCAGGGAAACAGATGGCATTTGCTTACTTTGATTCAGTAGGTAAATAATGAAAAAGTCAATGGCAAACCCCCTAGAACAATTGAAACCTTAAAGAGCACTAACATTAGCAGGTACTTACAAACTGTCTTCCGCTAAGAACGAGATGAAAATACACTAATCAAGAACTATATTTCTCTGGGATGCTTCCGGGCGCTGCGCTGCCTCCGGGCGTGCGTGTCTGCCTTCCCCTACATGGCAGCCAATAGACGGGCTCTTTTTAATTAAGATTTTACTACTGTAATTGGGGGAAGATGCAGCAGCACCGTTGCATGCAGCCCTCTCAAACTTTTGCACGGGAGCAGCGATACGTAGGAAGCCTTTAGGTGAATCAATGGGAGTGAGGAGAGAAATAAACACCGGGAAGATCGGGTCTTCTTAAAAATAAATATAAAAAAGCCGTCTCGTGTTTTATCGAGCTGACCCAGATGTGAGCGCTAAGTCGTGGGCGCCGACTTCGTGCGTTTCGGGAGGCTGCCAGAGTCACACACATAACGGGGATAATTAAGCAGCAAACCGGTGCACCACGCAACGAAACGCGACGTTTCTTTTAATTCCTGTAACGAAGTGACGTCGCTTTTCACGCGTCCGGAGGGCGCAGGCTGCCCAAACCGGGGGCGACGTTGCGCCCCGTAATCTCTGGCTCTGACCCCCCACCCCGGGGGGGGCTCCGCGGGGCCGGCAGCCGCCTGCGCCCGGCTCGGGCAGGGCTCTCGCCGCGGGGCGACCCGCTCGCCCCGGGCCCTGGAGCTGGCCCAGAAGCCCTGTGCCAAACCTGGGCTGCTCCTCCGGGGCCCGGCGAGCCCCTGCGGGGGGGGGGGGGGTGAGGTGGGGGCGGGGGGGGGAAGAAAGGAGCTGGGTCCACGCCTCGGCTCTTCTCGTGGCTTTGACGGGCGTGGAAGGAGCTCCCGGAGCCAAACCGGGAGCGAGACAAGCCTCGGGGGCTTTAAAGTTGCATTTCGTTGGGTTTGGAGGAATTAATTTCTCTTTCCTCCGAACCTCGCGGCGTCCCGCTCCCGTTGCCCGGCACACCCTCCCGTGCAGCGGGAGCGCGGCTACTCTGGGGGTTCCTAAAGCAAACAGCCCCCCCCTCCAAGAAAGACACAAGAGCAGGGATGTACATGAAGATTTTATTGTGCATCGTCAAACAGAGATGAATTGCAGTCGGAGAGAAGGGGGGAAGAAGGGGGGGGGGGGTCAGCAACAGCAACCCCCCGCCTCCCGTACATGCTCACGCACACAGACAGGGCTCTGGCAGGCCGGGACAAAACTGGAGAAAGCCCTTACCCCACGGCAAGCCCTGGCCGCGGCTTTGCTGATCCGGGCTAACTCACAGCCAAGTTGTGTTTTGTTTGAATAGAAATCTGTGAAATGTGCGCACTGTTTGTCTAGGTTCACAGTGAAAGCTTCCAAAGGAAAATAAGGAGAGGGGAGAAATTATTAGTATTAAAATATCAAACTAGCGAGAAGTGAGGCTCCGGGCTCCGAGGCTCTCCTCTGCTAAAGGCACTTTGTAAGAGAACAACAACAAAAAATTAGTTGCATCCCGTTTGAAAGTGCCCCCTTCAGCGAGCGTAGCTGGAAAGAGGAAAGAGCGGAGTTTCTCGGGGCCGGGAGGCGTGTGTCGAATCCGGAGGGGAGGCCTCGGCCCTGGGGTCAGGAGTGACCTCGGCGGCGAGCGGCGCTTTCCCGGCAGCGGCGGGGCCGCGGCTTCGCCTTCAGCCCCCGCTCGCCCGCCCGCGCCGGGGCTGCTGCCTGCCCGTGCGGGGCCGGAGGAGAGAAGCGGAGGGTGCGAAACCGTTAAACGTTCGTGAAATACTGGGGGAGCTTTTGGCAAATGTCCTCAGGACTTGCTGATGCCTGGGGCTGCGTTACGTATTCTTGCAATAATCATTTTATATACTTTTTTTTTTTTTCATAACCCCCGACTATTTCGGCGTTGAGATTGAAACTGAGCGTGATATTTAAAAAGCGACGTAGGGTTCAGTGTTTTGGATGAGAGGGTGTCTGTAGCGCTGGCTTGGGATAAACAGCAGAAACGGGCGCTGCGCGTTTACGTGCACAGCGCTAGGACATTGTGTCCTAACTCTTCCTACATAGTCACCGGGGGATGTGCTGCACCAGCCTTGAGATAGAGAGATAGAGATGCTCCACATTATGTGTTCAAACTTCCACACCGCCGTTTGCAATGTTACTAACGGCATGAGGCTCTGAACAGAAATCACCGCGTTTCACTGCCTGGTTAATAACCCACTGTTATGTTTTTTGGTTGTGGGTTGTTGGTTTTTTGTGTGTTTTTTTTTTTTTTTTTTTTTCCCCCCGCAGCTGTTTCCAAAATAGATCGTTTAAAACCGCCATACACGGAAAGGATAACCCAGCCCTTTAATTTAAATCAAAACTGAAAGAAAAGGGAACCGGGGACATCAGTGTAACCCGTGTCCTGTATTGGTGATGGCAGACTGCCTCGGGGGGGAAAGGGGAAGGTGTTTGCAGAAAAAAAACCGCACCGCAAAACCAAACAAAACTGCCAGGAAGAAGGGACAACATTTTCTCCATGGTAAGCCGACATAAAGCAATAATTTAATACTTTCTCATTCAGTCTGATCGAGTTCTACGAATTCCCAATTAAATCAGACGATCTGAGTAATTCTCCCCGGAGAGTAAAATTAGTGGTTGCGAATAAAATTAAATCGGATATTTTGACTTCGCGGCTGTATTAAATAAAGGTGTTATAACACCTAAATCACGAGGAGTGGGTGGCAGCTGCACACACAGAAAGTCGGGCGGGAAAGCATTCATTTCTTAAAAAAAAAAAAATAAAAAGAAAGAGGAAGAACGATGTAAGTGTAATAAAAATATTGGCAAGTTTGAGGGCTCTGCTACCTTGCAGTTGTGCTTCTCGCAGCCACGGAAGGAGTGTGACTGAAGGGAAGGGGCTGCGGAGCATCAGCGAGCGCTGCTTGTCCTGCGGCGGGGCTGCCCCGCGGCCCTGCGCGGCACTCCGCGGCCCTGCGCGCTTCCCCGGCCGCGGAGGGAGCGGCGGGCAGGTCCGACATGTTCCGAGGAAAGGCAGAGAGGGGCTTTCCCTCCTCCCGGCTCGGGTGCCCGAGCGCGGCGGGGGCAGGCAGCCGGCCCCGGGGCAGCCCACCCGGGGAGGCGCCGGGAGAAGGTCTCGCAGCGTGTGACCGCGCGGGTGGGGGTGCTGAGGCGGCGGGGAGGGGGGGCCTCAGCCACCAGCCCCCTGCAGACGGTTCCCGCTACGGGGAAGGACTTACGGACACATGTAACAAAGAACTCTAAAAAGTGCCGAGGAGGATGGAGATCCCTCGTGGGAAACCGAGGGAAGAGCCCTAGGGAAAGGAGTCGGCGTAATTTCCCACCACGGCTGCCGAAGTGCTGCTACCTCCTCCCCGTTACCAGCGAAGGTGACGTCAAACCCGGGTGGTTAATGCTAAAACAAAAGCTTCGGGGTTAATATACAGTTACCAGCCCGACAGCCTCCTCCTCAAAAATCAGTCCCTCGGGTTTTCTTGTCCCCGCGGGGAAGGCGCCTGTTGAACACGTAGTCACGCAAACAGCTGGAGGAGAAAGAGCGAGCTGCACTTTCTGGGGCGCGACGGGCGAGCAGGGCTCGCCCAGCCCACGGAGCGCAACAAAATACGGAAAGTCATACTCACCTCGGGCTTGTCCCAGTGCAGCAGCGCTTGTGAGAGTCACCTGCAGCTGTGGAGTGAGCGAGGGAGGGGAAGGGGGGGAGAGCGAGCGAAAGGAAGAAGGAAGGAAGGAAAAGGGAAGGAATGAGGGAAGGAAGGAGGGAAATGGGAAGGAAGGAGGAGGGAAGGGAGGAAAAGGGAAAGAAGGAAAAAGGAAGGAGAGAGGCATCGTTGCGCACTATTATAAAACAAAATCTCCGAGGGGAGGGGGAGACCGTACACTGAATTGTCACCTTCCACAGTATATTTTCCCCCACCCTTTGGACAAGTGACACTCGAGAAAAACAAAACAAAACAAACAACAAACCCCAAACAGCCGGCCGGGCAAACACGGGTCCCACCGGGCTGACTAAAACCGAGCGCCAAACTCTCCGGTAGCGAGAGGTCGGAGCGGCTTCCGCGCGCGCAGGCCTGTCCGCCCGCCCGCGCGCGGCGGGAGCACACGCGCACGCCCACGCCCACGCGCGGACCCCGCGGGTGCCCCCCGGGGCCCTCCCGGCTCCCGGCGGGCGCGGCGCGCTCGGGCAGCCGCCGGGCGGACGCGGCGGCCCGTCGGGCGGCCAATCAGAGCGGCGCTTCCCGCCCCTGGCCAATAGCAGGCGCCACATTGTTGTCAAATGTTGCCTAATGGCAACGCGGGGCGCAACAATAGCGCGAGTGGCGGCGGGCGGCGCGGCGGGCAGCGCGCTCTGCCTGCAGCTCCGGCCGCGCGGGCCGCACGCGCCAGGCGGCGCGGGGCGGCGGCGGCGTGTCCCGGGGGGCGCGGGGGGCCCGCGGCACCTCGGCCCTGTCTCGCCTCGCTCCGCTCCGGCCCTGCCTCGCTCCCGGCCCGCCGTCGGCTCTGCCTGCTCCGCCGACGCCAGCCGCCTGCCCGGGGCTCGCCGCGGCGGGTGAGCCCCGCTGAGCCGAGCTGGGCCGCGGGCGGGGGCTCCCCTGGCCGCGGGCTGCCGACCTCTCCGCCCGGCTGCGGTGCTGCTGCTCGGCAGACGGGGTGATTTTTTTTACTTTTTTTTTTTTTTTTTTTTTTTGTTAATGTTCTCTCCTGGATTTTAGCCTCCGCGGCTTGTGGCGAGGGATCCTGTCGTTGAAGGTGCCGGACTGCTCTTTGAAGGGACGCTTTTAATCTGTGATCGTAGTTAAAGGGGGAAGGGGGAGCCGAGTTTAGGGAGCAGCTCGGGTTTCCACCGGGGCGCCGTGGGGAGCGGCGGTGCCGCCAGCGCGGACGGGAGAGCTCGGCTTTGAGCCCGGCGTGATGGACTTGGCGCTGCGCTGCCAGATGCGCACGGAGAGCGAGGAAGCGAGAGAGATCTAAGTTTTCTTGGATTTTCTTGTCTTAGATTCGCTTTTCGGGCGCGGAGGGGAGGGGAGAAGGGCGCTGAAAGGCTCCTCACCGTCGCCTCCTCACTTGAACCCCCACTCCGGAGCCGTGTGCCGGCGCGGGGCGGGGGGGGGGTGGGACGGGACGGACACGGACACAGGGGCGGCGAGAGCGAGGCGAGGGGACAGGCGCTGGGGGTTTCTGCATGCCCGCCCCCGGGGGCCTCCGTCTGCCCGCCACGCGTGATCGTGCCTGAAGGCGCCGGGAGCTCCACCGCGTCCGGGCGCGGGTGCGCCGCGGGGGGCTTTGGGGGGAAGCCAGGGAGGGGGGCGCTCGCTCTTTCGGGGCGGGCTCGCCAGGATGGAGCTGCGGTCAGAGCTGCCCAGCGTGCCCGCCGCGCCCCCCCCGGTCCCCCCCAGCTCGGTGGCGGCGGCGGCAGCGGCGGCGGCGGCCACGCTGCCGGTGAGCGTAGCCGGGAGCTTGCTGCGGGCGCCGCCGCTGCTGCTGCGGGCGGCCGAGAAGTACCCGCGGACGCCCAAGTGCGCCCGTTGCCGCAACCACGGGGTGGTGTCGGCGCTGAAGGGCCACAAGCGGTACTGCCGCTGGAAGGACTGCATGTGCGCCAAGTGCACCCTCATCGCCGAGCGGCAGCGCGTCATGGCGGCCCAGGTGGCGCTGCGCCGCCAGCAGGCGCAGGAGGAGAACGAGGCCCGAGAGCTCCAGCTGCTCTACGGCACGGCCGAGGGGCTGGCCCTGGCGGCCGCCAACGGCATCATCCCCCCCCGCCCCGCGTACGAGGTCTTCGGCTCCGTCTGCGCCGGCGGCGGCGGCGAGGGAGGCGCCGGCGCCTCAGGTAAGGCCGCGCTCGGCGCCCTCGGGGACAGCGCGGGACCGGAGGGGGGTCGGGGTGGCGGGGGGGGAAGGAGCTGGGAGAGGCGGCGGGGAGCGAGGGGAGGGGGAACACGCGGACCTGCCGGGGAGAGGGCGGGTGGCCCCGCCGACAGCCGGGGAGCGCCTGGGCAGCCGCACTGACGGTGTCTCTCCTTCCCTCCCCCCCTCCCCCGCCCCGCAGAGTCCAAGATGCAGAAGTTTGAGCTGTTCCCCAAGACGCTGCTGCCGAGCCGCGCCGTCACCCCGCAGCAGGCGGGCGGGAAGCCCCTCTCCCCGGACGGCGAGTCCGTGCCCGGCACCTCCTCCCCAGAAGCTCGCCACGGCTCGGGCTCGGAGAACGGGGACGGCGAGTCCTTCCTGAGCTCGCCCGTCTCCAAGGGCCCGAAGGAGGGGGAGGAGAGCCCGGGCTCCATCAGCCCGCTGGGCTCGGACTCGGGCTCGGAGGCGGACAAGGACGAGCAGGACCCGTCGCCCTCGGCCGGCGGCCGGCAGCGGACTCCCATCGACATCCTGACGCGCGTCTTCCCGGCGCACAAGCGCAGCGTGCTGGAGCTGGTGCTGCAGGGCTGCGGCGGGGACGTGGTACAGGCCATCGAGCAGATCCTCAACAACCGCGGCCCGGAGAAGGGCCCCGAGGAGGGCTGGGCGCGGGACGGCGCCTTGCAAGGCCTTCCGCCCACCCCCGCCGCTGCCGCCCACCACCGGCCCTTGATCGCCGGCGCCATGGCCCCCGCCATCGGCACGCTGGGCAGCCGCTCCGCCTTCTCCCCCCTGCAGCCCAACGCCACGCACTTCGGGGCCGAGGCCGGCGCCTACCCGCTGGGCACCCACCTGGGACTCAACCCCCTGCGCCTCGCCTACTCGGCGCACAGCCGGGGACTGGCCTTCATGACCCCCTACTCCACGGCCGGGCTGATGCCCACCCTCGGGTTCCGGCCACCCGTGGACTACGCCTTCAGCGACCTCATGCGGGACCGCTCCGCCGTGCACAAGGAGCAGGTCTACTCCGGCGGGCTCTACGGGCCCATGGTCAACAACACCCCCGAGAAGCAATAGCAGGGGGGGCGGCTTCCTAAAGCTCCCCCGTGTCGAGGTAGCTAGGTAGGCAGGGGTGGACGGACACGGGTGGCTTGCTCTCTCCCGTACAGGCGATGGTTGCGTGCGGAGCCCGGCACGGACAGACGTAGGTGTATTAAAACGGTGATAAAGGTGCACTTTCATTGTCCAGACATGAGTCACTCTTTGTTGCTTATGGCCATAAGCATGGATATCCTTGGTGCGTCGTGGGGTGTACACACACACACACACACACGCTCTCCCACACACATACATATATATATGTATACTAGCAAGTGTATAATGTTATAAAATGGAAATCTAAGTTATTAATGTAACTCGTAGGTGAACTTGGTATTAACGTTAAGCTAAAGGTTAGACAGCTCATTGTAATACTTACCAGGCATATAGATTAAACATATTGTCAAATTGAAAGCCTTTTCCTTCCCGCCCCCAGAAATGTTACGATCTGTATATAACATTGGAAAGTAGATATATTTGTAACTGTCCGTAGGACCCCGGCGCCAATGGTGTATGACGGTTTAATAAGCCTCCTTCATTTGTGATCTGCAAGAAAATTGCTTTCTTGTTCCGATGTAGCAAACTTCTTGCTGTTTCTAACAGGTAATTCTGTGTTTCCATTTCATAGAAATAAATGTTATTTTCTATTAAAAAAAAAATCGGTCTTATAAATGGCAAGTGGTATTTTATGAGACGGTGGAAGTGTGTGTTGGGAAATCCGTTTGACAAGTACAGTCAGTATTTAAAGGAGTTTATGCAATTAGTACAAACATGTTTACTACATTTTTATCATGGTCAAACCAGATATTCTTCGGAAAATTTATAAATAAAAATGAAGCGTACAAACCAGAGCAATTTCCTTATCAACCGAAATTGTCAAATACATTTATTTCTGGTTCTGGTCTTTTTATTATTTACGCCAGGAAAAAAAAATATCAGAGGTGTAAATTTAAGCAGGCTTTTTTCCTTCGATATCTCACCGATTTTTGTCACATTTAGGAAATCTGCCATTGTCGCAGAGAAGAAAAGCAAACGCCCGCCTTGCCGTCCGCGGGTTTTGTAGCAACGGAGAGGTACTTTTCCCTCGTATCTGAAATCTGAATGTGCCTTTTAATTGTTCCTATATCAAGATAAGCCGAGACATACATAATAATGACAGTTTTCCAAAACGTAAGAACGTGTTTGCGACAGGCATGAATGAGTTAAGCACCACGAGCTCAGTGTGGGGGGTACGTGCAGGACAGATTTTGCTGGTTTACTTTTGGAGTTGTGTGTCCTTCCAAATCTTCCCCTTCATTTCAAGAGTAAAGGCTACACGCGTGGGTTGGTTTTTATTTTTTTTGTTAGCTTTTTTTGGTTTCTTTTGGGTGTTCTTTTTTGTTCTTTTTTTTTTTTTTTTCCAGTGGTGTCCGACTATTCTTCAAAAAGTAAGAAAGGCGTTCCTCCCTCTATGTATTCATTTATTGCGATGAGTCGGCGGGGCAGCGGGCGTGCCCCCCGTGCATCCAGAGAGGCGATCCTGCCGAAAGCCGGAGCGCGACTTTCCTACCGGTCCTGGGAGTATTTGGCCCAGGAAAACTATTACTCACAAAGACCAAGTTCAGTGCATGGTTGAATTAAGACTGTAAAAGCTCCTAAAGTTGGTTGGTATGGAAACCTAATCCCACCGAACCGCTCCGTGGCACAGCTGGACTGTTTACTTTCTCACTTCAAATATAACTGTGTAAACATTGGCTCGGAGCTGACAGCGTGGCTCCTACCAACCAGTTAATATACTGGTGGGTCTGGGAGGAGACGCGTCCCGCCGTAGCTATTGAAGGAAGCCCCTGGGTAAAATCAAAGGACGGGAGCAAGTAAAATGCAATTCTTCCTTCCCTCGCGCAATTGATCAATCTGGATACAATTTTAAGATATTCTTAAAAAAAAAAAAAAAAAAGTAAATATTACAGATTACACCTAGGTAAATACTTTTGACCCTGATCCATCCTGGGAGCAGCCAAATCAATATCACAAGGGAAACTTTTAAAAGTCTCGTGTTCCAAGAGCGAGTGAAACTTAATATTACTACAATAAAACGGTTTAATAAAGAAGGGCTTTAATAGTGAGCTAATTTGATTGAGTTTCCTAATTCCACTTTAATTGGAAAAGGAGTTGTCTGTTTGGTTATAAAGTGCCAGGGTTATGTTAGACTGGATAAAAAAGATGGACTTTGAGCATCTGAATAAACTTTTTTCCTTTTTTTTTTTTTTTTTTTTTTTTTTTTCGGTTGGCAGCTGACTTTGTGCAGGATGGGTTTCCATATCTAAGACTATGAATGGGCTACAAAGAGCTGCTACTTAAAGAAATCAGGTCGCCACATTTCTCCCATTCTAGCCCCGTTGAGAAGGGCTTAGGAGCTGTTGATTTAACTCAGCTCCCCTTTTAATTATAAAAGCCATTCTTGTGTAGTTAGGCGAGCAGGACAATTTATCAGAATTGTTGCCGTGTCTTGGAGGTTGGCTTGAGCTTGGATTTATACAACCGACAATGGGGATCACGACGATTAACTTTCATATGGATAGTTTAGGCTGTTAAATTGGGGGGAGTAGGAGGAGGGGGTAAGAGAATCTGATACATTGTCCCTACTGAGGTAATTCGCATAGATTGAAAAAAAAAAATTAAAAAATCCCTTGGGTTTGGGACTGCCTCGGAGAGGTTCGTATACAGCCTCTAGCAGAACATAAAATATTCAGGTCCCTTTTAGAGTAAAATAAAATGCTGTCGCTTGAATAAAAATCCGCGGAACCGAGTATAAATTATTTGTAAAGCAGGGAGGCTGCGGGCGAGCTCTAGCAAACTTCCCTGTTAATTAAATCTTAATCCGTGGGTCGCAGGAAGCGGCGGGGCTCTAACAGCGGCTGCTGTACATAGAGCGGGACACGTTCCGGAGTTATATTAACTGCACTGGTGTTTAATATGAATCAGCCCTAATCCACAGCATAATAAAGATCAAATTAGACTAACCATTTAGTAGCGAAATGACATTCCTTCACCTAAAATGAACCTCTGCGCGCCCTGCTCGCTGCGAGGCCGCCGCCGCAGCCCGCCGGGGCCGGGGCCCACCGGGCCGAGCGAGGCGGTGAAGGGTACGGGTGTGGGGGGGCTCTTTCACATGTTGGTTTTATTTTGAAGACCGAGGGGGGAGGCTGCGCTGCCCTCCCACTCTTTGCCAGAGCCGCCTCTCGCCCACCCCCCCCAGCCTCGCTGCGCCCCCCGCAAACCCGCCTTGCTGCGGGGGCCCTGGGGATAAAGGAGCCTCGGAGCGAGGTCGCCTCCCCTCCGGCTCCGGCCCTGCCTTTTGCTCCGCAGCAGCCCCCGGCGTGCGCCCCGCCGCCTGCCGCAGCCCCGCGGGGCCCCTCCGCCGGGGCCGGGGACCCTCCGCGGGGGCTGGGGCGGGTGACGGTCCCGCTTCCGCGCTGTTCCCCGGGCAGCCTGTCCCGTCCCCCGGGCCGCTGCGGCGGGGGCAGCGGTGACTTGTGTTGCTGGAGGCCGAGGAGCGAGACCCGACCCCCGAGGAGCCGGGAGGGCTCCGGGCCCCGCCGCCGCGGCTGCCCCGGGTCTGGCTGCCCCGTTTCCCGGCCTGAAAGCCGCCCCGCAGCCAGAGGAGGGAAGGGACGGGCCGGAGCGCGGCGGGGCGGCCCCGGGTGCCCCTGGCCGGGGCGGGGCGGCCTTTGTGCCGGTGCCGCCATCCCTCCCGCCGTGCCGGCGCTGAGCAAACACAGCTGCTGCCGGTGCGGCCGGGCCCGCGGTGGCACCGCTCGGGGCGAGAGCGGCTTTTACCCGCCCGCCCCGCGCCCCCGTTCCTTGACATCTCCTCTGCCGTGTCCCCTTGGGTGCGAGCCCAGGGATCTCGCCCGCCCGCGGTCGCGCAGCGCCGGGGCGGCTGCGTCAGGGACACGAACTTCCCGCGTCCCCCGGGCGAGGGGACACCTCTGCCTCCTCGAATCGCGCGGGCATACCCCCTGTGTTGTCACAACATCCCCATGGCAACCGCAGCAATTACTCCCATGCCAGAACAACAATAGGAAAGTATTTAATATATTTAAATGTGATTAAGCAGGTGGAAAAGCCGAGGAGAAGCGGCTCCGGCGGACGAGCCGGCGAAGCGCGGCTGCTGCTGCCGGGGGGACCCCGCTCGGCGGCTCCCGGCTCCCGCCGCCTCCGGGGGCTCCCGCCCGCCCCGGGGAGCAGCGGCGCGCCTGGAGCTCAACAGATGGAACCGAGAGGAGTACAAATATCTACAACGGGAGCGGAAAGGGCCGTTTTGCTGTTTTCCGTTGCTTTTAGCATCAATGAAGGCGAGTAAAAAGCCATTCCGATTTCCACCTCCCGCGTTTCAACAACAATACTAAAACTCCGTTGCAAAAATGATTTTTGCCCTGTTACTGTTCCTTTCCCATTTCCCATTTATTTTTCTATGCCTTTTTATTAGCGAAAAAAAGAAAAGAAACCCGCTGTTGGGCGTAAGTTTGAAAAATAGAAATAAAAACCATGAAAAAAACCCTGACTCGCACAATGCTGTTTTGCATTTCGTCTCGAAAACGAGCTTCTTCGGGGGGGAAAAAAAAAGGAAAAAAAGAGAAAAATAATTTTAACAGACGTTTTAATCGAAAAACTATTTCTCTTCCTCGTTTCTATGTTATTAGGGAACCTAATAATCAGTGGAAGAGATGCTCCCGACTTAAGCCGCCAAGCACGCTGCTGGGCCGGCGGAGGGGACCCGCTGCGACCGGCCACCGCCCTTCTCCGGGAGCGGCCGAGGCTCGACCAGCGGAGCCCCGGGAGCTGGGCAACCCGCCGTGGCCTTGACTTCACCGTTAGATTGTGCAGCTGGTTGCTGGATTTAGTGGGAATTGTTGAGGGCGGCGGGAAAGGAGGGTGGGGTGCTGATGCGGGGGAGGTGGTGTTAATGCGAGGCAGGTGGCCAGGGGTGGGGAAGAGGTTAAAGGGTGGGGGAAGGAGCTAGCTCACTCTGTCTAACACGGGTGTAAGGTGATAGAGCTGGAGAAGGTAGGTTTGCAAGGAAGTCTAGTGTTGGGTAATGCTGAAGGTGAAAGAAGTAGGGAGAGAAGGGTAGGGGTGAATTCCAGCACAGAAGAGTAGGGCAAGGGGCTGACAGGGTCTTAGGCTCATGAGAGCTAATGGAAAACTTGTATGAAGTAGTAAGGGCTGGGCAAATACTTAAGAATCACTAAAATAAGGTCTTGGTGTCTGTATTACAAGAGTGCAATGAAAACGTTGTGTCACTTGCTGGGTGTTGAGTTTGAAGGACAGCCATATTAATGAAAAGT
This sequence comes from Strix uralensis, assembly GCF_047716275.1. Classification (NCBI taxonomy): domain Eukaryota; kingdom Metazoa; phylum Chordata; class Aves; order Strigiformes; family Strigidae; genus Strix; species Strix uralensis. The sequence continues at coordinate 8,015,809 of NC_133979.1, forward strand.
GTAAGGCAACTCCTTGGACTGTATTAAAAGTCTATTGTAACATGCCTTTCCTGAGGGAGCCTTTAAGACTTGATTATACTCTGCACAGGCTGAGCAAGGTGGTACTATGTGGCAGGATTTACATTTTCAAGGAAACTATGAAAAGCTCTTAATTTCAGCTATAGTAATATTGGGTGCTGTACAGAGGTCAGGAGATTCAATTACATGCACACTCATAATACAGGCCAAGGGCTGAGCGAGTGGCCATCAGTGAAAAATAGTGATGGGTGTTTTTACAGTGACTCATTGATTGTTCATGTGGAAGAAAGTACATCAAGAGAGATGAAAATGCTTAAAGACAAGAAGATATTACTACTAGTCCAAACGGCAACGCACCACTTGCTAACCATTTCCAGCCATAACAAAGTCTGAGGCCTGTTCTATCCAAATGCTAGTGTAAATGTGTGTTCGACTTCACCCCAGGTGTGAATTTGGCAGATGTGGACAAAGGCACGATGAGACACCCGCCCGGGGGATAATTCTGTTTGGAATGTTGTTTTGTGCAGTCTTGGATTTACCTGTATGTGGGAGTTAAAGTCTAATCTTAGATTTTATCTTAACTCCTTGCAAACTCTAAGCTGGGGGGTAGGGGGGGAACACAGCTTCCTGACAACTCTGTTTTGATGGTCTGGAAAAGGAAAATCTTGTCATATACTGCTTTATGGATTAATTTTCTGTAAGAGATGGTGATATGTGGGATACATTTTGATTCCTGACTTCACACAGAAGCTCTGCCTAAATGAACTCTGTAATGCAGATCTGTGAGGGGTAAGGATGGATCCTTTAGCATGTTCTCAGTGTGGGTGTACTTGTAGCTAGTATGGATTTGGAGAGTTTTTTTCTGTCTTGTATTCCCTACTTTCTTGTTTTGGATCTTATTAATGTGCTGTAAAGCTTGTAAGAGTTATGCTAAAGGTTGATTCTGCATGGTTAAATTTTTTTTCCCCAATACATGAATTGAGGAAAATGACTGGATAAAAGCATAGATGAATTTCAGAAAAAGATGTCAAAATCTCTTGAAAGCAGGTTACCCAAAGTCTTATTGCTTGTCAATAATTACAAATCTACTATGCATATCTCCAGAAGGTAGTTGACCATTTAACCAGGCAAATATAATAGATGGGCAGGATCTGTGCAAATTTGAGTAGGTTTGTGACAGCAGGGCAGGTTCCTGGGGGGAGGCGGGGGGGGAAGAGGGGAACGGACAAGAAACCAGAAACAGGGAGTGGATCTTTTCGTGTGGTCTGACAAGCAGATGGAAAGCATGAATTACAAAGGCTTTTAAAAGGATCTGCTTGGGGTTTATGTTTACAGAGAGATTTAACAAGACTGGCTGGCCTTAAAATGCTGAGGTTGTTGCTAAAATCAGATGTTTGGAAGTGAAATGAGGTACTAGCCCTGGATCAGAATATAGGAGAGGTTCACAGAGATTCAACAAGACAGGAGCAGGGCCAGCAAGGCAGGGCCCCTGTAAACCATTCAGCAGATCCAAGAAGGGCTTAAAGGTCAGCAGGACCTGGAGTCAGGGGAGGAAGGAGGGTACGACCTCTGCTAAAAGGAGCTCGATCAGAGACCGTGAGCTTCTATCCAAGCATAGCAATGGCAGCATGAGAAGACAGTCAGAATGAGCTTGGATTTGTGCAGCAGGGACTTACTGATGAAACAGCTTTGTAGGGAACAAAGGTATCAAAATGTTACCTCACTTTCTTGTAAGTGGGATATGGGATATTGATTTTTCTCTCACAGCTTGGGGAAGCCCGTGGTTTACCTTGGGTAGAACCTATGGATTTCCTCAGTTTTCTAAATTTGCTGCTTGAAAGGTTAGCCATAGATATTTACAGCCAAATGAATGGGGCAAATAGTGGAAGTTATAACTTAAAGAGCCTTTGCTTTGTAAGGGGAGAGTCAGATATCTTATACTGGTTAGGAGAATCTAATTAAGGACATGTTCAATAGGAGTAAATAGCAAATGATCAGACAGTGAAGACGAACTAAAATTGCAGTTCTCGGTCCAGTGTGCTAGAATGGAGTTGTGTAATTCCTGGCTTTTTCCTGCTTAGAGGGATGAATTATGTTTAATTTCTCTAATCGTGCTTTTTATCCACATTATGAAGCTTTACTTTGACACAGAGAAAATAATCCTAATGCAGTGGGGCCAAGAGCGGGAAAATGCTCCAGTAGATTTGGCAGGCAAAACATGGCCCCAGCCCCTCACTACAATCTGTACCCTTCTTCATGAAAGCTTTGCCTTGACCAGTAGGGATTAGGGAGGTGTTTTCAGGATCTCTTCTCTACAAGAGTTATGTTATAGTCTTCTCCCTGTTCAATGGGTGAAAAGGATCCCAAAACACTGGTGGAATTTCATTTTTCAGATCTATTGGAAAATATCTTAGAACATAAGTAGTAGTATAAGACTTGCTGGATTTGGGGGAGAATTCATCCACCATGTGGTTTACAAGCATAATCTGTTGCCCAAAGTACACCAGACAAATGAGTTAACCCAACTCTAATTTATCAGGAGTGTAGTGGTATCAAAATATTCAGGATGTACCCCAAACCCATGTCGGATACTTGGAGAAGCTGGCAAAGACATTATGGTATGTTTCACCATTACTAAATTATTTCCTAAGCGTTACATGAAAGTGCCTATGGATTCTGATGCCAGGCTGAAATGTATGTTAACTGGCCTGCTGGCATCCTGTGCATCTTTCACTTCCTAATTTCCCTCCTGGGAGAGGGCTGAGCTATTTTTCAGAGTCTAGTAACTTGATCACCAAAAGAAGAACAGGCTTTATCTTGGCAAGCAAGGATATGCACATCTTAGATCTGGAAAGAGCTTGAAACCTGTGTGAGACAAGGATGTCAACATGTTTAGCTAGCAGGGTTATTTCTAACTGTAGAGCAGGGCTGACAAAATGGCTTATTTGGCTCTGGAGTGGGAAATGGCTCTATTAAGCTATAAGTCTGTGGTGATGGAGGTGACAAGTGATAGGTGTGCTCTTAAAAGCAGGGCCAACCGGGGAGCTAAGGCTATCCTAGGAGCCTTATCTCCTGAGTGATTTTATTCCTCATCACTGAAATGTCTAAGGAAAATCAGTCCTGATTAAATAGGCTGAACTGAAAAATGGCAAATGATGTTCCATAAACTGTAAAAAGCTAAGACTGACCTGGTGAAGTCATTGGTAAAATGTCTGGTTTTCTTGGATGCCTCAGCAGGGTAGATGCTGCATCTGATGGATGTCGATGATATTGGGCAGAGGCGCTCTCATTAAGAAATTGCCTGCTGGAACTCCCTCCAGCCATCTGGCATCCAAAATGCAACAGCAAAAAGGATCCTGTTGGTGATTTTCAGTAAATGTTTTGTACAGAGCCATCTTTGTTGACTGTCTCTATTGTTTTGCAGATGTTTATGGTATCATGAATCTTTTTTTCCCCCCATCCTTAATTGAAATTCATGGTCCTGCAGTTCAAGGATTAACTTTGTTATAACAGAAATAAAATTTCTATGAATTTTTTACCCTTGAGAACCTTTCTTTTAGACAGATCCTTAGACCATACAAATCTGAAATATTTACAATTTTAACCCCTGGACTACCATTGTGCTTTTTAAGTTGTGTGGGTTTTTTTTAAGTTCTGCATACAGATGACTGGTTTTGACTGTTTTGTTCTTTGTTTTCTGAGTATTGCTTCTAACTTTTGGAAATAATAGGTTGTAGCTATTTTTCCTAAAGCTTTTGAAGGCTTTATGAACAACAGTAATAATGAAAATATTTTATTAGTGTGTATCACCCTAGTTGATGGTAACTGGGTCTTATTTTGCCACAAATGACAATGGCTTAGTCTCTTTTCCTCCCAGTTTAATTTCTGGTGTAAGTGAGGCTCTCAGATGTTACACTAATAGATTCTGGACTCACTTGGGCAAGAGCCGCCTTTGTTTCTTCATAGACCTAAGCACAGAATATTATCTTGAAGCAGGATGCACAGCACCAAAGTGCTTCCTGTGGTAGCAACATGCTGCTAGTGCTCAGTGGGTGTGAGCTCCTGATCCGTTCTGAGATTAATCCGAAAATGAAATGATTCTTGAAATAGGTATAACTGATGCTTCAGCTGAGTGTGGTATGCTTAAAGTAAAGCATATTAACTTCTTATATCAAGCCTTTTGAAAGGTACAATTATCCCTTATCTTTGCAGGGTGGTTTGTTTAACTTTCACTGGATTATTCTTATGGAATAAGAATGAGATAGTGCTGTTGCAGAGGAGCACTGGGACCTTGCAAACGAAGGAAGCTGCGAGGTTTTGTAGTGAAAACTGAACATATGTCTCGGAAGATTTGGTTTGTGTACTAAATTCTGCTGCTGATTTACCAACACTGTGTGACCTTGAGCTACTCAAAACAATTTGTAACTTTTTAAAAAGTGACTACTGATATTGACTGTCTCCAGTTTCAATATGAGACACATAAGGCTTGAATTGCAGACTTTTGTACTACTTGAGTATTTATTTTTAATAAGGGTCCTAATTAAGCGTGCAATCTCTGTTGCAGGAAAGCTCTCCTGGACTCTGTCTTCATTCATTAAAATGTGTCAAATTCCTCAGAGTTTAGAGCAGAGCTCTAACAACAGCAAAAGAGACCCTATGTCCTGAATATATACCAACATGTGCCAAAGAATATGCTTGTTAATAAGTACTTCTTCAGTGATAAAGTATAGCAACAAGGGGTTATATATTTCCTCACTTTCAGCTACACGAGCAGAGCCCCTGACTTCATTCAGGAAGCTACACTGTTGTGAGACATGGGAAAGTAAAATACCCTCTGCTTTATAATAAGTCATTCCAGCTCTGTCTAATTAACACTTCTTAGTGTTAATTGTAACCCTGTGTTCTGTGTTTTTCAGGGACAGTATTTCCCAAGTACTGCTGATGAAATGTCAGGCAGAGGTAATAATTTTGTTTTCCTTGCTATTATAACATTGTGCCATAGATATAGTTATATACAGAGATACATGCCAATCAGCCAACAGAGCAAACAAGACGAAGAAGTAAAAATCTTCTCCTTAGAGAGCCCCTTAGGCAGACAATGAATTATGAGTTTTTCCTCTGCCTAGAGAACTTGCAGTGAAAACAGCTATTCCTACTGGCATTCCTCGATTAAAAAAAAAAAAAATTTAGGTGGCTTGTTTTATTAAATCAATAGACTTAACAGGATGGAGTGGTGGAGTACAAAAATACAAAATATTTTCTTTACATAATCTGCAGAATCCTACAGGCTTCTAACATTAACGCTACAGAATGGCCAGTATTTGCAGAACAGCATTTAATGAACAATAAAGACATTCATGTTGTTGGAAGGGGGAAAATCCTGTTGGCAGGCCAGCAAACCTATCTTGGTTTTGTAGTCTGAAGGAAATGAGAGAGTACTCAAAGAAAGTGGGAACATGAGATTCACTGTTAAAACATCACTCCAGTGCTGGCAACGGGACTAGTGCAAAAGACAAGTAAGAAAGTAAGGATATGGGTCCATGGCATGTCACTGATGTTTAAGTAGGATTTTTCTTTTGGAATGCAACTTAAAAATTGAAGGTGGAGTTTGGTCTGTGGCAAGAGAATGTAGAATAATTGCTGTCTCATCCAAACAATCTTGTACATGACAGCAGGTGGGAAAGTATTCCTGATGGCTCAATATTTTTATGAGAAGGTGAAAGTGAGAGAGACCTGACTGAAGATAAAACCAAAACCAAGCAACTCCCTATGATGAAACATGGGGGAAAAAAAGGGCTGTTATGTGAATGCCAACTGTAAGATGAAAATACAATGTCCAGTAATTTCAGTCACATCCTGTACAATTAAACTAACAAGCATTTTACCTTTTTTTTTTTTAATGGGAAGAGGGTCCCAAATTCAGGCCTAGCCCTAGTCTTTCAAATATTACAAATTTCTCCATGCCACCTAATGTAACACTTGAACTTGCAGAAGACTTGATGGCCCAGTGAAACCTCTGGAAGCGCTTTGACATGTTACTCTTAAGATATGACTGGTGTTTATAGCCTGGTGGTTATTTTGTATTTACTTTGTTACTTTGTTTTATTTTGTTACTTTGTAGTTTTATTCCTAAACATCAGGGAGGAGGGAGAGGAAAGGCTGAAATTCTCTTTCACTGGATTGAGGCTGATATAACCAAAGGGAAAATTTCAACACAATATTTCTAACCTACATTGAAATGCATTGAATTGCATGTGAAGTACAGACTACTTCAGAGGATGGCAAAAACCCCACAGAGTTTGATTTTTTTTTTTTTTTTTGAATAGCCCATGACTGCTACTTTACCATTATAGACTTTTGCTTTATCTCTAAAGAAATTCACTTTTTGATTCCGCTTGGCTTGTCAGCATTGCGGTTATTCTACGGTTGTGTTATGTAATGAAAATTGCTCATCAAAAAGCTTACTTACAGGTAGGAAACAAGTGCCCTCTGAAAAAGAAAAGCATTATTAAATGATTGTATGTTACAGAAGAAGAAGAATGTGTTGTTCTACGCTTCTAATAATATCAGGTCTAGACACTTCCTTATCATCAGTATTTCTTTTTCCTTTACATGAAATACCGATGGTAAATTTGACTCAATCACTTCTCAGTGCTTAAAATGTTTAACTGACTTTTTTGTCAGAATGCCATTATTCCTAAATTCTGAATTTCTCATTGTTGAGTTCTGTGGGGTTGTTTAATCATCTTGCTGGAACAAAAAGGAAACATGAAGCACAAATGAGTCCAGAAAAGTGTGAAGCTGAGGTGCAGCAGCTTGCTTAAGCTGGAGTGCCTGCTTCTAAAGAAGAGAAAGGGCTGGAGGAAAAAGGGAAAATGGCGACAGGTGGTTCACTAGGGGTGGAGGGCTGTTAACCCAGATGGGCCCTCTGCAGACTCTTGCCTCACCTGAGAGCCCAGCCAGGCTGGGGGCCTGTTTGCACCTGCACGCTTGGAGGTGGATGTGTGGGCTGGTGGTGTGTGTGCAGTTAGTACAGCTCTTGGGAGGTACTGTGTTTTTTGGACAAGATGAAGACCAAGCCTTGAACCCCTGCCAGCCTTTAAATATCCCCTGGCATTCCCCATGAGGACAGAAGGCAAAGCCAACTGGTGAGCAGGGCTGTAGCTATGGCCTCAGCAGGTGGCTGGGCTGGGTAGTGCTGTGGGGCATTGGGCAGGCCTCTGCCTCTCCTCAGGGGGCTGAGGGGCCAGGCGCAGCCGTCAGCCTCCACAGCAGGACCATTAGAACACAAGGATGACAGGTTTTTCTCCATCTGTCTCTGAAGGAGTTTTTCCTGGTGAATGGTGTCCTCCTCACTGCCTTGATTGTGTGTTCGCAGTAACAACCTGCTTGACTGTACCTGACTGGTGTCCCCTTTGGATGAGGGGCAGCACAGGTCTCCCAGCAGTGTCCCTGTGCCTCCTTCCTGACCCAGCACCTCATTCCCTGGTCCCAAGGTTGAGCTATGCTCACATCCCCTGCTCAGTCTCTGCGAGGACTGACTGCATTGCCATGGCTTCATTTGGCCTCTCCCTGTGTCCTGAGTGAAACAAGATGGTGGCAAGGAGGCCTTGGGCCTCCTGTTCCCTCAGGGCCTCCTGTTCCCTCAGGGAGAAATTTTCACCTGGATTAAATTAGCCTTTACAGCACGAAGAACCTCCTCTCTCCCCTCAAGAGAGTCTGATTTATGTTCAGGTGTGTTACTTCACTTTTAGCTTCTGTTAAGTGATTTCAGTTAAACATGTGCATGAAAGGAGGTTGTAGCGAGGTGGGGATCTGTCTCTTCTCCCAAGCAACAAGTGATAGGGCAAGAGGAAATGGCCTCAAATTGCACCATAGAGGTTTAGATTGGATATTAGGAACAATTTCTTCATTTAGCAATCATTGGAACAGGCTGCCCAGGGGAGCAGTTGAGTCACCATCCCTGGAGATATTTAAAAGATGTGTAGATGTGGCACTTAGGGACATGGTTTAGTGGTGGACTTAGCAGTGCTAGGTTAACAGTTCCACTCAATGATCTTAAAGGTCTTTTCCGACCTAAACCATTCTCCAATTTCTTCACAGTGTTGAAGTGCACTGGTGGTGTTTGATGGCAGCTGGGACAGTAGATGTTGCCTGGACCAGACACAGAGAAGCTGGTGAAAACAAGGTGTGAAGATCTTTTTACCTGAGGTTTTGGGATGCTATTGGCGTACTGTTGGCTTAACACTTCTAAACACTCTCAGGCACACCTATTGAATCTGAGATAAGACAAGCCTGGTAACAGGCACTGACTCTTACAATGTTAAATTACATTGATAATTTTTATTTTAATTTTCATGTTCTTTTGTGAAAACTGCTGAAACCAAGATGGGATATTGCCCATGTCTTTATGCAATATATTTTTGAAAGATTCCAAATGGTAAATTTGCAGATCCTTGCAATTATGTGTGAATAGTTCTGGCTGAATTCAGTGACAGTAATCTCTCTGTGTGTATGTATACATACATATAACTGTCAGTGTACCCACTTATTTCCATATATCTCTCTTACCCTTGTGAATTCATTTACTATTTGTAGTCTCTTTACCAATTAAATTTTCTAACACAGCAGTTCACTCTGCATCATGTCACACATGCTGACCATGTGCTGATTTAAGGTTGAGGATAATTTAGCTGAGGTGCTGATTATGGCAAATTTATTCTCAGGAGATCAGTGAGAAGTGAATGTTTTGTGATGAAGTTTGTTTTGTGCAGATTAGAAAGAAAAGGATACATAAGAGAGATTAGAATGTGACATTAAGACCAAAACCAAGACATGAACTAGCTCTGTGAAATCCACTCTGCAAAGGTAGGATATGAAATCAGGTAGTGGACCACATGGCTTTGTATCTGAGATCCAATTTTAAACTTGAAATACGAAAGACAGTATGCTAGACCTGAGCCTGTGAACTGCTATCTGTGTTATTTTATCCATGTGAATGGTCTCAGTGATTTTCATACTGACCTGTTTTCCATCTCTTTGAAGATTCTGCAGTCTATACAACACAGGACTGCTTTTTCTGTGTGCCTTGGACAGCTCCAAGCATTCACCAAAAATACAGTAATAACAAGTTAGAACTCACTTTGTTTGAAATTTGTTTCATATTGGTGTTGAAAAGCAAGTGAATACTAGCATAGTAAATATGCTGCTTGAACATAGAAAGACTGATACTATAGTAATTTCTACACAGTAGAATTGCTAGTCAAGAGGACAGTAACTATAGTTAAGAAAACTATAGCCGAGAAAAGTGTGTGGTGGTGTGTTGGTGTTTTTTTTTTTTTAGCTTTCCTGGGACATCTCATGTTATTTTACTGACCTGAGAGCCATACAATAAAAGTCACTATTCTCAGTTTTCTTGCATCCTTCATCCAGTTCTTTCTTGATAACCAAGCAGGTTTATATGAGTATAAGCTAATGGGTTACTTATTCTTCCAGAAGTGTACCCCAGTATATAAACAAGGAATTGCAAAAGGGATGCACAATACAAATATTAAATTTCATCTTATTAATTGGAACTCTGTCAAAATGAAAGCTGACTTATTTAGGGGGAATAATTCCTCACTGAGGGAGAATAACAGCTTTGGCAGGCCACATAATATATGTCACAGGGTTATCTACCAATAACTTGAAAAAGTCATGTGGCCGTGAACAGTATAAAATTAAGGTATTGGGCATATCTGGTCCTTATAAATTATATATTCTGAATTAAAGTTGAAAGTAATCTCATATCATATGTTTGTCTCCATCTTTCCATTACACTTTTATTGTTCTAAAAAGTAATATTCTGTATGGTTTTTACAAATATATTTTTTTCCCTTTATGAAAGAATTGCGAAAATAGGGAACTGCATTCTCAGAAAATATCATCTAAAAAAGAAGACTGAAATTAAAGAAAAAAAAAATTCATAGAATCATAGAATGGTTTGGGTTGGAAGGGACCTTTAAAGTTAATCTAGTCCAACCCCCCTGCAATGACCAGGGACATCTTCAACTAGATCAGGTTACTTGAAGCTCCATCCAGCCTGACCTTGAATGTTTCCAGGGATGAGGCATCCACAACCTCTCTGGGCAGCCTGTTCTAGTGTTTTGCCACCCTCATTGTAAAAAATTTCTTCCTTATATTTAGTCTGAACTTTTTTTAGTTTAAAACAGTTACCCCTTGTCCTATTGCTACAGGCCCTGTTAAAAAGTCTGTCCCCATCTTTCTTATAAGCCCCCTTTAAAATTTCTTTAGATATTTCACAGTTTGAGTGAGGTCCAAGGGAACCCCAGAATTTTTGAGGAGTTTAGATCTGAACATTATAGTTCAGACTTTTCTTCTTTTTTTTTTTTTGTTGTTTTTAAATATTACAGTTGTTATCCAGTGTTTAGTTTTTTTTTAAAGATATCATTGTCATGAAAATATTCTAGACAGAAGACTGCATGCTGCATTTTGGACAGAAAGCTTTTAATGAACAGCTTATAATCTGGCCAAAAGAAAGGATTTGTTTTTTGTCCTTCTATAGCAATACTATTTTCTCCTTCACCTAGTTTGTATTTTAATAGTCACATCTATCTTTAACAGAATCTTTTCAGTAACTCTGTCCTTTGCTCTGGCCCTTAAGCCTTCAGTCCATCTCTCTAGTTTAGATAGCAGACTCCTGTAACTGCATGTGATATACTTTTCAAAGTGTCTTCTACCTAACTGCCATTAAAATCCCTTTGGAAAAAAATCTCACTAGGCACTGTTTCTTCAGCATGTTTTTTCCTGAGATTTAGTTACCAAGTAGCAGTGCAGGATGCTTGAAAGGGCTCAGGAAACAGCTTCTCTCCTGAGAGTGACTAAAAGAGATGATTAGGAAAATGCAGGAGATTGGGGTTGTAGTAGTGGTAGTTTCTACTAATCCTCTTTGTTTTAACAATCATGTCTAAAACTTTAAAGGTGCCTGCCGTGCCTGCTGAGCTCTTGTTCAAATGTCAGTAGTGGAAATGCAGAGGTTAAGAGGTGTCCCTCTTGTGAGCAAATGCAGAAGAAAATGGTGCTCTGGTTCAGACACCTGATTGCAGCTTGGAAGGCTTTGGTTAAACTTCCTGTTCTACCAAAGAGCTCCTGTGGGCTCAGGGAGTTAACTGGAGGAAGGCAAAGTACCGTGTCCTTCTCAGCCCAAACGTTCCTCGTGTAGAGTAGCTAGTTAGAGTTTGAAAGAGAGAAACAAGAACAATTACTGCATCTAGCAAACATGAACTGTGAGTATTGGCCAAGGTTAGTGATTTACCGAATATTTTGTAGTACAGAAAGGATCTTTGTAAGATCTGACTCTTGGAGTCCTGGTATTCCATGAGAACCTTAGATTTTGCTTTTAATCCAACTTCTAGCCATCTGGTTGAGGAAGAAAGAAAAATGAAGTCATCAACCATAAAGGCTTGATAAAATGAAGGGCATGACATAGCTATTAAAATGTTATGTTTAAAGCAGTCCAAGATCAGATCTGACTTGTTTAGGAGTCCAGGTTGGCGGTACCAGAAGACTGGTTCTTGCCACCTATCAGAAACTGAAAGCAGCCAGTGTCTCTCACTGTCTTCCAGGGTCCATAGTTTTAAATTTAAATAATTCATGTGGTTAATGAATAATAAATTTAATAGTAATGATTAAGGCAGATGACTCTCTGTTCAGTTAAATGGTCACAGCCAACTGAGAAATGTTTGTGGTGCACACATGCTGCTCTCCTCCCCTAAGTTTGCACACATTCATCCCCTGACAAGCTTCTTTAATGCTGTGGGTGATTCACTTTGCCCTTAGACAGTGCTTGACCGTTTCCTGCCTCACATCTAGCTGTAGCACTGTGCCTGGTTTAGAGAAGGGCAGCTAATTAATTTACAGTGTTTTGTTCTCTTGTGCAGTGAAGCTCCAGAAGCCACGTTTTTCCTTTCTAACTGCTGTGGAAGCTGATGTGCTGTTCCCTGCTGGCTTGTGTGCAGTGTTGCCTGCTCTGTGGCAGTTTCCTAGGCCAGGCTCTTCTGATCCCTCCAAGCTGTTAGCCCCAGTGGGAGTTAGAGCAGCTCAGCAGGGGTGCACAGAGATGGGCAGTGCTGGCTTTGGAGCAGGGTCCCTGCAGGGCTCTGGAACAAGAGGGAAAGTTCCCCATCTCTTACCTTGCCCCTCCCTCCCACCCCTGCCATTCAGCCCATTTCCTCAAAGCAGCTTTGTGGAGTCTGCAAACCACAGAGCTTTTTTCTTCTTCCCCACCCTGCTCCTCCATTCCATCTGGTGTTTGTTTTCCCGTGCTGCCTCTTGCTTGCTCCATTTGAATACTGTAAGAGTCTTGCGCTGGATGTTTTGACAAGTGGATGCTGTGTAGTATGGGCCATGCAGCCTGCACAGGGGGCATGCAGGCTCTAAGCTACATTAACTTTTGCTGTTGTACAATGGCTGAGTTGCATTGCTGACTTGGGTTAAGATTCTTGCTCAAAGGGACCCCAGACTGTCATGGGATATCATTCCATTATGGAGGACTATCTATCTGATGGTAGGGAAGAGGTCCTGTGCTATCTTTCTTGTGATGACAGCCAGGAACGAGACAGGGCTGACCTTGCACCTTTGTGATTCCAAGCTGGTTTGTCACCCCAATGGCTGTGGGTGGCAGAAATAGATACATCTGGACACTGAGTCAGTTGCTCCTGAATTACTGATGCAGTGGGAAGCAGATCAGGCCCTCTGCTTGTGCTTGTTGTTATGGTTTATTTATTAATTAACTTATTATTTTACTTTTGTTGACTGAGCATAACTCCTATTAAACTGCAAGATCCTTGTGCAATTAACTGGATTGGAATAATTTGCTCCAGAATGTTTCTTGAAGGCTTCCAGCACAATGTTAATGGTATTTGCCGCCTCCTGTGTTTACTGTAGTTTGTGAGGTAAGGAACTTAATTTTATTTTCTTCACTCTTTCTTTGGAGCTCTTAGGAGGCAGTCAGTGGTGGAGCATGTTCTTTGGCACAGCTTTCAGTTAGGCTCAAAACATACATTGGGTCATTACAACAAAATGAGGTGTCTCCAAGTTGCAAATCTCAAGCTGGAACTGGTGAATTGAGGGCTTAAATTTTGGGGAATTCGCTACAGCTATCAGTTATACACCTTATCTAATGTGTTTTTATTGAACTATTTCTCTCTTTGCCCGAAGAAGAGCTAGTGGAATTTTGCCCCTGTGACATGTTTGTTACAGGACTTGTTTTAGCAGTGTCTTGATTCTGCTGCCACTGTGTGGTCAAAACCGGTTTGGTGCTTCAGGTATTCCTGTTTCTTACCGTGATCTGTGTGGAGCCAGCACAGTCCTGCATCCTACACGTGATTCGCTTCTATGCCACTGTAAATGAGGAGTAACTGCACTGAAATTAAGACTCTTTGTTTGTGTTAGCGGCACAGCCAGATGCACCTGCAGCAATAAGGGTCCATTGTGCTGAGTAGATGTTAGACTAGGAAAAAACAACAAACAGTCCCTAAGTCAGCTCATAATTTGATACTATGGCCATATGTAACAGGTAAATAAAACTGACCCAGCAAGGATAAACCTTAGCACAGACATGTGCTTGAAGTCAGGGCCGTGATGAATAGCTGCTGTTGACTGACCTGTTTGAAATACAAGCAAAAAGGGAAGACTGTTAGTGGGATTTCATTAATCTCAGTTGTGGTAATTTCCACAACTCATAGGCATCCCAAGATGATGGTTTCTCCTTGTGTTTTTAAGGTTGAAAAGTTATAGATCTCTTGCAGCCTTGCACATTATTGAGGTTTCAGGCATGCTACAGAAGCTTTGCTATTCAGCCGTAAAACATTACAACAAATAATCAAATACAGGTGTACTTAACAAGAAGAAAAGCTTATATTAGCTTTGCTTTTTAGAAAATAATATGGTAATCATTTATTTTGCCAGTTTGGTAATATCCAGGAGGTTTCTCAGTCATTAACTCACTTGAGTGAATTAGAAATGTTTTATTGTAGTAATAAACAGTGATATGTCTTCAGGGACTTCCAATGCAAGTAAAATAGAAAACGTAAATTACTCTGTGGTTTGGTTCTGCATTCCTTGCTCATTCAGGATTTTCACTGGCTTCAAGGAATGCAGGAGCAAGCCCCAAATATTTGTAAGGAAATCAGGGTGAAAAAAATTTGCCTGGAGCCCAAAGATTAAAAAAAAGTAAAATGTCAGCACTAGAAATTGACAGAGGGAGAAAATTCCAGCTAAGGGAACAGCAGCTGAGAATGTCATGCAATACTTTTATTAACACAGTATGAAAGGAAATTTAAATAAATAAAAAGGCCTATTTCTGCAGTTTTCAAAAGTCCTTATTTAATTTAGGCAAAAACAAATATGCCACAAATGTTAAACTGACTCGCAATCATCTGATGACCTCAGATCCAGTCTTGGCTTTATACTCAACAGCAAGTCATGTGTTCTCTCTCCCGTCTCCCACTTTCTGTGCGGCTAAATCCACAGTGCTTTGGGGAAGAAACCGTTTCTGTGGGTCTGTGCAATGTCTAGGCTAACACAAATTAGGCTGAGGTGGGATTCTGGCCTATTGCTGGGCAGCTACTGACAATACTTGGTCCTTTTCCACCCCCTTCTTGTCAGATTCCATTTCATTCTCTTGCTGACCTGTTTGCTTTCTCCCTCCACTTGCTCTGAGGTAAAGCATGTAAAGCATGTTCTGTGTATTTGCAGCATGATGGGGTCCCTAAACAAACTGGCAAGTTTGAGTCTTACTGATTTTTTTTTTTAAAAATATTTTTATTCATTTATTTTGCACCAATATGGATTGTAGACCGAAGCATGCAATGAACTGCAGATCCTCGCTGGAAGCATTATTGACTGCATTTGGTTGCTGGGACACAGAGAAAATGAGGAGTTAGCAATAAAGCCTCCAGCCTTATGTGTAGGTCTTGAAGTTGGTTGGAAGCTTTGCAGTCAGAGTGAGCATTTTCAGGGATACTCTCTCCTATTAGACTTGCTATACGAACCAAGTTCCTGTGCATTTCCATAATTTGAGACTTAGGCTGCAGTTGGCTGTTTAGGTAGAGCAGTGATAGTAATGCAGATGACAGGCACACAACATTTGCACGTAGTACGATTGCATAAAGCACATTTCCTTTGGAAACTGGGCTAAAAATAGAAACCCTTTCCAGTGCCAAACTTGTCTGTTGTAACTAGTAGAGGCTTTGTGCTCATTCATGAGTGTGCTGAGCTACTCATGCTGCTTCTGTGCTACTGTGTTTACTTGGCATCTTGGTTACACTTTCACAACATTTTTGTGAAATACTTTTAATTTATCATGGTTTATCATACAGGTGAGCATGTGAATAGAAAAGTGAATTTATCATGTTAATGACTTTCTAGCTTTTTTTTTTTGTTACTTTTTGTTTTTGACTGAGGAAAGCTTTGGTCATGTCCTGTGTAATATTTCTCACTTCATAGTTGTTTAGTGTAAGGAATAAAATGTTACGTTACCCACTGAAGTTGATGCAGGCTTAAGGCGTACTGCAATCAAGGTGGGTCTGTATGTACAATGATAAAATAAATACTGTGGTGACCTTGCATAGGATTCTTGCATAGAATCTCTCTGCCTTTCCTCCTCTGCTCTCAATGCAGGACTGCAAGCCAAAGGGTGAAGAGGAATAAAACTGTATGTCAGGACATTGAAAACCACCCTCCAGGTCTGAACTCTGCTGCTGTGACTAAAGCACAAGCAGACTTAAGATTTGCTTCTTGTGATATTGTAGGACAGTGCAATGTGATACTCGCATCCTGCTGTGTTGTACTCATTAGCAAAGCCAATGGTTAATTTTGACCATTCCAGAAACTAAAAAAAAGTTTGATTGGAAATGAAAATTTGAAGACCAAAATCAGCTTTGGAGTAAACAGATGTAACTCCTTGGGGGGTGTGGGTGGGTGGGTGGTGTGGTGTGTGTGGGTTGTTTGGTTTTTTTTCTTATAGAGGACTAGGGTGGATTTACTTCTATTGCAGTAATGTCCAAAAAGCCTCTTTAGCCCATGATGTTATGCATACTGGAAACATCCACTAACAATCTTCTTCAAGAATTTAGTGACCTACGAAAATAATTTAACATTGCTCTAATTTATGATAAATAGTACGAAGTAGGAAAAAAGATACAAGATCCCCTAACTTAAAGCGATATGAAAATATAATAAGAATAGCCTACACATTTCTAAGTTGGTAACATTTAATAATATAACTTCCTAGCTGAGGCTGAGACTCTACTGAAATAACTTTCCAGCAACTCACTGTGCTCAGCTGAGTGAGCCTCAGGCCACTAGAGAGCAGCAGAGACTGTGCTTAAAGCCACCACCGGTTGTCCCTAGTCTTCAATGAAGCAGCACTTCCCTGTCGTCTAACCTTCAACTGTCAGATGCTTTCTTACTTTGAGACCCATTTTTTTCCTCAGCTTTACTTGCCGTCAGGTTTCTCTGACAGTGGTTTCCCCCGATGTACACACCAGATGTGTACAGACGACCGGAAAGTGTACTTTCCTTGTCTGGGTTTTGTTTTAACTGTAAATAGCATGTTAGCGAAGGAGACCATCACCTAAATATGTTGTGAGGGCACTTGTGATGTAAAACTGAATTTCTGAAATTGTCCCTTTTTAGAAATGTTCTATGTGGTGGCTAGTCCATTCCTGTAGTGAGCCAGTCTGTAATGACACACTGGGGATTTTTATCCTTTCTGTTGACTATATTCTCCATAAAAAGAGCAGAATGAAAGAGCTTGAAAGGAGTAAAATTGTCTGTACTACTTCTAAAATGTTATTACTGTGGCTGTCAGGGTCTTTGGCACCAACCACTAAACAAGAGGTAGCAGGTAACTACAACAGACAAGTAATGGGAAACAGTCCTGTGTCTGGCATGGTGTGGGCACTGAAAGGGGAGGTGGCATTAGTTCCTGACCCCAGTCTTGCAGAAGCCACTTCGCAAGGACAAACTCAGGGGCTCTTTTATCTCATACCTCAGTGTGCTGAGAGTGGGGGGCAAAAAGCATTGGCAGATCATGGATTGTGTGGAAGAACCTGATACTGCTTAAATGGATTTTGGTGTGGCAAGAAAGATTAAAGTGGGTGAATTGATCAAATCTTGGACAGTACTTAACTGATTGAAAAATATTTGTATAGTCATTTTTTAAGGTTTTTGGATGACAAATCATGGTGGTTGTTTCCAGACCAGTGCATTCCTGTACCGTCATCCCTGTGCCCAGCATTATAAAAGCACTTCTTTATACAGAAGATGTCATAGGCATTATAATCTGCTGAATGTGATGCCACCACAATATATGTTCCTAGCTCTGATACTCTGAGGATTAGTTTGCAAGTTCTCTTGATTCAGTGAGAGTAGGAGTCTTGGTGCTTCTGAAAATCCCTGGGAGTCTTTGTGCTTCCAGGTACCGAAAAACCTTGAAAATCTGCCCCATAGCGTCCTATAACTTGAGTTATTTATATTCAAGTTTTGGAGAAAACAGACTCCGAAGTCTGCAGAAGGTAACAGTGGCAGCATTATTATTGGTGGCATTTATTCTATCTGAGCAGCTGCAGATTGCATTATTTAATATATATTTTATCTGTGTTTCAGAACTGATTTTGGTGTTACAACAAAGGCAGACTTGTCTTATGAGAATCAAAATTATACTTAATTGAAATCTGCTTTGGGAGTTTCTGTCAATCACACAACTGTGTGAATTGGGAAAGACACATGATTGCAACTATGATTAACTTCTCCAGAGTCAATCTGAGTATTGTATATCACATTTCATAAAGAGATGTAGCATCTTCAGAATAATTGTATTGTGCTAAAGGGTATCTTTTGAATGTTAAAAATAACTTCATTTTCTTTGAGGGGACATATGAGGAGGAGGTATTCTTAAACTGAAAGTTGTGAATATTTCTAAAATAGGCATCTCCACCTGAAGCAGTCTTGACCACCTTCCTCCATGTGTAATTCTTAACAACAACGTAAACAAATGGAGAATTCCCTGCCTGGAGAACAGCCTGTCTTTGATGCCAATCTGCATGTGAACTACCTTTACTCTATCTAGAGTTGGGCAGGTGGTAAATTAGCAGTAGATATAGACTGCTAATGAGTAATTAAGAGTGAATGTTCATGGTGATGGAATATTTGAGCCACATATTGCAAGTGCATACCAGCGCTGTGAGTTTTCCCCTATTTATGTAGTCAGGTAAGGGAAGTCACTTCCTTTTTGATATTATATTACTGGTTTATTTTTCTGAATTGAAGTTTAATCTTCTTTTATTCCTGGCTATTACAAACAAGCTACAGCAAATACCAGACTGCTTTTACTTTAGAATATGAGCCTTTATAAGAGCTTTGAGTACTTTAACTTATATATATTAAGGTTTGTAACTTACCTATTTAACCTTCTTGAGTGTTGTAAGATTACGTTTAAGAACTGTGAACAGGGTTAGTCCAAAAGTCACCTCACTAGAGATCTCTAACTTTGAAGGGCAGACAATAGGTTTTTTGCACCCCTGTAGCTAGTTAGCCAATGTTAATAATCACTTTGCTTTTATCTCTAAATTGAATCAACTGTTTCCAGTGACATTTAACTTACATATGTAAAGGATTGGCATTTTTAGATTGTCAGAGTGTTATTGGATGAAAAAGCTGATTTTTGTCACGGGACATCTGTTTTATTGTTAATTAGATGAAATAGGAAAGACATCAGAAGAGTACACACAGAAACTATTTCATAGTTCCTGCTTAAAATCTTACTCTGATCCCTTGAAATTAATGATGCTTTACAGATTTTCACATTTTGATGTGAATTTCATTTAGGAAGCTTCAGGAACAAATGACAGAGAGTTGTTATCCATCTGTCCCTCTGTCTTTACAATTCAATTATTCCCTGCCATTGTACAGTCTCTCCTTTCAAGACTATCAGAAGAGAGAAAACAGCCAAGGAGTTAATTTATCATTTAAAAAACCCAACCCAACCACAACAACTTATATCATCATCACAGCTTGTGCTTATCAAAGTAAGAAGTGCCACTTACATTGTCCCATCAAGATGAGTTGATCTCTTTAACAGTTGTGAACTTGTGGATGCTAAGATCCTGTATTCTGATGATTACCTGGCTTTTTTTCCCATCCTGCTTTTTTTTGGGGGGGGGGTCAAGTTAAAGACTCGAGTAGATCAGCTTTTCTGTTTTCAGTCTTTCTTAAAGATCTGTCCTGTTGAGCTGCAGAAAAGGAGGCAGGTATAAAATATACTCCCCAGGAGAGACAGAGAAATTGTGATTTGTGACAACTGGTGATAATGTGTCATTATTTCAGAATGAAGGCAAATGAGATCTCTCATGGGAATAAGGGAGAATAAGGCATTAAGTAATTTGGGCTATTGTAGTGGTATGGAAGTTTAGCTGGAGATGGGGGGGACACCAGGTAAGGCTGAAGTGGTTGAATCTTTCTCACTTACAATAATGCATCTGTAACATGGGAATTGAGCACTAGGTAGATTCAGAAAAACAGTGAGGTATGTGGGGAGCTAATTCAGTTCTGCCTGTTTCCTTTCCTCTTGGGCCCTTTGACAGGGCCCTGGTGTGGCCTTATACAGAATTTGATGATAGAGAAACAAAGGATTCATGCGGGCTTTGGCAGGCCCATGCTGAGTAACCCTTACAGCTGGAAAGGGGGAAAAGCTCTTATGCAGTTCCTGTCTTGAGAAATGTAAAGAATATATAAAGACTGCAGAGCAAGTCATGGACTGCACAGTTGTCATTAGACTCTATCCATGCTCACTAAGTGCTGGTGGGGGGAGGAGATAACAAAGAGATAAAGAAGGAGATAAAAACTGGGAAAGTAGAATTAGATTGGGGAGGGGGTAGGGAGGAATGGATTTTAAGTCTCTGAAATGATGTTAGCAAGAAAGTGAAGTGACTTCAGAAATGCAGTCCTTAGTTGTGTGCACATAGCTCCTTTTCCATCCTTGTAAATAAAGCCCTAATTTCCTGAAGCAGTTTACAGAGAGTCTTCTCCTCCATGTGTACAGAAAGCATGTATAGTTCTTAGTGGAAGCTGCACTACTTGAGTTGCCATGTGAGATCAGAGAACCATCCAGTTAGGTGAGCACTTCTGTGCTAAGTGTCAGTAGTGGTTACTCTGGGGGGAATGCAAGAGAAATTCTGGAGGATGTTTGAGTTAACTATGACTCCTGGCTTCGAATGTCTAAAACCCTTTCAATAATGGAACAAAATCCCTAACCCCTCCCCAAGACTTTCACAGATGTTCGCAGATAAGAGCTGTTTTCTACTCTGACCTCATGAAAACATTGCAGAATCATTATATATGCCACTTCAAGTGAGGGTCCTGGCCCTCTGTTTCAAGTACAGAAGTGCAGGTTATTACCCTATTTCTAGCCCCAAAAGGTTCTTAGTTCTTCTAATACATAATATCCATTAACTAAAAATATAGGTCCATTATTCTCAATGCTGTACCCCCCTTCCCCCACTTTTTGGTCTGGGACTTGTGTTAGAGATAAACTTGGCAAAATACTTTCATTAGTGTGACTAAGAGAAGCTTACAACATGTTTCATTTAAAAGGGAGCAAGATTGATACCCTTTATTAGCAAGCTGGAGCAATCCCTGCATTTTCTTCTAAAACAGCTCCATATCTGTTTGGCTCTGGAGTGCACAATCTTGATGAATTGTGAGTTAACTTAATGGAGAGGAAAATGTGTGTAGTGCTGTGCGAGGGCAAAAGGGAAAAATACAGAATAAGAATCAATGGAAGAGAGAAGAGACTTGATGGAAAATGAAATGGCCTCTTCCCAAAAAAGCTGATGAAGAGAAAATAAACAGACTGGCAAGCAGGCTCAGAGGGGGAATGCAGGAAACTACAAGACAGTCACTGAGGGGAGAAATGGATCACAGGCATAATGTACAGATTTTGATTTTTTTGATGAGGAGAAAGCATGGGAATATTTGGATCAAGGGCCTTGGTTCTGGCCCATTTTTGCTCAAATTAAATAAGAAAAGCTTAAAACAGGAAAATGGGTGAAAATGTTCCTCTCTTCCTCTGAAATATATGGTCTAAAATAAACACTAGAATTTAAATTTATTGGCAAAATATTTCAGAATATTTTTGAATGTTAGTGTTTTTTCCCATGGTTCCTGACTCAGGAGCAACTGCTCACGAATGTCAGGTTTTTTTTACGCTATAGTTTTCTGCTACCTGGGTATATTCAGAGTTACATTCTGTTACTTAGTTGGCTAAATCAGTGTTATTACTTCTGCCAGGGCTGTAGTGACAGTCCAGACTGTCCTGATGGCTTATTAACTAACCTCTGATTTCACAGTCTACTGCTACTAGTATATAAGCCAGAAAGGGCCTTGCTTGGCTTTCAGAGTTAGGCAATTAGCAGGAGTGGCTGTTGGAGGTGAGAGGGGAAACACTTGAAAATTGAGCTGACTTGATGAGGAAATTGCTGAGAGATGGAGCAAAAGAGCAGGACCCTAAATACCAATGTGCTTTCACAGTGCTCCAGTGGAATTTTGTTTGTATGATAATAAGTAGAATATAAAGATCTAGCCCAAACTTTTAGACGCAATAAATCAACCTCCCTTTTTTTTTTTTTTTAAACTTAAAGGTGGCTACAGGAAGCTAAACCCAGGATCAACAGCAACATGATGTTTAAATTAAATGTAAACATAATGAGCATTAACAGCTATTTCCATGTTACATGTGGAAGTTACGTACCTCAGGGGGATATATTTATTTATATAAGGGTAAATATCTGTCATTAAATTGTGCTGGGGCAGATGTTGGTGTAAAACAGTGGCAGCTGTGTTTCTGAGTCAGGATGTTGAGCATTCAAGCCCATTATAAGGATCTGCAATTGTATCCAGTGTTGGCTAGTATGCTTAACTTATAAAAGGTTAGAAGCCATGCCACAGTTTTTGAGGTTGACCTTAAGAAATAAAAGTGGTTTATTTGGTGTTGTTTTTTCTTTTTTGAAAAATAATTTTTTTGACATTTTTCTGGACCCTTAAAGTATCCTTTCTATCTTTCTGCCACACTTTAAACTCTCCTTTGCAACCCTGGGAACTAGAAATTGAATGTGGAGAGATTCCCATGCAGATATTGTATTTGGGTACCTGGGAATTTAGGAAAAATACCAAATATCACAAAGCCATGATAAAATCATAGTATTTTGGCAACTATTGCTCATCATTTGGTCTTTGTGCCTGGTTAGAAGGAGCTACTCCTTCTCACAGAAGGTAGGGGACTGGGGAGGAGGGCACATCATCTTGCATGTCTATTTTATTGCAACATCTATAGTATAAGAAGAGATCCCACTGTCCTTCTGTAGGCTAGTTTTTTGATTACAGTTGCTGAAACTGTGAGAATGGCAGGGCTGAAGTGACCAAACACTTGAGAAGCTTTTAAACAAACAGCTGAACCTGGGGGGTCAAATGATGCTCGGGAGAGTTGGGAGTGGAGCAGTGCTGGGAGGCTCCCTGGTGTCTGTGCTGGGTGGCAAGAGAGGAACTTTGATATAGGGATTGCAGAGCAGCTGTGGGTGCTTGGCACCTCTGGAGATCACCCAGTCCAGGGCCCCTGCACAGAGCAGGGTCAGCTACAGCAGGCTGTTCAGGACCTCAAGGAACAGGTGAAAACCAACTCTGAGCCCTCCTCTGGGCTGAGAAGGAAATCACTCTGCCATTGCAGAAGTAGCCTGTCGGTCTCAATTATAATA
Organism: Strix uralensis; assembly: GCF_047716275.1. Classification (NCBI taxonomy): domain Eukaryota; kingdom Metazoa; phylum Chordata; class Aves; order Strigiformes; family Strigidae; genus Strix; species Strix uralensis. Next base: position 8,038,638 of record NC_133979.1, read on the forward strand.
CCACTAACATGGATTTCTAATTAGTAGAAAATTGACCCCTGTGTTTGCAAGCCTCTTCATCAGAGAGCTGGCAGCTATTTTTTAGTAACCCTGTGGATGCATGGCATATATACCTGTATATAATGCATCAGTGTTTAACAAGCTAAGAAACATGGGAGGAAAGAAGTGGAACTCAAAACAGCTAACAGAAGATGCAAAAGTTTACCCCCTCTGGCCCAAAAAATGTGAAAAAAAGAAAAACCCCTTCCAAATCCTCCCGAAGTAGTTGAAGAGGGACTAAATCTTTAATGATAGAGTCTTAGATAAAAGACTAAAATATTTATATCACCTTTTTAACCTGAATCTCTATAGCAATGAAGTTTAACGTATATCTCCTATTACCTTTGTCAAGTTTATGACTAGCGCTCATTTATGGATCCCTTAAATATGTATAAGACAGTTTTACTTATCTTGTTTACATGGGTTTTCTCTTTGGGCATTTGTCTCCATCACTGCATAACATGTTTATGGTAATTTACTATAATACATGTATATCAGAGGCAGTTTAAATGACACTTAGCCTTGAATATATTTCAGATTTTTTCCTTGTAGCCACTAGGAAGTCAAAAGATATATGAAAAGCTATTAATTTTCAAATGATAGCAACATAAACAATATTAAAACTTGTATTTGCTCTTGGAACAGTGTGAGGGGAAAAAAATATGTAACAAATGGGGCATCACACAGTCAGTTATTAAAGAAGTAAATTAATAAACTCAACATTCAATCTTTTCACATGTCAAGGATAATCTGGACAGTAGTTTGATGATTAGAGAGAACAAAATGTGTCATATTATTTGGGCTGGCTCTAATCACTGACTTTGTTTAAGACTGCTCAGTAAACATTTGCTTTCAGTTAGTTTCATGTCCAGCTCTATGGAAAGGGATTCCCTATGTGTTATCCAGAGTGTACACCTCAGGTCCTTGAGTTACTGCCACTGTGTCCAAAGGATCTGAATGAATTGCCTCTGAGAGCAGCTGATGCTGTGCTAGTAGCATGTGTTACACCCATGTAGCGAGGAAGGCTTTTGTTGCAAAGGTACTTCTGAGAGTAGACACAGATGAAAAAAAAACATTAAGCTGGGAGGTTGTGGCTTAGAGGCCCAAAACTGTCTTCCCAGTTGGTGGCTGAGCTGGAGTAGAGCATAGATACTGTGTAGAGCGGGGGTGTGCTTTACCTAGTTATCTACATTACTTTTAGCCTCATGGAAAGATATGATCTGGCCTGAAGGTCATTGTTTTGGAGTGAATGAACTGTACTTTGCTGTTTTTTTGGCTAGAGTCCAGTTCAGTCCTGTCTGTAAGTACATGAATAACATTTATGTATCTTTTTGAAATATAAAACAATGTCCAAGTGTAATGGGAACTGGATTCCCTGATGCTTTTGAAAATGCCGCTGCATGCTTATCTACTCTTTTTGGTGCTGGAAAACCTTCAAAAAATCTTCTCCCTAATCTTATTTGAAAATATTGCTATTATGGAGAGACTATTAAAAGCTGACAACTTCTTCAGAAATCAAGCTCTATGGCCTTTGATGGAGTGATTGAGACAGGCTTGCAGACATTAGGGAATACCAGAAAGCACCCAGCTATTAATGATAATGGAGGCAGGAATCCTTCAGTACTTCAGAAATTTCACAAAAACGTGTACTACTTCCTCTCCACCCCAGCCCAGGCACCTGTGCATACTGTGATGCTGTCAAGAGAACAGGTTACTACTAGAAATCGTTTTCTTTGAATACCTGTTTAGTTCAGAGACATCACATTTTTCTCTAATAAAACACATTTTTGTTTTTTGTAAGTAAAGGTGAATGCAGCATCCTTGCCACATGTGTGTATGTGAATGTGTAATTGTGGATTACTGAAATTTTCTATATTGCAAATGTGGAAAGAGCCATCACATTGGAAACAATCTTTCAGAGGAGGAAGGAAGGAATGAAATTCCTTTTGTGAATAAACACAAATTGAATGATTGTGCATATGCATTTGTATTTGCTTTCTCTCCTTGTTCTTTGTTCTTCCTTTAGCGATGCATTTGCATGCAGACTGCTAGTGATCAGAATGCAGAGCTCCTGTACAGCGGAGCTGTGTGCTGGCATTGATCTAGTGGTCTGTGCCAGCTCAGTGGTGCAGGATTTACTTTAATTTCCTCTTTCCTTTGTTCTTTTGCCTCTGTGCTTTAAATAAAGACTTTTCTTTTATTACTTCCAGAAATTTTGAGAAGTCTTAGCTATTTTGTATCCAAATAACCATGACACATTTCTCTGTGATAGATAATTGCAGTGTTCCCAGTCTGGTGGTCCCACACTTATGTATGTCTGAAATTCTTGAAGTTATTAACTTTGGGGAGGTGTGATTTTTGATTAGACTAAATGGAGAATGAGCATTTTGAAGATACAAGGGTGTGCAGTTAGAGATTATGTGCTTCTGGGAAGAAGCCTCTGCTAGAATTTTGATAGAAGATCCCAAACTTGAACAAGGAAGGACTGGGAACAGGTACTCTTCACTTAGACATCAGAGTTGATCCGGATCACAGAGGAAGTATATGGAATGGTTCTAGAGAACAGTGTAGCATATGTGACTTGGCCATCTTCTCTTTTTGTATTGTTAACATTGGGCAGACAAGTAATGCACAGCAAAAAATACCTTTGTTGGTTTGTCTCCTTTACACTGAAAGAAATAGAGTTTGCCTTTTGCTGGTTTTCCTTGTCAGGAACAGCACAAATACCTTCATAAAGGAGGAAAACTTCATAACTGCCACTATAGTTGGAGTGGTTTTAGTATCTGCATTCTCTCTGTGCTTTAATTGCATAACCATGCAGTGGTGCAATGTGTATTTACACAGGTTGATCCAGGGTCAGGGGTTTCAGCTTCTTTGCCTGCTCTTGGCATGGCTTTCTCCACTGAATTTATTAGGATTATGTCCTCTTAAAGAATTAGTAGAACTCATTAGTTTCTATTCTTTAACTTCTTTGCATAACATACACACATTTTCTGCAGGAGCAGTATATGGTAGTTGCTTTCATTTGTTTTCCAACTGGATTTCATACAGACTATTTTCAAGGCTGCTGTAATGAAATCTCATATAGGAAAAAGTGTGGAGAATATGTTCTTGGGTTCTGGGTTATTTTTGTTCCACTCCCTTCCCCCCAAAGTTATTTGTAAACCTTGGCTGTCTTTGGGCTTTTGTGCTGTCACTGCTTTCCTTTATATTGAGATGCCGACAAGTTATTTTAATAACCTTGTTGAGAGAGCTGTTCTTGTTGCTCCACAGGTGTGCAAGTAGCTCAGTGAGCAACGTTGTGCAGAAATCATCGTTCTGCTTTCTGGAAGGTGGCTTCTACTTTTAGAAGCAGCTCCAAGTGCTGGTGGCCTCACCTGGGACTTGGAGCTTTTGACCTCCTGTTTTGCCACTGGAATTCCTGAGCTCTCGACTGGTTCTTGGAGGCGAAGCAGATTCCCCTTCCAAGCTACCAAACACATAAACCACTGTCTCCTTGTGCAGCAATACCCTCCTCTCAATATGTAGTCTAGGCTTCCAGTAGCACTTCAGGATTACAGCCCAGCATTGCGGTAGCTGGTTAGGCAGTAGTTCCCCTTGTTGTAGGATCTAACGACAATGTAATGGACCATGACCGCAGTTGTGCATCTCGAGGTGTTGTGATGCAGGTGAGCACAGCAAGGAAGGTTATCTGCTGGGCAGAGTCTGCAGCAAAGGGGAATGAATATTGCTTTTAATGAAGAAACTGAGGAGAATTACAAGCAGCAGATTAATTACTTTTCCTCAAAAGGAAAATGTGCTTAGTTTCAAACTGGTTGTTCTAGTGAGCTTTGTATTGTATAACACTCACCTGAGACAGAGGCTGACAGGCTGTCCCAACCTTTAATTGACTAATTAATAGTTATTAATTAGTATTCCCTGCAGTTGTAGTCTCAACCATGAGTTAATTGATTCTGATGGGGAATTAAATGTCCCATGTCAGAGATGAGTGCCCATAACAGCATCTGAGGCAGTTATTTTGTGTAATAGACTAAAACAAACCTGTTTTATATGTGTGTGTACACTGATACTAAATTGCACAAACCCTTGGCTTTGTTTATTTAAACCTATTGCTCTGTGTCTGTTGGATCATGTGGTTTGTAAACACTTAAGGGAGACAATTCTTATGTAACTAGGAGAGGGGGGGATGCTATTTTCAAGCCCTGTGCTCTGTTGTGGGATCTGTTTCTTCCTAAAAACAGCAGTAAAAACATCTGCCTTTCCAATTCACTCCTGTCATGAGTTAAAATCCTCTGGAGATGAAAGATAACTGGTAGATTTGGTAGTTAAGTATTCCAGCCCTGACAGGCTGCAGTATTTCATAGCAGCATAAATATCATTGTGTCTGTTCAGTTTATTAGGTTAAGAGATTTTGGAAAATAATCTCTAATGGGCAGCATGATTTGATAGGCAAGTGCAGCTGACAGAAAAAAACATTAGTTTTCCTGTTCAGTTTATACTGTTTTCTGCTGTTGACCTTCTGGCAGGCAGGAGCAGGTGATGGCACTGACTTTGGTTAGCCAGTGTTGTGTGGTCTGAAACTTCTTGTGGTGCAGTAAAACTTCTGAAGCTGAAGGAAGCCTTACTCAAGGCTTTTCAGCAGAGTTATCTGTAGGCTTGTCACTAGTCAAATTCAAGCTGCCAGATTTTACGATATTATAAGACCTCCTAGCATCTCTTAGTTCAAAGTGTAAACAAGGTAAATATACATTAGTATAGTAAATGGAACTATTCAGACTCTGAAGCAGTGTGGATCATTGCCATGTCATAGGCAACGTGCAAACCATGCAGGATAAAATCCTGATGCTGTCAAAGTTGATGGGTCTTTGCTAAGGGTGTGCAAAGAATATCTGATAAGCTGGTCTGCAGGAGGTGGTACTTGCTTGGATGTGGAGCTTCATGACTGCTGCCATTTTACAAGAGCAGAGCGGAATCCAAGTTTTCTCATGATGACTGAATGGTAAACCCAGAAGTGAAATTGTGCAGTCCATCTCCAAAAAGCACCAACAAAACCTTCCTGTCACCTGCCCACAGGATATTTTATATTGCTTAATATCCTTGGTTATTGATTAGAACTCTCGATGGAGGAGAACCAAAGACAGTTTGATCTTCTCTAAAATGGTGATTGAAAGGTGAATGGGGGTGAAGGGAGGTGAGGGAAACTGATAAATGGTTCTGAATTTAACACTTTAGACTAAGCCACCAAATATCTAATTAACATTTAAAAGGAAGAGAGTTGCCCTGCAGGTGAGAAAAAGGGATGCTAAATTATTTTGAAAAATTCAGATGTCAGGCAAAGATGGGAAAGATTTACATGTTAATGGGATCCTCAGCAGGAGAAGAAACCTTGGAGTGGTGATGGCAGACAGATAGATGCACCCATCTGTACCTTCAGATGTTATCACATAAGTTTGACTAGTCCCACAGTTTTTATTGGATGAAAATGAGCAAAGATTTGTGGTTGGAAGAGTTGGCCTGTGAAAGAGCCTCATGTTACTTTCAAACCCTTTCTATAGAACAGGCCTTCCTACCTGGTCTGACAATATAGCAGTTTAAGACATAATCTCTGACTGCTTTAATATGCATGTGAGTTTGGGTGGCCGCAGCTAAGAGCTGAACACTGAGGAGGGTTTCTGTGAACTTGAAAGGAAATGACAGAGACCAGGAATGTTTCTGATGGGACGTGACAGCTGGGACTGGCTCTGAGTCTTGCTGAGTTCACTGTAACTAAATTGTAGGAGAGTTTTTGATCTGGCTAGGTTTTATTTTAGACCTTAAACCAGATGATTTTTTTGTTCTCATTTCATATGTTTTTCTTTCTAACTTTTGTACAATTTCTGTTTCCAGTCAGAAATCTTTAGAGTGAGCCAGGTTTTTCAGTAAACCAGCCTGCCCATACCTTCTCTTGAGAAGATATACCTTGTCTTGAAGCACCCTTTCAAGGGAATGTATAAAATAGTTGCATTTTATGAGTTTATTAAACTTCTGATTCCTGTTTACTTTAATAAACTTTGAATTAAGCTGAGACTGGCTGAGAAGCAAATAGCAATAAAGCACTCTGCTGTCATCTTTTTACCGAAAAATATTTTACATGAAGGATCCAATAACCATAGCAATAGGGTTTTTTTTTTTTCTTTCTGTGTTAATATGCAGGGGCCTAATAAGCTTGCTAAACATTTCTGCAGAATTACCCACTGCAGCTAATTCAGTCTAGGCAAGGCATTTGGGCCTGTGGAGAAGCTCTTAGAGATGTCAAGCATTTTATAAATCAGAAAATTTTCCTTGGTCAGTAAAAGCTGTGGAGATCCAGTCTCTGGGCAGATTGCACTCTTCAATTGAGATGTTAAACTTTGTTTCCTTTCAGAAGCAGTGTGAGTCAGCTCCAGGCAAATCTAAGCATTACAGCGGAACTAAAACAAACATAAAGTGGAACAAATCCTAAATATATTTGCATCTAGATTTTGGCAGACATTGTTATGGCTTTCTGTATTTTATGTGCCTTTTTCATTTCCCTGTGAAATATTTTTTGGTAAACTTACAAGGTTTTTAAACCACTTTAAGTTGTTGACTCTTCCACTTATGCTAATGATGCCTCTTGCTCCACTATAATTTTAAAGAGAGAGAATGACTTAAAGCTTTGCCTCTGCCTTGCCTAGACATCTTCTAGCAAGAATTTGTACTTTTGAGAATGCAAAACAATTAGGAAAGAAAGAAGCAAAAAGAAGTAGCAGTAGATTATTTTTCATAGTGTGTGAGGATGTAGAACACCAGAGTGAGATTTTTGAAGTGACTCAACACTTCTGTGATTGAAATCTTGCATTTAGCTTCACTGTAAGTGGGACAGGATCCTAGTTGAAAACAGAAACATATCCTGATCTTCTGCACCTTCTCACTATAAAAGTAAATTACAGGAGTTGATACAGTTTTTATGCATAAGAATATTGGACATTTATTCAAAAGTGAGTTAAGATAACTGAAGTATTGCTCTGATCTTATCTTTCTCCTTGTTTAGCTACCCCAGCAGCAAGGGCAGCAAACTCAATTCATGGATGGGATTTGAAATGAATTTGAACTGACACTAAATTGAGCCTAACCTTTGAATAGGCCTAGAGCTGGTAGGTAGAACTCCATTCAGTCCTTATTGATGAGTCTAAATGTTTCAGACTTTTATTAGAATGGCTTTGGCAGTGACAGTGCAGCTAAATAATGTACTTTTACAGTTAGCATAACTTTTCTGGTCACTGTTTTCTTTTTAGTTGTGATATCTACAAGATGGCATTTACCTGATGCAAAGAAAATGGCTAAAATGCCTCCCCTGCCTTAAAATAAAGAGGTGCCAGGCTTTTTTGCTTATGTGGTCTCTTGACAGCAATAAGAATAGTTTGCAGTTACTATGAAGAGTGCATAAAGAACACTGATCTTGTCATCTGAGTAGGTATATGAAATAACAAATCTACTTCTCTTGTGATGATGAAGTGGTTTCTTGGCAGTGTATTTTTCTTACACCTTTCAAGGTCAAGTTTAATTAAGAGTTTCAGGTATTCTCAGGGAGGTTTTTTGGTTCCTTCATTCTTTGGAAATATGTTGCTACCCAGAATTTTTGTACAACTATCGAAATGTTAATAATGGATATACCATTGAAATCCGATTTTTGTTTTTGAAAAGGCATACGTAAAATAGCTGAATGATTTGTCATCAATTATTTATTTGTTTTATTTATTATATTTCAAAACAGAAGAAATGCATGCTGTTTTCAGTCAATATTTTAGATCAGCTTTTCAGTCCTACAAGCGTTAGATGCACAGTGTATATATTTGAATAGCCTTCTTTGGCACTACTTGTATGAGTAAAGTTACTTGTGCTTGCTTACTTGTAGCATAAGAAGAACATGGGATAGAAATATTTTGTGTTTATAACAACCCTATTTTCAAGATACCTGGTTAGCATTCAAAGAAAATATTTCTCTACTAGAGCAGTAAGAAGCAAAGATACTTTCCAGTTATAGATGGTCAATGACAAAAAGACTTAAGCAAATATTTTAATACAATCCTATTATTAGAAATATCCATGCTGATAATTGCTGATTTTCTAGAATGAAAGCAAAACTCTGGGGCTGTAATCCATATGTTTAGTTATAGGAAATCTTTGCAAAAAGGACTTAAGATGCAGTTACCTAAGTACCTTAGTGTTTTCTGTCAGAGAGGCTCAGGAAAACTGAGCTGTTACTCCATGGGTATGAAGATTTCTGGTTTTTTGGTTAGAGCTGGGAATGCAGATCCCATACTGTTCAACACTGAATACCTCCTAGGAGGTAGTAGTTGATACATAGAGCATGATAAAAATTCAGAGGTGCTTGATTTACATGCATACAAAAGCATATTTAAACATCTTTGTGGTTTTCTCTCATTAGAATACATATTATACAGTTTCATGCTATTAATAAAGTTCATCCCTAGATAAAACTATTGTGAATATACCAGGTACGATCCTTACCACAATGCCTCTCTTTACCACTTCCGCAATATCAACAGATAAGGCTAAATGTAAGTTATTTGTACCCAGTATAGATTCCTTCATGCCGCTAGAAAGGTGTGGAGAAGCTGATATAAATGATAATTCAAGTCTAATGTAGTTTGTTCTGTTATGTTAAAGAAGCTTTTGTGCAATAGGAAACGTTCTTTATGAACATGAAAGCTTTAATAACAGTTTGCTCTATTTTGGTGCTAATTTATTATTTTTTGACATTTAAATTATAACCTGTCCCATAAAACAGTGATTGGTGGTGTCAGTATTCCTAATCTGTGTCCATAAAATACATTTTCCTGTGTTTTTTTCCTCGATTTTTTGTGTAAAACTCACTCATGCAGTCAGACAGTTGCGGAGAGGAGGGTCCCATCCACCCTTCCCTCTGCAAGGAGGTGCAGAGCAGAGGAATGCAGTAGAAGCCTTAAAAAATGATTTGGCCTCCAAAAGAGTTATGGGGAACAGACTGAAACAGTGCCCTGACCTCTCTTCAGTGGTGAAGGGAATAAAAGGCAGTGTACAAAGTCATAAGAAATTCTGTTACAAGAGTTAGTGTTATTAGGTGCTTGTTCAACCATGTCTGGAGTTCTGCTTTATGCCCCAGTGAAAAGTCCTTTACATCCATGAGAATGTTTTTCAGAATAAGGGGATAACAATAAAAGCGAGCTTATTAGTTTCTAAAAGGCCCTATCCCAAAGCAAAGAAAGATTTTTAAAGAATTTGGCTTGTTCCTATGAAAAACTGTTCTACTGAAGATTTGCAGATCAAATGTACCGGTCTACAGCTGTACAAATTCTCTTTCACAGAGTATGAATGCTGCAATTTGCTAATGTACATTTTGCTTTTCATAATATTCACAAAACCAGTTTACGGTTCAGAACATTCACAAAGCTGCCGTTTTTAAACTTTGCTTCTGAACACATGGCATGGTTTTCCCACTTTTAAAAGCAGTGGGGTTTTTTTCCCCCTCCCTTTTTTTTTTTTTTTTGCAGGTGTCTTTTAGATAAACAGAACACTCTCCAGCCTCAAATGAAGCAAAAGTTTGAAGGGATGATCCAAATGCCTTAATTCCCTGGCCAGAATTCCAACATTTTTTGTTTTATTCAGTATTTCTGGATGGTTCTGAGGTTGTATTTACTGCAACTTTATATCCTCTAGGTCAGTGCATGTTCTAATGCAGTTAACAGAGTGAATGAGTGATGTCACAGTTAATATCCTAACACTGAGCAAGCATTTCTAGTGTCTTCCCTAGGTTACACTGGTTATGAGTATGATGGTCACTGTGTAGACCAAGAGTTAAGTGCTGGTTTGCATTCTTTTAGTTGATTATGATTTACCAGCATAAATTCCAAGTGTAGATAATCCTGCACCATGCTGGGAAAATAGCTGCAGTGGAGAGAAACTTCTCTTGTGAAAACATTGACGAATATTCCCCATAAACCTATGCTTGTCACTGGAAACGATGAGCAGCACCTTTCTACTAATGCTAGCAAAAGATGGTGGAGCTTTTGGAGCATTTTGTCTTTACTGTTGCTGCGAACAGCAGTAAATAACTATTGCACCTTTTCACAGTTCATCCTTGTAAGTGCTTAAGAGGCAGATGACTAAGAGGAACCTGATTGAGGCAGAGGAAATAGTTCCAAAGAGAAGTACTGCAATACCAGCTGCGTGGATGCCCCATTGCAGGAATTAGTGTATTGTTTTAATGATTTCAGGGTTTGGATGCATTTCTTTGAAACACACGCTTGAACTGTTGTTTGCTAAACTGTTGCCAAGGCGTTATGCATTGGGGATATTGTGATGGAAGGGGAAAAACACATTGCCACAGATGCAGTGTAGTTTTTTTATTTTATTTTATTTTGTCTGTCTGTATTGACTCAGCACCATGGCAGCTGTTCTCTTTTCAAATAGCTTTGTTTTCCTGAGGCATAGTCTATACTTATTTCAGGAAGTTGTAGACGAAGGAGAGCAAGTAAAGGACTCCAGATGAATTTCTGAACACAACCATTCTCACACTATTTAGGAGTAAATTTTATATCCATGCATACGTTTGCAGATGGCCTGAAAAGAAATGGAAACTTGAAAGTTTTAAGACAGAACAGTATTCTGAAAGGATGGGGTACTAGTATTTTTAAGAGGGTGTGTGAATGTGTGAATCGGGCCTTGAAGCACTATGTGCAAGGGGCAAGTGTGCCCATTTTACAGGTGAGAAGTGTAGCCTTCAAGTGGTTTGCCCAGTATTTCAAAGTCTGATAAAGCTAAAAATGGGATAAACTCAGCCTTGCTGAGGGTGTGCTTTTGGGGTGAGATCTGCATTATTCCATTTTTAAGCCTGAGGCCATCTGAGTAAGGTTTGTTAGGTCTGCTGTAGTGATTTGCACTGTCTGTGCAGATAGGAGCTGTTTGCTTCCTCACTGAGGCAAAAGAATGCAGATCTTGTTGAAAACTAGTAGGGAAGGCCATTAACACTGGAAAGATATCTCCTTGTCTGCGTACTACGTGCTCCAAAAAAAAATCTACAGTATCTGATCAAGGATTATTTTCCTATAGCAGATTTTCTTTCTTTTTGTCATATATTTTGCTGTTCAATGTTTTTCCTAATTTTTTTGCTTCCCACATGAATGCAGAATTCCCAAGAACTTGCTATTCTTCCTGCTTGGAGAATATACAGCCTCTTGGGGTGGGTAGTGAATGTCTACTTGGCACTAAGTTAATTTGCCTCCTTTAGAGATGTCACCGACAGACACCTAGTTTGTTAAATACTTGTAGAAGTTGAACATCTTAGTGAAAGTGTCAGGCAAATTTCAAAACACTAGTGCTGAGCTCTTTGAAAGTGGGGAGAAATGCTATGTAGCCTCTCTTAGGTAATTTGTATTCAGTGTATTCTCTCTCAGTGTCCTGTTATATTAATCCTGAGACACTTGTCACGAGTCAGACAAAGGATTAAGAGGGAAAACTGAGTTGCTCAGAATTTCCTAGCCATATGCTTGGCCTTAAAGGATGTGTTAACTATCAGGTGATCCAAATTGAAAAGCTCAGCATCTTTATAATCTCCTGGTCTCTAAAGTCACTCCAACTATGGATGCCAGAAGCAGAAGCTCCAAGACTGGCCCGTTGTGCGTACTCAGTACATCTTGTCACTGCTGCTTTAGGAGCAAAGATCCAAAAAGGAAAGCTCTCAGCCACTTCTTTTCTGTCATAGAGTAAGTACCTGAAATTAATTACTCTTTTACTGGAAATATTTGGCATCAGTGCTATGGCTCCACCATTAACATTTTCTACAGTTTCTTTCCACACTGCCAGCTCTTTTTTATTACTACCTTGTTAGCGTGATGAAATGATGACAATCTTCTACCCTTGCCGTGGATGCAGCCAAATGGCATAAGAACATTTGTCTACAAAAGTAACTGAATAAAAGACTGAAATGGCCAGTTAATAATACCACCTGCCTTACATTATCTGTAGAGCCTGGCCATGCATGCACCACAATCTCTCAAGGTTTTGTACATTGAATCTGAGGAGATATGCTTCTGTTTTAACTAAATCCAAGTACAGTTCTCCAAAATATTATTTATTCTTTAAGGCCTCCCACTTCATCCCTTTCCAAAATTTCTAGCAGTTTTGCTATTTGGATATCAAGTCTTTGGCAAAATCATCTGTGCTTAATGGGCCTCTGAATAGAGGACAATCTATCTAATTGAGGACTGATCTTAAGCCATATTCTCTTTTCACAATCACAGAAACATACAACAAACACCCTGGAATTTTGAATGGGCTTGAATCAAAGTCTTGGACAATGCAAGTCTGGACCTTACTTTTCACAGTTGGTCTTTTATCTGTATACTATTTTTACTCAAATTGTAAATTGTTCTTGACTTTGAAAAAGTTTGTGTCTACCTCATCTTGGGCTTTTTTCCTACTCAAACTAGGCACAAATGACTAAGCATCTTGTTTAGCCTGGCTGTATATCTCTGCATTAGCTGAATCCATAGGTAAACAAGCAGGATGCTATTGAACCACTGTCAGGAAATAAAATGTCATTTTACCATCTAAAATGACTACTCCCACACCTTTCCCATGTCTGTGATGAGCTCACTTTTCTGATCAAAACCACCTTAAGCTGTAATGTGAAGTCAGGCATCTAAGGTGTCTCTTTTTGCTTCTATTAGTTCACTGTGGTTTAGCTCTTTATTCTTGCTCTACCACAGATACTAATATTAAAAACCAAACAACCACAAAAGGCATATGACTTGCTTAGTTTATAGCACTCAACTTTTGTCTGTCCTCTGTTGTTTTTTCTTTATCTACTCTCATGTTCTAGATTTGTCCAGTTTAAACTGCATGCCCTTAGGGCAGGGCACACCTCAGTGTGTATTAATTAATGTTTGAACCTTTCTATTCACTGCAGCATGTCAAGCACATCCTCTACTGGCTGGCTGAGACCTGATGAGCAGCAGGAAGGTTATAAAGCACTGTTTGAAATGGGTCTGTGTGGTCATTAAAGTGCATTCATTGGGTGTCTATCAGCCTATCTCTTCTCTTACTGTTTTTTCTTTCAGTTCTCTTTGACCCAAAATTACACTCTCATTTTCTGTCAATTTTCAGTCCTCTTTACCTGGCCAACTTCCTAATTCAATTCTGCAACAAAATATTCGGAGATGCTTTTACATTCCCCTCTTGAACATAGTCTAGCTCTCTAGAGAGCCAGTGCCAACCCTGCCATTTCTTCATCTTTTTCTGCTGGTGGATGTAAGGAAAAACGACAGATTCTTGTGCTAGTTTCTCTTATTTGTAGTAACTTTCTGTAGTGACTTCTATCCTACATGTCATCTCTTGAAAGATTTCTTCTGTAAAAGTGAGTTGAGGCTGCAAGTCACAGCCTTTTACATTCCTGTTGTTGGTACAGGTACTGTGGAACTGACTTGGGAAGACACTGTACTGTATTTCTGCTAGCTGTGATCAGCATCCGGTCTGCCAAAGCTTTATTTCTCCTCTCTGGCATCTATTTTCACATTTTTCTCTGTGTGGGGTTTTGGTTATTCTGTTTGTGTTTTCCAGCCATCCCAAACCCTGCTGCATTCCTACTGTTGTCAGGTGCTTTCCTGTTTTCCTATGTTAATGTACTGTCTCAAGAGTTTGTTCAAAGTGTTGAAAACTACAGCAGTGAAAACTACTTTTCTGTCTTGAATATGTTTGAAAGACTACACGGAAGTAAAGATCTTGTAAATCTGTAACAATAATTGCATTATGCAGAATAGATGTGTGTGAAGAGGAAAAAGAACCACAGAAAGAGAAGTTCAATTTAGCTGCCTGGTACTTTTTGTTAGCTAGGTCTGCTGCAGTATTTTGATGTTAGCCTAGTTAAATGTTATCACTGAAGCCTGTGTGCTTTTGATAATGTTTCCTGGAGCAGAGTGATATTTTAATTGCCCTCCCACTTGTCTGATGCTTTGGCCAGTTATTAGCAATGAGAGTGAAAGGTACTGATTTGCCAGTAGTGATGTAGCTGACAACAGTACAATTCTGGATGTCTGGAGAAGTAGTAAAAATTGGATTTGCTGCCCTTAAGAGTATAGAAAGAGAAGGTTTGTTTTGAGAGAAAACCTTAGGGCTTGGTGTAGGTAGTTGTCTCTTAGATCTAGTTTTTCTGCATGCTAAATAGACTGCTCTTGACCTGTGCCTCCAAACACCCTCATGTACCTGTATGCCTCTCTAATTGCCACAGTCTTCTATTGAAGAAAAATTTTCAAAGTAGTCAGAGTTTCTTCCTGGCCTTATGGTGCCTACAGTTTCCTGGGCTGACATCTGCAAAGCTGCTTGTGTAGTAATACCAAGCTACCTGCTGTTCCTGTTCAAGCCAAAACCCCAGAGCTCCTAAGCTAGGTGTCTGGAATGCCACATGGAAATGCCTGTCTTGTAAATGTGTGCAACTCCATAAGCATGCTCAGAGCACACCTGGCACCTGCTGTTCCATGTGTTGGAAAGAGCAAGGGCGGAGTGCTAAGTGAAAGGACAGTAATGAGGAGGCATGTATAAATACAGAGTGGGGATAAGGGGGATATTGTCCATGCTAATACACGGCCACCTGAAATAGCTGACCTGGTTTGAGTATTGAATTGTGAAAGAATGAGTGCTTGGTGATTGATCCCAAGCGAAGGGCAAGGGGAGCAGGTCTGTTTATATCCCTCAGTGTGAAATATCAAATCAGTTACTGAAGCACTTCAGCGCTGCTCCTCTCCTCCACACCTTCCCCGAGTCCTTGGCATCACATGCATTGCATGGAGAGCCTGAGTGCCCAACTTGGCACCGGAGCTTCTGAGCAGCAGCCTCAAGGTTCACAAATACAGTGTTGAATGGGATCTGGGTCCCTTCTGAGAAGGATGAGGATGCTGGTCTTGCACTGCATTAGATTTGCAAAATGTGTGAGTTTTGTGTTGTTCTGGGTGGAGCGGCCTCATGTGATAGCCAAATGTTCCCTGTGTTCTTCATGTTCAAAAAATTGTAGGTGCCTAGCAAATATTCAGTCTACAAGAAAGCATAGAGAGGAGATGAACTGCTAAATGGGAGCAAATGGGTTTATTTCTCCTAATTTCAACAGAATTGCCTCTTCTGCCATCATCTGAGAGAGAAATCAGAGCCATTAGATTTTATCTGAGAAGAAAAAACTGTAAATCGAGCATTTTAGAATTCGAACCAGTAGATGTCACCAGTTCCTTTTGAAATGGCTCTGGAAATGCGGCAGTACATGAACTGACTTGTTCACATCCAAACTTCTCTGTGATATAAAAGCATTTGCCCAAAAAATCAGGAACTGTATAAAATATAGCCAACAAATGAGGATGGACAGCCTCCTCCTAGTTACTGGTGAGAGTGGCATGAAGAAATGTGGAAAAATTTCGTCTTGATAATCATAAAATATTAATTAGGGTCTTTTTTAAAGGTATAATCTTTGATTGGGCCACAGCAATACATAGCTTTCATACTTGTGGAAGTCTGATATAGTCTTTAAAATGTGAGGACTGTGGTTCGTGGGTTTTTTGTTATTTTTTTTTTAGCTTAGATGGTACAGTACTCCAGATGTATGTTACAGCTGATGAAAGAGGTGGTAAGTGTTTGCCTGTAGCTGGATATATATTGTTTCATACGTTCATGTTTAAAATAAGACAGCATCACATATTCTTCTAATGATCCAATTTTAAATCTTTTATTTGATATATGTTTTTTAGAAGCATGAAGATTGTACAAAATGGTTTTATTCTATTAGTCTGTAAATCAAGAGTAGTATTACTGAAATCTGAACTGGTAGCCACTGTAGAAGTACCCCAGTGGCATGAAAATAAAACACATAATGTCCTTATTGCTAGTTTTTGGTCTGTGTTGTTAACGATGCTTAAGTTAACATCTTTATAGTGGTCCACTCCTTTGACCTTGAGCCAATATCAAAAGTGTTTGCAGAAGTATCTGAAGACGATTCATTTTAGCTTGAGAGTCAGCAGGGGGAGCTCACACCCATTTGGTTCAACTTGACAAATATTGGTTATTAAAGACATTTTAAACTAGGCCATTTTATTTACACACACACGCACACACCCACTCACCCTCTTAGAGATGTATATGGGATTCCTAGAGTTTATAATCTCTACTTTATCAGGCTGTTTAAAAAGTCTCATTCTCCTATCCTCATGCCAGATGTCTCATAAAAAGAGGGGTAAAAACAGTATTAAAAAATTATTCTTTTACTTATTATCTCAAGGCAGTGTGAGGGGAAAAATGTGTCCCTCCATCCTGTGGTCAGGAGTTGATACTCAGTTGATGAAATGCAGTGAGCTGTGTGTTAGCCCGGGCCTCTAAGGAAGCTGGATGCTTTGGGAGTATAGTCATTTAGAAAGAAATTTAAACCAGGCCATTGTCAATATTTTAGCATGAGATTAATAATTTTTTTTTTCTTAAATTGACTGGGAAAAGGTACGTTGACTCATCTGACTGCGTTCATACTAAGCTGCTTCCTTGTTGTTTCACAGGAATAAAAATTAGAATTCTACCATAAATCCACAATATTTTCTGGAATATTATTTGAATGAGTTAGCGCAAGTCAGAGATAGTCTGTGGAAGATCCTTTCTGCTACAGCCCTGTGCTAAATGGTGGTGTTGTATTATATTGTGTGTATACATCTGATGTTTAGATGATTCTTAACTAGGCTGTAATTACTGTACATAAAAGAAATACAATTTCTACATACAGATCTTGAGCCACTTTAGGTAAGGAAGCATTTTTAATTCATTCTAGCAGAGGACAGTTAAGTGACTTGCCCAAGGTCACAGAGCAGATAACAGGCATTGCTGGGAATAGACACCCTATCTCCTCAAGTTTCTGTGTGGTGTTCATCTATAGTGCCATGTCATTGCCTTGGGCAAATGAAGAGATTTTTCTATTTTCTGATGGCCTTTAAGTTTTCAGACGGTTGTTAATGTATCATGTATTATTTCCCCAGATACTTTTTCATTGTAACTGAGAATGTTTTAACCTGTTGATTGTATTGATTTTTGATGTGGAAATAGCAGGCTGCTCCATTTCAAACTAAATTTCAAGGGCATGAAGACTGTTAGAATGGAAAAGCCACTTAGCTCAACACAGTTGTTCCTTTTATTTTTATCTCAGTCAGGCATAGAAAGAGCCTGAGAGGTCCTAGCCCTATTTTCTGTATCCTGAATGGAATCCTGATTACTTTAGATGCTGGAAGAATTGGAAGGAAAAAGTAAAGCTCATCTGCTGTATAAGCAGACATGTAGCTGGCTGCGCTTGTGCTAGTGATATCTGAGAATGTGGCATGTGCGTTCAGCCTCCCTGCCTTTGCATTGTCTTGGCTGAGTGCTGCTGCACCACTTCTAGGGCAGTTGCAGTGAGATGTTCCTCTCTGACCAGTGAAAAATGGTGACTATTCTACTGAGGGTCTAGTTGGTACCTTGTAAAGCAACAACATCCTTACATGATTTGTATTCTTCTAAACTCTGGTGGGAGATGGGACACAGAAATGCATTTGCCCTTTTATTTTTATTTTTTTTTCTTTAATTGCAGCCCTAAGCCAGGATTATGGCTTTTAGGAATTGTCCTGAAGTCCTTTCCTTTTGGCTGCATGTTGCATAATTTTTCCATTTAATATGGATTTCTCATTTTGGTCAATTGCTCCTAGTCCTATTACTTCATAGTAATCTACATTTGATGCACATTTCCCTTTACAGGCCCAGCCATCTCCCTCAAAGTCATTCCCTGTGCACGATGGGCCTGAGCCAGCATACGCTGAACTCTGTGGCGATATTCCTGTTGTCCACAATGAATTTGAAACCTGGAGCTAAGGATGGAAACCCTTGTCAGCTGTACAGGTTAGTGAACTGGATTTGTGCAGACCTTGCGTATGTGGGTAGAGAAGGAATGAGCACTTGTTCCAGGACATTTCTGTATCATCAGTCATAATTTCCTGAAGAAATTGCAACTCCTTTTTTTTTTTTGTTCTTCTCTCCAGAGGCTTTTGTTGTTGTTTTTCTATATGTACCTTTCCTGAATTCATAGGAAGAACCTAGGAAGATACAGAGCTCTCTTCTGTATGTTCGTTGGTTATTGTGTGTAGCAGGGCTATTGCATTTTTCTGTGCCTCAAGAGCTCTCCACCTGCAGAGAGCAGAGTTTTTCTGCTACAAAGTTGGTCAAGACATGAAATGTAGAGGGAGAGGGTTTCAAGTGGTAACTGGCTTCAGTTCCTGTTGATCTCCAGCTGCTTCCAGTGAAATTAGTTCTGCCCACGTGAGGAAGGTGAAGCCTTATTGTATGATTGTAGGGCATTGAGAGAAAAACAGTGTGATGGGAGAAGGAGCAACTGTAGTTAGTCTAGGCATATCTTCTAACATATTTTTTTTTTTTAATTTATGTAATTTTAATGCATTCCCTGTGGTATTTTAAAACACAGACTAAAAAAAAAGGGGGGGGTCACGTGTACTGTTTCTCCCCTGTCCCCCCATAAGCAAGTTTTTAAACCACTGAGTTGTTGGCAGCTGCAGTGCGATAAAATGATGCTCTTTAGGGTAGCTCCCTCTTTGGCACAGGCTGGAGTGAAATTGGGGAAGACATGAAATTAAAAAGAGCTCATTTAAAATCAAGTGCTGATTGCCCACTTCCATAAATATATTGGAGCACAAGAAATTTATTGCACTTGGACATATTTGCAAGTTGCTTTTTGGAAATGGATACAAATATACTCTGAATAATATACTTTTGCTGCTTGACTGGCAGACAATCTTTCTATGGTTCTACTGAAAAGCAACTTAGGCTAGATTTTTCAGCAGGATGGATGTCAGAGCTTAGTATTCATTCTTTCCATGATGCTTAAGAAAATTCAGAAAGTACAAGGGAGCTTGAGAGAGAGAGTGATTCTACTGTAAAATGCAAAATCATAGTACTTTTCAACAAATGAGAAGTATAGAAGGTGTCGGTCTGGGTGCTAAATCACAGAACAGACTAAATTTTCATAAACAGTATGATGAGTCAAAAAAATATATCAATACAGACTAAAATATTCTACACAAAAATTTCTTCTTGACTGTAGTACTATTAAATCAAAGGAGTAGATATCTATAAAACAAAGATGTAACATTTCAAATCTGTGTATGGAAAACTGTTTCTAGTTTTAGGACTGATGACGGGGGTCAATCCAGAGTCCTAAGCAAAGATACCAAGATCTTAGCAGAACAAAAACACAGGGTAAGAAGCTTTAATTTAGTGTGTGTTTCTTTTTTTTTCCCCTAAAAGTGGCACTGCTTTTTATGAATGTACCAAATAGAATTTGACAACAAGCAGGAAATTAAAAAAGTTATCTCTGAATAATGTGTATAAAATATTCTAAAATAAAGGAAGCAAACAGAAACCAAATTACAGTGTGACATTGAGCCTTCTGATATCACACAGAAGACATTATTTTTTAAAAAAAGAAATCTAACACAAGTCTGAGAGACCACATTGTAGTCTGAAAATTCTTTGATTTAGTTGCCTTCAGAGCAGGACCAAAAGCCCCAAACCTACACTGTCCTGTGTCATATTTTTATCCTTTTCATTGTCAGATGAAACACTAAAATCTCTCTTTTCTGTTTTTAAGTAATGCACTGAATTTCTTTTGTACTTATATAAAATTGTATAAAAATTATCAAGACATGAATGATAATTCATATTGTGTCTGGAAATCAGGTGTAATCTATGCAGGCTTGCTATGCATTGCTAACATGGATCTATAAATGAGGGCAAAGAAGACTCAATGTTAAGGACAAAGTCACGTAACTTGTACAGGCAGTGACAGAACTGGGAACAGAACGAGTGGAACTGCGTGCTCAGTCCGTTCACACTTGGAACAAACTGTTCCACTTAAGTGACATATTCCTCCCCTGCCTTTAAGTGGCTTACGAGATGTATTATAGGTTCTTAGTGTAAGTCTGGTAACAGCAGAAAAAGTTGGTATTTTACCTGTTCCCTGTGTGAAGAGGTTTTATCTAGGTAGCATTCTCTCTGATTTAATCTATGTTTCACTGCTATGATGGGAATCAAAGGTGGGGATGATAGAATACGTCTGATAACTGCCATGACCATGAAATTCATTTATTTGGAGGAGCAGGAACCTTTTGGAAGTTCTGCTGGAGTATGGAAGTAGAGAAGATATATTTCTACCAGATTTCAGGGATGTCAGCTGATATTTACTAATGACTTAAAAATTTGCTTCTTCCTCTGTGTGATTTAAAATGTTTACACAATTGAAGTTTTAAAATTTGTTTTAAATCTTCTGCAAATTATGGCTCCATCAGCAAATTTGTTTTCAATTTGACCTGTAATGTCAGGTATCATTGCACTGAGTCATGTACTGCATCCAAGCAAGAAGACAAACTCTGGTTCCTTATTTTTCATTGACATTGTTTAAGTGTAATAATTTTCAGCAGCCTCGTGCTGCTGTTTGTAATACTGAATGATATTTGAAAGATAGTTCAGTTCAGTACCTCACATCCTGTTAGATCCCACGTGAATTAAACAGTTTCACAGTGCAGTCAAAAGAAATGTAAAACTAACATGATGTACTATACAAAAACCCAAGAGAACAACAGCTTTGGTCCTGTGGTGAAAATGTGAATGCATAGGAGTGGATGTAGATATTCACATTTTACAGACTGAGAAACCAAGGCATATAGCGATTATTTGTTGAAGATCCTAGAAAGTTAGTCCCAAAGGCCAGAAAAGAACCAAAATCATCTAATGCTTCCTCCAACAAACTGATACATGTAGCTTTTAGTGATAATTTGGGTAGGCAAATGACCATTTACAATCTCACCTTGGCTTAAACATTGATCTTGGAGACTGGAATCCAATGTTTTATTCCTCATTGTGCCTTTGGCAGGCTGTGTGGCACGTGACAGAGTGCTTCACTTCTGTAGAAGTAATTTTTTTCTATCTGTTATAAACTGCAGTTAATAATGATTATCCAGCATCTTGACATGTTTGAATTACATGGAAAAAAATCTGAAACAAATGCCAGGTAGTATTACTAATTGTTAGGCTTTTATTTTGATTGTTGCTTGGATATTGGTAGAAAGTACTTCAAGCTAGGGGAAAAACCCCTTCCGTTAACAGAATAAAGTGAATGGAACATTTGACAGATAAAAAGGTTCATTGCTAACAAGGCATGGTAGCCTGCTTGAAGATAGCATACTAGTACTGCTTAGAAAGGATGTTAATGTACGTATCTGAGATAACATTACAGAAACTTCTGATTTCATATGATCTACATATGACCTTCCATTCAAATGATGATGAGACTAAAGCAGGAAAAAAATAGAGATTTCCTGGATTTCATTATCTCTACAAGAGAACTGAGCCAGTGGTAAGAGCTACAAAAACTGTTGCATAGTATCAGTTATATCATATAATATTGAAGAGATTAGAGAACAGAGAAAAATAATTCCTTGCTGAAGGGTAAATAGACTTTTGATCTGCCAAGAGAGTGCTTGAGCAGCTTTCTAGCCTTAGGAAATGACCCCTGGTAGGTGAAATAAAAATTTTTTGAAACCTATTCCCACATGATGGATTGTGCCCCATGTATGATCTATTGTATTAGTGATTAAACTGACCAGCATACTGACGCTTCTGGAACAAGTAGGAGAACAGGACCTGGGAATGGGACTGGAATATTCAGGTCACTTCAGTAGCATGCTAGGATGTACACAATGAGGGTGCTATTTATGAATACCTAACTATTCTGGGATAGGTAGTGATTGCATGAAAGAAAAAGCATGTGCGCAAGTTAAATTCAGGGAAATTTGCATGCCCAAATCTCTTTTGATTTGAACATAGATCATTGGTGCATAGGTCTGCTCTTGGCCTTCTAAAGGTACTGCATAAATCCAGTGACATGTTCTTTCTATAGTACTTTGAAAAGTTGAAAATTACATTCACTCATATGCAGGAAGCAATTTCTTGCAATGAAGAGGTAAATTGTAGTAATCCTCTGTCCGGGTAGTTTATGGGTGGGAAAAAAAGACTTTTCTCACCTTTATAGAGAAATTTGCCTTTTTCTTCATTGCTTGATTGTACTGCTTGTACCAAAGAAGAGGATGCTGAGGCCTCTGGTGGAAGATTTGCTAGAGTAAGTTGTTCAGAATTGGAGGGCAGAGTACCAGTGGATTTACTTGCTTTCTACAGTGAGCATAAACAGAAGTGAACCCTTGACAGTAATTTGAGAGTGATGGTTAATATCTGACGATGGTATGAGCCTGGAATTACCAGTGTTGCAATTGTGTGACTCTGACTTGATTCTAGATTCTTTTCTAAATGTTGTTAAAGGATAACTGGGGTGTCTTGTTATGTCTGTGTTCAGCTGGAAGCTTCTGTGAGGTTCCTGGTGAAACACTGAAGTTCCATATCTATTCTGCTACTGTTTAGAGTGCTGGTTGTCTATATCTGGGACACTGCACAGATGTAAATATAAAACCTCAGAAAAAAGGAGGACTTAATGCTTCAGTGAGAGTAGCCTTTCTTAGCAAGCCGAATGAGGGAAAAATAGCCAAAAAAGAAGTAGAAAAGAGAGGGCAGGCGAAATAGTCAAATACGAGACACTTCTATTGAAAGGTCTCAGTCTGAGCTTTGAAGGCAGTCAAAGAAGGGGCTCTGCTGAACACATGGAATTTCATAGACAGGGACCTCAACTGATAAGTCTCTGCTCTCAGCTTTAACTTAACCAATCTTAATTTCCTTTGAGACAACTAACAAGATAGAAACATATCTGAAGAGATGACAGCAGTGACCTATGTCTGGTATTTGGTACCAGGGTCCCAGTGCTATCAAGGTCAATGTCTGCATGAGTTATCAGTCCCATAAGTTCAGACTTCCTGGAAGCAGTTTTAACTTGCCTGTTTCTTTTATCTATATGTATATAGGTATGTACGCATTCTCGTTCACTAAAATACACATACATATATATGTATATTAATTCTTAACATTTCTTTCTGGGCATTGTGCTTTCCTTGTTGATGTGTCTGTCTTTTCTCTCCCCACCTCTTTGCACCATTTCATGCAGTAAGCTCCTTGGGGATTGTATTTACCTCACTCTCCACATAGTGAAAAGCTTCTCATGTTGTTCCTTGTGCTTGAAGAAAAGTCTGTTGGACAAGTTTTGCTTGAGCTAGAGACAGTTTCCCATGATGCCTAGTGTATGTTATGAATGACATACTGTCATTCTAGTTTAAACAAATTTGTGGTAAAATATAGCAGTGGGGGACAACTGGGGAAAATGGTCTAAGTGCAGTTTATTCTAAAATAAACTCCCCCTCTATTTAAAATTGCTTTTGATGTGGTTGATGGTAGTGTTTCAAAGGCTGTAGCTGGTAGCAAATGGAAAGAAAAGCAACAGTGAATTAAAGATTTGAAGAGATAAAAATGGTAATTTATAGGTGAGAAAGACTGATTAGAGATGTTGTTACTTTTTAGTTAATGAAATGACCTATCTAGTCAAATTGGATAATTCCCGCAGTGAGATATTTTTTCTTTATTGTCAGTTTAGCAGAATCTCTCTCTTTCCTTAGTGAAAATGAAATGGCAATTTTAGCATTCTTAATTGGTTTGGTTCTTTTCCATGTTAGCAAGTGAACTGAAAAAATACCGCTTATGAACATGTTATGAACTTAAGTCTAAAACCCATTCACTGTCGGCATCAAATAAAAAAGTGGCTAATGAAACAGTCTTCAGTTTCTAATTTCACAGAGAACTGATGTTGCTTTAAGGTGTAGTTCCTGCATAGAATACACGCAGTGAATGAATATTAGTAATGAGAAGCGGAGATAATTTGTGGTTGAATGGTGTGTCTGTACTCAGAGTGACAGAATACATTGCCAAAACTATATATTATACCAAATTCCATTGAAAGCAATAGTAGAAGTGTAGGAAAATGTTAAAATGACTTCTTTTAAATAATTTTTTTGTTCCCAGATAAATCTGCAGGTGAATTAGAGGTAATGCACAGCGATTCATAAGAAAGTTATACAGCCTAGAAGACTAGAAAGTATTAACAGTAAATTTTTAATACAGTGACTTAACTGATGGTGGGAGAGGTGAATTAAATAAACTAAGCTATAGGTGTCCAAGTGGATATTATTGAAGAACAGCTAAGTTTGTCTAAAGTGAAAGCTAAGATTTTTGAAGCCCAGCTGTTCATCTTGTTGACATGTGCTGGTGTCTTTGGCTAGACTTCCGTGAGTTTTTCTTTCTGGCTATTTTGGCAGGTAGCTCATTTCTCTCTGATGTATTAAAAAATTCATAGCAGAAATGATCTCCTCCATCATCTGGAATACTTTGCTCTTGATGGGCTTTTCCTCTCTGCACGATACTAAGTTTAAACCTCTTACTTCTCCTGTCGGCCCTGCTACCTCTGCCTCCGTCCATTATATCATTTTTAAAATTCATATAATGGTCCCATAGCACTGTGTTCCAAGTTTCCCCTTTCTTCCATCCCCACACTTCCTTTATTACATTCCTTTCAGTGGATTTCTAATCTCATCCACAAATATCAGATTTCTAGCAACCAGGTTCTCCTTATAGTTCCAATTCTTGGAGTGTTACAAATGTAAACAAATGTTTAAAAAAATTACAGTCAAATACAGAAATTGACCCTGGGAGCTCAGGAGGACAACACATTTTTTGGCACCCATATGTCAGATGATGCTTTCTGGGTTGAGACTTTTTCTTTTTGCTTTTTTGTTTTCTTTCTTTGGAAAGAGGATGTTTGAATTTGGGATGCTTTTATTGCATAATGTCTCCTTCCAATGGTTTGTTCTCAGAACGACTCAAATCACTGTGGTTTGACAGTTCTTCACTAGCTCAGGTTGTAGGGAACTATATTGTGGATTCTGAAAAAAATGAATTCAGTTTCTGTCAACAGAAGGAATAAATGCGCATCTATGCAGGTAGTCATGGATTACTGCATTGTCATAAGCCATTATGGCAGTGTGGATATGGTAAACTTGAGAGAAAGAGCTGTCATCATGAACTGGAGAAGATCAGATAGAGAGTAAGTAGTCACACAACCATCTATTGTCTGCAACACTATGACAGGCTGGCACATTTTGTTTGTGGAAGGAAACTACACTTTTCTAACCTTCACTGCACTTATCTAACCTCAAAATGCTGGTAGGCCAGCTAAGAAGGTAATTGTTTCTTCCCTATTAGTAGCATCAGCTGCATATTCCTGATTCCTCCAGTCTCTGACAATAAGACTCAGCTTTGTTTTTTTAAATCCTTTTTGTTTTGATATAAGAAGAATAGATGGATAATACTGCTTATTCTGAAATGTGTCCCTTGCAGTATTAAAGGATATTAATTCCACCTTCTTGCTGCCTAAAATACCCATATAGCCATGGGAACTGAAAAGAAAATGCCATTTGTATCAATCCGGTCTTTTTGTAAATGGAATTGTTTTTCTTGCTATAATTTGGCAAAGAGGTGTTGTCAAGATATCTGATTTATGGATTTTAGTAACCTAGGGAAGACTCATCACTTAATTTAATCAGGTGAGAAAAAGTTGATCTGCCTGCTAAAGAGTGGTGGTTGGGGTTTTTTTGGTGTTTTTTTTTTTTTTGGCATGAATTCCTGAAAGCATTGCAGTTTTTGTAGGGACTGGGTGATAAACTCTTCTCCACGGTATAGTATTAACAGAGAAGAAATGCATACATCCTTTAAAATACAGTTGGTCTTGGGTTTCATTCTGAGTCTCTTTTGGCCGTACATATGAGTGAGGCCAGCCCAGGGCCTTTCCTATAAAGGTGGTTTAACTGATGGATGCTAAAAATAACCCTTTTGTAGATACTGGTGTTGTCATTCCTACAGATCATTTTTTTCTTTTTCTTTTGTTAACATGAGGAAGCAGATTAAAATCAATTAAAATGGTGTCAAAGAGTCTTTTTGTGTTGTCTGATGCTACGTCAGTCCCTACCTCAGAGAATCAAGAGTTGTGCTTGGCCTGCTGCAAATCATACAAGTCAAAACAGACTTGGAGCATAGTGTGTGTTTTCTGTTTTTGTCTGTTCAGTGTAACTTCCAACTTCAATAATCGCTGCGGATCCCAGTAAATAATCCTGATATTTTTTCATTGCCTAACTTCCCAGAAATGTAAAAGTATTTGAAAAGATACCTGTGTGTCTTGTCATATCGGAGAGCTGCAGTTTTTATAAGCCTTGAGGAAATCATGCAAATCTGTGTAACATGTATAAAAAAAAATCTCTTTATCTCAGTGCCAAACTGAGACCCACGGAATAAATGACTTTCAGAGTCATGCTGTGACTGGCACATAAGGTTTTTGGAAAGTCTTGGGTACTACCTAGTTGGTTTTTATGAAAAAACACTAGTAAATAGTCAAATGTAAGAAGAACTAGCACTTTGTGTTGTTCTGATTCAAAATATTTACCTCGTCACTCTAGTGTATAACACTCTGGTATACCTCTTTCTCCCTACTTTTTCTTGTGTTTTTTAGATTACCTGTTCTTTTGAAAAATGCTGTTTCTACCTGTGTTTGAACAGCAGCTAGCAAAAAGGATCCTGAGTCCTGAATGTGGTGTTTGTGGATTAGTCTAATACAAAATCTGACAAAGATGATAACAAAAGCTGAGGGATTTGTCCTATGATAGCTGGTCTGTGTTCTTGCAGACTTCCCTCTAATTCTGTTTTACAGGGTTGAGCAGGGTTGCCTACAGCTTGGGTAGGCTTGGGGTTACAGTGATGAGACAAGATAGGCAGCAATTGTTCTGGTCTCCTGGTGCAGTATCTGTTATGAGCAGAGGACATCAGTGCTGTCAGTGGGCGCCATCTGCCTGCATTAAATTTGCTGCTGAAAGAATGAACCCACTATTGATCCATATAGATCTGTGCTGCAACTGGAAAGCTATACATTCAACATATGAACTTTCCTCAGAGTTTCCTCACTTTCGTAATGATTAGTGATGAGGGGCAGGAAAAGAACAGTGTGAAGGATGCTCATGTCTCAGAAGAACCTAACTGAATCAACATTAGTTTTCCTCCTGTTGTCTCTCCTGACCTGCAGGCCTATTATGGTAGTGACAGATGCATGTGAACTTGGATTTTTAGCTAAGTCATGGTGTCTGTTAAATGTGAAGGATTAAATCATGACCTTAACAGGTAGAATGGTTTTTAGTTTACAGTGTTTTTCTAACCCTGGATGTGTGGTGCAGTAATGTGCATTGTTAGGCATCTCAATCAAGCAAGGCCCACTTCAAAACACATTAAATCAACTTTAAGCTATTTGTTGTGAATAATAATAAATAAACCAGTTTGTTTCCTATGATACTTTTGGAAGAAACCCAACAATCCAAAAACTCAGAAACACACAGCAATTGGTCAAGAAAAGTAATGACTAAAACTTCATAGGGAGAAAGCAGTCAAGATGTCACCTTGTTGCCTTTGACATTTCTGTTGAAAAGAGAGAGAATCTGTGAGCACTGTGTGAACTATACAAAGTGATGACAATTATCCTAACTTAAATAAACATGGATGCTACTGTGAGGAGATTTGATTAGTCATGTTCCAGACTTTTGAAGGTATTTTTTTTTATCTGCAACTTTAATGATTTTTTTTTTTTTTGGCTTGGGTGGGAAGAGTGTTGCTATGAATATTTATAACAAATCACTCCTACCAGAGGACACATTAAGTCTTGCAGCATAACAAAACTGAATTACCATGAAATAAACTTTCTTAATTAAACCAATTAAATTTCTTCCCAGTATGTAATTTAGAAACTCTGATAAACCCTGGTTGAAAAGGTTTGTTCTAGCCTTAAGCTGGCCTAAGAAAGAGTGAACATCTGGCCTGTATATGAAAGGCCTATTTAGGCCTTAGGCAGTGTGCAAAACATTAGCTGCTGTCCATGGCATTGAATACTTTGTGTGGCCCCAGGGCTTTGCTAAAGGACAGTGGTATCATTAGGGCACAATCATGTTTATGGAATATGCTGTAACTAAGATAAGTGAGTCCTCAGACTTCCACCACAGTGCTTACAGCTGAATGAGAAGTATTTCTGCTTCTTCACATTTTTGTTGTCATTCTGCCGAAATAGATGTGTGTTTTAAAATTTAATTTACACTTTCTAAATGTTGATATTGGCAAGCAGCATGAGGTTTTATGAAATAATCTTTCACATTCTTTTTCCATATCACATTTCAATCTCTTTGCAGGTACCAATATCCATAGCGTGTATTCTTAGCACTCTTAAAAGATAACTTTTAAGGCTACTATATAGAAATGATGCCTACACCTCACTGCATGACTTCTGTTATGGGAACTAATTGCAATAGTAATGGTAATCAATAGGAAAGAGATAAACCAATTGTTTAGGTTGGCCAAGCCCAAGGTCCTAATTCTAGAGAGTTTGCAGGTTTACTGAAGTTTGAAGAAGACATGAACTGTAGGCCCTGAAGGTGTCATCTGTAGCTATGTTTCTTATGAGTCTGTTTCCCAAATGGGAAAATTTGGGAAATGATGTTGAAGAGGTCTTTCCCTTTTTTTGGTATTTCAACAGGTGTGGGTTGATGTTTGCAGCACAGCTGCTATATTTCATATTTATAACTGCATCAGTACTTCAGAAACATAGTCGTTGGGTAAGTGACACTGCTGATGGCCCAGAAAAAAAAGAGTGGCAGTGGAATTTAAAGTAAATAACTGAGTTGGGGAGAGACTTTAAAGTGAGTTTCTGCTTAGGCTCCAAGTACATAACCTATGTGGTGGCTGAATCATAAGAGGTGTTTTGTTTTAGAAACACATACTGTGCTGTTACACATCTGCAAGTGTAATAACTTCTGGTTTACATCTCGACACAGCTGTAATTATCAGCCAGGCCTGTGTCAAAGGATCTCATTGTTGCCTCTCATCATCTTCCTGCTGTAATAGTGAAGATCTACCAGTCAGTCAGTGAGGTGAAGCCACCACAAACTGAATAGGACTTTGTTATTTGAGGGTTTCTGCTTTGAAGTAATGTTCTTGGTCTCTTTACCAGAGTGCTAAATTCATCTTGTTTAAGGGCATGACAGGAAGTGTCTTCTATTCAGTTTGTCTACTATCCCTTTTCTTTTGAGTTTTCTATGTTTAAACATAAATAAGATCTGTAGGGTTAGGGCACTGTCTCTTTATTAAATAAGCAGGGAAGCATGAAGAAAAGCAAGCAGAGAGAAGGAGCCTACTTAATCAAGATGTGAAGGAGAGCACATATCAGGGGCTAGTGGGGCCAGCTTAACACCCCCCATACCCCCTCCCCCACAAAAGAAGAAAAAGGAAAAAAAATATCAGAGAGAGCAAAGACCTGGTAAGGGCTTTTGAAAGAAGGTGTCATGCCTTAGCTGACATTTTCATGCTTGTTTAGGAGCAACTTTGTCAAGAGAGGAAACTTTAAGGTAAATGCAGGGACACTTGAAAAATATGCTGTCATGCAAGATTGAAACATAATGTGACAACCAGTAGTCTGCTGCCTTAGGAAGAAGCTGAATGTCTCTGCTGAGGAAATGCAGTGCCTCAAAAATGAAGTACTTGTACATGGAAAACACAGTGTTCACAGTCTATTCTCAGAAGAGTCACATACATGTGCACAAAACCTTGCCTGGTAAGTGAGAGAAACAGCTCTTACAGCAGGCTGTAGTCTTGCTCATTAGGATGCAATAGTGCTGGGGAAAAAAAAAAGTCTGTCAGTATGCCAGAGGAGAACTGCTACAATGGTCGGTTCTTCTCTAATCAGGAGATGGAAGGGATGAATATCCGTAAATCTGTGATATGTTTGATGAGGAAATTTCTATAAACTTACCTTATGCTGTTCTTATAACCATGGAGGTATTGAAATGCAAAATGCCTGGCACTGCCAAGGCTGATGAATGATTTACAAGTGTCTTTCATTAATTTCCATCTCCTGGCTTGCACTGAAAAATACTGTCATCTTCACTGTTTCTCAGGATGTGAAAATCATCCCCTTGCTCACAAAAAACAAACACACACATTTTGAAGAAAATAATAAATAAATCTTAACAACTCTGTTGTCTATTTCAGTCTGTTAAGCTTAGCAAATGCCTGAGACAAAGTACAGTTGCATAGTCCAAAACTATGATCTAACTTGACATGTCTTAATATAAAAAGAATTTGTATTTCACCAGTCTATCTTTTCCCTATGAAATCTTGTCAATGATTTCCCTCAGCAAAACCAAGGTCAGGTTTTTGTTGTGTTTGGTTTTTTTTAAGAAAAGCTAGTCCTGCTTTGAGGCAAGCTGAAGCAAATACATCATAAACCATTCTGTAGTTTACATTTTGGATTCCTGTACAGTTGTATTTGAAAGTCTTGTATTCATTTATTACTGTTGTGCCATAATGCTGTTTAAACATTATGAAAGAATTGTTTTCTCATGAAAAGAAATACTCTAACATGCACTTTGTTTTACTGACCGAATTATTACAGGCAACCTCATGGATCATAAAATAATTGGATACTGTCTAATTAAATAAACTTTACTGGTTACAGTGGCTTTTGATTCCCACTTCTGATCTTTCTCTTTTGCCTTAAGACTCTGCTGTGAAACACCTTTGATAGAGGAGTTAAAGAGGACAGCGTGCAGGTATCCTGAAATAGGGGCAGGTACCTGAAATGACAGTAATAGTAATTTTGATGGAAGATATCTTAAAAAGCACAGGAAAGATATAAAAAAAGGGGGGGGAGGATGGTAGAAAGGGGTTGCACACATAATCCTAACTGATGCATAGTAATACGGCTTGTTTAAACCACCAATGGTCCTTGTCCATGCTAGATGCTCCTGACAATTCCCTCTAGCCTTTCTGCCCACTGCCTTGGGTGTGTCTTTCCTTCCCCCTCTTCCCAACCTCTGGCTGCTGCTGACTTCTGTACCCATCATCCAGAAATGTATCCTTGACCATTCTTGAAATGCTTTCGCGGATCTTATATCTTTCTATGGCTCCATTACTGACTGCCTCCCCACGAAGGAAAGAAGTACCATTTCAGTTGCGTAACTGGGGAGTTCAGACAGAGAACAGGCGAATCCTCCAATATATCTGGTAATCTAACTCCCACTAAGGTACCTTTTGAGACAGGAACACTTGTTCTGAAATTCTCTTCTGCAGTTACATCCTGGCTCAGGGTTGAGTTCTGGTGGACTTTTACTGAGGTCTCAAGCAACCACTTCTTGACCAGAACTTCTATATCCAGCTTTCCTGATCTTTCTGCTTAGTTTTTAACTATTCTCAACATTGCAGCTTCCCTTGGCATTTAATGTTTGTTTTTCTGACCCTACTTAGCAACTAGTTTCTTCTTTAGTTCCTTCTTCTTCCTGTTTTTCTTTTTGAATTATTTTACCACTTTTTAATTTTGTCTGATTTCTCTGGATAATCTTGTCCAGTCATATAATTTCACCTGCTATCTTTACACAACTGAGACGCAGCTCTATTTCTCTACTTCTGACTGGTCTGCATCCAATTCCATCTTCTTGTTTCTCTCTCTGACAATTGCTTCTGGGTATCATGCCGTCAGCTTAAACTTAATTGTACGCCTTTCTTTCTCTATTTTCTCCTTGCATGTCATTGTCGACAATGACAATATTGACACCATCATGGTGACTTACAACCTGAGGCAGGTTGGTTTTTTTTTTTAGATTCTGCTTTCTTCTGTGCTACAATAGACAAGTCCTATATAGAAACAATTACAATTAACAAATGAATACATAAAACTATATGAAAAGGGGAGCAAGCTGATGGGATATAGCAGAGTACAGTGCTGTCGTACCACTTAAATTTCAGGAGATTATGCCTGTGGCAACAGTGGTCAAAGAGAGAATTGAAAATGTGTTAAGTATGAGGACTTCAGACACTTTCATTATTTAATTTAAGACTTTGAGAAGGTGAAGTCAAGTGGTTTGATGCTGCACACAGTGTTGTTCTAAATTAAGCAACATGTAATAATGGAAGAACAGGTACAAATTTGATTCCAGTAGTTCTTGTCCTTGCTAATTAATTATGAGCATTACATTTGAAGGGTTAGGGATTTGTTTTGTTTGGATGTTTTTTTAGACTGTGTCTTCATTTTATGAAGATAAACTATTTTCAGATTACGTGCCTTTTAAACTGTATTTCTGAATACACTACTTCAGCCTTGACGAGCTGGGTGTGTGTTGATAACAAGAACCTGAATTTGTCTTGACATCTTGTTTGGAATATTTCTAATCAAATATTAACATTAGCACCGCCACATGTCTCTGTTATTTCCTTTATCTTTTCACTTAGTCCCACAAGCCTTCTCTAGATAAGAATAACACTAATGCATTACTTAAGAGTTCTTTTTATTTTTTTACTGGAAAGCTTAAATTATATAGAGCCCAGTCTGAGTAGCAACTACAGATTCCTGCAGAAGAAGCGTGCTTAAAACTCTCCCAAAAGAGACAGACCCCGTGAAGACTGGCTTCACTGGCTTTACGTATTTGTGTCAGTTGTGATGCAGGAAGGACTCAGCAGTGACAAATAACTTTAACAGATACGGTTAAATCACTGTTTTATTGGGATTATGTGACAAAATTGAAAGTAATACAGCATGTTTGATGTTGCCATAAATCTTTAATGAATGTTCCATGTTTCTGTGATGTGTCAAAGACAGTCAAATATAGGCCTTCTTTCCTTACACTAATAGGGAAGCAGAGATGAATCTTGCATTTTAACTGTGGACAAAAAGGAAAAAAAATAAGGGTTAAATTTGCTTTTCATGCATAGAGACAGGGCTTGACATGACTATATGTATGGATCTAGGTGATGGTATCTCCTGGCTAACTAGGAGCCTGTCGCTGTAGCCTGTACCCAAGGTATGTATGCTGTGCAACACCAAGTTGACTGGAAGACTGTGTGCCTTTACTGTTCCCCTTGCCTCCACTGAGAAATCTGTGTGCAAGATGAGAGCTAAACATTTCTTGTGTCCTTAGATTCTCCCTTCTTCCTTATTTGAATCAATGTTGTATTTAATTATTTACTGTTTGAATGCCTGCATTCGAAGTGCACAGCCCTGAGTCTGCTTTTTGTACGATACTACGCTGAAACCGCACCGGATCCCATTTTCTCTCTTCCGCAGTAGCAGTGGTCAGACGGTCTGTCGTATCTTGTAGGCTTAAGAGTTTCGCTGATAAATCTGACTCGATGCTAATGGATGTGTTGTAATACAATATGGAACAGAAGCTAGGACCCTGTGGCCTGTCATGGACCATGTAATTTATGACTGAAACGTCTCAGATATTTATGCTGACAAGAGAAATACTTGACATTTCCTGCTAATGTGCTGGTCCACTCTGGTCTACCAATTCTAGATGCATTTTTGACCCATTTTCTTCAATCCGTCTCACTTCCCATTTTTGCCATCTACCCTGTCGCTCACAGCTGCCAGGGCTGCTCTTTTGCCTCTGCTGCCCCATTTTTTTTAACAGTGAGAGTAACTGGATGATTGCAAGAGTTTGCCTGGAAATTAAAATAGATTCTCTAATCAGTTAAAGCTAGCATTGGTATCCTTCTAAAAGTGATGATATGGTCCAACCTCACATGACTGGGCATGATTCAGAAGCCACTTAGTGAAATTCTCTGGCCAGCATTATGCAGGAAACTGGACTAAGGAATAGATATGGTCCCTGGATCCCCAAAAATCTATGGAAATGTGTCAGTCTTTTCCTCAGATGTGATCATTTTTGTTCTCTGTGTCTGGTGTTAGAAACTGTGTATTTCCCCTGCGTTGCATTTTTGAAATTTGCATTAATCTTAAACAGTCTCTGTAAAAATAATGACTTGCAATTTCTTTCCAATATAGGCTGTAAATACTAATTTTTTTGCTTCTGATTGTACAAAAGATGCCTTCTTGCATTGTTCTAGCAACATATAGATGGAATGGCTTGAATTGATAAGGCAGCAGTTTTCACTAGACTTTTATTTTATTCTTCCTAATAGTGCCTAGTAATATGTTACTTCAAAAAAAAAAAAAGAAAATATGACATGATTTTAACCTTTTTAACACATTGTTCTAAGAATGAAGGAAACGAGGGTTTGTCACAATAGGTATAGCTAAACAGGCAAGCATTATACAAATATTTGATAGTATTTCCAGAGGTAAATTTTGTTTTTCTTTTAAAATAAGATAAGGTCTACACTGTGTAAGGCTTGCTTGTGCAGGCACCTTAATCTCCCTTTCTTTTAAGTTGCATGTTACTAATAAGTCCCAAATTTTTGCTGTTTTTTTAACTTGTATTCGTCAATGCTTTAATGATTTCATAAAGCACAAATCTTCACTGCATTTTAACCATCAGCCATGTGTACAAAAATCCTTTAATTTTACCCTGCGTAGATGCTAAAATAGAGAGGAAATTACATATTTAAAAGCAAAATAGGACAACAGGATTCAAAATTGCATCAGCCTCAATTTGTTTATATGAGCATGAAAGAGAAGAGGGGGAGACATCCTTTGGGACTGTAAATGGCACCTCCTGCTGCGGTATTAAATTTACCATTTGCAACCTCCTGTGCTTTTCTGAGTGTAGAGGGTGGCGCCTGACTTCTTGGCGCCAGAGTCAGCAAAGGTGTCTAATAGATGCAGACACAGAAATGAGGGTTGCTTGCTTAACCTTGCTCTAGCTCAGCCCCACTGGGGACAGCCAGCTGATCCCCCCAACTTGACCCAGGAGAGTGAGGAGGCTCCAGAAGCAGTTTATGGCTTTAATAATTTACATATTCTCAGTTAATCTCCTTTACCAGCAGTCAATTAGTTGGGGAATATTCATACTGCCTTGATAGATATTTTTTTATATACTGATCAATTAGTGGGAAAGTAATGAGGTCATAGAATAGGAGGTGTGACTATTAATCTTTGCTGTTCTTGTAAAAAATAATTCTTTAAATATTTCTTGGTAAAAAGAAATACAGAGCAGAAAGTGTTTCTTGGTGTTTTCTGATGCTGTTTTGCATTTCATTAGAAAGGCTTTTAGCCAAATACCTGGTAGTGAGTTTGATCTTCAAGACTCTGACCTTACAAGCATGTGTTTAAGAGGGTTGAAAGGATTGCTCATGTGAGTACACTTATTCACATACATAAATCTTTGCAGGATTGGGGTCCTTAATGATTTTTTTTTTCCACTGGTGTTTTGTCCTAAATGTTTATTCTGTTGCACCTGCATGATGCAGCAGATATTGTGAGAGGACCATTAGCTACTTAACGTACCAGCTAATGACTGGCAGACTTAAAGGAATGTAGCTGAATAGCGGGCAGCCTGGTCCATGAGGGTTAATGATACCAAATGGCTTAGACAGTATATGGGAATACTGGAGAGAGCTTTGCAGTCAAGCAGAGTTTAAATAGCACCATATCATAAGACCATAGACACAGGAATGATATGATGAGAATTGTTGACTTATCCTTGAATTGATATTAATACAAGGGGAGAAAAAAACCTTGTCTAGCATATGAAGGTTTTTTTCCCCTCTAAGCATATAAACACAGTGAATCTGCATGTGTTCTGGTGGGTTAATAGTGATATATTTCTACTGTCCATCTAACCCTCCTTTGCATAATTATATTCCTTTTCCCAAATGAGGAGAGAAAACCTGTGAAATCTATCACCATGTCACCTAGTAGTATGAAACGGAAATCTAGACAAGAGTGGCTGGAAGAAACTGCAGCTGTGGCAGGTTTTTCTTCTGGGCGTAGCCACACTAAAATAGGGTGAGAGAAGAAAAGCAAGGGAAAAAAACCCCCAAATGATCCTGGAATACATCAGAGATACAGCAAAGAAACACAGAATAGAAAGAAATACTTAACAAAATTAAGATCAAATGCCAAGTCTAGTTTTTACCACAAAGCACCAAGCTGATTTTTCATAAAATAAAAGAAGTCCCTGAATTGAGAAATATGTGTCTCTCTTAGATTGGATTGTGCAGTGAACAGTATCAAGAACTAAGCAATAATAAATCATCAGGCTGTATGTCAGAGTGAGCACTACAAGATAAACCCCTGTTGGAATTGTCATGAAGGTGACCTTATGAGCAACTACAGAAATACTAAAAAATAAAATTTAAAAAAAAAAAATCAATGTTCTCTTTAAAACTCTGAAGCAAATCTATTCATGCTTTGTCTCTCACTATATTTGCTATTTTAATTTGCTGTTTATTAAATGAAATATTGCTCTATCTAGGGAACACTGCATGATAAAATTATTGAAGATGCTTCTGGTGCAAAGCTATTTGTAGCAAATGAAATCCTGCTGTGTGCAATTCAGAACATCATATTGAACAGTCCAGATAGCAGCATCTGTGGATAGCTCTTAAGACTTTAGACTTACCTTAGTTAGCTTGTTTGTTTTTATCCTGTGTTATTGATCTGGACTTCATCATATGTTTGTGTGGGGAATGGCTTTTCAGATGCTGTGAACATATTTAGAGGCAGGTCAAGTGAATTGAATAGAGGCATAAAATCTGCTGATTCCTAGAAGATGTCAACACATGA
Organism: Strix uralensis; assembly: GCF_047716275.1. NCBI lineage: Eukaryota > Metazoa > Chordata > Aves > Strigiformes > Strigidae > Strix > Strix uralensis. Next base: position 8,075,323 of record NC_133979.1, read on the forward strand.
CAGAAAGAGCCTAGAGAGTTGGAGACCTCTTAAACGGGTATTGACATTGCCCAGGAATTTGCAGCATAAAAGGGGGAAGAACGTTCTGTCTCGTGAACAAAGCTTGCACTATCAGCAATGCCTTTGTGAGCTTTGACAAATAACATGCTACCCTTGCATGTGCTCTGAAAGGTGCAGTCAGTGTTAGTTTTTGAACACTGCAGTTAAGGCTAGAGGATAAATAATGCTACAACTACAGAATGTTTTACTCATTGCATATGTCAAAACTATTAAAAAAAAAATCCCCATGCTGCCAGGATAACACATCATTCAGACTGATTCAATACCCTCTGGACTATGCTGAAAAAGAAATGTTAAAAAAAAAACCCCTAAGACTATTTGGGCTATCGAGAAGAAACCGGAATACTGAGCAACACTCTATTCTCTGCTACAGGCCTCTTGTGTGACCTTGGGCAAATCATTTATCTCCCTGTACCTCAGTCACTCATCTATGATAAAATAGAAGTAGTAGTCACTTCTCTAATAGGGGTTTGGATGCCTAGGATAAATGGACAAACCTGGATAGTACAGTTATCATGGGACACACTAAAGAGGATGTTTCAGATGCTAAAGTGGTTCCCATCCACTTAAGAGAGCCTGATCTGGCTCTGTGAAGAGCAAATTTGGGTATTTCTGCACTTGTGCCATGCCTTATCTATAAACTGGATAAACTGTGTATGGTTTAATTGATCATTGACTGCAGTATTTTAGCATCTCCAGGGTTGCTTAGGGGCTTGATTAATATTTAAAAAGCTCTTTAGGATCCTGAGATGGAAAGCTTTTATTGAAATAGAAAGAACTTATTGCTACAACTGCTTGAAGGTATTGTTTTCAAGGTTTGTTTTGATATAGTCTGCAACTAGAATGTCTTACTGGGAGCCTTGCATTATTGCAGGGTAGACTACAGTCTAAAATCCTTGTACTGTGAAATTTTTTTCATCCTTATATTCAATAATAAATGATTACATGACAAAAATCTCCTAATCAGGACAAAACAAACTTTGTAGTCTTAATATAGAGGCTGTTAAGAGTGAGCTGCTCTTGTACAAATAGGTATTTAGTATATACAGGCAGGATCTTGAGGGAAGTCTATGCTACTTCAGTCTGTAGTGTGCCACATCTGAGGTAACATTATTGCATCGTCAAGGACTGTTGATTCAACATCTCCCATGGATTTCTCTGTTAACCTATTCAACATGCCTTATTAAATGGGTATCACGAAGTAGGTTGCATGAAGCCTACCGTAGTATTTTCAGTGGGTCCAAAAGAGAAGTCATTTTTTTGACAGGAACTGAGGAATTTTAAGTATTTTTCACATTCTGTGCATTTCTTCTAAGAATGAAGTGTTCTCACAGCGTTTGAATAAATGACTTAAACAGTGGGTTTGTTGATATAAATCAATGCAACTGAGACTTTGCAGGCTTTACAAATATAGTTAATATATTATGAGATTTTTCTGTTTGAGTAGTAAATGACTGACAATCTTTGCAAGTGAAATGCTCTTTTCTTCAGTCCAGCTGCAGAATAGACATGACTGCTGCAGGACTTCTCCCCCACTGGTCTCATTACTAATAAATACTGTCAGGGTGGGGTTTTTTTGCTGCCTCCTAGACCACAAAATAGAAGTGGGTATCTTTCAGCTCAGGGAATTAAGTTCTTAAGACCAACTCATTTAGCACTGGCCCCACAGAAAATGACTAGAACAGCACAGTTATCGAGTCAGCTGTCTGTTATTCCGTCCTTCTGTCCATCCTTCTGTCCATCCGTCCTTCCGTCCTTGTAGTGGCAACTGAATGGAATCAAACTACTGATTCATTTAGATTCATTGTAGCTAGTCACTGAGACCTTGGGCGTGGAGACCATCCAAGCAATGCATTAAGAAGGTTACTGCAACAAAATAGTTCATCAAAAAAACAGTTCCAGTGCCTTCTGCAAAAACATCATAGCCTGATCCTGAAGAGTGATCTGAGTTTGAAAAGTCAGGTATTATTTGGTATATATTGGCTATCTACATATTTAGCCTATTGCTAGGATGGTGACCCAGCTTCTCCCTGGCTTGTATGCCTGTATTCCTTACCCATGGAGGCTACAACATGCATAAGGTTGAAGAAATGGCATTTGCCATCTGGTTTGCGTTGAGTCAGGAGGTGAATGAAACATTGAGTTGGACTGAGGAGCTGGGAAGGGCTCCCAGGTCCTGCAGTTTGTGCATAGTCATGTATCCACAAGCAATAATCCCATCCATTTTTGTCATTATCTCATCAATAGATGAGCTGAAATTTCTTGCTGACTCAGAAATTCCAATGTAAAAACACATTTTCCAAATTCGTGAAGGCAGAACATTGTAAGGGTCCATGCAAAGCAGGGAAAGACTATTAATGTATTTCATAAGAATCTGCATAATCATCTTTCTGTTGCTGGCAGTGATATCTGAAACAAATCGTTTATGAGCAATAGGAATCTTGTATGTGTGTCCATTTCTCTTGAGTGCAGAACATCTGTCTGAGATGCAACTGTGCAGCTAGGAGCAACTGTGCTTCCCCAGAAATGTGGGAAGGGGGGCTGAGATGGGCTTCAGCCCACCCCTCAGCTCCATCCCATCATTGTTGGCAGGTTTCTGTCAAGCCTGTTCTTAAAGACCTCTATTGAGGGAAACTGACAGCCTGCCCTAAGAACCATATTACAATGCAGCATTATCCTTTCTGTTGTTCTTTTTGCTAGTGTGTTTTCTCCTGGTCTAACTTGACTATTTCTTGCTACATTAGCTGAGTATGTCTTTGTTCTGTTCTCCAGGACATGGGGCACAAATTGTTTCTTTCCTGTTTGCATGATTTTTATTTTTATTTATACGGGAATGTCTTTTAAGTACCTGCAAACCTTCTCAGGTATCTCTTCTTTAGCATCAAACAATCAGAATTCTTTCTATCTTTTTTTAACTAGTCACATTTTTGAGTTTGCTCTTTGACACTGTGACCCAGTGTGGTCTGCTATGGATTCCTGTTTGCATCTTTCTGAAGGTGGTGACAGTATACTAGCTGAGAGAGCCAAATGATTGTGGGATGGTATTTACAAGACTGAGTTTGTACATCCCTATACTATGACTGCCTTTTTTTGAGCTAATTTGTCTTCAGCTCATAAATACTTTTAACCTCTAACTATTTTTTGAAATAGGTCTTAACTTCTCTTAACTAACCAGTGATTTTATACTTTATACATCTACAGCTGGTTATTCTTAGGTATAGTATCTCACATTATTAATCTTATTTTTCTGAACATTTCTCCAGATTATCACAATAATTTTGAAATCTGTTTCTGTTTTCCAATAAACTGGTAGTACTTTCAAGTTTCCTGTCATCTGAGGGCGATAGCTACGTGTCCTGTGATTGTGCCATTAGAGAAAGCATTGAGCAGAGCAACACTCAGGACAAGACCTTTGCAGAAACCATGCAGTGAATTTGCGTAAGTATGGAAAAACTACACTGATAATTTGTCTTCGAGTGTGATGATCCAAAGAGTTGTGTACCTAACTTGCAGCAGTTTTATTCATGTCATGTTTTCCTAGCCCCTTGTTAGACTATCATATAAGATCATATGGCAAACGTTATTAGATTCAAGGTACAGTGTTAACTGTTCCTCCCTTATCCACAAAGCCTATTACCTCATTAACAAATAACTGATGTTTTCTTGGCAAGACTACTTCCTGACAAAATCTTTGCTGGGTGTAGCCCATTTCCTTATTATCTTGCAGGCACTTATAATATGTTTGATTATTTGATTCCAGAATTTTTCCAGGAAATGAAGCTAATAATTTTCCGACTCCCTTTCAAAAAATGGAAAATACAATAAAAATCTAGTCCTTTCTTCTACTACAAGCCTATCATTACTTTCCAAATCTAACCATTAATGGTTCTGAGATCACTTCTACTACAAGTTATAGCAGCCTAGGATATCAGGAGAACTGAATTTGAAAACTCTTAACTTAAGTATTCCAAAGCAGAAAACAAATCAGTGGTTAATATGATTCCTCTATGGCTATCCACTGGTGTTTTTTTTTTTTTTTTAAATGTTCATGAAGTCTTGGATACAACTGGCAGTCAGACCACCTGGATGAGCTTTGACCAGGCTAGTAAGCCTTCCTAAATCTCTTTCACTTCCCTTTTATAGAAGTGCTCAAAGTTATTCCCATGTTTCTTCTATGGTAGTGGGCTGCTGGTAGTGTACTAACTTGGTAGACCAAGGCAAAAAGTTATTATCTAGTCATACTTCAGAGCTAGTACACAGATCAAAAAATCTCTGCCTCTGCTGGGGGAATGAAAGGAGTTGACTCGATAGTGGATTTTTCAGTCTTCACCTATTAGCCTTTTCCTCACCACAGACATGCAGAAAAGGCACTGTTCTGGACACTGTTTTTTCTGGAAAACGCATCACTATGGCACTGCTGGAGTCAGACTTTGAGCTTTAGAAACTGAATACAGCTGGTTTGGTATCCTAACTCATGCTTGACTTTACTGTTATCAGCAACTTTTCCACCTTTTTCAGTGAATTTTATCTTCAGAAAAACAATGCAGGGATCTGTCTTGCACTGGATGTTACTAACAGTACTTTCTCTGTATTTTAATAACTTTCTTCTGCTATCTCTTTGCCAATAAATGAGCATCTCCTGATCTATTTCTATTCACTTGGTATAAACATAGTAATGATGCCCATGTATCTTCTTAGTCAAGAGCATTATATACCTTTTACATACATAGAAAACAAATTTTCCAGAAAGGCAGTGATAAGGGTCGTTTTGTGCTGTATGCTATTTAATCTTCCCTGTGTCAGCTCTGACCCTTGCTGAGGAATTGAAAAGATGTAAAACAGCAAAAAGTAATTTACCTTCTATTGTTTAGTTCATTCAGCTTTCAGAATCAGATTTAAATGGTTTGCATTAATTACTGTGAAACCTCATGAGACTTGGAGATCTATCTTTACGGGGTTGGAAAAGATAGAGACTGTCTCAACAGAATAAGGGTAGAATTTTTTATTTGCCTTTTGGTTACAAGCCTTTTCTATTAAAATATTATAAATAAGTAAAACTTTTTTTCCAATCAGCAAAAATTGTTTTAAGTTACAATGGAGAGAGAAAAAAAAGAGAAATATATTTGAAGTCTTAGCCTAATTCTGGTGAACTTGGAAACGACTAGTGGTTAAAATATAGAATTTCTGTCTACGTATCTGCATAGACCAATTTTTATTGCCAGAGAAGAAGTCATAGACTGAACATTGATTTCTGTTTCTAAGCAATACTCTATGCATTTACACACAGCTCCATATTTTGGGAAAGTTTTCTGAAGACTAATGAAACTGGCAAGCTGTACTGCATTGGCAAAGTGATTACATTTTAAATGAAATGGACTTTCAGTGACGTACTGCTCAAAGTTAGTGGAGACAACTGGCAAATTGAGGGTGGGAGAAGATCAATACACAGAATCTACAGGACTTTGGATCTGTTATCCGAATTATTGATTGAGTGGAGAATTAAAGCAGAGATGCAGTGAGTTTAATTCTGCTGTGTGACAGGTGGAAAATGGGTACATTAATTAGGGAGCCCCAGCAGGAACGTTCTCAGTAGGACTTGTGGTTGCTCCAGGGAATCCTCTAGTAATTGTGCCTCATTTTGTGCTGTGTTTGATGATGTCATTCTTAAGTCTTATTTTTCTGTGCGCTGCACTTTTTAATCTTTAAACATTCTGTCTTGCAGAGCCAGACAATAATTGTGTGTAGTGAACATAAGCAGGGAATGCAGGCAGAACACTCTGGATGTTTTAGGATGGTTCTGTCAGACTTCATTGTTCAAAAATCATATATTTTGATAAAAGCAAACTGTTACCATTTGCTGTGTTTAACAAGCAACAGGTAATCTCCTCTATAAGTCCTTTTTATTGCATTTCAGAGTTGTCTGGCTTTTCCTCTTATATGGCAATTGAGTGTTCACTTACAAAATCTTTGCCATTCTCTTGATTTATTGTTTTCTTAATATGAAATAAATATAACAACTTATAATAGCCTGTTGCTTTTTGAGTAAGGCAAAATACAGCCATTTGCGTGAATGACTACAGGATGCAGGAAGGGAAAATGACAGAACAAGTGGAACAAGCGCAGCCCACTACCCAAATGTAGCTTACAGATTCGCATGCTATGTCGTGATTGCTCTCTTCCCTGGTAGAGACCATCTAGAGATTTTGGCATGAAATGTGTCATCTGGGTCTGTGGCAAGTGCTGTGCTCTAAGCCCTGCCTTTTCATGAAAGAGGGAAACATCCTGTCCAGCACCAATTGTCGTTGGTTTCCGACAGATCGGAGACAAGCTGCCAATAAGGCTCTGGCTTAGGGAGAATTTGGTCCTAACTGTGACAAGAAATGCAAACAAAAATGAAAATTAACAACTAAAAGTGTCATGTAATACAAAACTGTCAGAACCAATTCAAAACCCATCAGATTCTACGTTCATTTGGATTATTTCAAGCACTTTGTGGATATTTTTCCCTTGACTACATTCTTGTTTTCAGTCAGTAAGATTGGTGTCCCAGTTAGGAGACAGGGAGAGGTAAACATAGAGACCTTTGAAGTAAATTACTCCCCTGATTTATTTCTGTCTAGCCTCTGCAGGAGGTAACGTTGCTTCTATTTTTCATCATGATGTTTGAAACATTAAAGTCTTAAAGTAGGCATTTAGTTCCCTGTTTTCAAAATGTTTACTTACAGAAGACTGGGGATTCATGTTTGTTGCCTGAACAAGCTAGCCTTCTTTCACAAGGTTCAAAAAGTGAGGGGAGAAAATTCCCCACCACTCTTAGTGCAACTCTCAGGTGAAGTGTCCCAGCAGCTGTGCCTAATGAAAGTAGTTTTTGTATTTGATATAGGAAGAGTGGGCTGCCCAGGTCTGAAGGTTCTTTCAGGATCCGTAGCTTCAGGCTTGCTGCTCTGAAGCTGTGAAAGCCATAGCAGCTGCAGCTCAGACGAGGTCTCTTCAGGGTCATGGACTCCCTTGTGCAGAGCAGACATTCAAAGTCTACAAATCTGTGCTTTAATTCTTGACTTGTCCTAGAGCCATGTACTCTGGAAATATTATGGCTACAGCTTTTGGGGTTGACCTGAGCAGTCCACACTGGGGTTGATCTAAACAGTCCTCACACAGTGGGGCTGTTGCAAGGTTAGAGATGCTACTGTTTCCAGGGCTTGCAGCTCTAGTGCAGCTTTGCAGGGCTTCCTGGTGTCCTCCTGCAATGTCAGGCATGTGAAAGTCATGGGGACCTCTGCTTAATCCTCAGCCTAGTCCACAGCAGAGAGTATGAAAACTCTGCTTAGGAAGGCAACCTACCAGAGGTGTGACTTGCAACTTGGGGACTGGAGTCCTTTGAGGTGCTCCCAGTCTGTAGTTGCAGGGCAGCTTTTTCATATAGATCAGTTCACCCTGAATTTTACTTTGGAGCCAAGTAAAGAAAGAGATGGCTCAGGGCTCTCTAGAAGCCTGGACAACCTGTTCCAAAGCAGAAGGCTATGAAAGCACTGAGCAAAGTGATACTGAACAGGACCAGGGACCATTCCTAGGAATGTTTCCCAGTTGTCATGTTTTCAGTCCTTTCAAAATTATTATTATTATTTTTTTTTTTTAAATGTCTCAAATCTTCATTTGAATCAACTTTGGAGCAAAACCTTAAAAGACACATTTTTGCCAACTGCACTTTCTTTAGTTTGGCTAGCTCTGTTAATTGTAGGAAATGATCCATAGCACTGCAGTGTATCCAGGTAGCTACCATATGCTGTCTAAATGGAAACCACCCTGTTAAGACTCTGTTATTTCAAGTTCATAAACAGTGTGCTTCTACAGACTTGTGATAGGTGCAGGCAATCTTTAACAAAAGCTTTGTGAAGTGTGGTTATAAATATAAAATGCTGAGTAGAGAGAATAACTATTTTCAGAATGCAATGAAAACCTTTGAAAGACAGGCACAAACAAACTTTATATAAACAATGTCTCTAAACAGAAATATTTAGAGAAGTGGTCATGCAAGTAAGGAGAGGAAAATGATTAGTGCTAAAGCCCATTATTATTATTAGTCCTATTCATCCAGTGTAATATATTCCTAACAGTGTCTGCTGCCTGGTACAACACAGACTGATATTTATTGCATTAAAATGGTGAAGATATTTTAGCTGATCACAAATAAGCATGAATGATCATCTGAGCACACATATAGAAAAGTACAGCAAAAGTCAACAACAAAGTCAGAGTTAGTACAACTTCCAAGGATTTTCTTGTATGCCTACAGGAGTGGGCCAAGTATGTGCTTTCAAAGATATCTTAGTACAAGCAATTAACTGTTTTAAAAAAGGCTTACTGCCTCCAGTGTTGCCACTAGAGTGATATGATTTCATCACGCATGCTATAATCTAGTGCTATAATCTAGTCCTATAAAATCTCAACATTTCTATGTCCAATTAGGTAATGCGGCATTGTGTTGTGATTAGTGATCCTACCCATTTCGGTTTAAATGTTTTGGCTGAAAAGTTACTGTCCCTTTGGAACAGAGTTTGCTCCTCCACGCTTTATATTTTTGTGTAACAGTTTTGTATATGGAACACATCAAGCAGAGAGTAAAACTGAATTACATTATGTGTGACTCAAGTACAAAGGTTCAAATCAGAATTTTTTAAACATTACATTTGTGTTTAAGTTCATGATTATACAGACTTTTAATAAAATGAAATGACTGGGGTATGACATATTCAAAGCAGACATCAGATAACTAATTCCCACATCAGACTGTTTCCTCTTGCAGGTTTCTAAAATTCTTCTGAGTTTGGTATGTCTCTCTAATTCAGTGTAATCTGTGCATTTGTGAAATGGTATTCATTATGTCTGAATTCTTGTATCCTGTCATACAGATTATTTTCCAGACTGTATGCACTATACAGTACATATTTTAGCTATGGGTATTTACCTTCATAGTCTATGGACTGATTCTTCATTGTGGTATTTGTGTTTCAATGGATGAACCTCATGATATGTGATAGCTATTAGAACTTTGCATATAAATTATCCAGAGTCTTTATTAAAGTTTCGATCATGCAGACTGTTGAAGAAACTTCTCCTCAGGAGAACAAGTAGAAAATTGACATGATTAAATTCAAGAAGTCTGTGGTTGATAAATGAGAAAAGGTGTCAAAGAACAATGGATCCAACAGTTAGCTCTTTGCGATAATGTAGATCATCTATTTGAGGTCCCTTATTTAAACAGGATGACAATTTAATATTTAGGTAACCAACAAACTACAGCAATAAATCCAAGTCCAAACAGACGTCTGCTTGTCACTGTGGATGATTAGGGCCATCATGAACAGGGCCCCAAAGCACTATGATATTAGGCATGATATATAAATAATAAGGTGATATATAGTAGCCAGAGTTAGAAGATAAGTTTTTATTAGGAAAAAAAAAGAATTCCTATAAGTGATGTGATTGTAAGCAGTAGAGATATCATGTGGTCTTTGGTGATCTGTTCTGCTCTGAATATTGTCAATATAAAGAAATAGTTTTATAAAAAATTGTGGGTCAGTGCAGTATTGAGGTTCATTCTTAAAGGCAGTCTTCTGTGTAGTTCAGTGCTCATTACAGTTCAAATAGGAAAAATAAACCATGCAAACATCTGAAGAACTAAAGTATGCAAAGAATTCACTGACTTTTGACATTCTAACTTGTGTAGATGAATATTCTCAGTTGTCACTTGAAAAATCACCAATGTAGCCTGCTCTATGATCAGGAGAGCATTCTGCTGTCAGGGAACCGGTACCTTTCAGCATCTAAACAAGGTCTTTTATCAACAGAGTAAGTGCACTTTCTCATGTTGTTTTGATGGTACTTTTATTTTTTCTGTGGTGGGTATTATATCAGTCTCTTTCCTCCAAGTCTTACTAATAGCATCCTGGTAGTGTCTGTACATTTCTGCAATTGCTTATCCATGCTTACTGTCATTATGATGGTTAAAATTCTTGCAGAACCCTATTCATAATAACCCACTTGAGCTATTCTTGATAGGTCTTCTGTTCTTCTACCACATCTTTTGCTTTTTTATTACCTTGGATGCGATGCACATAAAAATTTCAAAGGTATTTCTTTGCCTTGTATTAAAACTCAATGAAATAATTCCCTTCTGGTCCATTGACCATGTTACTATGAGTGGACATAATGCCACCAATGAAAATTGAAACCTTTATCTCTAATGCTTCAGCATTAAACTTTCTCTGTCTGAAAAGGTGCTGTCTCCCTTTCAGCTAACTGTTCACCAACCATTAGTTTTTCTAATACATTAGGCATAGTTTTGGGAAGGCTTAGACTCCCTCCTTCTCTTGTTCTGTTGCTGCATATTCATTTGGTAGTTTTCTCTGCAGAAATCATGACCTAAATGGACTTCACTTAAAACCTGTCTTACTTGTGACTTCCTGTATATGAGTAGAATTGTTTTGAAATACAATAACTGTATCTTCTCCTCCTTCTTTTTCTCCACCCATTTATTTGTTTGATTTTGCTGTCTTTTCACCATGTATAATTTTCAGGATAGAACTTTTACTTATAAGTGCAAAAATAACACCACCAGTATTTTAGAGGAGCTGAGGATGAAAAGAAACTTTCTCATAAGACATAAACTTTTTTTTAATTGCCCGGCTTGTTCTAAAATTTTACAGCCTGAGGTGAAGTAAATCTATAAGCAGTAACTTTTGGTAAAACACAAGGGTATGATGCCAAACCCTTCTTTGCTTGCAGCCACTTAAATGCAATGTAAAGGATTTAAAAAAAATTTTAGTTAAGTAGTACCTGGTTTAAGCTAACCTATGCTTTTAATGTACATTTTCTGTTATGGTACTTGACCAGTGTAACACTATTATTATTATCAAAGTGATCTGACAGTTTGGTTTTGTGCAAAATGAAGTTAATGATTTTAGCATCCAAGCAAAACCAAAGGTAAAGAACCAATTGTCATCCTAGTGAACTGTAAGAGTGCCCTTAGCTCTGAAATAAGTACAACAGCTTCATGTCTGTCTGTCTTGCTAGTGCACTTGAGTGGCTTTTTGTTGGTATACAGGTTCTTAGGGGAATGATTATGTAATTGATAACTAAAATCACATGAACAACATGAAAAATTGGAACAAAGTAAGTGGAGGCAAAGCAGAAATTTCTGCATTTTCAAGCAGACCCTGAAGCAATAATTGTGGAGTCATGTGTTTTAGCAAAGGAATCTACAATTAGCAGACCAGTAGGCATCGTAACAGAGGGCAGCAAGCCTTGTTGATAGAATACACAGGTATTATCTCACAGCTAAATGATTACTATGTGCATGATGACCATATTGTTTACCACTGTAGTTATTCATGGCCATGTTTATTTTAGGTGGGATGGTGCCTGTTTAAATGTGTTTAAAATTAATTTAGGTTTTTGATTCCTACAACTGTCTGAAATTGATTCTACCTGCAGGTGGTAACATGACTCAGAGGATCTGATCTCATGGAGTATTCTCTAAGACAATTGATAATCACTATTTTCCATCTACCGAAGATGTGCCTCCCAACCTGTATTTTGTAAGGCCTAGATTAAAGTAAAAAGGTTTGCTGATACAGCTGTAGTGCCAAGCCCTTCTGGTGGACACATGGCCTGTAATATAATTAGCAAAAACACAGGTGTGCCAGTATAAGCTAAGACTATACTAGAGCTTTAACTCAAAAATGTAAAAAACAAATAAAAAAAATCATGGACTTAACTGACATTATGTATAATACAGCACAGGTACAACTTTCTATCCTAGACCTGGCCTGAGGGAAGATGCAGGCTTCATCACTGGCTGTAGGCATATTGAAGTGGAAACAGAAACTGCTCTTTGTATTTCTCAGAAAACTGACACACGTGCTCCCTGTGTCTCCTCCCTTGGTCCTGCCCCTACCAGGTCACCTCTTCCCTATCTCTCCTTCTAACTTTTTGCCTCCTTCATATTCACTCATATGTATGAAGAGTGAATTGTCCAATAGGGGAATAAAGGAAGGAGAAGCTGGTCCAAAAATTTCCCAGACATGTCATGGTTCCACTCCCTTCATTCCACAGCTGCAAATCCTCATCCTCTTTGATGTTGAGGAAGGACTGAATTGGACACTACTTCTTAACATTTACCTCTTCAGCATTTTCTTCCTTTTTGTCTATGTAGAGAACTCAGCTGGAAATCTTTGCATCGCTTAGTCTTTCTTAAATTCGTAGTGATATCACTTTTAGTTTCTTCACCTTTTTTTGTCATGTACATCCTATCAGATCTGGACTGAGAGTTTGAAATGTCTATCTTCCCAGCCTACTTTCTCAGCTCCAGAAAGCCAAGAACAGTTAGATTTCCAGGGATTAAGGAAGTAACTTAGAGACCTGTCCTTATTCAGTTCTGTTCTGCTATAAGCTCCATGATCATGGGCAAATAAATTGGACACTTAATGACATTTCTCAGCTCCAAGGGGTACAGATCTGTTAAAGATGCCCTGAGACTGTAGGGTGGCAAAAGTATAAGGTGCAGTGAGGATATGAGGTTCAGGGGGTATTATGAAAAAAAGCAAATTATCAGAGCTTTGCAATGCATCTGTAGTCAGCAAGAAACAGTTAATATATTTCCTGAATCCTGACATGATGAACTTTCAAATTTTGTCTTTGGACAATGACATATCCAGCTTTTTTTCTCTCTATCATTTTAGCTTTATGATACAGCCTGGATGAAAATCAAGAAACTGCAGAATTCATGAGGAAAAGTAAACAATGCTTTGTAATTACTTGGATTAATGTTTCTCTTACAGGCATGACTTTTCTTGTGTACAGGATTTTTAAAAAAAGCAGAAGTCACAACATGTACTGATCATCCATGCAATTAAAGAGTATTCTGTGCCATGAGATAGACTTTCCTTTGTGATATTTTTACATAGCTGGAGTTAATGCTGAATATAATCTACATCCAATCAATGGTATTGTGCATCATCAGATGAAAAACATATTCAACATAACTGCTGTTAGTTCCTGTTTAAAGCCCTAATCAGAGTCTATGCCAACATGTAATCACACTGCAGAATAAATTGTTATAATATAAAGTATGTGGAATAGATACTAAGACATGCTAAAAGACTGCTTTCCATCTCCAGAAATAATTGCTGAGAGGTTTCCTTGGAAATGCCTCAAACCACATGACCAAGTGACTATAACAGCTATTACAGTAACGACGACAGGGTAGGAGGAATCTGTCCAGCACAGGAGCCAATAAATACAGGGAGGGAGAGGGTGATCAGGAGACAGGTATCACACAATTCCCCTCTGTGTATAGGCCGCCATAAGGTTTGGGTACCACTGGTGTCACTATAAATTTAAGAATGTCTAAGTGACACAGAGATTTCTAGCTGAGTTACCTGCAGATACATAAATGATATGACTATAAAAGCATTTTTAGTGAAGTTAATGATTATTTGTGCTTTTAAATACCTCCTTGATGGTTTATTCCAGGAAACCAATCTGATCAGAGATACCATTTTAATGCACAATACTCTCTTTGTGTCGCTCTTTTCTGCACAGATGTTTGTTGGTAATGTTGCCAGTTTTGTATCAAGTAGTCACCCTTGGCTCACTGTGGTGCTTTATCGCCCTGGCCCCAGCTGGACCTAAGCAGCAGAGCAGCCTTTATATGGCGTTTTCTTCCTCCAATTCACCTTCTGGGTTGCCCATCCAGGTGTATAAGAATCTCATTGTCTTTGCAGGTGCTCTTCTTGTTGAAAGTATGCTAGTCTCAAAAGTTTCTCTCTACCATACAGTCCAGCTTGACTTAAATCGGGTAAAATCTTTGCTAGTTTGTCTCTTTTGGGCTGAAACAGTACTGAGTGTAGCCAAGATGACAAATTAGAGAAGGCAGTAATATCTGGCAGGGGTTGGTGTGAAGGCCCTGTGAGCTGAGCCCATTAGAAGAGGTGTGTGGCCCAGCTAGGGACACACCTCTTTGTATGGACTGGGAGACTGAATGTTGTATAGCTCCTATGGCACTAACACGGAAAGAGAGGAGTATCATTCTAGTACACAACTTTGTGAACTGCAGTGACAGCTGCAGGAAAAGGAGGTGATTTACAAAAGGACTGAGTTAATTTTATGTGTTCCCTTTATCTTGTGCCTCTCCTAAATCTCTATTGCTCCAAAAGCTTGTGCAAGTGAGACCTTTATACCAGTCCAGAAGGCATTAAGCCTTGGAGGGAGTTGAGACAATAAGTACCACATCCTGTTTCTTAAGACCTGACTGTTCATACATGCAAACATCTGCGTCCAGCATTTGAAGTGTCTGTGAATGATACTGCTCAGTAGAACTATTATGTGGTAATTTTTTGGCAATTTTCTTATTAATGATTGCTGGTGTGTAATTGCCAGGGCCTCAGTACTCAGTAAGTAGCGGGGTGGGTCTCTGCTGGGTTGTCCTGCCTCAGACCCATGTCTCCAGAGCCAGGTAGCACTGTCAGGCACATGATTCCTTCCCAGTGTCCACTGTGTCCAAGAGGCTGAAGAGCCTTAAGGCCAGCACTGCTGGTGACCTGGTAAGACATAACTTGTCTTAGGACTGTTATCACCCACTGTGCAGAGGATCTTTTACTTACCTACTTTTAGTCCTTTCTTATCATGTTCTGGTTGGCTCAGCTCTCCAAAATTGGAGATGTATGGATCTGTCTTGCATTTCCCAGAAAGTCTCTGCACTGCTTTAGAGAGAGCTATCAAGCATGTCCAGTGACTGTCACTCTCCCTTGTCTGCTGGAGCCTCTGGACCCATCTAATTAAGATGCTGTGCTTCGCTCTTGGTGTGTGTGCACACAGAGCACTCAACACAAAAGAAATCTGTCTCGCCTTCACTGCTTCTCTCCTGTTTGGACAAAATGAAAATCAGATGCTGCAGTATAAACATGAGGGTTACGAAAGTGTTTCTAGTCTCTTTGAGTGTTGTTACTATGGAATATATAGGCCACTAACAGAATTATGATTTAAACATTCTCCCCACCATGAATCTGCTATTGCACAGTTTTTAATAAAATAATTTGCAGCCGCTCCCAATCAGTTGTGTCAGCAGATTTAGTTCATCTTTGAGGCCCAGCAGGGATGACAGTCTATTTGTTATTAGAGTAATAAATAAACAAGGAACTTGTCAGAGGCAAAACTGGTATGTGTGCCTTTGTAAGATAAATGCTGCCTTTGAATAGACAAATATTTACGGTCTTACAGACCAAAATTGTCTTCCTAGCTAAAGGCCTTGTATTGTGAAATTAAAGAAAAAAAATTTTATGATTTCTGGATCTTTCCAGTGAAGGCAAATATAGCTCAACCTAATGAAAATGTATCAATAGATTTCATGATAACGAGCAGGCCATTTTAGTAAAGCTATATCCCTGTAACCCTGTATCTTTCTACACAGAAATTTATGTTGGGTATTTATGTCAGCATGCTCTTGGTATAGCAAATATTAGACTTTTTTAACTTCTCCAATTTCATGTCCCTAAGACTGCACAAGATATGTTCTCTGAGGCTTGTGGCAGAAGGTTTTTTGAAATGCTTTAGGGGAGTTAGGAGGAAGGATTTACTGAAAATCAATGTGATTCCTGATTCAAGTGCTGGAGAGCCTTTGAAAATCTTCAGAGGAGAATGCAGAAGGGTGGTTTGTTTATTCCAGTCTAGCCAATATGAAATTGTATGTTTGGGGGAATAACTGTATTCTACACAGAACTGGAAAGAAATATTAAGTTTTTAAGTTTATTATACAGCAAGTGATTTCTTATATGACTATTCTTCTGTGGTGGTAAACCAGTCACTGCATCAACAGACAGAAGGAAGTATAGAGTTGAAGGGTCAAAACAAGATTGGCAAGGCTCTTAAGAATGAAAAGATACGAAGCGTGAAAGCAAAAGGATGCCAGCTGTTATCAACTTTTAGGAGTTAAAGTTCCTGCATTTCATTAAAAATCAGGAAGGAAATAAAAGATTCATCAAAGTAAAGTGAAAAGTTTCCTGCTCCTGAAAGAATTCCCAGGAGTTCTCAAACTCCCAAGAGGAGTTGACACCTCTTGGTCCATGCATTATTGTACACTTAATTCAGTCTTATATAGAACTTGTTATGCACAGAATGATCCTTGTGGTGTTCAGGTCCATCAATGTGTTTATTTGCTTGAGTAAAATGCAACTGCCATGGGCAGAAACATAAAAGTTTGGACAGTTCCAACATGAAGGGTAGCCACAGCTCCCAATTCCTTGATACAAACACTGGGTTTTGTTGGAAGAAGGAGTCTAAATGATAAATGGTACATAGTCCTGAATGGTACTGCTTTTTGGTGTGAGGTATATTAGACAGGAGATGCTGAGGAATGAAGTGTGATACCAGTATTACCTCTCCTTGTGCTTTGAGATAAGGAATCTGTAACTCTAGTCAGCAAGTTTCTTTAGAAATTTATGGTTCTTGCAACTCATGCTCCCTCTTATGATCTTCATGCTATCATTATATTTTAAAAAAAGTGTTCAGAGGGAAACCACAGTGGGGATCGACTTTAAGTTACTTTGCGAGCTGTATCAAATCTCATTTAGAAGCAAATAAGACTTACTGGGGACTACCTCAGAGCTTTTCTTCAGGCAAAACTTTGATTTGTGTCCTCTGTTGTCATGGTGTGATGACAGCCTACGTGTAAGTCCAGTTCTGATCTCACTTGCCTTAATTTGTCAGTGACTATTGAATTTACCTTGTTTTATACCTATGTAAGTGAAATGAGAATCATTCCTTTTGCATTTCACAGGAACTACAATGCAGAACTTATTGCTATTACTTTAGTAGTATTTTTATAAGCTGGATCCATCTTTTGGTGCTGTCATTATAACAGAGTTTATTATGATCTGCAAGCTAAATAGTCTAAGCAGCAATAAGAAGCAAATTAAAAACCCCAGAGCATTATGATTTCATTCTTCTTCACTGTGCTCTAACTGTAATGTAAAATCTGGTTTTTTTTTTAAGGGGAAATAAAATTTGCTCTTCCGTCACCTTGTTTCTCTTTTAAGAGACTACCTCATTGCCCAATTCATCAAAAATAATTTCCTAAGCCCATTCTTTGTGATGTATCCTGATGTACAGACAATTTGCTGAGATCATTTTTTCTGACTGTCATCCAGCAAGCCACACTACAACTGTGCTTGTGCCCCACATGGGACACAGAGAAGCAAGATTAACCACCATCTAATTTCTACTTTTGTCATAAATGTTGCCTATAACACATGGCAGACAAAGTGTGCTCTCTGAGGAGTTTGACACAGCCACTGTCTGGCAGTCTGGGTGGTAGAGAATATATTATTTATCATACTCAATGGGATGAGGCGGGCACTGAAGCTACTTATTGGAGCAGCTGTGAACCCCCAATCTCCTTAATTTTCAAAACAGGTAATTAACTGGAAAGTCATTTATAATAACTACTGACATCTCCAGAAATCACAGAATGGGTTGTTAACTTTGCAGCTTTATTATACTGATATTTTTGTTGACAGTCCAGTACTGAAGTCTGTCAGGAAATTGTGTATTCTTTATACAGAAGCAGAAATATATCTTAACGTTTCTGGCATGTCAATATTAGCCTTGGACACTGGAAGAAATGGTTGGAAGCTGGGTCATTTGCAGAACAGAGCACTAGGATGTTGTTGTCTGTGTGTGTGTTTTAATGACTGTGTGAAAAGAAGAGACCAGAATCTGAACAATTAACAATTCACACAATAAGAGTTTTGCTATTTCCTGTATTTGCATGCTGAGTTGAATCCTAAGATAACAATATTCACCTATGAAAAGCTGATGCATCGGCAAGGGCAGTGTACCAGTGGGCATAAGACTGCTGCAAACAAAAATCTGCTCTGCTTCACTCTAGCTTAAGTAAAGGGCCAAGGTCCAGGACACTGTGAAGAATGAATTGGTTCTAACAGGGCTGTCATTCCAGATAAGCAATCGGATATTTAATGTGGTAATGTGGGGAATCATGTTATGAGTCCATGTATCAAAACTGACTAGTAAATGGAGTCAGTTGTGGCATCTAGGTGCAGTGATAAGGGTCTAGCAAATGCATTAGACAGATGAGATACATCAGATAGGTGTCCTTACTTCTATACTCTGCTTGCTATGATAAAACTTTCCATCTTTAAATGACTATCAGGGAGTCTTAGGCTGAGTTTTCTGCTCTTCTCAAGAAGGTTGTTCAGGGTGAAAGAGCTGATTTGAGCAAATGTTTCTGTTGAATATTTCTGAGCTGTGAGGTATCTTTATTATACAGTTTGATTCTTGTGAACAGAAAGCAGAATTCAGCAGAAACCTGCCCTTTGCTAACTGAATATAATTTGTCAAAATATGTTTGACACTAATAAACTAACCTCTGAATATGTGGTAATAAGCAGCATTACAGACTATCAGGATATGTTTTTCTTTGAAACTTGGTAGTATTGCACTGGAATTTGGGTTTACTTTAGAAAACTACTGTCTGTGGCAGTTAGACAATGAGAGAAGTTCTTTGTAACCTCACAATCCACAGATTTATGACCCTTATAGTAACAGCAGCTTGTTGCTAACAGTGGTAACGGAAAGTATAGGGCAGGATTTTGCAGGATTTTCAAAAGCACTCAGCAGTGAATAATTCTGTATCCACTGAAATGTGTCCTTTACTTTAGTGGGAACAGAGTTAGGCAAAGGGGGAGCACTTTGAAAAATTCATGCCATTGTATAGGGCACGTGTATGAAGCATGCATATGGAGATGATGTATTTTGAGCAGTATTCCCCAAATGCTATTTTTTTTGGCTTAATTTAAAAACATTCAAGGTTGAAAAAGAAATGGAAATAGTGAGACAGGGAAAAGAAAATACATACTTTGCATGAGAAATCTATCTGAAAACTTGAATGTTTGAGGCAGATTCTCCTGTTGACTGCCCCCATTCTTCATACTTGCTGAATACTGTTCCCCAGAACCTCTAACTCATTTTGTGAGGGTTATGAACATAGAATGGACAACAGAATTCAACTCTGAGATTTTATTTACTAAATTAAATTTTGTTTCTGTGTTTTTACGTTTGCCTAATTTAATTGGATTTTGTCTATTGTAGTGAGAAGCACATCTTCCTTCTTTGCTGAACATAAAATTAGTTTTCATTGGTGATTTGGGTTTGTTTGGATCTATATAAGCTTTTCCTCTAAATGAGTTTGTTCTTTCTAAAGCAAATATCACTCTCATATTTTGGAGGTGCAGAAAATTTGTAATCTTGTTTCTTCGTTTTCCTTATTATGTTGTGTTAATTTATGTATACATTAACATGAATTTGCATGATTTATTCATTTAAAGCTGTACATGTTTATTTGAAAAGAAGCTCAAAGAGCTTTATCACAAAAATGCTAAATTCAACACCACTGACAGAGTGTGTGTTTTTGGACTTTAGCCACAAGAATAAAAAATGGGTCTATCATTTTGTTTGATTAAAAAAACTTCCTCAAGCAAGATTTTCTATTATTTTAGTGACTGAAGGTGAAATTCTGCAAGCAATATGAGGATTAGGGAGAAAGTGTTTCGTTCAAAGGCCCTGCTGCATAAGACATTGTCTGGAGTATTTTCTTCCGGTTCTTGTGTAAGTCTGGCAAACTTAGAGGAGGCAACGGTAGATCATGGTAGAGGTAATGATTGTAAAGTGTCAGCAACCACTAGCCATTGTCAAAAGGAATTCACAAAATCCATCTGCAGCAAACCAAGAAAATGCTTTTTTTTTTCTTTCAGAAGTTGATAAAATTGAAGATGTATTCATTTTCATCAGCAAAATGAAAACCTAGTATCTGTTAATGTTCAAAAAACCAAAAGTTCGTCTTCACTAACTGTAACAATGAAATCTGTTTTATTGAAAAAAAAGTAAACATTCAGAAAATTTTCAGATGGTGCTGATCCTTCTTCAACCTTGAGCAAGTTAGACCAGAGCTAAGTCAAAGTAAAGAATTAACTCTTTCTGGAATCACTCCTTGGTTCCAGTCTTCACTGCACATCAGAGCTCTGACCTTGATCCCACAATCAAACAATATTCAAGGTGCAGCATTTACTACCATGAGGAGAGAAAGCAGTCCTGGGGTCTCAAATTTGCCACCTCATTGCAGGAAGAGTACAATAGAAGAAGCTTGTATCTGTAGCATAAAAAAGCCATATGTCTGTTTCAGTATGATACAGTTCTGTCTTGGATTTTTTGTTATGAATATTGACATTCCCTAAGTTAAAATCAAAATCAGAGAGACAATGGTGCATCCTTATTATTATTTTGTTTACGTAGTTCCTCCTGCTCTAATAGTTGGGCCTTTTCAATTATTTTTGCCAAAAAAGATGAAATCACCACTTCAGCCTTTTGTTTCAAATAGTTGAAAATTATGAAACTAACCTAAAAAATATATAGAGAAGCTGAGTGGAAAATTGAAAAATCTGTAGCAGCCCATGGTGCTGCGTAAAATAATTGGCATTAATTGCTGTTTGGAGCAGGAAATAAGTGATTTTCAGTTGATGTTGCACAGAAAATAAGTTAGTGATAATTGCTATTAAATGGGTATAATTGTAAAAAAGTGGTCAATGAAAAGTATTGAGCATGGAAAATTTTTCTATTAAGGGAAATTTTTCGTTAAATGCCTTGGTATTCAGCATGTGGACCATTTATCCACAGTCATCTCACATTTTCTGATAGGTCATTTCAACCTGATTAAAGAGCACTGTTAGAGCACTCCTGCACTTTAGAATTGTATTAACGTGCTCTCACTGAGACAGAGTCCCTCAGGCGCTCAGTTAATTGTAGTCAATGCCCACTTTCAAACCTCAGCCACTGTCCACACTGTAAATCTTTGCACTTGCCCTAGTGTGGCTGCCTTAGCTCCAGCTCCAGGACTCTGGAGGAGAGGTGGGGAACAGCTTGAGCTTGTTCGCTGTGGTACTGTGGGTCTGCGTTCTTCACTCTGCCACCAGGGTGGCTGGCCTGAGGCTTCAGAGCTGAACTGAAACAGCCAGTCTTCTGGCACACATTGTCTAGCTCTTTCTCCACACTAACTTCTGGTTTGCTCAGTTACCTCCAGAGTGGATAGGAGATGTTCAGAGTTTTCACCTTGTGCCCAGGGGTGTCTCCATGCTGTGTTTCACCTGTCAATAGAGGTCAAACCCACTGAGGCTGGTCAGGACTTCTAAACCAAAAATGCCCTCTCATTTCAGTTTTGAGATTCTTTGCTTATAATTGTTCTCCAAGATACCATAATTGTTATTCACTGCAAAGCTAATATAGGCCTTTGCTGGGAAGAAAGAGCATTTAAAATCTTTACACTTTTTCTTTCCAAGCCACAATGCTTCTTTGACCACCCATTATTCCAGGTAACCATTAGATGAGAGGCTTTCAAATCCCCAGGCTTGCAGAAGCCAACAGAACTAGAACAGATCAGCTGCATGGGGCTGTTGACTTTAGAGATGTTTCAGTGATAAATGCCTTGCAGTGTTTCCTGCAGAGCTGTGCTTCAGTACAGTCCTTACCACATTTGGTGAAATAGAGGGTGGGCAAGAAATTTAGCAAGTGGGTATCAGACTGACTGCAGATAATGCAGAATCAAAAGATACCTCAACAGCTATAGGGCTATAGTGCAGAATGATGCTTCTGCTGCCCTTTGGCTTGGGAAAGGAGAACCTGCTCCTATAACCAGTTGAAGATCCCTTCCTCTTCAAATACTGTTTTCTCTGTTTTACCTTGAGGTCAGGATTCAGTCCTGAATAATTTTGAACAGGAAAAGAGTGGTTTTTGCTCAAGCAATCCAATTTTAAGCTGCTCAGTCTGCAGTTCTTTTCACACATACCCACTCTTCACATGCTCTTGATGATCTGCAAATAAACAAACAAAAAAATCAACAGCCACCAGTTGTGAGTTGGCCAGCCCACTCTGTTGGATTGCACTGGAATTGTGTAGGCACAGGGATATTAAAAGAACTGTGTTGAAAAGGTTTTGTGTATAAGGCTGAACCTAGTACAGAAAACGTATGTGATTGTTATTGCACAGAACTGGATTACACAATTAGCTTAGACAGAAATAACAGAGCCTTTTAAAAATTCACTTCAGTCTCATTTTTTTTATGAAACAGAGAGATCCAAGGGCAAATAATCAAAATGGGAAGGAAGTACCTAGATCCTGTGATGAGCACCAGACAGCTCAAATTCCTGTCATCACACAGAACTCCTTACAGGACCAGAGACAAAACACAGACCTGTAGTCTAAAGGTTTAAAATTCAAGGCACAAATTAGAGGCCAGATCTCAATTCCTTATGTGATCTTGGCTTACCCTTGTTGCCTTAGGAAATCTTGGATTTTGCTTACAGTATTGTGGCATGAGGCTTCAGCAAAAGCTCCAGCACAGATGTTGATGTGTAGTGATGAATTCAGATTACATTTGGACTAGGATCAGAATCCAAACTTCATGAAACTGAGGTACGTAAGGGTCCAGTGTTGTGGTTTTTAGCCTCCTTTGCTCATTGGATTGTAGCTTTTCTGGAGAAGCATCCAAATCAATGTGTACATTAATGATGTAGAAAACATGAAAGGTAGGTTTTCTAAAGTGCTCTACAGCTGCATTTTGAAAGGTGTTAGTATGTCAGTGGCTGCCTAACCAGAATTGCAGAAGTACCTGGCCACTCGCTTCTGACTGATTTCCTCTGAGCTTTTTAAATTTCATTAAGCATTAGCTAACTTGTTTAAGTTGCTAGAGATCTTTAAAAAACAGGCCCTGCTTTTGTTGGGAGGGCACATTTCACCCATCTGCATTGGGCATAAATTTATAAATTAGATCTTTCTGAAAATCTTACGCGTGGGATTTCCTGAGAGAGATAGCTGCACAGTGTTTGTAGCAACACTGGAGCTGGCTTCAATGCAAATGAGGGTGAAGCTGGAAACAGCACAGTTTAGTGAATGAGTTGCTACTGTTCGGGTCGCATATGGGCTTGGGTCAAGGCCATCCTTGGGATTGCTGGTACAAATTCTGATGATGAGCAGTGTGTGTGTATCTCTTTAGGAATGTGATGAGATTAATAATCTGATAGAAAGTCACTCAGGAAGGCTAGTACTTGCTACATTTTTAGCAGGGCAGAAATCCTGAGAAATAAATCCTGAGAGATCTCTGTTTTCCAGATGCTCCTTTCAAGTATATGGTAGAAGGCCAGGCAGGTTCTGGTTTTATTGGAGGCCATTCACCTATCCCTAGGAAATGTTGCCTATTAATTTGAATGTGGCTAAGATAGCTAGTGGACTAAAAACTGCTTTCTTTTCTATTTAATTTTCTCTGCATTTTCCTGTGGTGCAGTATCACTGTAATTCACATATGAATGTTAGTTTGGATGGTGTTATTGTTGCAAAAAAGTTTAATAGGAGCCTGAGGGTGTATAATATTATTGAAATGAAAGTTTTTTTGAAACTCATATTTCAGAGCTCATTAACTTACACAGTTCTGTGGGGGGTAAGGATCAGTAAATGAACAGCAATTATCTATAATCTGCTGTACATGTGCTGGTGTCTTCCTTAGTCTCATATCTAGGTCTGTATCTAGATAGATAACCATTATATATTCATACATATGGTGCAGACAGAAAATTTATCTTTTGACCCTTTTTTAACACTGTACAAAAATATAAAGTCAAAAGATCACAGCACACATAATCTTTGACTTGAACTCCAAGTCAGAGTCAGAACTGAAAGTCTCAAAGCTCAAGAGCTGGGCTACATGGGTAAACTTAACTCTGCCCTGTAGTGAACCTGCCAGTGTGGCTGGCATACACTTTGCTCAATCGCAGACTCCATGCCTGTGCTGTTGCTACAGATCTTCAGCCAGGAGTTCGTTAGTTTAGGCCTACAACAACATTTATCAGTGGCAGTGCAAACCTTAGTATGACCTGTGAAACCTGTCCAAGGAGTCAAGTGGATTGTCAGGCCTGTACTGCACCCTGTGCTGCTGAGGCTTCACTGTCAGCAATATTTATGTCAGCTAATTTAGAGCTGTTTCAGGATGATGACATATGTCACTCTTTGCCTGCTATCCTAAGTTAGCCAGCTGTGGTAAAATGGATTCTGCCTTAACACTTAGTTTTAAAGGGTTAAATAAAGAGTCAGACTAAACATGCTTTATAGTATAAATAGGTTTAGAACTTTGTGAAATCAAAGCCAGTGTTGGCCTGAATACTTAAAAACACTTCTCGCCAGCAAAGTTAATTTTCAGTTCAGAATTCATCTTTCTTTGGTAATTAGTTTGGTTCTACATCTGTTTAAAAAAAATGTAAGTGCTGGAATTTTTTTCTGCTTATAGATACATATATACATTTGTCTCTGCCTCTTCTTAGAAGAACTTGAATCATTTCTGCTGAAGCTTCCAAAACCAGTGACCTTTATGTAAAGACAAACCTTAGAAAATAGCAGCTCAAAAGAAGAAAGTGTGAGAAAACTGGGTAGATGAAAATAGGGAGGGAAATAGGAATTTTTGCTCCACTGATCCAGGAGTAGCTGCTCAATTTATTCCTGACTTGTGGTGGCCCAGATACCAGTGGTGGACACAGTACGAGAACCTGCTGAATATTATACATAGACACTGAAGAATACTGAGACACAGTACACTGTGACTCACAACACTAGGAGTGAATCTCAAGTAGTTTGTAATGGCACTGCAGCTCTGACATATGGAAAAGCCTGTCTTAGAAATTTTTCCTTATTCTAAACTTCATATTGTAATTTATTAGATGTAACCTTCCCTCAGATTCACTGCCTTTCTATTATTTTCCTTTTACTACAATTTTGGTTCTAGAATTTCAAGAGCTATCTACAGATTTGGCCCTATGGCTCTGCTACTCTGTGCTTTCCTCTGCTATGCCTCCCCTCTCTTGCTATTCTGTTTTCCCATAAGACTTTCCTCTTTGCTGCTGTTCTGCTTCCTTAACCCAGAATCTCTTCCTCTGATGTTTTGCTCTTCTTGCTCCCTTGGAATTCATCATCTTCTTGTCCTACAAGACCTCTGCTCCCATTGTTTTACCCTGGAGGTTTCCTTGCCCCCACTCCAACTCCTGGCAGGATTAGGGAGCACTGTCTGCAAGAATGCCTTCCATCTGCAAGTTTCAGCAATGTATGCCCAAGGCAACTTGGAAGGGATTGGTTTTTATTTTAAAACACTATTTGGGAGTAATAAAAATTCCCGATTAAGTTTTTCAAATAAAAACATAAGAGTTGTTAAAGGAATAACCCTAGGGTTTCATTATTTCTCTTTTTTTTAACATACAGTAGTTCACAGTGAAGATGTTATACCCATTCAAGCTCCACGTGCCCACATCACCACTCCCAGAACAGGTAATTCCATCCAGACGTATAGGCACCTGCAGTGCACAGCACAGATCGCTCCCGCTGCTCTGCATTGTACAAGCCACTGTGAGGAGTGGGAAAGGAAAAAGCAAGACTGATTTCTGAGATCAGGCTGGAATTTCTTCCTTTAGCTGGCATCCCAGTGGCAATGTTGATAGAGTGGTTTTCTCATGACACTGGAATTGGGACAATCCATTTACACCCTTGGAGGGTACAGGGACTGCAAGAATTTGCTCACTTGAGTGTACTGATGTTAGCAGTATCATCGTATATACAAGTGGCACTCAACGTGCTGGTAAGTATGTATGTTCCCTAACAACAACAAACTGAACTAGTCCTTCTCTTTTTCTTCTTGACCCTTTGCCCACTCCAGGTTTTCTGTTTTTTTCCCTTCCCTTTTTCTCATTTTCTTCCCACAGCTGCTGGAAATTTAACAAGAAAATTTCCTTTCTCCAGACTTGTAGCCAACTGTAGCTCTTTCAATTGCTTTTACTCAGGGCTATGACAACTCTTCACTTTGAATTTTTATTAAAAAAGCTTAAGGTGGGATGGGGAGTTCATACTCTTGATCTAACTTTTTAAAATAAAACTGTGACAGTTCAAAGCCAGGACAGCTGCTGGTAACTGCCATTCAGAGTGTTGGCTGTCAGTCTGATTTTTAAAATGACTGCTTCCCTCTTCCCCACCCACTGTAATAACTTCACATTCAACATTGAACCTCAAAGCTGTGATGTCACCCGGGGGCTGTATGTACAGCAAGTGCCGACTTAAACGTTACTAGGCTTTTGAAACCAAATAATTGAAAAATCAGTTCCTTCTTTCTTTTCTGTCAGTAAGACAGCAACACCAGCGCTGAAAAAGATCTGCCTGTTGTCAAATCAGTGCCAAGGATGTGAAATTAGGGCCTTCTGTTTTTTTTTGCTGTAGTTTCTGGTCTGTTTAAAACCAATGTAATAAATTCAGATCCAATCTGAGTCAAGTGTTGGAGCTGGTGCCAGCTCACCAATTGCTGTAGGATGGGCACTGAGTTCTGAGACTAGGAGGGAAAAAACCTTTCTAGCCTTTGTGTAGGTATATATGTACTATTTTCCTGCTTATGCACATACATATCAGGAGCCAAAAACTGCCAAATGTTACAAATTCCAGGCTTGCTCTCTTACTGGTGAGCTTAGCTGTACTTATAGTAGTTTGAATAATCTCCTTGGTATATAGTTTACTCAATAGATTTGGCCAGTACAAGCCTCGGTTCAGACTCAGATTTCCCCAGACGTGATGATAGAGGGAGGCTATGATTAAAAATAATACTAGGAGCTTGCTTTGAAGTTTTGAGCCTGTAATGCTCACGACCTTGGGCAGCCCTGAACAGTATAAAGAACCATTCTTGCAAACTTCTATCTTCACAAGGTCAGCCCTTGCCTAGAAATAATGTGATCGCTTGTACATGCAGTGAAAAATGAACAGGAGTTTGGTGTTATTTAACCAAGTTTCTCACCCAAATACTTGAAGGAAAAATGGAGTCGTCTTCCTCTGAGATACTGAAAGGGTTAATTTGTTTTGTGAGTGCCTGATGTAGCTGCTGCTGCAATTATAAAACCAAATAGTCTCCTTTTGGAGAACTATTAGCATTGGCAATGACATCAAGCACCAATTCATCAGGAGCCACACTGTCAACTTCAGTTTGGTAGTGCAAAACAAACAGAAAGCTAAGATGCTGTTCTGGGGAGAGGAAAGAACTGCTCTGGGGAAGGCATTACATTATGGGCACCTTTTTCTTTTAACAATAACATTTAATAGCCTTTTAAAGAGCATTTTCCCCATTCCCCCAAGTAATTTCTTGGCAGGCAGTTAAGAGAAAGGAAGAAGTTTTTTTCTAAGGGCTTTTATATGATACTAAATAAATCTAGCAGGCTTCTGAACAACAAACCTCTCCCCTGTGCTGCCCAGACTGTCTCTTACCACCAGCCCTAGAGTGGCCTGATGGTGTCTGACTGGTAAGTGCTGAGAGCATTACCAAACCACACTGAGGGCTAAGCTCTCCAGCGGATGCCAGATGGAACTGGCATCAAGTTATTATTATTATTTATTAATTATGCACCTGACTAATGTGCAGAGCAATTTAAAGCTGTTAAAATGCACATAACAAATGGAAAACAGGAGGCCTTTTATCAAAGAATGTGTCTATTCTCCAGGGATGAACACCTCCTCCTAAATGGAGAAGTTTTGTCTAAGTCAAGGCAGAAGGTGATGGACTCCTGGTCACTTCAACAGTGTGCCTCTCCCTCTTTCTACACTAACCTTACAAGCCCTGCTGTCATATATAGCACGTGGTGGAGGGTTGGAGACTGCTGAGTTTGCCCTGCTCCTTTACAAAGCATGTCCCATGTGTATAAGGGACCCTCATTAACTTTTCTTTCTGGATTCCCTTGGTGTTCGTGGGGGAGCAGGCAGAATTTGTCCTTGAATATGAAATCTGGTTCTACAGCTGAAAGGAGGTGGTAGAACGCTGGAGCCACAGATCAACGTTGTGCATATGAACCTGTTTTTTAGGAGCATGCCCAACGAAAGAAGAAATATGAGCAGCTGTTCACCGAGTGACTGAGAGGTGATAAAGAAAAGGCCTATTCTTGCAACTAAAGGTAGCATTAAGCTTGTAGGGGTCAAGGACTAAGATGTGGGTCCTTTTTCCTTCCTCTATGATGCTGTTGCTTGTGTAACTATAATTTGGGACCTCTCATGTTGTGGGGCTTAATAGTGTTTACCCCTAACGTCGCTTTCCCTGAAAGCTGAGAGTACTCATGTGAGCAATGGGTAAGTAATGGTTAAAGGAAGAGCTGGGTTGAGGAACAAGACGTGCCAAGAGTCAGAAGACATCAGATCAGAGAAACAAGCAACAGTAAAACGGTGGAACTTCTCTTGCCCCCTCTCCCACATTTTTTCCTGAAAATTTCTGCTCTGCTGTTTATTTTTCCCCCTGAGCCCTCATGTGGGCAGGAGTGCGGTTGCTGAAAGGATCTAGGAGTGGCTGGTATGTAGCAGAAAAACCAATGCAGAAGTTTGTGGGGCTGTTAGCAGCAGCTTTAGGAAACATGAGTAAGGAGTCAGAAAGAAAAAAGTAAATCTACTTGTCTGCTCAACATCAGTCTTGGTGAGACAGACAGCTTTGTACTGGAGCCAGGATCCCTTGGCCCAGCTGGGACTGACCCTGGTTTGGCTCCTGGGTATTTCTTACTATTTTGACCTTAACTGTTAGCTTGCCTGAGGGACATTTTTGATACTGAATTTAAAAAATAAACAACAGCACATAATACTATATTCAGCCTGTGAACTGGACTGAATATTGTGCTGACGATCCAGTTCTTGACATTTGCATGCCATGGAGCTATGTAGTGCAATGCGATATATATTATTCATGCTCTCATGTACCTCATTTTCACTCTGTGTGACAGCACTTCTAGGATCAAGGTTCAGCACACTTCAATGGACCTGGAGACTTTATGGTTCTGATGTCTGGAAGCAAAACAGAAAAGAAACATTTGGGATGTGAGGCGTCTTTTGCCCAATGAATTTTCTCTAGATCATGCCGGTTAACCAAGTCTTTGGTCAGCATGCAAATAACAATATCTTTGGCTCAAGCATGCACTTTAATTACAAGGATTCAATTAATGTAGATTAATGTAAGATTCAATTAAAAAAGACCTTAGTTAAAGCAATGTGTATAGCTGTGTAGAGACTTTGATCTTTCTAAACTAGACTTTTCTAGCTGAGTTTAAGACATTTAGGCCAACGTGAAACAAGGTGCTTGCCAATTAGTAACAGGGGCTTAGCTCATCCTAGATAAACTGCTTTAAGTAAATCAGAATAAGCTTGTGAGAAGATAAGGACTAAATAGGTCAGAGACAACTGGTGTTGACTTAATAGATTTGCATTTCCCTCAGAGTTAGTTTAGAACTGATGCCCTCACGCTGTAGGGTGCCTTTGCTGATAGTGCTGTTTTTCAGAGGAGCTATAAAGCTGAGTTCCTGACCAACTATAAAACCCCACAAGATACTCCCTCCTCTTTATTTTGGCCTGCTTCTATTTTGAATAAAATTTGTGTTAGGGATGTCTAAATTTTAAATCAGTGAATTAGGATGTCTAAATTTTAAGCCAGTGATCCTGGGTGCTGATCAACAAGTGCATGTCACAAATCAAGAAGATGTTGAAAGGATGGCTTTAAGCTGATTTTGTTGCGCTCTGCCCCACTCTAGGAATAGCATGGTGTTGAGTCCCGTGTAACATCCATCCAGGTGGCTCTAAATTATGCAGGCTGCCAACAGCCCTTTGTAGCTAGAGAACATGAACCTCCTCATCCTCTTTAGCAGGCTGAATCTGCTTTAGGGGAGGAGCGCACGTAAAGGTGCTGTGCTAATTCCCTGTGCCCCGACAATCCTCCTGTAGGGGATGACTTCTCTTTATCCTGGCTGTGGGGTTGCCCCCACTGTTGCTGTAATTGCAGAGCATGCCCAGGGAAGGCTTGTACTGATCGTCACTGAGAGCACTGCATGGTACTGATGCCAGTGAGCTTGGGATCTTTTTGTGGGGTAAATTGACAGTGCGTGACAGAGATTCAGATCCCGTGTTTTTAATTTTCATTTTATATCAAGCAGGTATTTTGCTGTTCTCTGTTAAGCAGACTCAAATGGCTGTTTCAGCGGTGATAAATACGTGCTTAGTGGTTTAGTACCTTGTTTTTCAGAAGTGCATGTCAAAGAAACTGAGCGGATGGACCCTCTCTTCCTGCCCCAGACAATCTCTTAAAGAGACCGACCATGGTGTCACACTGCTGACCAAATACCAACTAATCATTGATAAGGCTTCTGAAAAGCAATATTACATCATTATCTTCTCATACACAACAAAATTGAGGCAGAGAAGTTAGGTCACTTGCCTAAATCTGTGCATTAAGTGTCAGCTAGGGGTGTGATCTCAGAGCTGCTGGGAATAGGAGCCCATGACCTGTCTCTTAGACCATTTTACTTCTGTTGAAAAGGTTATTTGACATTTGCATTCAGCTTGCAAAATGCTCTGGTTCCTGGCAGATTTAAAGCAATATGTAAAACATTAGGCTGAGATGTAAACAAGAAATTAAACCCCTACACCCAAAGCCACCAAGGGCTAATCTGTGTTGGCAAAATAACACACTGCAAGCAGTGTAAACAAACCCTTGGTTTTTGGAGACACTCACTTTGTATGATGTGTATATAAGAGAAAAGAATCAGGGTCTGTAGGAGGTCAGACACTCAGAGATATTTGGGCTTATTCCTTTCTCTCATTGTGATCCCTGTACTGTGGTTCTTTGTAGACTCCTATGAAGATGAAAAGTTACACCCAGTGATCATTTTGAATTAAGAATAGTTGCTATTATTTAGCATAGTGACATGGACAGCATATCAAAGGAATTTCTAACTTTGTAAGATAGAATTGATGACAAAAGTCTTTCTTGAAAGCTAATTGTTTCAAGCATATCCAAAATTGTGCTTGCTTTGCCCGTGCTATTAATCAGAGGGTGGAAGCCAGTCAAGTAAGAAACATTGGGTGCAGCGTGCTGAGCTTCTGGGGCAGATTCATTAGCCCATGTTAGTTTTGCTGAAGTTTTGGGCAGGGACGGAAGCAGAGTGCATGATTTCACTCTGTTAAGAAGCAGCTGTCATCACTATCACAGGGACAAGGGTCCAGTCCTGAGACATGGGCTCTGCTAGATGCCTTTCCTGTTTGTCCCAGACTTGTTCCCTGAGAGTGCATACATACCCCATGGGAGACCCTGCCTGGCACTTGGTTAATGGAGTACTCTCGTGCAGGAGGCAGCATTTCTGCTGGTCACTTTATACTGATGGTAATTTACAGGGGAATCACTGTTGGGTATTTCTCATTGCTAGGAGTTCAGTCCTACCAAGGCATGAGGTGGGGTGAGCAGGCGCTTGACTGATCCTGGAGAACCACTTGGCTTTCACAGTGAGATGTTGCAATGTGCTGTGTAATTGTGCCTTTACTGACCACGTTTCCTTTTCATATTCTGGTAGTGAGATGTTGCAATGTGCTGTGTAATTGTGCCTTTACTGACCACGTTTCCTTTTCATATTCTGGTAGTGAGATGTTGCAATGTGCTGTGTAATTGTGCCTTTACTGACCACGTTTCCTTTTCATATTCTGGTAGTGAGATGTTGCAATGTGCTGTGTAATTGTGCCTTTACTGACCACGTTTCCTTTTCATATTCTGGTAGTGAGATGTTGCAATGTGCTGTGTAATTGTGCCTTTACTGACCACGTTTCCTTTTCATATTCTGGTTCTGACACATTGCTGGGTGTCAGGATGAGGCCTCTGCGCACTCTGTTCTGTTGCGCCTAGTCAACTTTGCAGGCTATGATGTGTGCCACTGGAATACCCAAGGTAGTTTTGTGCCAGTAAGTAGTTATGGTGCTATGTGATTGTGTGACTAGTTATCCTTCAGTGTTACCATTTACAAATAAAAATTCAGTTACCATTTCCACAATGAATCTTGTCACCTGTTCCAAACTTTGTCCCTTTCCATCCACTCATTGCTTTAAAATGTCAGAAGTTATTCCCACCGGTGGGGCTGCTGCTCTACTAGGACACTTTCAGTCTTGTGGGTCAACACCTCTCCATCTTCTTCTGTTTATATCTATCACAATATTCTTTTGCATGTAAGTTTTAAGTTCACTGTTATAGTTACGTGTTTCTACCATGCTTAGGAAGAAAGGATTCATATTTAAAATAATAATAATAAAAAACCACAATAGTAAAAATTCTTGTAAGAATCTGGCCATGCTGATAGTCATGTCATAGGATGCAATTGAAATTCAGTTTATCTTTTTTTTTCCTTGTTATGAGTAATACTGGAATATTTCTAGGAATAAAGTATAAGTAAAAAAGCATGCCAATGAGGGGTTAAAAATATTGTCTTTTGGTACTTATAATAGGAAGACTTTTCTCAGTTCTGCAGGCAGGCTCGTATCAACTTTGAATTCAATTTAAGGATTGAATTTAACATGCGTAACCCACTGGGTTTGAAACTATAAAGGGACTTAAAAATGTACAACAGATAGGACCTCAGAAGTCTAAAGGATCCTTCACAAGATGAAAAGTATTTTATGTTGTTTGAGATACAGTAGTCTCTGAATTACACTTCAAAAAGCTTAACACATCCTTAAAATACATTTACAAGGGAAGATAATAATGTACAGTTTTAAATTTAGGCAGTGCATGTTCACCAATAAAGTTTCATCATCTTGAATAATTTAAGCTAGTGTGGATATTATCATTGAACTTAAAGAGAAAACTGAAAAATGTGGAGACCCCTGCTTAGTGCTGATGACTGTGTAATGCTGTGAATGGTTGTAAATTCTTTGGGGAATCCACTGATGCATTCTTCTTGTATATTTATAAGAAAACTGTGGTATTAAAGTTTCATTTTCTTCTGTTTTAAACCTAAGCAAAAATAGGAGTATAAAAGCCATCGAGGAATGCAGAAGTATTACTAATGTTTCAGAAAATGGAATTATTAACCATAACACAATAATGCTCAAGGCCGGCTAGATGTTGCCTACTGATCAGCCCGCCTTGAAATTATGTTTATTTGCTTAACTGAGTTTTTGGTTTATATTCTGTGAAAACATTTTTTTTTTTTCCCTGTGCGTGAACCCAAAATTGCTTAGTCTGTGTCCTTTTCCCTCGGATGCGATACCATAGCAGCAGCAGCAGAAGCACACGCAGTTGCTAGCTAGGTAGCTTATTATTATGGTCACACTCCAGCACACAGCATACTTGTTGGAAGTTTCCAGAAATATTGCACTGCAGTCATTTTCCTTGCCGTTATGCTAATGGAATCAGGAAAATCAATTGTCCTTAAGGAACAGGGGAATGAGATGTGCTGTAAATGCCACAGGATGAGTGATTGGTTGATTGCAGGGATGGTGATTCAAACGCGCCTCATCTCTACATTATCCTGATGAATTTTTATGGCCCTGCCTTTTTTTCTTCTATAGCTGTGGAGGAAGGTTTATGGCTTGCAGCTTTTTAGTTGATTGAATGCAGCTGGCATTGTTGCAGTGCAGAACAAATAGGTACTTTTTCTTTACAGCCTTAAAAGTAGATTGAAGAAATTGCACACCAACATTTTTGCAACAAAAGCATTCTTAAAAATGCAGATATTTTATGAAATTACTTTGCTCTCCTTCTCTACTGTCAGTAATCTTTCTATCAGAATAAAGGACAAAAATTGCTTGAGATTCTAGAGGAACATAGCTCCAATTTTTTATTCTTATCACAAAGAAAGCTAACTAAGGAGTTTCATTAGTATTCATTTTAGCCCAATGTAATTTTCTCCTTCCTAGTAACAAAAAAAGAAAAAAAAAGTATGCCTGTAACACCACTGAACCAAAGAAGGTCATCCTAAGTATATCAGCATTTTCTGTAACTCTTTCAGATTGTATTCACAAGGTAGTAAAGATAACTGCTTCAGCTCAAATTATAATGGTTCTAGTTACAGAATATAGAACACTATATAATATAAAGGGTCTTATTTGATTGAATAAAACAACACCCATGATCAGCTCTGAGTGCTGAGCTGCTGACAGCTAAAACCAAACACATAAGGGCATTCTATTTATGTCCAATTAATTTGCTGATAATTTATTCTTCCACTATACTGTTTCCACATTACAATGTTCATGTTACGTAGGGAACCTTTATATGAGGCGGTTTTTTTCGGAGCTGGAAACTCAGCTTGTTTTCCCCTTTGAATTAGCAATCTTTAAGAGACATTAAAACTTGGGGTTACAGTATTTCCTTGCGGAGTTATGTAGTTACACCATCATGACTTTTGGAATATTTTTCCATTACGTTTTGCATAAGTTTAATATTTTCAAAACCAGGAGATCTATAATAGCTATGCACTGTGACATCTTTCTGACACAGCCATGCCTGTGCATTTCTAGCCTGATTTATAACAACTTCGTTATTCTTGGGTTGCTCCTAAACAGTGCCTTCCAGCCACATGATTACTTGGTAATAGTTATGGGAATCCACGAGAATTTAAAATGAGCTCAAAACGTTATTTCCATCTGTGCCTAGATCTGGTGATGGTATCTGTAGGTGAAAGAGTGTGCTATTGTTTTAAATACAGAAGGCCTGATTCACCACTGTGTTTAATCTCATATAATAAATTGCATCTGTGCGAAGCGGGTGCAAAATACCACCACTGATGTGATTGGGGAGTTGTGATTTGATTGCATTTTACACTCAGTTTGTATGGGTGTTAATATCAGCATGAGTGTAAGGAAATGAGGAACACTAAAATTAAAAGAAATCCCTCTGTATGGAAAATTAAATTCAAATTTATGGTGTTGTAAGCTTTCACTTTTACATCACTGAAATTGTAAAATGTCTCTAAGATTTGGATCAAAATCCTGTTTAACAAAATACTGATGTTCTAAAGAAGCATTTATGTGCAACAGATTATAGTACACACCTTGAGTAAACATAGGCTTAAGTAGGACACAAGTAACACGCAGTCCTTGTCCTGTGAATTTCACCTACTGACAACATTATAACGAGAAGCAGAGGTGCTAGATCATAGGGCTTACCTTAACAGAGGAAATGAAATATGATTTTTTTAGCATGTGATGACTCTGTTCACAGATGTCATGGATATTGATGACACTGTGTTTTAGTTTTTGCTGCCAGGTTACTGGAAGCAATTTTATTTTTATTCTTTTCATCCTGTTACGTCTGTTATCAACACTTGCCTACAAAATCTTCACT
Organism: Strix uralensis; assembly: GCF_047716275.1. Classification (NCBI taxonomy): domain Eukaryota; kingdom Metazoa; phylum Chordata; class Aves; order Strigiformes; family Strigidae; genus Strix; species Strix uralensis. The sequence goes on from NC_133979.1 coordinate 8,110,643, forward strand.
TGTGTTTTCTTCTCATTTCAGATACATACCCAGATAAAATTATTGTGAATTACAAATGCCCATTATTGAAAATACGTATTTGCCGGGTTTATTGTCTGTCAGATAGATTTGCTAGAACTTAATTTTATATACATAATATTGTTCTTTCCAGTGTCCTGGTTTCACAATGAAGCAATTTCCTCAAAATAATTTATTGGTAATTCATTAATGTGAAATGGTAATGACCTTCTCGGCTTATTTGTTAGTGATGTTTCTTTTTTAATCTGAAGCACATAAATGTAGTTTAATTAACACATTTATAGTTAAAATTGCAAAAGTTATTTGTGTTTTCTTTGGTCATAACAGATTTGATGTGATCTGTGTCAGCCACAGGGAAGCAGAAGAGCAATAGATACATCACAAGGGTTCGCTAGAACAGATTCATGTCTTCTGAAGCGCACGTGGATTCCAAGGCAGTTTACATTGATAATGCTTTAAGAATGGCTTATTATCATAGTTACACAGGCAGCGAGCCAGAGTCAGCTTTCTCTGACTAATACGAATGGTTTTTCTTGTTTATGTTTTGGTTGACCATCTAAGGGGATGCAAGGAAGTAGAAAGAAACCATTTTGAATGTTAATGAATGAGAGAAAATCACTGCTCATCAGATTACAAATCCTGCGCTCATTCTGGTGAGCAGCAGCCAGAAGATGTTCTTATGTCTGCTTAGGCAGTAGATAGATATTCCTGGTAGAAGTAAGAGGACTCTAACAGTCCGGTCTCCTGTGGACGTTTGCATTCTCAGTGCATTTATTTACATTAGTGTTTTTCGTGCTGTATTATGCCTGATTGAACCAAAGTCTCTTGGAGAGCAAAGTGCTTTTATTTTGACATTTTCACATGGAAGTCAGCCATCACCCCTTATAAGGAGAGTAAGCAAGATTTATGACGGGAATATTGATTTCCTTTATGCACTGTTATAAAATACATCTAAGCACAAAAGACAAGCTAGACCTCTTTGTTTGCTCCTTCTTGCCATCTGATGTCAGGAGTTGCTGGAAGAGCCTTGGTATTTTAAATCATAATGCAATGAGAAAGGCAATTTGGGATTGTCTATACATCTTTATATGTATATTTAAAAACCTTAGAGGGTGAGAGCTTTAGCAAGACTGAACAGAACTTTCAGCCTGTGGGAAGAGGGAGATGCCTTTCCAGTGGCCCTGTGGTACCTGTCTCTAGTCACTCAGCTACACCAGCTCTCTAGTCTGCCCTTAATGTGTTGTCTAGGCCAGGGCAGTTGTCTCCAGTGAAAGGAAAGTTGTCTGTGCTCCTCTGCTCCAGTGTTGGGAGAATGGACAGATCTGGGGGTTTGAGGACATGCATATGCCTTTCTACTCCTGTATCTGCCATGGGGAAGCTGGAGCAAGGGTGAAGCTCCCAGCTGTTGTTATTGGACCTATACCCTATCAAGGTGTAGCTGATCTGAACACAATACTTGGGCCTGTTTTCCCAAATTCTTTATGAACATGGTTTGTGTGAAATGTTAGCAGTGGTCACACTGAATCTGTGAGCTGTCTCTGGCTCCTGCTAATGTGACTGACAAGTACCTCTTTGCAATGAGAACATGATCGGTCCAACAGCCAAAGGTATGTAAGTTAAATCTTTCCAGGTTTTGAGTCCTGGTAATTCTGTTCCTTCACCTTTTGCTTCATTTATTATGGGTCTGATTTTTTTCGGGGTAAGTTCTTTGAGGTAGGAACAACATGGACACAAAGTCAAATAATGGTGTTAATAATACGGTGACTTTTTGCCATTTACCAATTTACAAAAACTTACTGAACACATCTAAGATAGCTAGCATTAATAATGCACAAACCACACATTTTCTCCTCCTTTCTTTGGATGTCTCCTTATTACACATATGGCTTGACCTTAAAAAAAGAATGAGTAATTTTTTCTTGTAATGGAAAATCTTTCTACTCTGGGTTTAAACTAAAAATAGAACCTAGATTAGAAACCAGAAACTGAAATTCATGATTGTTTCAAACATGTATGTATCATAGAGTGCTACGTGCCTTACTATTCCTTAGTGGAAACCACCAACGAAAAGTAGAAATGTCAGTTAACCTTGAAGTAAATTAATTTGGGAACCTAAGTACATCCTTTTGTGACTCTCCTTAGTTAAAGTGTACTATGAGAAGAAAAATAACAAAATTGGGAGAATCTGATTACTGTAAAGTAATCCCACTAGGGGGTGCAACAGAGTAAATTATTTCTTGCATGCAAATATGTTAAACTTGCTGAGAATCAGAATTATTCCTTGTAACTGAGCCAGGTCCAAGAGTGACTGAAGCTCAAAATGTGAAGTACTGTCTGCCTGCTACTCCTCGGTCATCAAGGCTAGACATCAAGGCAATTCTTTTAGTAACTAGGCACTACCTGAAGTAGAGAGCTTTATTCTGAATTGTTCACTTACAGCCTTTTTAGGGAAGTCTGTGTTCTGTGTGACAAGCAAACAACAGGATTATCCATATTTGCTCTGGAAGTAGATATGTATATAGTTTTAATATGGAAATATCTGATATGTATATTTTTCTGAAACAGACATGGCTCTTCTAGTCTTTTTTTTAATTTGGAGCTGCTATGAGTGGCAGACATACCAAGTAAGAGTCATTTGATGTTTCAGTTTCTTCCTGTTCTGTTTTTATCATGCTTAATTTCCATGATATGCTTTGATGCTGTGCACCCATTTTTTAGCTGTGTGTATTCCAACAGAGAAAGAAAGATTTGCTGGTATTCCGTGAAAAAAAAAATTAAATTAAAAAATCCAAATATAATTATGCAGTGGCATTCTATTTTAATGAAAGTTACAGATGGATACAGCTTCTGCTATCCAATAACAGCTGATGTGCAGCCAAGGTGTATACTGTACAAACATGTTAACAGTGCTGAACCATTTCAGTAAAAACTAGCTTTTTTTCCTGCAGCAGTTATCTGTAAAGTAAGTATTTCTGTTTTTCCTTTTGTTATTATTCTCTGCTTAGAGAAAGGCAGTCTCATAACTACATCAGGGTTCATATACAATTCAGCCAGTATTTTATGTACTTTTGTTGAACAAAGCTATTTGGAAAACAGTGCATTAAAAATGCAAAAAAATCTCTCAAAAAGCTGTTTATAAGTGAAGTGACTCGCAATTGCTTGCTGGATTTACAAAATTATTGACTCTTCTTAATGATGAAGCATCAGGTCAATTCAGGTGTTTTGGCTGCATGTTTGCTGCCAGGATTCCTTGGTCAAGGGCTGCAAAGGGGTCCTGCATGGAAAAGAGCAGTTCTTGCTAGTCTTTCTGAATACAAATATTTAATGAGAGATTGTGCAGATAATTTTGTAACACAATAATTGATTGATGTATGTATGTGCATGTTTGTGTGTGTGTGTATGAATAGCAGTTTCTGAGCCTCTAGCTATGTATGCTGTCAGAGAAAAGATAAGTTGAAATAACATGAGGGTCTGGCGTAAATTGAAGAAATGTGGGAAATTCAGTTAAAGGCTGAAATGTCATCTTCAATTCACCCCTGCTATACTTAGTTATTGCAGCACACTCGGTACATAAGGTCATCCACTGTTTGGAGTCTCGTCTAAGAGAAGGCACTATTATCTGTGATGCTCAGGTACAAGAGGATAAGTGAAAGATGATGTTTCAGCCCAACTTTGGAATTTTCCTGATTTCACTCAGTTTAAATGAGTCTTTTAATGTAACTTTGGAAGGTTTGTCCAATAACTGAGTATGCCTTTTGGATAATTTGTTTGTTTGTTTGTTTACACGAGTTTGCAAGCTTTTAATTTTGTGTTTATCACATCCATGTTTTGATGAGTTTGGGTTATCAGGGTCATTCTGATGACTGGCCATAAGTGCTACGGAGGGGCCATTCTTCCCTGAAGTACTTTAATGGTGATTTGGAATAACCATGAGCTGGTGTTAAACATGCAGCTGGGGTTTCACTGTCATTTGAGCAGGCATTTATTACATTTTTAGAAGGATTCCTTTCTCAGGCTGAGCTTGATCCATGCGATATTAGCTTCTCTGGTGTTCGGTCTGTGAAAACTCCTTGCAGTCCACTCTGTTCAGCGGCTGCGACGCCAAGCATGAGGTAGTCCAGAGGGAGATCTTCTTTCATCCACAACTGCATAATGTCTGGTTGGGCCAAGGTCCTCTGACAAGCATTCTTAAGAGTGCAGTTGCTGGGATCAGTTAAGGTGCTTGGATATCCCGGTTTCACCCCATATCTATCTTCACACGGGGATATACAAATTCCTTCCTGATTGTATCAGAGCAGACTTTAAAGGACCTTTTCCCTATGATTCTGGAGGCTCTGAGGGGATGGGCAGTTCTGCTTTAAAGGCTAGACTGGGGTGGCTGACCTTGTTTCCCTTAATCGATGAGAAAGGAAAAGGCAGTGGCTGGGATAAATGCCTTGCCCTTGCTTACAACAGAAATGATCTGAGAAGCCAGGAGCAGCAGTAGAAAGCTCAGCAGCAGCACTTCATACATGCATACAGAACATCTGTGCTCAACACTAGGACTGTTAAATCGTTATCATTTATCAATTTCACACTTGATAATTGGTTTATCTTTTCATTTCTGTTTTAATAAAGCCTGGCCTCCCACATTTCTGGCAGCCTTTGTTCATTCATGCCCTTCCCTGCCCTTTCCCCCATTACTGTCCTTCAGTTAGAGAGGTCAGGGAGGCAGGTTTGGTGTGCCACATAACTGAGTAACTAGAAGAGTGTAAGATCAGGAGTGGAACAGTAAGGTCCTAAAATAGATCTGCTGCCAATGAAACACAACCTTTTTTCTTTCGTGACGTTCATTTTGGGGCCCTTACTCCCTCTTAAGCTTTGCTGGTTCAGCTGCATGTGGGCTGTGCAAAACGGGAACAGAAGCAAAACAAACCCAAACAAATAGTATAATTACCATTTTCCCATACTGGTCACAGGTTATGCTTACAACACAAAATTAATACCTCTGCTCTGTAATATAAAAAAGGGATCTAGGAGGCTTGTCATTTCTGCATGTTGTGGTCAAGCCAAAGAGCGATTTCAGGGGAAGTCACAGAAATCTGTGATCTTGAACTACCTGGTATTTTGAGTTTTCAAACAACTATTACTTCAGATGGCATATTGTTGTGCAGCTATCATGGTCAGGGCTAAAAAAAATCAGTTTGAAAGCTCTTCCAGCTTTTGGCACCTAAATCCTTTGGCATGTGGATTCATTTAGAATAAATTGACAGTCAGATCAGCAGACCCAATATGTGCTTCATTAAGTGTTTGACAAAGACATGTTAGGCAGTAATCAGTGGATGAGACTGTTGATGTTTTCTTAGTAGTAAGTAGTACAGTGTGGTACATGATACAGTGTTACTGGGCATCCCAAAAGGTTAACATCTGTCGTCAGAATTACTATACAGAATATCCTGCTGTAGATATTGGAGAGGCAGCTGCATTATCTCAGATGTGGCTGTACGGTAACCAAAGGCATGAGCTTACTTTTTACCAGGGATCTTTGAAACAGAATAATATGGCATGGAGCCAGCATGTTTGATTTTTGTAGAACTATATTCCTGCTATAATAATGGTGTTTTGTTGTTTTGCAGAAGGTGAACACAAGTATTGTGGTGCATATTTCAAATTGCTTTGCTTGTCCATGAGAGAATTTTTCTTTATGCAAATACTTATTGAGGTCATTGGGAGCTTGTTTGCATGTGGTCTGGTTATGTACCCTCGGGATTTGACCTTTCTACATCAGTCACCACTGAAATGTAAGCGTCTCCAGAAGAGTGTATGGCAACCTCCTCTGGAATAGCTCACTTCACAGTGGAGATGCAGAAAGATTCAAAACATCTTTCAGTGGGTAAGCAAATCCCACCCTAACCAGAGACAGATAAAGGTTATATGCCTTTGCCAGTAACTAAAATTAGTCACATTTAGAAAACAATGTCTGGGCAAGTGTTTTTTTCAGTAATTTTTAATGAAATAAAAAGATGTGAAGAGGTTGAATTTTGGCAATATGTGAACTGTACCAGCTATATTATAGGTCTGCTGGGACATCATCTGTGCAGGATAGTCACTTGCAGCTAAGAACTTGGCTTTGGGGGACTTTGCTTGTAACTCTCCCAGGCAGCAGGTTCACCTCATAAGGAAGTTTGAACTAGATGTTTAGTGAAGTATTCTGTAAACACTGAATACATGTCAGTAAAGTGGGTGCATTGATAGGCCACTGTCCAGATAGTGTCCTCTGTGATCCATTTCTGAACTGAAACTGCACATAGTATCACTGAAGGACGGGGAAGGGCTATTTATTAGACAGGTACCATCTAAACAAGAAAACACTGCAGTTTTGAAGTTCAGTGCCTTGTACTGCCTATGGTTTGTAGGACAAAGCCAAGGCACAGATGGGAGCTAGACTTGCAGAAAAATTTTCAGGATGGAGAAGCCAGCTTTGTCTTGAATAAACCGCATGAAAGGCTGTTTTCTTTGAGATAAGGTCTGGGACCAAACAGCTACTTTGCACATCTGAGAACTCCTAGTTTACTTACATTGCAAAATTCTAATATTATTTAGGATTATTATTATTATTAGATTTATTTTTTTAAAAATAAAGAACCCTAGAAGGTTTTTGTAGGTAAAGAACTCAGCTGTAGTAATTGGCAGTGGAAGCTCTTCATTAATTAGCAGATTTTTATTTTTTTTTTAAATTCTTATGTTCCTAAGTATAGTATCAATTTTCAGGGAACACATGGCAATCACTTGTATGTTGACATTTCCTAGAAAAATCAGTTGGATACGGTGTAAAAGGAACATTGTCTAATATGTAGAAAATTATTTGTGATTCTCTGAAATTTTAGCTCATTCTCCTGCTGCCCAATCTTTCTTCCTGCTTTTTTATTTTTCTTAAAAAAATATTTAAAATACTCTTATGGTACAGAATTTATGGGGTTTGAGACAGTATAGAATACAAATTTGCCATTGTGGCCATTTTCTGTAGTTCCTCCTGGGAGAGTGGCAGATGATTTGTTATCTCCACTGTGCAAAGGTTCTGGATGAGACATGTGGCTGAGGTTCCTGACACGTTTGTAACAAGTAGAGAACCTCATGGCACACCTGTGTGCAAACAATTGTGTGAAGAGATGCTCAGTAGTATCTAAATATCAATTTGGTCTGCCAGGAGTGCAGCAAGAATTGGCAGGTTGAGATAAGGAGAGGGTGATTACATATCTGGATGGGAATACACTGATTGACTTAGGAAAGCTGTCTTAGTTTAGGGAAATAATTGGCAGGTGTTTTGCCCTGTTTGCTGACTTGAGCAATGTAAGAAATGTTGAGAGCTTGTGAGATACCTGTAAAAAGTCTGTATGTCACAGACTGCATGACTAGCGCTCAATTCAAAGATAAATAAGAAAATGGTTTAGATAGAAGAGACTGTACAAGTTAAGGGGCTGTTAAGGAAGAAAAGTAGTTCATGATGGGAGGAAGAAACTGAAGAAGAAAATGTTAGGCTCTGCTTGAGTACACAAAGATGAAATCAGATGAAATGCCACATGTGAACATTTCCAGGGTGATTCAAGGAAGCCCCATTCAGGCAGGAGTGGCAAGAAGGCTTTGTTCAGTGCCAAGTTCACTTGTTGAAAACCTGTGCTGTGGGAAAATGAATGTGAAGAAGAGATGAAGAGATGTTTTGGCCGTGTGATGACAATATGCACATTTTAATTGTTTGACAAATTGCATGTAAATCAAGAGTAGTGAAAGGGATATAGGCTCAGTTTCAAAATTATCTGTCTCTGAAAATTAGGTCTTCACACCCAGAAATAGAAATCTAAGGCAGAGCCCATCGAAGCCAGTGCACAGGCTGTCAGCCCCGTCGTTCCATTTGGAACGCCTTTGAAAATGGGAAAATTTTGGTAGGGAAGAAATAAAGAGCTCAGTTATCCACTGCCTTTCATTTTGTCTTGTTGCCTACACAGATGCAGAATGCCAAATTTCTGCTGTTTCTCTGGCGGCGGCATGCATGGGTACACCCGCTGCTTCCTTTTGTTCAGGAGACCTTGGGACAGAGGAGAATTAGGCCCATGGCTGCTTTTGGGGTGTGCTGTGCACAGAAGATGTCATGTAGCAAACAGGGACGTGTGTCAGCAAAAGGCAGTGTCTGGCGCTCTGTAGAGCTGGGCGTTGTAGCAGAGGAGACCTCGTCAAATCAAGGATTTTGTTAAGCGAGAATGTTAAGTGAGCCAAAAGCTACAAGAACGTTGCTGTGGGCCCCATCTGGGAAAATGCCACAGATGAGATATTGTGGGAGTATGTAAGAGGATAAGTGGTAGGAAAAATGATATCTCAACATATATAAATCCTCAAAAATACATGAGGGTATAAAGTCTTAATATTAATTTCAGTGATATTCAGGGAATTTTTTTTAAAGTGGTACCTCTAGGGGCTGGAGTAAATAGTCCCCCTTAGTATAAACGTTTGATTGAATTCCCAGAGTGCCAAAGTTATTGGGTATCACTAGTAGTCTGGAGTTACATGAATGAAATAATGATTGGTGTAACTGAATCCAGCCCAGTGCTTCAAGGCACAAGCTGATCATTTGTGGACATCAGGAAGGAAATTTTCCATCCCTATGCAGGGTTGCTTAGTGGGTAAGGTACATCACAGAAAGTGTTTGTTTTGTTTGGTTTTTCATTTCACAGATCATTCAGGGCTGACTACCAAGTCATGGACTCATCTGTTGAGGGGAGTTATTACAAACAATCCTCAGGAGATCTTGCTAAAGAAAAATCAGTGAAAGAAGGTGAGAAAGATCTCACCTGTGTTAGTTTCCTAAATCCTAACTAAGGGCAACACTGTAGCTCAGCCTAGAACCTCTCTTACACCTCTGCATTTGTACACCAAAATCTGGGCATAACAAGGGCTGTTCAGACCAACCTCACAGGATTGGAGGGGACCGTGGCTGAAACCTTTTACTGGTTTGTACTGTTGGACAGCAATCAGGAGCTTAAATTGGTGTGGTCCAGCAGTGAAGAAACATTCAGGGGAAACCAGGGAAGGAACCTATGGCTCTGAGGCATGGCGTTTGGGCAGCAATTTTTAATTAATACAGTAATTGTAATTAATCCCTGGTTAAGTGAGCTAGACTGCGGTGCATCACTCGCACTGTAGTGACTTTTCCTGTTGCTCATGAAGGGCAGCTCCTCCGGAGCTGGCCAGGCACTGTGGAGTCACTCTGTGCGCTAAGAGCAGCCATGCAGGGACATTGTGGCCAGCTAATGTATGTTCACATCATGCTTTCCTTTCTACTGATTTTCTCAGAGGGCAAAGCCTTGGAAGTTAGTCTTGAAAATGCTGTAGACAGCTCAAGATGCTGACCCAACATGAGAGGTATTTCCTCAGGGTATCATAAAGGAAAAAATAAAACTCTCTCTTGAAAGCCTTCACAAAGAGAAGGAGAAAGATCTGAAAGAAATGTATTTCAAATAGAGCCCCTAATTTTAACACTGGAGTGTCATGTACATAATCCAGAAGGACATCTCTTCTACCCAAAAGGGCTTCACGTTCCTTCTTTTTTAAAGTCACATTCTTAGGTGGGTTATTTACAGCCTTTGCCTCCATGAATGACATTATTGATAAATTCCATAGCCATCGCCAGTAAGGAAATGTGTAAGTTAAGAGAAACATTTTACATTGAGCCATGAAAAACTTCAATATGAAACCTTTCCCCCCCTATTTTTAAACCAGGGGTACAGAATTCCTCAGGCACACATCTTTACTGGAAATTTTCCAGCCTGAGCCTCATTATATGGACCATTACTGCATTACTGTAAAATCTCCTATTGAGCCATTGTGATCTGCTGGGAAAAATACCCTGTTCAAGGTTTTAATCACAGCTGTAACCTCCAAGCAGACCGGAAAGGGACAGAGAGCCCGTGAAGAACACAGATCTTTCACCTAAAATGATCCCATTAGCGCACCCGTACCAGGCGGGTGGACAGCTATGTTTCCATCCTAGAGCGCCTTTGAGGCAGGAGAGAGGGGGTTTATAATGCACATTCCTGAGCCAGCTGGTGATCTGCGTTTCAGGAGAGCCGCAGCTTGCTAACACAAGAGGATTGCTGTTCTGGCTATTCTGAAATGAGTGTCAGGAAGTGGATACATTTTAAAAAGTGACTTGCGCTCTTTCCTGAGCCTGTAATGAGAGCAATCAGAAAAGCAAGATGACTCGTCAGAAAACATGTACTGCTAGATACTGAAGGAACAAATCTAAGCCTTGCATTTATTAATCTCAGTTACATGAGATAGACTAATGGATTAAATGCATTTGTAATGTAGTTGCCAGTTAAATTTTTCACTGACTCTGAAGATTGGAAGTTTTCCATATCTTCCTTGTTTAAATGTACATTTAAACCAAAAATGACGTTTCAGAGGGTAAGAAGTGATGGACTGGGGACAGATGTGTGTTTGCATATCATTTCTCAACATGCAGATGCTGAAGAGTTTGTCAGCAGTGAAATCTATGTGATGTAGGGTAGGAAAGAGTACCCTCACCACTGTGATGTATAGAGTGAAGGAGAGGGATGTTACGTCCGACTGGCTATGGACTCAGCTCTCAGCAAGTGCTTTTCTCAAGGAGTTTTGGTGCCTGGTTCACAGATTGTAGCTGTCATGGAGCACACATCACAAAGCCATGCATTATGAATGTGTCTGTCTTTTAACTTGAGGCACAGGAGAAGTACAAAGATAAATTAGGTCCTCCCTAAATGAAGGAATGGATGACTTTCTAAAGTCATACAAGACAAATCTCAGGCATACAAAGTACAAGCACCAGAGGCATGTGGCCTTGGTCTTTGCACGAGCTTATCTGGAAAATCATGGAGTTATATTACAGACCTTTCTGCAGTTTTGACTGCAAAGATTATATACTGGGAAGAAGTGGGGTTCTTGCACTTTTGATATATATAAGTGTTAATGCTCCTGGATGAGTCCAGAATCCAGGACCCACCTAGAAGCTACCTTTTGCTAATGCAGCCTTAGTGTGAGCACATTGATGATTGAAACTACCAACCGGAGCAGATCTGGGAGCAAAGGTGTGAGCAGTACTAATATATCTGCAGAAAACAGCAGTTAATTAGCTGACGGTGGTTTCTGCAACTTCTGGTTGTTCTTAACCTGTAGCAGCCTTATGAGCCTTTCTCTTATTAAGAGGTGACAAGGCCATCACCCTTGTAGGCATTTAGAAGCCTTGATTTCTGTGGGACTTAGGTGGCTCAACACTTTTGTGGCTCTGAGTCATAGTTCCTTCAGTTAATGGATTTCAGCTGCAAAACTTCTATTCAGTTGTGAATCAGATGACTTATGTAGGTATTGGCTATAAACAAAACACCTCATCTTGGTCGAAACCAATGTTTTTCTTCATGTGTAGTACCTCTAAAATCTGCCTGTAGCTTGTTCTAGTCTTCTTAAAATTATTTCTTCTGCATTGCAGGGCCTGTCACATGGAGAAACATCCTTCCTACTTCTATTAGTGGTGATGAGGAGTAATTAAATCTGTAGTACAGAGTGACACCATTTTTGTGGATTTTCTTGCAAGTCTAGGAAAATGGTGAAATATTTTCTCCTTTCTAGGCCCAGAACAGGACCTAGAAGTTGGCTAAACTCTCAGATTTCAAAAACATTAATCTTTGCTTAAACTCTAGATGCGACATCAGTTTTAATAAGGTACTCACAGACCTAAAATGAAAGTAACATTACTGTGATTGTTGGCTTTTGTTTAAATTTCTCTGGAATCACTCAGATATGGAAATATTCCCTTACAGTAAAGAACATGTCAGACATCATTTTGGTTTGTGAAAACCTGTAAGTGGTATTGACCTATGTACAAACAAAGGTGAACCTGTCTAATCAGCTCCATTCTCCAGCCAAAGGAAAAACAAAAAGACGACAGCTAATACATTAATATTTTAGTTTTAAGATCAGCATTTTATGCATAACTGATGTGATATAAAAATAAATACATCATTTTTAATTTGAAATACGTCTCTTCGCTTTTCTGTGGCAGGTTCACAGAATCATCTAGGTTGGAAAAGACCTTGAAGATCATCTAGTCCAACAATTGACCTAAAGTTTCACCATTTGTAGAACAGAGAGACTATAAACTTTGAGATGTTTTTTCTTCTCTGCCTGTATGGCAAAATTACAATGTAACTTTAGTCTGTGATTAAGGCTGTTATGTATGATGATAATATAAATAACATTCATCTATTCCTCATAGAGGACAGTGTACACAATACAGTGGGTATGACTACATGCTCTATCATGTTAACAAAAATAAGATGACAACTTTTCATTTCCAAATTTTAGTGAAGCTGTCTTTAAAGCAGAAGTAAACACAGATGTAAGATTTTCCTTGTAACCACAAGGTTTATTTATACACTAGAAAACTTGTTGATGATTACTATTTGTTTAAAAGTCTTCAGCAGTAATTTCTACCAGCTAAAGCCACACAACTGACAATGAGCAAAACTGAACTCGGCCAACAGGCAATTTATGACTCTATTCAGTGTTTCTGCTTTCTATGGGTAACAGCAAATGTCAACATGGATACACTCAGGAAACACATCACTTGACACCAGAGAGAAGGGTGACCTGACCCTTAATGGAAACTCTCTCCTTGCTACTGAGAAGTGGTTCAAGAAGTCACTGGACTTCATCTTGGCATTTCAAACACATTTACCTTTGCTCAAATGGTGGGGCCAGAAGGCAGGGAGGGCAGTTGCCACAAACCACCACACAATGCTGTATCTAACGTGTTTGAAGGGGGTTGTGAGGTTTTGTTCTTTGGGCAAGGAAGAATAAAACTCCTTTGGCAGCAGAGGAGTTTGGACAGTCTTATGAACAACTTATCAGGGCACAAGGTAGGATCAAAATAAAGTGACTTCAGGGGCTTGAGTGCAGACATGGCTCTCCTGAAGTGAGACTGTTTGCCACTGATAGCTCCTGTTGCCTGCTGATGTTGCCAGGCTCCAGGCAAGAAGTATATTCATAAAAGAATGTAAATTGGATCTCTCAGTATGTTCAAGTATTTAACTCACTGCCTGTGCTGGTCAAAGTCACAGTCTTGGGCAAGGACTACTAGGAACTGCTGCTTGAAAACACTTTCATATAAAACCACTGTAATGAGACATTGCTCTTGCTGAGAACTTGAGTCTTGGCTATGGTTTTTGTTTGCATGGATCTATTCAGAATCAGGACTGGCCTTGAGCAGCCTTCCAGGGGTGAGGGATCCAAGTTGGAGTCAAGTTTTAGGTGAGCTAGACAGTGTTTTTTGTGAATAGTTGTTGTTTTAAGCTGTGTTAAGGAGTTACAGGGAGTTCAAGGAAGGGTTAAGCTGTTTGCATACGCATAGCTAGAGACAGGATTACGTAGTTCTTGAATGACTGGTTTGATCAGCAATGCTTTACTCTCATGTTCTTTTGTTTGTCTTTTAAGAGAACAGAACAAAATGCTTTATAAACATTCACTTAATATTTCTTACAACATTTTAAAAATTGGCCTATTTTAGTATTTGAACTTAAAAAAACAAGTGCACTGAACTATCATTTGGTTATAAACTTCACTTTATCACTTCACTACTATGAGAAAATACCCCCTACACACGAATACCAATTAATCCACAGTTGTTTATAAAGTTCATTATGGCCGGAGTAGGTTAATACATTTAACAAATAAATGAACCACAAGACAAGCTGGCAAATATGGGATAAAGAAAATATGACAGTTTAGATTCTTTATAGAGGCATAAACCCCAACTCCCACCAAGATAATCATAAATAATAAACTTGCATTTTAATAAAAATGTGGTTTTGGAGAGATAAGAAAGTATATGAATTTATGTTAATGCTGCTTGTAGCAGACATCACTATGAATATTAAGAAAGTGCAGCTTATATTTTAATCACAGTTGTAATTTACATTCACAAAATATTTTGTTCCCTATGGTCAATTAGAAGGGTAAACATTTTACTTTAATTTTTCTAAATAAATAACTGAAATGAAATGTGTTTGTAAATTGTTGTGCTGTTGATCTTCCTCCAGGAAGTATTACCATTTTCAGGTAATTTGCAGATTCTTGTCTGGAATGGTTATTTAGACACTGACATTCCTCCTGTCTCTGGCCATGCCTCGATATCAGGGGAATATTTTAGATTACGACTATCCAGGTGCTCTGCTGCAAGGCAGTACCTCTCACTCAAATCTTTCTTTCTAAAGGAACATTGCTGCTTCATGAAGGGCGGGAGGGAAATGGTGAAAACCTTATAAAATCTGATCTCTGAATCTCCACTGTATCTGCACAGAAAATTTTCTTGACAGGCAGTTTCTTGGCATTGACTGGCTGTCAGCAGGAGCAGCATATCTCCTGAAAATGTGAGAGTCCAGTTCCTCACATGGAGTGCATGACATTTTATACAAATAGTTATGAATTCATTCTAAACCTGTTTTTAGTCAAAGCATGCTTAGCATTGTAACAGGATGAACATAAAGATCCAGTTCAACTAAGTATGGGGCAGTACTTGAAGTCTGTTAAGTCCTTGCTGATCAGATAATTGTTCGTTCTTGCAAGTAAATCCTAGTGAAGTTGGTTACTGGTCCAGAAGATGAAAGCCTATGTTCTGGTTTAGCTTCATGCCTATGATTCTAGAATCTTGGTTCAATTTTTACTTAGGGGGGGGAAAAAAAGATAACTGCCAGTCTACTGTGTACTGTATCTTTTTAGGTTCACTTCATCTTTTCCTATGTTTGACTCACTAAAACAAACTGAAATGAAGATGCAAAGAATTACAAAATGTGTATTTTGTACAATGTGTGCACCACGCTTTTTGATTGTAAAGCCTGTGTGATTTAAACATGTGCTTAAACACTTTGCTGAATTTTAACTTAAAAATTTACTCATGCAGTAATTGAAATAATTTTTATAAATGGATACTTTAATCACTATGCTATAGGACCATTCTCTGCCCAGGCCAAACAATATGTCATTATTTCATGCTGTGATGGGTTAAGATTTTGCCTTGTTCTATTTAAATGACCCATTGATAGGCTGTTAAGAGGAAGGAGATAGGGTTATTTAATTACTATTTTAAAGAAAAGAAGAGTCTTCTTTCTGGATATTATGTGAAAGAAACTGAAATTTATAACGCTATTCTGACAATTCCTTTGAGATGTCCCCAGGTGAACTAGGCAGGGGTATGCTTCTCTGGGACTAGTGGTATGTCTGGGGTAGAAAATAGATGGTTCTTAGGGTGTCTGGAAGCAGATTTAGGAGTTGAGGACAATAACACGCCAGACTTATAGCATAGGTCCCAAAAGGGACTAGGGTTCTTGGTGCTCAGTGTTGCACTACTTAAAATTGGATGCTTAGCTCTGGGAATAGAGTTCAAAAGTAAAAGCCAGGTGCTTGAGTTATCCATGCATGGGCTTAAAAAGAGTTAAAATAACAGACATAGTAATGGGAGGGAACTTAAACTAGCCAATATGTGGTGCCAGTGGAAACATCCAAAACCCTGGCTCTCTTCTATTTAAGGAGTTCTTTGAGGTCTGCAGTCAGTGAACTCTGTGAACAAGGATTCAAAGATGGTAATGCTTCCTACATTTAAAATGCACAAGGGGCATGGAAGGGAGAAGGACAAAGCAGCAAAAGACTTGTGATGAGAATGTTCTCAGAAAGAAGGAATTTAGGTTAAATTTTTCTCCAGCTGAGGAGATTCAAACATTCATCTCCAGCCTCCAATGAGAATACTCTTCCTGTCAGCAAATTGGCTTTTTTACAGTGGTAGCAAGGGATACCTTCTACACCTCCAACTGAAAATGGGCCAATGTAAAACCAATTATGCAAGAGTCATGGGGACAGAGAGAGAACAAGGAAGAGGAAGTCTATGACCTAATGGTTAGTACTGAAAAACAAGGGTGTAAGGACAATATTAGTATTTGAAAGGGTGGCCACAGACATACAGCTCGTTTGCCACTTGACATGCAGATACTTAAAGCTTTGCATTGATGTAGTCAAATAAAATTCAAAAAGTATCAGGGTATGAGTATGCAATAAATGAAGTCATCCAGGCATAGTAGAGTTATATTATTATAGTGATTAGTTTTCTGGACATCAAAAGAGACAACAGTGGAGCATAACCAAGGGGACTTTATTAACACAAATCTGCAAACATCTCCATAGGAGGACTATGCTCCAGAGTTCTCAACAACCCTAAATATGTATCAGGTAAGTCAAACCTATGCTTCCTGTGTGCCAGGGGAAGTCCAAAAGTTCCTGACCTCATTGCTGGAAGCAAGAACAAATAGGCACTGATTAGACTCAAGTTAAGTGTATTTCACCTGAGGGCTCATTAACTATAAGAGAAAGGGAATTGGGATGCTTTTTGAATGTAATAAAACACAGTGCTTGTACTGTGAAAAAATACTGCCTTGATGGCAAAAAATATATATAATGAGTTTTGTGCTAAAATTATAAAGATACACTTTAAGAAACAAATTTCCAACAAATAACAAGTAACAACTACAAGAGTTAATGTTAAGAAAGTTTGCAATTACTAATATGGATACCAGAAAATATGGTACAAAGCAAAAATTTAGCATAGTTCCAATGTATAGTTTAAAGTTATGCTGTAATTGGGTATGATGTTTGTTGTGGTTTAACCCCAGCCAGCAACTAAGCATCCCACAGCCCCTCGCTCACTCCCCCCTGTCGGTGGGATGGGGGACGGGGGAGTGAATTGGAAGAGTAAAAGTGAGAAAAATCGTGGGTTGAGATAAAGACAGTTGAATAGGTAAAGCAAAAGCCGTGTGTGCAAGCAAAGCAAAACAAGGAATTCATTCACTGTTTCCCATCAGCAGGCAGGTGTTTAGCCACCCCCAGGAAAGCAAGGCTCCATCATGCATAAGGGTTACTTGGGAAGACAAATGCCATCACTCTGAATGTCCCTCCCTTCCTCCTTCTTCCCCCAGTTTTATATGCCAAGCAGGATGTCATATGTATGGAATATCCCTTGGGTCAGTTGGGGTTGGCTGTCCTGGCTGTGTCCCCTCCCAACTCCTTGTGCACCCCCAGCCTACTCACTGGTGGGGTGGTGGGAGAAGTAGAAGAGGCCTTGACTCTGTGTAAGCACTGCTCAGCAGTAACAAAAACATGCCTGAGTTATCAACACTGTTTTCAGCACAAATCCAAATCACAGCCCCATACTAGCTACCATGAAGAAAATTAACTCTATCACAGCCAAAACTGGCATAATGTTGAATATAATAGGAAGAAGTCTGTTTAGCAGATGGGGAGGTACAAAAAACCCCGCAAGGATAAGGGGGAGATACTACTAAATAAACATAAAGCTTAATATTAAGTATGGAAAGAGTGAAAAAGAAATTGGCACACCAAATTTTAAATATGGAGCAAAAGCAAGCTATTAAAAGATACCCTTTATTAAAAAAAACCCCAAACAAACCACACCAAACCACAAACCAAAAAAGAATAAAAAAGGGAAATGTGGCTAGTGATTCATGAGGAAACTCACCTGAAGGAAAAAATTAATGGCACCAAAAGGCTCTCTATAGAAGGAATGTTTTCCTCTTATTAAAAACTATGTGTTTATTAATGCCTACACAAGCAGTGCAGGACTGTAAAAGGATCAAACCAGATCCAGAAGGAAGATGACTTTGTCAGTGGTGTTTACCCATATAAAATTTTTACTGAGATGAGGAGAATCTTGACACTTTTAGTGTTTGATTAGTGCTTGCAACAGCCCTGGATTCACAGATAATAGTTGTCATAAGCCAAATACAGGATACATAAACAAGTATTCCAGAAGCTTCACTTGAAAAGCTTAAATGTTGGAATCAGTTTATAAAACCCAGAGTTGATGAGCATTGAAAGATTTCTACATTTTAAGGGAAAATACTTTATTTATTCAAATATCTCAAGACACATATTCCAGGTGATTTAATTTTGATATCAATAAGTCTATTATGTTAAATTCTCAGTGTTAGAATTAGAACAACAGTATGTCTGACTATGCACTGGTATTCATGAAAATAAAGTCCATGTCAGAAGAAAAGATGGAGATTAAGTAGCACTGAAAGAAAGTGTGAATAAAACAGAAAATCACACAATAATCATATGCTGGGGAATCCCTTACAGAATTTATCTTCAGAATCCTAGGAGGGAGGCCTTTAATGCAATCAGAAAGGGATATATATTAGCTTGCATGGTGGATTTAAGAAAAACATGACGTAGACATAAACATGTAGACTCAAAGCAACAAATTTATGTTTTGCAGGAATAATAATGAGAGAAACTTTCATGAGAGAAAGAAAGTGAAATGTCCATTCTCAGATAGAGCCACTACTGACAAAAACAAGAGTCAAACCCCAGAAAGATCTTCTCTTTGCAAACAAGTGGTCTTTGGCATATTTTTCTTCCCAATGGGGAAGAAATTAGACACATTAGTAGATTTAATTTTAATAGAAGATCTGAGATAGCCATAAGAACATGGAGTGCTCAGGAACAAGGTCAAGCAAAATAAAGGGATTCATAGAATGCAAGTGTCAGATCTCTGCAAAAATTCATATTAATAAATATGCAAACATAGAAGATCTGCTGTTATATTGCAGGGTTTCAAAATATCTAGCTGTGAAATGGAGGTACATATTCTGGTGACACAGGCATAGGAATGACAATTTTATCATTAAAAATAGGGAAGAGTCATGTACCCTCTGGATGCCTCTCTGAAATGTTTGGGAGCCATGTATCTTCCTTCTTCAGGAGGGCTCTTCTCTGGTTGGAAACTGAATGCTTACAAATAGTTTTGAAACTCCTTCAAAATAAGGATGAACCAAACCAACCTCCCTCCTGAGTCAATAGGAAGCAGTATTTTCTGCTAAGTCCTAGTGGAGTTAGAGACAAGAAAGCTTATGCTGAAGCAAACCAAACTGTGTTTTAGAAAACCCTTAGGTAAGTACAAGAAAATTCCTCTGTGACATTTAGGACATCATAGAGTCTGAAAAAGAGGCTTATTCTCAATGTATAGGTACAGAGAAAGTGTTTTTCTTGGTAGAATCCCTGTGTTTAATTGGGATGTTGGAGAAATATGAAAAATGCTTTCAGAATTGAATTAGCATGTTAAATGACTTTCCTCATGCATTGGGTTCAAGTGCTTCAAAAACAAGGAACAAGACAAGACTGTTCATTATAATTTGTTTAATTATTGAACCATTAGTGCCAAAGATTAGGGACACTGAAGAAGTTTAGTAAATAAATGTACTGGGAATAGACATTATATGCTGATTACTTCATGCTGGCTATACAAAATACCAATTTAATGTAATGGAAGCTTTCATTTGGGAACCAGTTTACAGACAATGCCTAAGTTTCAAAAGAGGATAACTGCCTCCGGAAAGCAATGTCAAAAGGGTTGGATATGTAGGTATAAATACCAAAAGAGAAGAGCTGTGTAAGTTACCACATTAGGTTTACGTTATCAAATTTATCTGTAGTGATGTAAACAGATGGATGTTGCCGTATATAGAATTAATATATTTTGCTTTAAGACCTGCATCCTTTTTCAGTGATTCCAACTTTTTTTTTCCCAAGGAAATTAAGATGTTAATAAGTATTTTTTTCTGTGATCAGCATGAAAGCCAATAGAGACATTGGAATTGCACAGACCATTCACAGATCAGTCTGGAGCTATAATGCATTTTTACTTGAGACAATCTATTATGGATTAAAGGAGAATGGAGATGGGCATATATTTCATGATAGAACCAAAATTATGTATTCCAAAATTATGGTCCTAAGAAAGTGCATTTAATAATTAGGCCTTCATGAGGTATAATGAAAAAAGAATCTTTGGCTGAAAAAAGAACATTTAGACTACTGAAGTAAACAGAAAGATCTCTTCAGGGATGAATGATGCTGAAAATAAGGTATATTACATTAAAATGCCTACACAATAAGTTAATACAGATTACTTGCTTAATTGAAACACTTCTGGAAGAAAATAGCAACAGTAAGTGCATAAAAGCATTTCAGACATGGGATAGTATTTTGGTAATTAAGATTATGTCTAGACCATCTAGTTATGACTGTTTTTTTCAGAGATAAACCACATTAAACTATTTAGTTATGAAGTGCAGATTGTAAATATGAAACAACAGGGAGAGAATAAAATGCAAAGAATGAAATGAGCAGAAGTAGGTGATAAATATTGGCTTTGCTACTAATCAGGTAGTGTAAGTTCTGTGCTGCCTGGTTCACAGAATATTTTTCTTTCTGTATAATAAAGTACATTTTGTTGTGTTGGATGTCTGTCTAAAATGCCAAACAAACTGTCTTTCAGAAAAATTATATGGCACTGTTGCATTTCAATGTGTACTGGAAATCTGACAGGAATAATAAAAAAACCTCTAAGACAGGGAACTCAGCTAGGTCTTAAAGGTATGCAGTGGGAATTGGTTTGCTAACAAGATTTCAGATGCCCTTTGTATATAACCTCTTTTAAGCCTGAACATTTGCTCTTTATTAATATTTTTTTACAATCTACTTAGAAAAAAATAGAAAAAATATCTAAGAGAGACTTCCAATTGTTTAGGTATTAAAAAAAAGAATAAAAGTAATAATATATCTTGCCTAGGAAAATGAGGCATCAACAAAAGAAGAAATTAAGAAGACACTATGGTCTGGTACTTAGAAGATAAACAGTAGGAAGAAATGCACTTGTAAAGGAAGATCATTTAAATGTCCATCTTTAGCTGTCCATACTTGTCCTGTCCCAAAAGTCCTGCTCCCTGCCGTGTTGGAAATGTTCAGCTTTTCCTTGAAATCTAAATTCTCATGATAAAGGTGAAAGATTAACTGTATAATTAGGACATATTTTTTAAATTATAAAAAAGTTTAACAGTTATTTCTGACAGTATAAGATCAATATATAATTTTTTTTTGTACAAGTCCCAGACACGGGAGGCTACGTTATAGTTTCTGCCAAAGAGACGCATCAGAGACTATCTAAACTTGCCAACAAAGGGAAAGAACAAGGTAAACAAAAGTTTCATGGAAGTGTTCATTCAGACCATGCGTATACTAATTCTGGGGAGGTCAAAATTTGACTTCTGCCTACTTTTGCAGTATCTTTTTAATATCCAGCTGCAAGTGTCTTTTCAGCACTAAAATGATTTTTAATGTAATGTTTCCTACCCTGGATGAAAATAGTTTTTATAATCTAAAGTGGGACTTGAGCCCAGTATCTCAATATATAAAGCCATTACATTAACCAGGTGAGATGCTCCGTCATAAAAAGATAACTACCTTTACATAAATAACTCCTGACTATGCAAGCAGGGCTCATCTTTGAAGGTGAGAGAGAACATTGTAGTTTATTGTATTATATGAATGATAAAAATGATATTTATAGACCAGACTACAGTGACCCTAGTGATGAGCTCTGAGAGATTTACACTTTAAGGGGAAAAAAACTTTTTAAGAACTGACATCATCATCAAACAATTTGTGTTTCTCGGTGAATCCATGAGCTGAGCCTGGTGTTTTAATGACTAGAAATCATGAATATTAAACTGGAGAAAAGTTGACAGTATTTAAATGAGCATCATTAAGAGACACATAAATTAACAGGATTTTTAGTTCTTGTGGAACCGCCGTTTCAATGTTAATTAAACAACTGGAGTGCTCTTGTGCATTCCCAGCAAACTGTCCCTAATGTGTTCTGCTGAATATCATTATGGGTGGCTGCCTTGCTGTTTAATTATTTTCAAGCTGATATTTTTTTCCCGTTGCTGCAGTGGTTTTATGCTTGTCTTGCATTCAGAAGGTGACGGGGCTTAATCCCAAAGGAGTCTGTCAGTTTGATCTACATGTGGTGCTTATACTGAAATACCCATTTTTGTAACTAATAAAACATGCACATATAGTGTTGCTGCCTAACCCTGCTGAAAAAGCCCCACTATTGACTGCATTATCTTTGTACGTAACAACCATTTGATGACTTACTGGGATTTTAGCAGTAGATCTCTATCACAGTGGTAATCATTATTTATTCCATTCTGCACACGCAGGTGGTAAAGAATATGAATTTAGATATAGAGAAGGGAAGCAAAATAAGCGTGAGATCTAGTTATTTTATAAATGTGAAGAGAAATGCTATGCAGAGCACTGAGTGCTGTATCTGTTCAGCAAATTCGCTGTTCAGCTGTTTCTTTACTTCTGTCTGCATGATGTTTGTGTACATCAGGATTTAAAGTCCTGTTTCTTTTCAATCTTGGACATTCACCTACCCCTCTCAGTACCAGGTCTGTAGGGAGAACAGACTCTGATTCTCCTTTAATAGACCTTGCCTTGCCAATCTCCTGTCACTGTCTCTGTATTCCCTCCCATGGCAGCCAGCACTCCGCCTGTCTCTCAGGAGTCCCCACGCCATGTTTGAAGGAGACACTCCCTAAGACTTTCACATTCACATTTCACTATCCAGACTCCGTGTTAGGCTGCCTGCTCACCCAGAGGCCAGCCACAAGGCTGTATGGGCTCTTGGGATCCAAGAGCACCTCTGCTGCTTAGGTGTTTGTCTATCTTACCTTTTCTCTTGCCAGGTGGTCGCCCATACTATCTGCTCTCTCCAAGCCCAGGCAGATTTCTATGTCTGGCACAAACAGGTAAACACCACATCTAATGCAATGCCAGACATCTATGTAAACTCCATATAGAGTGGCCACTGAGGATTGCTGCAGCTCCAGCCTGTGTAGTGAAGAGGATGTAGCTATTTTCTGGGCAGAACAGAGCAAAGACTCTAAATATTGAGCGAATGTCTATTAAGTCATATGCTATTGCCCTGCTTCCTTCCCTGCTACCCTGCAGCATCCTTAGGACCAGAGGACACTGCCTTCGAGTAATGGCTATTTATTACTGAAACCTGTCAAATCTAAATCTTTTCTTAGAGGCTGTTAATGCATTCCTACACCATTTAACTTCAACTGACCGACAGCCTGGCCGACAGAAGAAAAACTTGGATGGCAACATGACAAATTGCTGGTTGGCCAGCCTGAGTATCAGAAAAGGTCTTATAAAATGTGTGAGTTGAGGGAACTAAAAAAATATCCTAGTTTTCTCTTTGGGAGAAGTCAGACTCGGTAGTTGGTGATGTTTCCATACTCTACTATTACTCTGTAACTAAGCAAGGCCAAGGAGTGCAAGTGTTAAAAAAGCTCTACCATCCTACAAATGTGTAATGTCTGTCACTGTGTATACACACTTCTTACTAGTAGCGACACTGGCTTTCTCCATGGAGTTCAGCAATCCATAGAGATAATATACTTAGTGTTACTGTGTTGAAGTTATGAGAAATAAAGTAGGTGGAAATTAAAAGTCTGATATTATCCTCAGCTTTAGGATTATCTTTCACTCTGAAAAAAACCTTTTTAGCCAATTTTCTGGGAAATATGACTGAACATTTGTTGATGGGGGAAAAGTATTTTGCATCCAGACCTCAATTTAATTAACTGAAAGTTGTTTCTGAATGTTTTTCCTTCCTACCTACTTACTCACAGTTGTCTGTATTAATAGAAACAGTTGATAGATGTCTTCAGGGGAACTTCCTATCTAATTAGTAGATTTTTTTCATACTGCATCTTGCCAATAAAAACAAAATTAAAATGACTAAACAAAGCTAATTATGTGGTGCTTTGAAATACCTGTCACATAGTTGAATATACATTTCCTCCTCTTATTTTACATTACATCAGTTAATAGGTACTTATACATGATGTATTTCACTTTTTGCTAGAATGCTGTAATGACGTGTTTGTTTAGGAGGTGATATCCAGGTTCTTTATGAACTGTTCCTGACCAGAGCAACAAGAGATGAGGTAGTTGTAGTTCACAGAGTAAGCAATCATGTCATGCAAACAAGTTCTTAGCTTTATTCAAGTTCTTAGCTTTATTTGTTTAGACTCATATCCTTGGAGATCCTCCCCCGCTCCAAATCTCCAAATAGTTGGTGACTAGAGATGTGAGTATTGTATGTAGATCTGAAATAGCATAGAGTTCTGGGTGTCTGGATGTGAGATGTAGTCTGGGTTAGATTTGGTGCATGATTTAACCTTTGGTTTGAGACAAATGAGAAATGATGCTCTTCACATGTCACCTCTTAGAAGGTGTAAAATAGTCCTTGGTTCAGGACTTCAGTACAGATTTAATAAAATATATTTCCTATATTCTCTCCAGATTTGTTCCAGGCTTAATAAAAATTTAACGCACTGTGATATTATTTCAATTTGGCTCAAGTTAATAACAGAGTTTATTTGGAGGTAGACCAGTTCTTCGATGAGTCACCTATTTAATGAACTTTTACCAACTTTGACCATTCACTTAGGATTTCCTGACTACAGGGAGGTGGTCAGAGGCAGAAGTATGTGCAGTTAGATTCTATATTGCATCGGGTAGTATGAAGCTCATTGAATACATACTCAATATAGCTGCCAGAGTGGGCAATTATATTTGAGCAATCTGCATTGTTTCAGATTATATACTCCAAAAAGCTGGCAGAATTGCAGAGAGTACTGTGTTTTATTATTTTGAAATACTTGTCTAAGGAGGGGTGTGTATGTCAATTCTTATGGCTATTTACACCAGTAGGAAGTTGTAAATGCCAGCATCAAGTGCAGAGATTTGCATGGTGCTGCTAGTGCAAAGGCAAACAGAACTGTACTGGATGAAAATCTTGGCTACAGTTTTAAGGAAGGAGAATGATAAACCTAACCAGAAACAAAAACTCCCATCGGGTTAGCCAGCCAGCAACACCCACAATAATTTAGTAAAGTAGGAGGCAGGTTTTCCTTTACACAGAAATTCGTAGGAGGAACAATTTGAAGTCCATAAACTGAAAACAATGTCTCAAGGGTCATGCCAAATGCAAATTCCTACCACTGTTGAAGGCTGCAACTTACTTATGTTGAAGGGCAATGAACTTCCTCATTTACATATATTACAGTGGTCACACTGATATGATTCTGATTCATTAAATCAACTTTTACCTTTGCCTCATTTGAATTTCTTGGAAATATCTAGTACAGTCTATAAATTCCTGCCTTTCTTTTGTATGAAAGAAATATGAACCTTCAAAAATGCATTTCATAATGAAGACAACAGCGTCATCTTATTCTTACTCACTAACATCCTTGTGTTTAACTTCCTTGGTAAGTACTACAGAGCACCAACTGTTATTCCTGAACACAAGGCTGTATACCAAACAGTTACTTAATTTTGCTGGACCTGTTGTTTAGGTGCTAAGTGTTTTACAGAGATTTTCAGTGTTTCTGTGTCATTTCAGTATTGCAAATTGCAACCATTGTCTTGTCAGTAAGGCATTATACAGGTGAATGGCTTTGTAAAAGTCATCACAGTAACATTTACATACCTATGTCTCCCTATTTTGGATTTTCTTCTTTGCTATCTTTGAAGCTTTAATTTACCACCTGTACCTGAAGATCATTCTGAAGACTCTTGCAGGTTTTCCAGTAGAATCCCATATCCTAATTCTTGCATCTGCAAAGCTAAGCCCATTTACTTTTCTACTATTTTCCCTTCACTCAATGATATCTTTACTATCTGTAATCTTTAGGCATTAAAAAGTATGGATTGATTGTAAATATACTTTCACTGTAGATAGATACTTACACTACTTAGATTTTTGGCTCTGTGACTAAAATAGAAGTGTAATGAGTCCTGTGTTCAAAATTCTGAGCACTATTGCATGCAGGGGTCTGGGTACATGTTTGGTAGATGATTCCTTCTCTGACTAGCATTTAAGACTGGCTCGCTTGCTCGAACCAGCTGCTGGTATGGGTTTTGGTTACTAAACATGGAAAGTCTGGGCTAGATTATCAGCCCCACAGTGTATGTGTTCATTTGTATTCATATAAATTCTGATTCTGTGTCCTATTTTACACTGTCCATACAGGTGTCAGTGATGTAACAAGGTGTTGGAAACCTGGCCTAAACTCACCATCTCTTTTGTTTTTTAACCTTCCCCAGCAGACTTTAACAAGGTAATAAAATTGGGTTTTGGTACCCTTGCTCTTCTGAAAGGCTCTGGGGTAGTGTACCATAGGCAAACTGGTCTCTGGACATCACCAGTTGTGGCTCTGTGCAGTTTATGATGCACCGGTACAAGCTACTCACGCTTACCATCTCTGGCATACTAGGCATGCCAGGTCAAGGTTTCCTCAGTGTGTAGGAGGAAAGGAGAAGATTGGATTCCATTACTTAGAAAGTCATTGCAAGCCTATAGTGCAGTGAGATGGAAAGCAGGGAATGCACAAAAAAGAAAAGCCAGCAACCAATACAAGGGCTTGAAGACAGCCTAAGGAATAGGAAATGTTCTAGGGACTGGAAACCAGAAACTCAGGCAAGAGCTGAACCCTTCCTTTAGTGTCTGGTTTTGCTGATCTCTATTTCTGGACACGAAAATCCTGGAACTAAATGCAACCTCAACTAAACTAAAAGCATGCCCAAATCAAACCTGTTTGAGGCCTTTTCCTTTGTTATTTCACCTCTGAACTTCTTGCACTGTCATGCTAATGACCTTACTCATGAGCCTGTGCTACGCAGGTGCACCTCTGCATGGAGCTACAGAACTGAGCCTGCAGTCCCCAGGGGCAGGCGACACCTTTGGGGCAGTGTCAGGTGCCTGGCCATGCCGGGTACAGTGCATCCAGGAGAGCTCTAGTTATATGCAGGAGGTTTGTAATTACAGTGTTTTGAGACAAAAGGCTCCTGAGCAGGAGTGTAAAGCCGGCTCTCTATCAATTGAAATTCAGGTTTTCAATGAGCGGTAATCTGATACTCTTTGCTTCTGCGATTCCGAGCTGTTCCAGCACACGCATCAGAGTCGTACACACAAAATCAGATATAAAACAGCTTTTCAAAAATCTTTCTTTGTTCAGAGCTTTTTATGTTTATTTTTCTTGTACACAATGACGATTTTAGTTAAAATAACATTGCATCATTTGGCTCAGGTTACTAGATAATTGGGGAGTCTTTAAAGCAGATTTTCAAGTTGAGAGTAATGGAGACAATTTATAGTAGAACAGATGGTTGGCCTTCATTTGCCTGTTGACAGGTAGCGTGTTGTCAGCACTTCAGGTTGTTATCATACAGAGAACAGCAGTTCAGAATCTTAATTGGGACCCAAAAGGATATACTCTACAGCTTTTTCTGGGCATTTACAGGCGCAGGAAGATGTACAAAAGAAAATGGGGGGAGGAAAGAAAGCTGATGTATAAATATGATTCAAATGCAAAAACGTTGGGTTTGTGCGTGATGATTTCAGCGTACAAACCTTTTGATGAGAAGAATACAAAAACTGAGAGGATGAAAGAGGTCAAAAGAGTACTTCCCATGCACGCGATATTGTCAGGGTGTTTGCATCCTCACACAAGTGCTTCCTGTTGTAGCAACAACAAACAGTTTGTTATAGCAGGCATAATAAACTGTGTGAGGAGCTATGCAGAGCACCTGGAAGAAATTTAGGAAAACTGAGAGATTTCTGATTGAAATTTTTTCCACTGCGATTCGGATGTTCACTGTATTGAGCAGGAAGCAGCTAAAATTGCGTTTTCTGAGGCAGCAACATTGTGATTACTTATAATGTACTTGTTCTAGCAGGAAGAATGTGCAACAAAATCTGTAGCATTTTTTAAATAGCAAGGTTTGCATTAAGTGCTCCAAATCAATCTCTGGCTTCGCTATTCTCACAATTTATTTTATTATATTTAATTACTTTATTTGGTGTGCTAAACTCCTCCTGGGAGTCTGTGTTTTCAAAAAGCTAATGGTTCAAAAGGGTTTGAAGAAGAAATGCTTATTTGGATAACGGCTAGGCAACTAAAGTGTATGCTGGCAGCAAGAAAGCTGGCGGTGTGGTCCGTAGGGGACAAATTCCTCTCATACATGCTGCTTAGAGAGATTTCCCTGAAATAATGCCATTATCCCCAAGAATATTGTCAACCTTTGCCCTTCAAATATTCTTTACCTCACACATCCAGTTATGAACTCCTTTCACAACTCATTATTATTATTATTGAGGGCTAACACTGTGCTTGGCCCGAGTCAGTAACACGTAATTCCTGCCTAAAGGGCTAACAAGCTATGGTGGACTGCTCTCTTTCAGAAATGAAATCAAAGTCTAGAAGCAGGTCACATCCCAGCTGTGATATTTTCCCAAGGAAAGCAGCTCAGTTAAGCATACAGCCAAAGCATGATCTCCATCTGAGAGGCACATGATGCTGTATTATTTAGGAGTGGAGTATTTTAAAAAACCAAAATCGGTCTCTAGCAGCTGCCTTTTCAAATCTTGAAACAAAAAGGAAAGAAAGCAAACAGTTCTAACACAACTTTGTTTTTAAGAGTAATGAGACATCAGAGGAGATGCTATTATAAAACTATTTGAGATTCCATACAGCAGTACAACAAACACCTATTGCCGCAGAAATTTCAGGAACATGTGGGAGATGCACGCAAGCTGGATTAGAAACAGAATGTCCTCTAGCAAGCTTCATTTTTTTTGCAGCAAGTCACAAATGCTACTTTCATCCTCAAAAGAAAAGGGGGAGAAAACTTCACATTGGCTGAGAAGTGTGAGAAATTCACACCGCTGTACCTTGCCTTGCGGACAAATAGCTGACCTCTGCTTTCAGCAAGCACTGTTTCCTCAGCTGGGCAAAACGACTGGACATTTTTGTATATTCATTCTACAGCAAGGTTTGGACACTCACTGTTTCACTCTTGCAAAAGATTATTTTGGCCAAATCATGATTAAAAAGATATTTTTAGCTGGCTTCTACAGACAAAATGTCAGAGGATTTGTTTCTGAGTCAGAGATATATAGCTTCTGTTCAGAGTGCTTCTGGAGCACTTCTGAGTCCTTGCAATATTACAGTGCAGTGTTACTGAGTTTACCATTCTGTACAAAATTAAGCGGGTGCTAAATGTTGGACTGAAAGCCATAGCATCCATGCACGGGATCAGTGACACTCAGTTTTAGGCAGATGAGGTGTACCATGAAATTATCAGGTTTACTCATGCTGAAAGCCATGCATGCTTTGGTGCTTTGAAAGATTGGAACCAAAGTTGTGTTTTGATGCAGTACAGGTGCAACACAGGTAACAACACTAGCAACTGGGCTGCTCCTCCCCACTGCTGCATTCGTGTATGCACCTGGGAGGTCATGAATAGGATAAAAGTACCATTTATTTACTCTCTTTGTTCATTCAGATCTTGGAGGCTTTACTGAACCTGAACTGCAGAATTTAGCTGAGCTCAGGTGATACAAACACATTCTCACCAGGAAGCAAACGAAGGCCTCCTGACCATGTCTGTGAAAAATTGGGTCGAGATGAATTTCAGAAGTGCTGTTGATTTTAGGGCCTTTATTGGCCTTTGTGCTGTTACTGCTCTCATTGGATGTGCCCGATAATATTAACCTCCTACACAGTCCTCCCCATCTGACAGAAAACTGCGTACCTTGCAATCTTTGCCAAAAACTTGTTTAATCTTAGGCATCTCTAGCAACTATATGTGCAATATGATGAAGTGAACAGCTGTAGAAGTGAGATATATGGGAAAAAGACTAATTTCTCTTTTATGGCCAAGAATAGGATGAAGGATCTGTGTTAATACTAAACATAGTTACACTAAACCTCTGTCTGCTTTGGCTGCTCTTAAGCAATTATTCTCTATCTGGTGTTTTATCCTTTAAATTAATCTGCCTCAGCTGCAGAGGTATGAACAGATGCTTGAAGACTACCTTGCTGAGAGGGATAAAAACACAGAGATGGGGATGTTTGACAGATATTTCACATTTAGCTCACCAAGAGTATACCATATTCATTTGCTGTTGAATATCAGGGAGAACATGGAGCTCACAAGTATCTGTGAGGCGTGGGATTGTAATACCCTGTCTGTAACCTGCCAACCTCTCCCAGCCAGTGCACAAGGGGCCCTGGCTCTCAGCTTCCTTGGGGAGCAATGTATGGCATCTGCTGGGGATGTGTGGGGTCAGCAAGCCAAGGGCAATGCTTCATGCGTCCTTGTTTCCCATCCTGCGCTCCAGGCGAGCCAGGCACATTCTGCCCCTAATTATCCCCAATTAAGAATTAAGCAGTTTTGTTTGTTTCTTTGTTTTTTAAAAACGTTTCTCTTTCCCTTCCATTTTCTTTCCTTACTGTAACATTTTCTCATAATACTGGAAAGCATTTCTTCATTGTTTGGACTAATTTCCAAACAGATTAAAAACTGTTGTAGCAGTCAAGCTTCAGTTCCTTCGTTTATTAGATTCAGAAGACAGCAAATTCCTTAAAACACAGATATAAACAATTATGGTAATGCATTCTGATTTTATAATTAGTTTTCATCACATGAAACATATAAGTTTGGGTTTCAGATTTTTAATATCCTCTACTCCTCCCAAGTCTGAGTTTGAAGTTCACACATTTCTGTTCCAGCCTTGCTCCCAGTCCTTGGTGGGTCATGTAGTAAGGGATAGAAACTTAAGTCTCAGAGACAGAAAAATATAAGAGAGAATGTTACAAATGCTGAAATAGGAAATATTATACTGTAAAATGCATATAGTATACCTGGTCATTGTTTTAATTCCTAAAAAGAGGAAATTGCATAAACTTGGGATGCCTTCTCAAAATTTCCATTCCCATCTCACAGTGAGATCAGAGCAAGAACCAGGTAATTGACAACTGGTACTAATCTCTGGTGTAGGGGAAAGTTGCTCTTTTCACAGAGAGATATAAGGGAAGTTTTTGCCTACGGATATAAATATGAAACTCTCAGCTACTTCATGGTGAGCCTGACCTTGCCCAGCTAGAGTAAGTGAGATATTTTCCAGTGACTTTTTTGGGAACAGAATCAAGCTGTCAGAGCTTTGCTGAAAGCTGAATTTGGACCCTTGTTATTACATACAACAAGAGCTTCTTAATTTTTGTTTTAATTACTTTTGTCTTGCATATCCAGAAGGATAGGAAATGAGTTTTATTAATACATTGAGAGTGTAATGATCATTAAAGAATAAAGAAAGGATTATAGTATTCTGGTGCAGTCCTCCCACACGGAACCCCAAAACCTAATTGTAGTCCTTGAGGGTTTGAGCATTGCCCTGCTTAATGATAATTTGTGTCACCGCTCCAAAAGAAGAAGTGGCTGTTAGGGCAGAAAAAAGCTCTGATGAACAATAGGAGAAATTAAATTAACATGAATGGGCAGAAGCCCCATATGTGATCACAGGATCCATTAAGAGAAGTATTTCCAGGAGAGAGAGGGAAGTATTAAGACTATTGTACAAAACACTGATGAGTTTTGAACAATCTCATCTGTATAATTCTCATCATTTACCTTCAAGGAAAACAAAGTCAAGCTGAAACAGGTGCTGGAAAGGACAGTGGGGTGACAAGGGGGAACTGAAGAGCCTGCCTGATACGTGAGGACATATCTATTCTGTGTATTGAAGTACAGCAAAGAAAGCCTTGAGCTAGCACCTGCCCAAGCTAGTACACCCAGATGGTGCACTCAAATGTGGAAATAGCAACATCAGTGTAGCCCTGAACCTCAGCTGAAGTACCCTGCAATGCAGCAGTACTTCTTTGCTCAGGTGCAATGCTGTGCTGAAGCACCTTTATGGCTTTCTAGAACTGGGGTGGGCTCCCATGGAGGCCAGCTTGCACAGCTCTTCTTCTTGGGTTGTAGCACATCCTAAAAGCTTGCTGAACCTACTCAAGTCAAGATTGAATGGATGTAATTTCTTTCTAAGGATATATACTGAATTGTGTGCACAAATGCTATGGGAAAGGTGAGTGAAGAAGTGAGAGAGACAAGAACTATTTAAACCTGGGGCAAGAATAAATGTACTTAAACTGGTCATGAAAGCAGTAGGAGCTCTAACTGGCAGAGGAGCAGTTTTGCAGTGGCTTTACGTTGAGAGTATTGAATCTGGTTCTTAGCAGATATTTACTGCCTTCATTAGCAAGTTAAAGGATGCAGTGGCCAACAACTGAAGCTGCATGGATTCACTGACCCTCCAGTTCTATACCCTGCATTTGGACCTTTGCTGGATAAAATAGTCAGCTAGGAGGTAAGAGTTGTGCAAAAGATGTCATATTTCCTGGGTAAATCCACAGCCTTGGTGAGTGCCAGAATGCTCAGTAAATTCCTTGGGACGAAGAATTCACAGAGTCTCCTGGGTTGGATAGTGGGGTCTAACATGTCCATTCATTTTTTTCAACTAAACACAAATAACACCTAGCTCTTTTTAAACATGTTTTATAAATGTATCTCATGCATATAAAAATGCAGTTTATAAAGAATATCAGCATCTCATAGATAAGAGAAATATTTTAACCAGCAGTCATGGAGAAGTCAAAGATACAGCTGTGGTTGCAGAGCAGGCAGGGGGCAAAGCTGGAAAGAGAATCCAAGTTTCTCGTGTTCCAGTTACAAGAGGCCAGTTGAAGCCAGCGACTGATTTACCCCAACTGGCTCTTGAGAGGGTAAATAAGGGCCCCAAACATCTGTGCCTTTTAAACATCTGTCTGCATGCATAGGCGAAAACTACAGTCGTGCAGTTGCTTCTGGGTGTGAACTCTGAGGTGGCAACTGATTTACAGCACATGGTGACCTCTGTGAGGCCTGGACATAGGAAGTAAAGATTTACCTAAAACTACAGGGTGTTTTGTAGACCAAATTCCAATCACCAGATTGTGGTTCTGTGGTACAGAGGTTGCTTCATAGTCAATGTATATGGCCAAAAAAAGTACAGTGTGAAATTCTAAAGGCTTCATTGAATTTATCCAATGCATAATGTTGCCACTGGCTGATGTCTGCCAATGCCCTGAGATCTGCACTAGAGCACTGGTTCAGTATGAACTAAATATCTCCTGTATGAGTATGAACTGAACTCCTTTCTCCCAAGTTCTGACCGGTCCTATATCTGATCTTGATTCTTTGGTGATGGGTATGAATAAAAGTTCTACAAGTATGGAACATGATAGTTCCTTATCTGTGGCAGTAGATAATCCTGCACAAAAGGCTGTTAGTATAACATTGCAAAGAACTGATATATCAGCTGATACGAAGAACTCTGTATGCATGTGTAGGGCAAGGCTTGCAAGGTGAGTCACTGTTGTGCTGATGTGCATGGGGCAATGATCAGGCTGGGGGGCAGGACCCATCCGAGATCAGCGTGAAGGTATGCTGAACATATGCTGTGTATGCTTAAGCACTACACCAAAGGCAGTATATATGCATTTGTTTATTTCACTCTTCAAGGCAATTTATACAGACTAGAAGAGACAGAGACAGTGGAGGTTAAATATTCAGGGTGGGGATTTAGCTGTGCGGATCTTATTAAGGTTAATGGAAGTTGTACCACTAAGTCCCTTCGCGTCACTCAGTGAATAGTCAGTAACCCTTGTACTGTATGCCTTAACAAGAGTTTAGTCATAAACAGCAGCAGCACTAGAAATAGAACTCATTTGAGTAGCTAAATGAAATGAATATTTTAAGGACAACAAGTTCTGTTGTAGTTTCTATTATGTTCAGAAGTGGGGACAAACGAAGAGTTAAGGAAGAGATTAAGATTTTGTAAGAAGTAACTTCTGTTTTCCTATCCGAGATCCTTTTATAAGCCTTATGTTGCATCAGTTTTCAGTATTATCCCCATGAAGATGTCATCAAATTCTGATCCTATCTGTTCCAAATATCTCCTGAGAAATTTGAGCCACCTTATCTACATTGAGAACTAAGCATGTTGAGCCCTTGGCACAAACTGGGCTGTAGTCAAAGTCCAGCCAAGATTTGTCTTTAACCTTGGACATAGTACTCTGAGGTCTTAGACCAGAGATGCTTTTTCTGTAATATCTGGGTGCAAAGTGTTCTGACACATGTGGTATTGCATGCTGGATTGTTAGATTTCTTTCTGGTGTTCCTCATCAGGAACAGAAGGGAAGGGGAAACCTGTCTTTTATGCAGTAAATCGAATCTCACTGGGATGTAGTGAAGTTGCAGACACCCTCGATTGGACAATTTTGAATCCTCCAACACTGGAGCACCTGTAATTGTTCTGAAAATGCTTCACATTATAAAACCCTTGCCACTCGAAAAGTGGCTTTTGAATTCACTTTTTCCAACAATTCTGTTCACCTGTGGCAAGATAAGGGTTAAAAAGGCTTTCTACGCCTAGGAGAAAACAGTAGATTATCAGCCTTATCCTCCTCAGAAACATCCAGGATAGAGGTCAGCTGAACCTTTATGTGAGTCAGGACTCATTTTCTCTAATATAATCACATGTTTGGTGATGGATTCAAAGAAAATTGCCCAGTACTTGCAGGGTTAAATCATTAATAATGATATTAGTAGTGATCTGGCTGGCAAAGTATAATTCCCCCGAGATCACTTTCTCCCAGAAACGCAGCAGTGTGCTGTGGTGCTTTTGGAGCAAAAGGCGTTATACTCTGCTTTCCATGTGGATTAGGTGACCACTTTCACATCTAACCCTTTCTTGACACTAAAAGTTCATATGGCTTATCAGTGAGGTGATAAGAGGGTGACATTCACCGTTGTCTGACCATCTTTTGTCTTTATTTGTCTTCATGACCAGTTTTTGGTAACCTTGGAGAAACAAGTTACAGCAACTATCAGCCCCAATGACAAATTTGCAAGCAGGCCAGGGTGAGAGCTGAAGAATCTGATCTGAGGTGAGTCCCTGTTCCTCTTGAGTAATGCACCTTCGCAGACTTCACTCTTCAGGGTGATTTGGTGTAGCAAAAAGGTGTGAAACAGGGAAATCCAGACCCAGGTAATTCAGCTCACGTTTAAAAGGAGGTTTTGCTTGTTGATTAGGTAATCCTTCTCTAGGAAATGCACGGCACCAACTGCTTTTCATGCTAGATTAGTGCTCCTGTGGTCAATTTGCTTTTACTAATGTCAGGGCCCCACGGAGCAGGTTCATCTGTCGCATAGCAACTGCTTCAGCAGCAGTGGAGGTAGCCATGCATAAAAGATTACACATGATGGCAGGGCACAAGTGTGAAGATTTTCAAAATTAGATACAATCTCAGCATGAATATGAACCGCAGAATTGACATGGAAGGATTTTTTCAAGTCATCAAGTTTCCATATTTATCAGAAAAAGTGATTTAACTGCAGTGCATGTAAAACGAAGAAAATGCAGAGGGCAGTAATTTAGAAAGAGCAGCAAACAAGACAGTGTCTGTATACAAATAAATGTAAACAGAAAGCCCCACACAGTTTCTGCCAACTGTGAGGCTGCCTTCAGTTTCATGTTACAGATGCCCTCAGGAGAGGAGATGATCCACAGTATTTTATGTACGTTTCAAAAGGTCACACTCTAAAATGTCCCACAATCACTAGTAAGAACAGGTGAGATAATTTACGTGACTTCATCTACGGTGTACATCTGAGCACCCTGTAAAGCTCCCACACCCTGCCCTGGGACTCTGCCTCCCTTGCTACCTTGCTCAGAGGAGCAGGGACATTTTCAGCTTTTACTGTTTGCTTTAGATCTGGCTTCTGCTTTGTCACACAGTTGAGCTTTCTTGGACATTTCTTTTCAAACTACATTCAATCTTTTCTCTTAAAAGATGGACAGAGGGAGAGAGAGATTGATCGATTAGTTATTTTAAAACTGGTATGTCAAGGACTGTGTTTTGTTGCTAAACGAGGTTTTTCTTCTCTGTCTCTAAAATAGAGCAAAAGTGAGAATTTGAAGATCTTTGTATTTGAAGTGCCCTGCTAATTTGACAGACTACTTTTGCAGGGAAGGTTTGTTTTTGTTTTGTACCCTTCTTTATTCCCTCTTACTGGGAGGACAAAAGACTCGGCTCACGCTGCAGAGTACTGTGGCTGATCCTTTTGTATGCAAGACTAACAGACTTGCCTGAAAACAGGAACCTTGGAGGTAAATCAGGCTAATGAAGCTGCTCAGAGAGGAGATGTGCATTATTTTGTATCCCACAATGATTTTAAAGTCAACACACATACAGTACCAAGTATTTTGTAGCCTAAGATACCTGTAGGAGATACAAGAGAAAGCTGTTCATCTAGTACCCTCCATGCTTTCATTTAACTGATGGCAATTAACTCTCTTTTCATAGTAAGGAATGTAGGAACCATTTCACTCTCTGGATAAATTTTATCTAGGCAAGAAATTGTATTATGACAGTTGCTATCCGTGACGCTAAAATGCTTTTATTAGGACAATTACAGCTCTTTTTACTTTAGGCTGAAATAGAAAGTGAAGAGCTAGCTTTGCTAGAGAGAAAGCAGTTTGTTAGGAATGGCCTTTTGCTTCAAAGAGATCAGGGTCTTCTGGATTAATCTTCGGATTATATAGATTTTCCAAGGATAAGACAGCTAAGTCATCCTCCGTCTCTAAGGAAGACAGCATTGTAGCTGCTTTGGCTAATCTAAAACAACAGCTTTTCCCTTGGAGGGTGTCAGTAATCCAAAAGATTGGTAGATAAAATAATTGAAGTTCTCAGGGGTTAAGTTTAGAGACTGCAGCCATTTTTGCAAGAGCGGCAGCTTATTAAACTGACAAAGCCACACTTCAGTACCCACTGGCCCTTCCTCAGCTGCCATCACAGTGTTATATTTCCTTAGCACATGTCTGGGGCATTCTGAGCAGAAGGAAAGGCAGGAGGAAAAGGTTAGGGCCTTGTAACTGCCAAAATTCTTCCTTGCCGAGTGTAAGATTTATAATACCGTATACTTCAGCTGTGTTTGCCTACTTGAGATATCAAAGGATGCTCTAGGCTCTAATGATGAAGGTTATCCCTCTCTACACAGCAGGAATGCTTTACTATCCTCGTTTGTAAGTGGGAAACTGAGGCACAGAGTGTTTAGCTGGCATGCTTCCCATCATGCTATAAGTTAATGGCATAGGAGGGAGGAGAATCCTGAAATCTCATATCCCATTTTATATTTTAACCAGCCACAGCATGTTCTCTTGGACCCAGTGGAGGACCTCTAAGTCCAGTAGCTGGTATCACATCACAGGCAAGGCGATGACATAGATATGAATAACTAAAGGTGAGCTTGTGCCCGTAGCCTGACACGCAACATAAAGCGCACTCAGCCCATGGACCCAAGGGCCCTCCACCCCTCCTGCACCACTGTCTTTGTGATTGAGCATGCACAACACTGTAAGCCACAGCAGCAGTTCGTGTGATGTCTCTGGTTCTTGGTCCTCCCTATGCATGCTTCTCCAGGAAGCACGGAGCAATTGGGCCGGGGAATAGAAAACTATTACTAAATCAGCACTTTGTTCAGGTTTGTTCCTGTGAAAGATGAGAGACTCTCCCAGGGGCCACCCAATGATGAGTCTTTTTGTGTTTGAAAAGAGCCCCATCATTAGCCTTCAACGTTTCCAGATATCTAACAAATTCAGACTACTTTTTTGATAAAATATATAAAATAATTTTCAGCCTCTCCTTGCATGATATTGCCAAGGTCTCATTTTCTATCTTGCACTTGGACTGCCAGCTTTATAAGACCAGCCCTAGCTTTACTCAGAGCACATTTGGCAACCACTATTTTTTCAAGCAGTCAAGTCCTTCCCTGACAGAGTGTGAGCAGAAACATGCTGCCATTTTTCTGGAGCTATTAATAGGAGACAGATCATCATCCTTCTTCTCTGATAGGAAGGCAAAAGTAAGGATAGGAGTCATGTCTTTCTGCCTAGATGTATTTAAGCCCATAATAATTATGTTTCCATAACAAATCCCAAGTGTTTCTTAGATATATATACATGGTACAAATGCACACGTATGTGCAATTTTAGTACTTACAATATGGAGGATTCTTTAATTCCTTGTTAAATTGTCCTTTATTGTCTTCTAAAAATACACACACAAAGGAGAAAAATAGGAACTACCCGGTTTGACTCATACATGGATTTATGTTGTCCGGTCCTCCCTCTAAGAGCAATAAGTGCCAATTCCTGCAGGCAAAGGTGAAGTTATCCTGGAACTCTGGGATAACTGTGGCCAGTCATCCTTTCCTACCAATCTTGCTAGCTGAAGGTTGGTGCAGGCTCTGAAGCAAGGTGCTTCAAAACCATTTAAAAAAAAAAAATTTACTACTGTCACCTTGTATATACTGTCTATTTACTGCAACGCATCCTCAGAGTCTTGGTTAGGTAGCGGTACCAGAGAAAGCAAAATTATGAAGTTAATGTTTTTGAATTTGTAACTGTTCAGTCTCATTGTGTCTTCTTTATACTTACAGAAGGACAAACATAATCACAAAGAACAGAGTAGGCCTGTTAAACTGCTTTTTTGACTTTTATCATAACCTCTCTTCATCTTTTTTTGATGTAAATAGTCCCAATATCTGCAATTTCTCTTCACATTCAATTTATGTTTCCACCCAATAAAATCAAACCATTTTATGTTACCTTAAAAAAAAATCAATAGATTGGGTATGACATAGACACTAATGTAAATGTTTTTTCCACTATTTGTGGCTACTCCTCTTTATCTATGATTTTATTCTTCAGCAAAACTATTCAGCTTCCAAACTCTTCAGCTGCAATCTGGTGGGCTCTGATCGAATTAATTTTGATTTTATCATCTTTATCTGTTCTTAAATATTTACCAGTACACCATAATCTCTTTTCTGTCAAATACTTTATTCAAGACATTTTAAAAATTTGTTCTATGTGCTTTAAAAGTCTGACTGTAATAAGAACATTACATGATGCTACTACCTTTTCCTCACAAATATTTCACATCTAATGGTATGATCACTGAATTCTAATTGTGCAGTAACTTGTATTTTATTGATCAGACTTGTTCATTTTTTTGAAAGAAAGTCCAGGAGAATTATGATCCTCTTGCATCTAATGTAGGTGGTATATAAACCCAGTAGGTTCTGAACGAGAACGAGAAAGTATGTTTTTACTACTAGTTTTTTCCAATTAATGTCAAAGTAGTTTTAAAAGTGTAAAACTTGATCATCCTGTTTGATAGATCTGCAGATCTATTTACATATTTATTTTTGTTCTGGACATCTAGTTATACATTAACTCTCTAGTTCTGTCCTCCCATGTTTCCCTTCTTTTCCATCCTGCTTATATCACTGCTGTGGAATCCATCACCTTTCTACAGGTTTTTTGCTACCTTACTGGATTTCCATGTTTTACTCAAGTCTGTTATTTTTGAAAATTAATATTGTTCATTTTTAGGCTTCTTAATGCAAAAAATATAATTCAAGCAGTATACACGCTGTATAAAATTTGTTTCGGTACAGAAAAAATAGGCTCCACTTATTTTTTTTATTGATAATAACATTTTCTTGCTGGAAGGAACAATCAGCCTTTCCTTTTTCTCTTACTTTGTTTTCCTCATTATACCTTTTCAGATTAATAGTATTTTGCTATCATCTACTTTCACCTGAGATTCGATGTTTCCATTCCACTGTATATCCAGTCCTACAATTAGCATTTGCTAATTAAAAACATCATATTTCACTGTTAATAGCCACTGTATCCTTTTCCTTTCTTTGTTCAGGTACAGTTTATTTTTCTTAGTCTGCATTGTTTAAGTACCATGTCAGGACTGTCTCAATGCAGATTCAGAGCCTCCATCCATCAGTGACAAACTGAATTCTTTGTTCATCAAAAATTTTTGCTTAACTCCCAGATTCCTAAATAACTATAAGTGAGCTTGAACTCTTTACCTTTCCCCATCGTCTCTCTCACTTGACCCTGGGGACAAGATTTGTCTTCAATGCTATCTACCTGGCCCCTACTTCTCTGTAGTTTCTGTTTTTTCTGAATGCTCATGGACTCTAGTATTCATTTCATAACTTGGAGGCATCATGATAATGGTTGCCAAAAAGGTACCTAGCACTGGGATTCATGCCTAGTTAGATGTGAGGCTGCCAGTAGAGACAATGGAAAGAGAAAGGCACCTCAAGAGAGCAATTAATTTTACCTATCTTAGGCCCATGCCTTAGAATGGGCATAAACCACTACATTGGCAGTATCTCTTCCGCTCTCCAGTGACTGCAGTGGGAGCTGAAGTGACTAGCTTGAAGTTGGTGCCTTGCCTTACCTTAGATAGCTAAAGCTAGGTGGGATGAATCCCACCCTCAGGTTCAGAGCATGACATCCAAAGATGATGCTGAACATGTTACCTCATAAATCAGTCCTGCTGGCAGGGCATTAGCCAGTCCATTTGGGAGCCAGACATTTAGCCACTATGTGGATATGAAAAGAAGCAGTCAGCCCCATCTCCGAGTGGATATGATCTGGATAGAGCAGTCTCTACTCACCCAGAAGACTTCTGCTAGTGAGGGAGTTTGCTGCTGATGCTGTAGATGATCAAGCCTTCAGCTCCCACCAGTTATGTCAAGTTATTCAAAGACTGTGTACCTGTATGCTGTAGTACAAAGACTGTACTGCAGTTTCCAAATGCAGGCATCTCATGCAGCTAACTTGTGTACAACAGTGACCTGTGAGAATAGTGTATTTAATCCTGCATCCCTTACATCTGGTCTGTCAAGAAACTTCAAATTGATCTTCAAGCTTAATTTTTTAATAACCCGTAGGTAGTTTAAATATTTCAGTCAGTTCACCTCCTAATCACCTTTCCTTGAGGCTAAATAATTCCCATTTCATCATTCTCTCAGCTTCTGTGTTAGCCTTCTCCAGTACATTAATCATTTTGGTTGCCTTCTGCTGTACTTTCTCCATTTTATTTACATCTGTCTTCCACTCTCATGACCAAAATTGGACATTATATTCCAAATTTGGTCTACCACCACAGGGTCTCATAAAGTAAAAATGTAATTTTATTGGCTTTGTTACAGATATATCTCTTTCTTAATGTATAATAGCATCTTACTAACCCTCTTCGCTGCTTCTGCCTGTTGAACTGAGTGCAGGAGCTGGATCAGTCAAATACACCCAGGGCTTTTTCCTCTCTCATGTTAACTATTTCATTACCAACTCATCTGTTTTTAGTTTTAGTGTATCTCTTTGTTAATATCAGCATTATTTACTGTGTGTATCCTAATTTTCTGTGAAGAGGAAAGAAGAGAAGGACACTGCAATATCAGGTGAGGATACTGGCACTAATCAGTGAATTTTTTCTTGAAAACCTGGATGATTTAATTAGAATTTGTCTTTTTCTCATCTGCTTTATATTTCATATTTCCTTTATGTCCTTCACATTTCTGTTAGTGCTACCAAGACTATTCTATAAACAGCTATATCCTTCAGAGTTTCAATGATCAGCCCCATTTTAGTGTAATTTGTGTTACTTAATAAATACAGAGAAAAATCTTAAAAGGGACAGTCTGAGGATAGCACAGTAGAGATATAATGAATGTAAGAATCCTGATTAAATTGCTGGTCTGATTTTCTCAGAGACACAAAATCATCTTTTTCCTAAAAAACCAAAAGAAAATACTCCCATAACAACCAACCAATCAGCCACCCCACACCCCCAATCCATAAGTAATTTGAAAGAAAATTCTGTTGAGGAAAATATGGATGATGCTGTTTTCTGGACAAAGCCAATATGTTTTTTCCCCCCAAATATTTTGTCATATGATCTTCCTAGGATTTCATGCAACTTTATATTTAGACAGGTTTAGAATTATGAACCTTATCATAAATCAAGACACTGAGGATCAGTGTCTTGTACATTTTTAATAACAGAGTAAAGCAACAGAATCAAATATCATACTAGATAAATACAGGGGAGGATGGGTATAGCATACCATTTTCTTCTGAATTTCATTTTATTTTAGTGACAGATGATTCCAGTAGTTAAGTTGTCAGGTTGGGACTTACGAAATTTGAGTTCAGTTTGAGTTCAATTGAGTTCAGTTTCAGGGCAAGTCATGTAATTTCTCTTTGCCTCAGTTTCTCATTGATGACAGGTTCTCTGTAAATGCTGAATGCACTGACTACCACGGTCATAGAGACCATATAACAAAATAAAGGTCTCAAATGACAAGTCCATCTTAATCCTGTTTTACCGGAAGCAAGGGCAATGCTTTTATGCAACAACTAGACTTAAGTTGTTAATGACCAAATCCTGAGATTTAGCCCTGACTGGTTTTAAATATGCTGGAGGGAAGGACAGAGGTAGTTTCTGGAGCAGCCACACATCATGAAACTAGTTTGCCTTCTGCAGTTATTGGTAAGAAAAATGTGACATCCAGATTTCTCATGAATCCTTGGAAACAACTGCAGCCAGAATGGTACGAAGAGAATTTATAAGCACTAAAAACATGGGCCAGAATTCCCAGAAGATTTATATTGTAAGTAGACATTGTATTCTGAAAAAATATCCCATGTCCTCTGAGAACAAAACTACTACTAAGATTTGCAGGAAAAAATATGCTTTTTGCCTTGAAATGTTCCAGGTTCTTTGGATAACTTTGTCACTTAAAAAAGTAGGAAATATGTACGTGCAAGGTTTTGTACTGTCCATGTAAGGTCTTCCTCTACTCCTTCATGCTGTTGTGACTGCACATACTGCTTTGATT
Source organism: Strix uralensis (assembly GCF_047716275.1). Lineage (NCBI taxonomy): Eukaryota > Metazoa > Chordata > Aves > Strigiformes > Strigidae > Strix > Strix uralensis. The sequence continues at coordinate 8,153,318 of NC_133979.1, forward strand.
TTGACCTGGGTACAAACATGGTGTCATTGAGAGCTATTTTTACTGCATATTTAATAGTTATAGGCCAATTGATGCAATACGATGGTTAACCACACTCAGGTGATAGAAAATACCTGAGGACTCCTGAAATTCTCTCTGCCTGCAATATTAGCCAATATTTCAATAGATGGATACAAAAATAGATGGATTCAAAAAGTGGATACAACTCACTATACATCTGTCCAAGCAATGCTCATTTACCCCGTGTGAGGACTTGACTCCAGTGTTTAGACTGAATTTATATGATGGTATTTATTTTTGCCCAGAAGGCAATCAGAGGTAGGATTTCCAAACACAAATTGTACTGGCGTAATCCATTTAGCTGGGATTTAAGGATTAAAAAAAGAGTAAGAGAATGACTCGGATGCCCATGATGTAAATAAGATTAGATAATGAATCATTTCCTAATGCATTGAGAAAATAAGATTAGACTGTTGTTGGTCATGTGAACAGTTTTTCACTGATGACCAAATCCAAGCCTCTGAAAATAATCCTTTGCTTGTCCTCATCTCTTACATGGTATCAGAAATGTGTCCTTAATGATGATAATTTTAGACATCAGGTGTGAATACTGCAGTTTTGTGTGACTCCAGGATGTAAGAAGACAGAGAACTGGTGGTCCACAGTTTACCACAACTCTGTTGCTCAATTTGTGTCATTAAATTTAGTTTATGAAGGTTAGAAGCAAGCTGAGACTATAGAAAATAATGGAGCTCTGCCATCAGTTTCAGTGCAGCCAGAGTTTACTTGGGAGTTTTCATGTAATGTCTGTCCACCATATGAGGAGCTGGACTTGAGCAATTTGTTATGTGATAATAACTAACAGTTCTGGAAAACAGCACTCAAGTTAACCATCAGCTAAACTTGGAGAGCAGAAGCAGGAAATGCTTTATTCATTGAGCCTCCATCTTTTATCCTTTTCAGGTTTCAGCTGTCATTAAACCTTTTTTTTACCAAAGTAGTTTTAAATTACCACATTAATTTCAAAATCAAGCTAAGTTCCTTAGTAAGTGAACCATTTTCATCAGTATCTGAAAGAATTCATTATAAAGTTGATTCACTAAGAGCTCTCAACTTACTGCATCAAAAGAACACCACAATTTTCACAATTCGTTATGTTCTTACAGTAGAGGTTCAAAATATTTATTGAGCAGCTGCTATTGGGGATCATGTGAAACATTATAAAAGTATTGCTGATTTTTTTTGGAGGTAATTTTTTTCCTAAATATAGATATGGGGCCAGTATGCCATGGGAGATGCATATCCAGTTGTTGTAAATCAGTACATCTCTATTCACCTCCTCCAACTTACTCTAATTCATAGAGATCTGACCAATTAAAAATCTTTATTTCTGGTTTTGCATGTTTATATCCTAGTCAATCTTCAGTGATGGGAAAGGTTGAGATGAAGGAGTAGATCAATGTGAGACGAATTTTTAAAATTTTAACTGTGTTCATCGGTAGAAATAATGTCGTGTTACTGCAAGGTTTATATAACACGTAACACCGTGGCTTCCATTTATGAGATGAGCTCTTATGTACTACCACAACACAAATAAAATACTTGCTTTTCTCATCTAGCACTGGCAGGGAATAAAGGTGAAAGAATAACTGTACAGGGGAGAAGGGAAGCAGAAAGAGTTTGGACAATTGTTTACCCAAATCCTGAGGGCTGAGGTGATGTGTTTGCATAGACTCTTTTGTTGATTACTTTGTATTATTCTTATTTGTAAGGGAGTTTTGATGTAGTTTGAATTAACTGTATTTGGCAAAACCAACAGTATTGAGGAAACAAAGGGAAAATCTTAATATAGTCTTGTTGGGTAATTGAAATGAAGCATTTCCCTTCAATGTGGTTGGTGTTTCCTACTGCATTGAGCCTCTTGTTAAAATAAACTGAAACTGAGAAAATTGTGCTCAGATCTAGTCAGTAGTTTTCAGGGAAATCTGATTTTATGTTTGACATGGCAAAGTGACTTCACCAAAATAACAAAATCACTGTACTGCCTGTCTCACCTGTACTCCAATAGAGCTTTACTATCAGAGAGCAGATGGGAGATAGCAGATCGGTCTCAGAGATAGCCTAGAGGCTTCAGGCTTCAAAGATATTGGTTTAGACCTCTGAATATCCCTTTTCATAGGGTTTTATAGTGAGGAACTATTGCTTCTTCCAGTCTTTATTGGTAGCATGTTCCATATGAATCATTCCTTTGCCTCTGAAAAGCATGGCTTAGGAGAAGTTTGTCAGAGAAGAGTTGGAGTTTTTCAGTCCTGCAGAAATTCCTCTCCTGGACATTTTCATGGAAAGAGATGTTTGGTTCCAACAACTCCAAAAGCAGATCAATATCTACACAAGCAATAAAACACCTCAGCAGAAGAACAGCAAGTGCAATTCAAGAGCGATTTGCCCCTGCCAGGAGAGCCTAAGGCAATAGAAAACTTGGCGAGGAGCAGTGGGTCACAGTGGCACAGTATCACACAGCCAACGCTCACAGAGCACAAAGGACCAGAGAATAGTATATGGCTAAAGGCCTGATTTGCAAAGAAGAGCCAGGTCTAGAGCTATAAATACCTTGCCAAAGACGTGCTAAAACAAGAGTTAATGAATCACAGAAACTGTATGTTTTCTGTAGTACTCTGCTCATGTTCTCCAGTGCAGCATTGTATGCTGACAGAGGGAAGGCATGGAAGTCAAGTGCCCATGGAGACAGTAGATGTTACTTCACCTAGCTGGTCCCTGAATCACCAGTATAACCAAGAATATATTTTACTTTCTAGAATAACTAATGGTTCTAGCTTTCCTAATTGTCTTTGGCAATGCTATATAACAAAAACTCCTAGGTGGTAACCAGTTCTTCCTGAAATCAGTGGTGTACAGGAGTCTGAATGTTGAAATCTTTTTTCAGTAATGTAATAGTGCACTTTCAGATAGGATATCTATATGCAAGCAATGTATCAATGTGTTAGTATTCTCTGGAAGAGAAGACTTCGGGGAATTTGTTTAACTACTTGATGCCTCTGGGTGCATCACATATTATTTCGGTGCATTGTGTGTTCTGGCAGTGGGATATAAACTTGTAAAAACTTTCAGCTGTGAGAGCAGCGTTTGCTACTTTGCCTCCATGAATAACTGAAAGGAAATGTGCAAAGGATGCTGTGAACAGGGATGTGTGAGCCTGCTTTTAGAGAAGTTATCAAACAACTTTGGGGTTCAGCCTATAGAGATTAGTTGTTCTGTTAAAGCACTTTCTGTGGGGAACTCACATTGTGCAGCAGGTATGTTGCTAGTGTTACAATACATATTTGTGATTATCCAGAGTTAGATTAGTATGGCTGATTTAGGGATTCATCAAAATGAGCTTGTACCTTCCATAAAGGTTAACTTTGACTCGTACAAAATGCATTAAAGATGAACAGTCTTTGGTACTATGCTCTTCAGAATTTTACAGTGAATGAGCTACATGTCATTGATTATTTACGGAGCACTCCACACCATAGTAATTCCAAAGTAATATCAAGATATATGTATCCTGAAGCTTGTTGGAATGGAAAAAATGTTACCAGTGATATTTTGTAAAATAAGTACAGTATAAAGGTCATTGTGGGGAGGTGTAAAATTACAGGATATCTTGGCCATGAAATTCAGTTGAAATAAGTTCAGAAATTATTAATCTGTCCTTAGAGTGAAATGATGCATTGGCAAATCTGCAGTGAACTGAATTTCACTTAGGTTTTTGTTTTAAGTGGAAAACTGAAGGGAAACCCCAGCTGCACAAAGATTTTCGATTTCACCATGTTCCCAAAGAAGAACTGCAGTTTTGACAAGGCTTCAGCTTCAACTGGCAGCACGTCCCATAAGAGATTTTTTCCTTTCCTTTCTTATACAAAGACAGTGTTTAGTATTGTATCTCTGTGTGTTTGCCTGGAGCAATCTAACGTACTATGGCTTTTCTAATAGCAATTCACATTTGATTTTCATATTATGGCTGTTCAAGGTTTCCAGTAGTGTTTTAGTTTTAATTTGACAGAAATTAATAAGTATAAGGAGGAAGATATCATACATCAGCACTGTACAGCGGTACTGTCACACTTCCTAATTCGTTAGACAATAAGAATAATCTACTACTTCTAATTTAGACTCAGTAAAATAAACACATGTATATTAATGATTTTAAAATATTTCTGTTCAGTCAAGCATGTCTTCTTTATGCAGAATAGCATCAGATCAATAATTAGTTGCCATGCATTTTAATAACAAGAGTTTTTGGTTAAGATCGTTTTTCATAATTTTGCATTTATGTTTGACAAGTTCAGGAACTTGTCTTATTTGAAAGAAAAAATATTAATGCAGAAATTACTTCTCATTGTATTATTGCTTGCCAAATCTAATATGTAAATACCCAGTAGAACTCATGCTTATGTTAATGGAGAGAGGATCATAGAAATCTTGTAGACAGAGTCTATTTGTCCCACTTTGTTCCACACATCAGTATTCTCTATGGTACTTAATTATTCAGTGTTTTAATTTTAAATTAAAAATAAATACTGTACATGAATGATAATTTGAGTGAAATGATAGGAAAACATTGTCACAATGAAATACAAGATAAGTTCCCTTACGGTGTTCTTCTGGTCAAAAAAAGTATCACAAAGAACTCCTTCTTATATTTCCCAAATTTAACTCCCTGACATCATTATGGATCTAAAGAATATGTATTAGGGACTGGTTATAATGTGGAAAAGAAAGCCAGCTGAAACTGTTGTATAGCCGAAGGCATAGTGAACTTATTATTTAATACTGGATTTATTACTTCTGTGCACATTTTGTGGAGTATGAGGATTGTCGCCTTTAGTTACAAAATTCATGCCTGGCATAAGAAGTAGTTTTTATATATGGATTTTCTTTTGTCCTAATGGCTTTTCTCAAAATAATTAATTAACAACAAGCTTATAGCTGACAATTTTGCCAAAATTTGGCTGACCTAGAAGGTTGCTCTGACTGCAGTTTTTGGGCATCATGGTAGACTGTAATACCAGCCTGAAACAACAGGAAGCTTTTATCTTCTGCACAGAAATGGCTGCAGAAGTGACCTTCCTCTAGAAAATGGCTTTTCCATTTACACTAAACACAGTGGTTGACAACAGAAATAATTTTCTAGGGGAAAAAAAAAAAATGCTATGTGTATGTGAAAGACCTAAAGACTAATTCCTTTAATTTGACCTCAGGATGGAGACGAAGCTTCATCACAGGAATAAGGAGCCAGAAGCATCTGTTTTCCAGTGTACTTTTGACTTTTTGGCATGATCGACAGTGGCAATGGATGCTGATTGCTACCATGAGTCTGTTGCACCAATACAACCCTATTGCTATCACAATTACAATGGCTGAAATACAACATGATCTCAGTGATGAAATTTCTCATTTTCCATACCCATACAATGACAGAAGCAGTGCATTTTCCATCTCTGTTTTAAACATAGTATTTAGGTTGTTGTAGCCTTCTGTGTCACACTGTAAAGAATATTGATTTGGGTCACCTTTTGCTTAGAAATTGTATTTTAAAAAGTATTAATAAATTATTATTTAATATAAAAATATGCTATAAGTGGGAATGTAGATGAATGCAACCAGGTATTAAATTGTATTGAAATATCTTTAATTACTTGCTACTAGGTTAAGAACATTTTAAAAGAATCTTTTCATAGAAATAAGGCTAGAACTAGAAGGGTGTTTATGGGTCACTCCCAGGATTTCAGAAGATTCAGCTGTAAATTTAGAAGATAAATGCAGGTTCTGATTCCTTTTCAGAGTTATCACATACTTACTCTACAAAGCCACACTTGTGTTTAGGTTACAGTATTGTTACCCAAGCTAGATAGCCACCACACAGAGCTATAAGTAATGGTCTAGATGTTAAACCTCTTGCTTCCATCCTCTCTCAGACTGCAAACCTATACTCATTTGTAGAAGCAAACCTTATTTCACAATTCTTTTGTCTCACTTTCTCCCTTTCAGAAACCTGACTTCACTAGTGGGCTCCACCTGCAGACAGATGGTTCCTGAGCAGGGACCTCCCTCTTTCTCAGCTTAGTTTTATGGTAGTTACTCTGGAAGGCTCTCTGCCTTCCTTCTTGATTATGTGTGAAGATAGTTTTCTTTGCTCTCTTTAAATTAGGAGCCATCCCAGAATTTTGCTTTGCAGTGGTTGACGTCCTTTGCTTTCCCAGACAAGCTTGGACCTGCTGTAGCTTGGACCTGGACTAAGCTGTGGTTCAGTCACTTTCTACCTCACTTCTCTTTAACACATTCCACTTCTACCATATTTTAAAACTCACCAGCTTGTTAGCTGCTTTTGTACTCACTACATTTACTTTGGGGTGTTTGGAAGAGGCCCTCATCTCTAGCAATACATAAACCACATAAAATTACACGTTGTTATTGATAATATAGTCCAAGTAAAAGTCTGATTGTTGCATTGTTAATTCACAATGGAAGCAAGCAGAAAGTCCAATCCCCTATTGTTACTGGAGCTCAAATCATGTAAACCTGTACATTTCTATTAAGCTCCATCTTACAGACACTGCTCTTACTGGAAGCCTGTTCTAGAACATCTTTGCTCTTATGATTAGAAACCTTCTAATTTCTAGCCTAGATTTATCCTATTTATACTTTTTGCTTTAGTGCCAGCAATCACCTGTAGCACAGAATTTTTTTTTCTCTCTAAGGTGTTTCCCATGTTAAACTGTTCATCAACTGCAGTAATTTTCCCTCTTCATCTTGCTTTCACCCCTCATCACTCCTGCTCAGTTGTCCTTTGCACCCGTTTGAATTTTTTGTTCTTGAATCTGAGCAGCAGAATTATTCAGACTATTTCTGAGAAGGTGATATGAGTTCCTTGTGCAGTGGTATAAGTTCTTTGCATTTGGAAATACCTTCCTGGATACATCCTAAAGTTGCATTTGTCTTTTTGACAAGTGCATTACACTGACACCTCACAGTATCTGTAGTCATGGGGGAGCATTGGCTGGTAAATTCAGAGCTACTCTGAGTAAGCTGGGCAGATGCTGGCTATGTGTGAAGGCTAGGGATGTGAATATTTTTTGTAATAAATCAACACTTAACTCTTCACTTTGAAAAAGTATCTGTCAGTTCTAATTGGTAAATTTTAATAGTTTGTAGGCTATAATTTAATAATGAAGAGCTAGGAATTCTTAATGAAACAGAAGACAAGAATCAAAGTAAAATTCATGATGGAAAAAGTTCCTGCTAAAAGTCACATTATCCAAGCATTACATTGTATTTTAAAAATATTATCCATTTATTATATGCGGCCTTGTGGTTATCTGAATAAAGATTCTTCTTTCTGTGCCAATGAATAAAATGGAAAGGTTTACTCGAAATGTCGAAACATGAGATACTGTATTATTTTTTGCCATCTAGTTAATGGAAACAAGATAATTCTCAGTATAGGAGAGCCACATTTCTTCACCTAGAGGACAATTCAATAAAGAAAGGGATAGAAATAAGTCACTTACTTTAGTAACATATTCCTGTTACCGGGGCAGCAAATCAATACCACAGGACCAGGAATACAGGACATTGTTAAGACAAGAGTAGTCTTTTCAGTGGTACCAAGGCCAGGATATAGCTGTGTACTAATAGAAAGATACTTAAAATTAAGATTTGAGCTATGTTTAATAAGATAATTAATTCCTATTGCACAGAAAAACTATAATCTGAATTACCAAGCAGGGTTAGACTTCAGTTAGTTTTAAAATGTTACAGAAATGTATCATATTGGTGAGCTGACCACGTGTATGAAGTAGAAATGGTGAATTCAGTTCTGACTTGGCAGTTATATCTCGATCCTGCCATTAGATAAATCATTGATCCTGTGTGTTTCAATTCCTATGTATGAAACCTGGCTATGACGCTTATCTTCCATAAGGTACTAACAGTTACAGACTTCCTCTACGTATAAGAAATTCAATTGCACAGGTATATACAATATGAATATGAAAATGCTACATCAAAATAATTTAGTTATACCCAAATGTACTTTATTCTGACAGCAGTACTCATATAGAATTTACTGGGGTATGTAATCTTGATAGCTGTACAACATTGTCTGTAACACCACCGACAACAGCAGCCATGCCAGTTTTTCTGTGTAGGCATGATCTTACCTTTTACATAGCACTTTTGAGGTTTAGACCTTGCTTTGTCACAGCATTTAATTGTGGGCTTAACATATGATAGAGTTCAGTGGTAGGTTTGCATTAAACATAGGCTTAAGACAATTGTTTTTTCTTCTAGTACAGATGCAATAGAGTGGTTTTTTCATGTATAGTCCAGAAGCCGTATCCCTTCTGCAGTTTCAGTTAAAAGGCCTGATCGTCAAATGAACTCACACTTCGGGCTTTGCAGTGGGTCCTGAATTGTCATTCACTTGCTAATTATACACTCTGGTGCTGGTGATTAGGAAGGAGGAAATAAAGGCGGAGTTTGACTGCGGATCTGAAAGTGAGCTTTCAGAGGTGATGATTAGAGAAACCCTCTTTTGACTTGCAAACTTGATATAGAGTCAGAGGAAGATTAAATCTGGATCCAGGAGCTTTGTTTTGACTGAGGGACATTTCCAGCTGCAGCTACACTTTGCATGGTTATATTTTAGCCCAATCAGTATGCATAGCGGGTGGGCCATAGAGAATCCGCGATATCAACCGCTTACAGGGTTAGAAGTTTGCTTTCTGATGAGACGTGCACATTAGGCTTCAGTAAATCTGCTGTACTGAATCTGTGAAGCAATGCTTTTCAAATATAAGACACTATTGAAGTCAATAAGTATAAAGAAATTGTGTTACACTGTATAAAGGATAATAAAATTTTTTGGCAATGCTTTAGAATAAATGTTCTTCCGATATTGTTCCATTGCAGGTATTTTTACTGAGAGGAAATTCTGAAATTTCAAAATGGTAAAGACTTCCAGGAATGGAAACAGAGTGATCAACAGGAAGCCTAAGATCCAAAATCACAGAGGTAAAATGAGAACTGAAGCCAATTTAAAATTTGCAAAAGAAGTTAAAACAAACAGTAAGATTTTTTAGCTATCAAAATTAGATGACAGCAAGGAAAATAACAGTGAGGTTGAGGCTTGAGGGAGGATGGGTTTAAGGTTGGCATAGCTGCTTTCCAAAAATGAGATGATTTTGTGCCTCAGTGTTCAATTTGGACAATGGCTCTGAATTTGGATGGGAGAACACTGGCTTTATGGGAGTGAATTTGGAAGGATGCCTCTGAGGTAGAAGTAAAATTCAGGGAGCGCTGTTTCAGGGAATCTGCGTCACAGTAGTCTGAAGGAATTGGCATTTGAAGCTGCATTTCTACTTGAGGGATATTCAGGACTATGTTAAAGTAGGAGTGGTATGAGAGATTTCAGACATGATTCCTATATTTAAGATAGGAAAAAAACCTGTGATCTAGTTAAATGTAGGCATATTAGCGTGACATCAGCAGTATGCAAGGCATTAGAGTGTTTTTGGAAAGAAGAGTAATAGAGAGCATAGCAAATGAAAGAAGTAGGATAACACAGAATAGGTTTACTGAAAGCAGATTTACTAGATTAACGTGATAATCTTTCTTTAGATTATCCTTTTTAGACAAAGAAAATGGTAATAGATGTGATGTATATACACTGTGAGAGAGGCATCTGACACAGAGCTACATGGAGAATTGTTTGACTGGAAAAGATGAAGATTAGACCCAGAATTGTAAACTAAGTAAAAACTGGCTAAAGGAGTTAATAACAGATGATGCTGAAAGAGGAAATACCAGTTTAGAGGGTTAAAAGTGGAGTTTCTGAAGGCACAGTCTGGGGACAAATATCACTTAATATTTTCATTAATCAACCAAGCACAAAAAGAATAAGAACCTGCTAGACAAATGTGCCGATGACTGAAGGTGGGAGGGACTGTCAATAGCAAGGAGGCTCACAGCATACAGAAAACCAGAATATTCTCAGGGACTGGGGACATACAAATGGGATTACATTCAACAGTTCAAGTAGCAAGGTCACATATCTGGAAACTAATGACAATTTCTAATATAAGGTAAGGCTTGTCAGTTGGACTAATACAGAGGAATTGGGCATATATTTGGCACTATATCAAAAGAAGCCTTTCCAGTTGAGATAGGAAAAGATTAATGCCCTTTAGAAGGCTTTAGTAAGACTTTTCCAGGGATGTAGTGACCGATTGTAGCCTCCTGTGTTTGAAAGAAAGAAATTCAACCTAGACCAGGAGCAGAGAAATGTGAAGAGTTTGAAGGGGGAACAGGGATTGTGCCTTAGCATACTCAGGGCTGCAAAGAATCATCCATAAACACTATAGGAGTGAAGAGAATCTTTTTAAACTTTGACAACATTACTACATAAACAAATAACTGTAAACTAGTCATCAGTGAGTTATCCTGTATTTCAGAAGAGGGTTTCTAATGAAAGATAGGAGTTTCTGGAAAAGCTTTCCACAGCAGCAGTGGGGACAACCCCTGTAACTAACTCTGTGATGGAGATGGGTACATGTCTGAGGGATTCAGCAGCACATCTGCCTGCTGTAGGAGCAGACTGGGCTCTGCGACCAGTGGGCTCTGTCCCATCACCCTGTTCTCTTTCATTCTGGTCCCACATTCATATAAATCTTCCAGCTTTTAACCCTGAAGTCCCCTCAGGTGAGCCCCAGCACCACTGGTCCAGAGCAGGTTTGTGACATTTCTGCAGCTTTGGCAGACAGGGGTGGCAAGGAGATTGTCCAGCCTTAGGAAATTTTTAGGGGGGGAGAAATGTTTTGCCTATACCCACCCCTTTTGCACTGAGAAATGGGGAGGAAGCTGTCAACTTTACTGCATAAAGATCTAAAATAGAGCTGCTCATAAATAAGAGGTGGGTTTCTCCAGTTATTCTTTTGCCTAGTCTGACCATCGTTATTTTAAGCCAAAATGTTCAGCTGAAAATATTGGCTTCTCATTGATGAAATGAATATTGTCCCCTCACCCAGCCATTAGGGTTTCTGGGTTTCTGCTAATATCTTTTCCATTTTCTGTATTTAATTTGTCTAGCAGAATGAAATAAAAACATGCTGACATTTTCAAGGAAATCAGATACTTGCCATGAAAGTTTTGATGGAAAATTTTCAAAGAGCCCTGAGGCTCGGGAGCTGGTTGCATCGGGGTGTGGCCAGCTAAATCTGCTGCCTGAATCAGTGGGGCTAATGCCTGAGCATCTCTTAGATCCTCCAGACTTTCAGGTGATTACTTCTAAGAGGAAAACATCTTTTATAGCAAGCCACGTGCTCTGGGTGGCACTGACTTTGCTCTCGCAGCAGTTCTGCCTGACCTTGATGCGAGTGGTGCAGAACGCTGAGATGCGGCTGCCTCCACCCTCCCCTTCCTCCCCCTCGCACTGCAGAGGCACATGAAAACTGACCACAACGTAGCCCTAAATGTTTTATTTTTAACTTTTGCCAGACAACACGTGTATCTAAGGCCAAACAAAAAGAGCCAGAGAATGGGGTGTAAGCGCTTGTCAATGTCAGACCAAATCATTGTCAAATAGGGGCTGGATTCTGCAGCTACGCTGCACGCAGAGCTCCTGTTTCCTTTAGTGGTGCTCTGAAGCCACAGCGCTGAATGCCTAGAGAGATGGATAAAGGCAGACAGACATAGATACAGACTGACAGAATCAACCCCCAGACGAAGGTTGCTTGATTTTACCAGAAATTAAGATGCTGTACTGCTTAAGCAAGAGTTCCATGATCTCATTAAGTCTCTTTTATGTCTCCCTTTTTATTTTATCCTCCACCTTCTTGCAAAAAAATACCTTGTGTTATTTGCAGATTGAATTAGAGGAAAATTGTCTATGGACTAAGTAAAATGTTTGCATTCTTGTGTACTAGCAAAGTCCTTCATTGAAGGCTTGTGTTTTTTAAAGGAGAAGAAAATGCAGTAGGACATGATAATGTCATATATTCTAACTTGTTTTTGCAAATCAGGACTTCTTAATATTTTCCTTTTAAATAAAAATGCCATTTATCATTATCAAATGAAGTGTTAATGGAATCAACACACACAAACTCATGCATATATATATATAAATAAATATAATATATACATAAAAAAATCCTTACTGCAGAGAATGATCAAGCACCTTGTCAGCAATCCATATTATATTCGTTAATTTGATTCCTGCCAAAAAATCACTTAAGTGAGACCTTCTGATTTCTTTTTTTAACGCTTGAGGCTCCTTTCATCTAAGCAGTGTTTATTAACCTATTTCTGAAAATCAGCATAAGCACAAGCTATATTTAATCTGTTCTTTTCATGTGCTTTGGGTTTTTTTAAAATGTGTTTTGTTTTGTTTTTAATTCCAGTGTAAAAATTAGAAATTGAGCATTGGTCAGAATTAAAAAAACCCTTCTGGTTCAGATAATGACAACTGGAATGATAAAAACTAAGTTTATTATGTTCATTTATATTCTTTAGGGGAAGCTGATTCTAGATTAATTCCAGGACTAATGGTAGTAACATCAAGAAAAGTATACTCACCTGAAGAATAATACTATGATGGCTGAGGTTTGGGGTACAGCTTCAAAACTCTGCTCTCTACCCCTAGTCTTATCAGTGTCCCCTTCCAGTATCTTGAATAATAAATCTGTTGCCTGCATGCCCCTGGGTTCCCATCAGAAAGGTGGGTGCAAACTTACTGAACTCCTTAGTTACTTTGAAATCCGCAGATTAAAAGTGTTGTATGACTAGATGTTCTTCTTAATATTTTCATACCAAAAATTGGCTTAAAACCCCAGTAACCGATAAACTCTGTAGCTCCCAGAAATCAGATCCAGTCTGGAGATGAACAGTTGGTGTAATTTTTGAGCTGGCAAATACACCTATAGCTGCATGGAAGAAATCCTGATCCCATTCATATGAATGGGGTTTTGCTGCTGAGATGAACATGTCCAGGATTTCACTTACTTTTCAATATACAGGCTAGAATAAGGCAGGACTGGATCAAGGCATACCTGCCATTGTGTTCAGCGTAAAAGCAATGTAGCTCAGGACTGCCTACGTGAACTGATTTGTGCATTCAGTCGCAGTGTGGAGATACCCTCATTCACCAAATGCTCCACCTTTGACAATATCAGAGAGGGATTTTACCAGCTCCAAGGAGTTTCCCCTAACAGGTTATGTGGTGACAGGTTTTGTCCTTCTCCCAGCTCTGGAGCCAAGGATAAAACACTTGACAAAACTAAACTATCCCTTGTAGAATTTAAGGAGGCTCCTTTTACCTGAGGTAAGGTTGCAGCTACAGATTTATTTAGGAAGGAGTCATCCTGGCTGGACACCCCCAAAATTCCTACCAGGAAGGATGAAATTTGTTTTCCAAGCTGATGTAAGAAGATGATTGTGGTAGTGAGATAGCCCTTATAAAAATGATCGTAATCTGAGAGCTGAAGCAGAGAGATAACAAAAAGCAGCAGGTAAGAAAAAGTTATATTGCTTTTTTACCCTGTTTATTTAGAGAAGTGGGTTGCCATCTCTAGTCAGATGTCTTTGTGTCCCTTAGAGGAAGTCCTTCACCTTCCCCATCAGGCAGGCAGGGAAAGCAATGGGATAACTTGTTGAAATCTAGAGACTGAATCAACCTCAAATTCTCTGAGAACCCAAAATAAATAAGGTTTGCCCAAGCCACTCAGTTCAAACACATTCCTGAAAGATGTTATACCTCACAAGTATCACTTGCATTTGTATACATTGGGAAATAGAGTGGGTAATAAATCTTCTTACTATTTATTGCTCTGCCAATATGTATCTTGGCAATATTAAAATATATGCATGCATGCTTATGAATTTTATTTCTCTTCAAAGGAGCCAGCTTCTCGCACTAACAACCAGCTATGACTTGATAGACTCTTCTTTACCTGGCATGCCTATAGAAATCTCTAGAGAATTAGAATTCTCATTAAGTGCACTGGAAAGCAGAATTTAATCAAATGTATGCCAAAGCTTGCTGTTAAAAATATGCAACTATAAATTGCATTTCTGTAGAAGTTGTTGCAGCCCTACAGTGACCACTGAAGTCTTTTTTATTTATTGTAGCATGAATACAGAATAGATAAAATTAAATCCTCCATAATCAATGGCTCCAATTTACATGCGTTACTTGTCAAAGTGACTTTTTCTGGTCCCCACAAAATGCTATATAATGTGACATCTCACAAGTCTTCAGAAACATCCTAAGATGAATCTGAAAGATAAATATTGCAGTTGTGAGTCTTTCTGTCATGACTCAAATAATTTTAAAATTGCAGAGATGTATTCCTCTAACAATGTTAAAATTGTTCTAATGCAGGATAAAATGGTAGTTTTAGTCTCTGTAATTTTTATAGCAGCTTGTAATTTCCATACACTCGTTACAATTCTCAGATCAGGAAAGATTACAGGAGAAAACGTTTTAACTGGAAAATCTGCTCTGCTGCTCATCTTCCCTGTGAAGAATACACCCAATATTTAGAACCTAGGAAGGTTTTTATGAGTTTTTTGATGCTGTAAGTGCCAAGGTTAGGCCATTTGATTTGGATAAGTGACATTTCTGGAGTCTGTTAAAGGAATAAATATGAGCCCACCTCCTGGTTTCTCTCCAAAACATACTTTTTATGAACACTGATGCACTCATTTGTATCTTTTCTGTTTGGGGCTGGGAGATGTTTGAGAAACATGAAAGGTCAGAATGAAAAATCTGTGTCCTTTGGTTCTGCTTTAAATTGGTTTTAAATCCCCAAATTAGAAGAGCTACGATTATCACAGAAGGGGTTCTGGAAGATGCACTTGAACAGTAAAAAGCCTCAAAATGCAGGTACCTTGAGTGTACTGAGATCTGATGGAGTGCTGCTGACATGTGTGACTATCATTAAATACACTGCACTGGAACTTTGGGCTTGTTTGGTGATATAAACCACAGTCATCCTTTCAGGCTGTCTTTGGGTTAGGGGGCTGTTGTGGTTGTAGCTGTGATGACATGACAGAGGGAAGAGAAGATATTTTCTAGATAAACTGATAAAGGGGGAGAAACAAGACCATCCTTTGGGTTCACACACAGGTTGGAAGAGGAGGATGACAAGGTAGTAGTGTACGGGGAGACCACTGTGATGTTGCAACAAGTCCCGTTGAGTTTGCATCATGAAAAAGTGTCTATGAATGTTAATGCCATGTTGGGTTGCACACCTACAGGTGGTATATCAAACCCATGGTTTCTCTTTGATTGAACTACTGAGGATATGTTTTGAAGAGGTACAAGGCAGCCCAGGGGAACCCCTGCATGCGCGTTTTAGCACATATGAAGGATGGTGCACAACAGTATCGCTCCAGGGAGAATTGAGGGAAGAGTTTGGGCAGCTCAGGAAGGAAGAGTCCTTCTAGAAACCTGCCAACATACAGGGAAACATTTTGACTTTATATCTAAGGGGACAAACAGGCAAATCGTCTCCTTGTCATGGAACTGGGCCGGCAGCCCTGTGCCTCTCTCTGTACCTTTGGGAATAGCCTGGGTTTCCTAGATAGTGAAGGGGCAGTTATGCTTCATGTCAGTGGTTGGTAGAGAATTGCCTACACTCCTCTCCCATCATATATCCCCATAACAGTCAGAAAATTAACCCTGCACTTAGAGAGGACAAGGAAGTTGTTCACAAAGCAAAGAGAGCAGACTCCACAGGGTAGAATAAGGGACGAAAATGGCACATCCTGTCCTGCATCCTTCAGGCTTGAATTAAGGGGAGATGCAATATCACTGCCTATACCTGGATGGAGGGAACTGGAACTGAAGAGTGAGGATGTTTTTCACATTGGTGAGGGGATGAATAATTAACACTAATTACTTACGTTTGACATTGAGAAATGTTTTGTAGCTGTGAAGCAGATTTTGAGACTTTTTTTGAGTGGTTTCCCCCCCCCCCTCCCCTTATAGTTAGTGAATATCCTATGTGCTAAACCCTGGTGCCTGAGCGAGGCTGGTGGGAGATGGGGTTAAGATGAGACTCTCTGTGCTCTTTGGCTCTTTCTCATTCTTTGCCTGCCAGGACTGGCTCTGAGACAAGGGTCCTAAATCACAAGCCTAGAGATGAACAAATCTGGACTAAAGCTGCCTGTGCCTTTACACCCTCGACCCTGTTTGAAGCAGAGCCCAAATAAACACCTTTATTTTTCAAAGGGAAATTGCTGGAGCACCAGTGCTGTAGTACCCCAGAGGCCAGCTGGACTCAGTGCTCAGTGCTAAATCCAGTCTTTCTGTATGAAATCATGTCTTTTTAACTCATTCTCCTCAGTCTTAGTGTCTGAAATTCTATAATTGAAAATTAAGTAGAGAACACAGACTTTTGAGCTACAAACTGAAAGATAAGCCCTCCTCCCCTCTTAAAATTGACGTATATATTTTGTTCTCATAAAGAGATGGATATAGCATCACCTCAATTATAATGAAACAGCAAAGAAATTCCACATTGGGAAAGGTTTTCTGAGGGTATATTCTCAGTTACTGCTGAAGATTAAAAATAACCTTCTCAAGCAATAAATTGGTTGAGACAGTAACAGGACCAAAATCATAGTGAAATCTAGTAATGAAATATTAATGCTACCATGTGAAGCTGGGAAAATCATAAAAATTCATTTTGCAGAGTTGCGTAGATCATATTACTGGTGTCCTGAGCTAGCTAGATTTTAATGTGCAGTGCTTTCTACTTGTGTCCTGTTCCTATATACAATTCCTATTAGCAGAAAAGATGACCAAACTCTTAAGTCATGTAACTGCTTCAGGAAAGCAAAGAAACCCTGTTGGAGTACATGGCAGTAGCTCTCTAGAATTAGAAGGCATGTTGCGAGTGACACAAAAGAGAGCTGTCAAGTACCTGGCGCTTTGCTTTACTGCTCCACTAAATGGCCATTGTAGAGCTGTGGCAGACATATGGGGAAATTTTATTTCTAGGGCAACATTATTTTGTGTGAAACTGAAATTAGATAAAAACTAGGCATAAAGGTATGTTTGAATTTCAGTTAGTGCTTGATCTTTGTATGCCAAAAGGACCTCCCTTGGATACTCAGTCTAGCTGCGAGCTTTCTTTCAGGTCCTGGAACCTGCAGCTTTCAGAAGTCAGGCCAATTTAAATTGTGTAGATTTTGCTGCTTTACATAACCTATTTGAATTCAGTAGGTTTAAAAACCTGCAAGGTAAATAGGTACATTCTGCATATGCCTGTCCTACTGGCTTAGGCGGTAGCTTTAATGTCACACAATTAAACAAAGTGGCGCGAGGAAGCCTAGGAAGGTCTAGCCACGTGGCATTAACCGTGCGCAGTGCTTTCCAGAGCAGAAGGGGTGGATGATTCACTGTCCAGCCAAGGTAACTCCATTTTATCAGTGTCCCTCATCCTCCAGCTTATGTCAGCTACAGTCCCTTTCTGACACACCACAGAGCAGCTAGTGTGTTATTATCAGCAGCCATAGCTCAGCTGGAAGTGGCTGCATTATGCTCATAGATGTAACAAGGACTGCATACGTTATATTTTGTACAGCATGTTGTAAGGAGGGATACGATCCTTTCAGTCAGACTGGCTTCCTGTGCCCAAGAAAAATGACTCCCAGAGACACACTTGGGCACACTGAAGCACTGAACAGAAGAGCCCAGGTAGCTTCCATGGAAAGAGATGGGCATCTCCAGGGGTGACATGGCAGTCACAGGATCGGAGAAAGAGCAGCTGGAGCAGTGGACCTCACCACAGAGTCCACACCTGGGGTAGCTGGTGGAGAGACAGAGCCATGGTACCTCCAGAAAGTCAGTGTTGGAAGCAAGGTGCTGAGTCTGAGATGGGGTCTTCAGTGGGGCAATGACACCCACAGGGACTGGCCTTGTGCCCAGGACAGACATGAAGGCCTTGTAACCAAGGTGCTCTAGGGAGAAGGTATGTAAATACCAAAGGCTTGTTCCAATGGCCTGCAGAAATCCTGCTCCTCGCCCCAGGCTGGGGTCTTTCCTGATGCCAGGCTGAATTAACTCCAAGGCATCACTACTATGCTTTTGTTTACTTTTTTCTCTCGGGCCTGAATACCATAGGGGTTTGCCCCCCTTGAAGTCTCAGAGGAAGGCTTAGTCAAATCAAATACAGAACAGCTTTGCTGCCTGTGTGCCAAGGATAAGAAAGCTAAAAAAATATCGCAGCAGCTTCCTGGACTAGCCTGCCTGTAAGCATCACCTCGCAGCCGGGTCCCTCGGTGCACAGACCTTCCTGGCCTGAATTTTGCCTGGCCCTTTGCTGTACACATGAGCCTTTCAAACCTGCCGAGGGGACACTCCAGGGTGACTTTGCAGCGTACTGGGTGTGTCCTGGGGCAGTGCCTAGGCAGGCCGATCCTGCAGGATAAGTACTGAAACGGAGCAGAGAGCATAATCTGTTTTAATGGATCTTTCTGCTGCTGCAGAATAATTCCCTAGTTTGGGTTACTTTTGCTGCAGGCATGGTTACTCAGCAATTGACAGGGCAGGGGGTCTCGGTGGGGAGTCTGTAGCTAGCTAAGAATATGAGCCAAACAAACATTTTTTTTCGGCTTATTGGGAGAAAAACCTGCAGAGAGCGGAAAGTTTGTCCCTCGCTGTTTTCCTGGGTAGGGGTGCAGTCTTGAAGGCGATGAGACAAACACTTGAGGATGGCTGATAGCACTGGAGTGCAGAAAAAACAACGAAATCATGCTGGATCCCAAGGCATAGGAAAAAAAAAGCCCTGCTAAAGACAACTCAGTATCAGAGAGGAGAAAAGCTTCCTGAAACCATGTGAAGTCACTAAAAGAAGTGTCTGAAATGATACACAAATGGTTCTCACCTCCTTCCACCTGAAAGAATCAGGCATGTTCACAAAATGCTTCTTCAGTGTTCGCCTTTGAATAATGAAGCAAAATATAATGGTCAGTAAAGTTAAGCCATTAAGAGTAAATCAGTTCTGTTTCTGTCGGAAAACAGCGTGGATTACCCTGTAACGCTGAAGCCATCTGTAGTTCCCACATTGATTTTCTTCTCCATGGCACTGAACATACAAAATCAGCAGGCGCCTTTGAGTGCCCTCTCAGCCACGTGGAGAAAACAGATAAAAGCCCTCTGGGCCTCCTGTATGTCTGTGTGCAACCTCACCTGTGTGACACCTGGCTGTGCCCAGCACAGAAATAAGCACAAGCAAGCTTGGCAACCTGCTGAATCGGCATATTTGCTGTGGAGGAGAAAATACTGCCAGGAAGCAGTGACCTGCCTCTTTTCTGCAATGTACTGGTGTACAGCATCCCAACAGGAGTAGCTTTGTTTTGTGCCAAGCACCTCTGAGACAGAGGAGACTGTGCCCAATTTGGCGGAAATAAAAAGCAACCTCCTCTTTTTGTTATTTGCTGTTCTTGTGGAAACTCTGTTTCCCCTGATCCACTGCAAAATGCTGGTTTTGCTTTTCAGGTGGCTATAATTTTAGTCTTTGCAAGACTGTTTAAGTGTCTCTGAAGGCATGGCATCTTCTTCACCATGTCTGATATTTATTGTATCTGACCCTGCCTTGACCAGGCAATGACACAGCGCTGGTTCCATCCGAGGCAGTCCATGGCACTTTTGGTGGCTGGAAAACCCACTGGTTCCATTTTCTCAATCAAGCCAAGTGGCTGAGCAGCACATGGCAGTTTCTGTGTCCCTCCTTTAATTAGACACTCTAAGAAGTGAGAACAGCATCAAATAAGGTGAGGTCCCACTATTAATAACTAGCAAGTGACTGTATATTTAGATACTTAAAAAAAAAAATCCAAATAAAAACCTGTGAGCTTAAGATCAGAGACAAAAAGTGCCTTTTATCTTTCTGAGCTCATTTGAACTCTCAAGCCAGGGAATGAATCCACTTCACAAGACCTCAGAGCCATGCCAAAGCTGTCTCGAGCCTTTGCATTCAGCATTGATGCGACTGGTCACAGCATAAGCAGCAGAGACCTGGACAGTCATGATCTGCCTGCCCCACAGTGCAGCGAGGTCCCTCAGAAAAGCTCGCGCTTTTGTCAGGCACGCAGGAGATGGCACTGAACCTGTGTGAACCCGCCTTGCCTACAAAGCAGCCTGCAGAAGAGCTGGTCCCCCCTTCTTTCACAGAGCATTTGCTGTGTTGGTTGGTGTGGGAAGAAAGGCAGCGCTGCTGCTGCTGCTGAGCCCGTGGGACTGCCCGAGAGCTGCAGCCCCGGTGTCCTGCAGAAAGCCACAAATGTCAGCGGAAGATGATGAAGTATAAATTCAAAGGTTAGTCTATTTTTTCCCCTAAGCTCTAAAGGAGGGAATCACTACCTTCTGAGATGGATAGTATCATTAATCAGACACTGAGAGTTCAGTCCCTTGTACAGTGCCAAATCATCTGGACTTTTATCTTCCCAGCCCTGCACAGAAGACAAATCCAGGCCTGCTAGTGGTTGGGAAGGGGGGGGTGGGGAAGAAGTTATTAGGGGGAAATTTTTGAAGCATAAACAAAATTTCAGCGAAAGGTTGTTCCTGCCATGACACGATTACAAATGAGATGATCAGCCACGAAGAACATTATTTTTTGTGGCTTTAGCAAAATGATGCTTCTGTTCTAATGGTAGAAGTAAAAATTTACGGGAAGAAGGAGAGGCTTCTTTTAAAAATTCCAGATATTTTAATTAATGCCAATAGCATTAAAATATTATGGCTTGAGATGCTTATGAAAAGTCTCTTTTATTCATTAAATTTCCCAGACCCAACATAATTAGAATTCTTAACATTCGTGATCTCTCAGCATTGGCTTCCAAAATTAATGGTCTGAGTAATTTCTTACAGCAGATGAACTGAGTTTCAAAATAAATGTATTGCAGTAGTAAACATCAGCTTTCTGTAAAGGCAGGATGCACCATTCAAAGACAACTTTTGAGAAAGAAAACACCCTCCATTTTCTCTCTCCTGGATTTCTGTATTCAAAGGACATAATGAAGGATTGTAAATTCCTGTACTCAAAATTTAGGGAATCCCTGAACAGAAGCTGCCTGCACCACTTGCGCATGCAAATCATGCTGCAGTTTTAGTGTCACACGTTCTTTCTGCCACACTCAGTGTAGGAGAGGCTGGCTCTCAGGGTGAATTAGGAGGACAGGTTAGTACAGGATGCTGTTTTCTGCAGGTCCCTGCTTCATTTGCTGTGGAAGTTGAGAGGGCTGTGATGAATGCAGCTGGGCTTGGGACGCTGTCCTGGTTCAGCCATCTGAATGGTGCCCTGCAGCTCTTGGTTCTGCCAAAAGCCTGCTCTCTAAGCCTGGGAGGGTCGTTTAACCCAGACGTTTTGCATGGCATTGCTAAATGTATGCTGTTCATTTTGGCATCTCATTTCCAGAATGCGGAGCATTTCCAGCTGCAAATCCTGCCGGTGGGCTGTGAACCCAGGAAGAGCCACGCCGAGCTAGGAGCTGTAAAACCTGCCGTTTCTGACTGGGCATGGCGGGATCTCACAGCTCTTTCTGGCAGCTTCCTGACAGTGAGACTCAGGATCCTGGATCCCATTCCCAGTCCTGGGAAGCCGGCAGCTCTGGTGGGTGCAAATCATTCTGTCCGTTCCCCTGCATCTCATCCTTGTTCTAGTTCTGTCTTTTCTTACCCTGTCTCTTTGCCTGACTAGTCCCAGTCCCCCCTGCTTGGGTTCATTTCCTGAGGTTCAGTCCCCTTCTCTGTTCAGCACCAGGCTTCCCACACCTGCAGTTCTGCTCAGTCCTGCGGTCTTTGCCCAGCCTATTGGACTTATCTAAATGTTCCTTCCTTTCCTTATGGCTGCAGTTCCTCCAGGATCCTGGCCCAAGTCTCCTTTCTTCTGTGCCAGCATGGCTGACTTTGTTCCCCTCATGGTCCTGATGTCAGAATACAGGTGACCTTTGCAGCCCCAGCGTAGTGATGAGGAGCTGTGACCAGAGGCTCTATCTTGTTCTGGTTCTCTAACCAGGTGTTAACATATACCCCATAACTCGTGGTGGCAATGGTGTGAGCCTGCGCTGTGGTGAGCACTGCAAAGGGAATTAGCTGCTCTGTGCTGACGGGTCAGTGGGATGGGGCTACCCCATCCTGGACAAGCCAAAGGGCAAGATGACCCCAACAGGACAGGATCCTGAGTTTTTAGGATTCCCACTGAAAAAAATCTTTGCTGAGGAAGTCAGATTGGTTTTCTTTTCAAATGCTTTCACCTGGCCACACTTGCATAGATTTTCATGGCAGTAATGAAAAGGCACATCCTCAATACAAAGGTCACAAGTTGACTAAATTTCTGCTCCCTTATCCAAACTGTGAGGAGCTGTGGTGCATCTTAAAGAAGAGGATGTCAGTTCTTTTTCTCTTTTACCATTACAAAACAGTGCATTGTTCCCTGGCCTTACCCTTGGGAATAACTATATTGTTTTGGCTGAAGCTTTCCAAAAAAATTCAGCCTGAGGCAGATGCCCAGGATGGAAAATGACAAGTTACTGGTCAAAATATGACAGTTATAAGCAGCTGAAAGTAGAATCATGTAATTGGAAATGTCAGACGGTCTTGACACTAGGCAGTGCTACCAGCCCACCAACCTCAGGAAGTTTGCTCAGGATTTTATGTGTAGGTAGATGGCACAAAAAGGTGTAGCAAAGTTTTCTGGGTGTTAAAGCATGGCACAAACTGCACTTCTGCTGCTGGCAGCTTTGTTGTCTGTTTGGACACAAGCTGGAGAACCACCATGCTGGCTTAGCACAACCCTGAGGCCACCTCCTGCCTCCGAGGCCGGGGGGGAAGGCTCTGGAAGCAGAGCAAGCCCTGAACATCCATCCACACCTGAGCTTCCCTCTAGCTATCATTTTCTGAGTGGAGTTGGATTCCCCACCACTTGAGTTGCTAAACTGAAGACTTCTGGGACAATTTTGCGGGGAAGGATTGCAGGTCTCTGCCCCCCAGCCCCCGTGAGCACTGCTCATGCCCTCAGCATCCATCGTGTGGAGGTGTGGTGGGTGTGTTGGAAGTGCTCTGCATTTCTATTCATTTCTTGATCTGATACGTGTACAGTGACTGGGTTTGATTCTTACAGCTTTTTGACTTTAGCCAGCCATTTGACTTCAGCTGAGGAAAACTTCAGAAGGCTTCAGCCATCATTTGCACTTGAACCAGCTGGTCACTACCTGCCTTTCAGACACCTTCCCGGGAGAGAAATTCACCTTTCCCTGGTGCAGGGGCAACCATCCAGCCCTGTAGTCAGTCACCACAGTTTCATTAAGTTTTATATTTAACTTTCCCTCAGCACCTGGGACCAGAAGGAGTGTGTTAGTGTCTCAGAGCTGGAACACTACATTGAATTACCTTGTTGGTTTATCTGGTCATAATAGCAAGAGAGATCCCAGTGCTATAGTTAGGAGTCTGTCAGCATTTCCATTATAAACCTCTTATTCTCAAGAGGTTTTAACTTAGCTGTAAAAATCTGTTCCATTGCACAAACTTAGTTTATAACATGGCATAGAACCATATTTTATCTTTTAATATTGAAAATACACACAGAGTCCGTTCCTATTGAAATATATGTGTGTGTAGCCAAAGATTTACTGGTTTTAGGCAGTGAACAACCTGTTCAACTTCGTCTCTTCTTTTTAATTTAGCTGACATGATATTATTACTCTGGCTATTTTAATAGATAAGATACCGTGGTTTGACAATCTCTTCCATTACTGGCACATGAACTCCTCTAATATATGTTAATATGATCATTCACAAGTGCAGCAGAGTCACACTGTGGAGGAAACATAAGAGGTTTGGCACAGAGGCTGCTTGCCCTCCTTTTCCTTTTATTCTAGACACTCACTCAAGGACACTTTGCTCACGCTCTGAAAAAGCAAAGCAAAAGCTTTGACCAGCTGCCTGGTAGGAAGGATTTGACGAATGTGTCGTCATGGTTCATTCTATTATGGTCTGCCGGGCAAGAAGGCACCAGCAACTGAGGAAGTGTCTCCTCCAGGGACCCCTCTCCTGCCTGAACAGGTCCCCTAAGGCCTTTCCTCCCCCCCACAACCTCAATCTGCCGGGCAGTGTGGGCAGGCAGGAGAAAGGTGGTGGAGAAGGCAGCAGCTACAGACTCTGACTCTCCAGCTCTCACCAGGGCTTCATCTGATTCCCTTTTTTTGTTTCTTTAACCAAACATTTACTGATTTCCTAGCAGAAAGCAGATGGGTCAGTGTCCTTCAGAGGAGCAGTGGCTGTTTATCTCACCTAAAAATCCAGCCAAAGGATGACATCTTTGGATGGGAGGGTTTGAACTCTATGTCAAAAAGCACCATTCCCATCTGGTGCACATGGCCAGGCAGCAGGGCTGCTGCAGAGGGTCCCCACAGAGGACAGTGAATTGTTTCTGAGGTTTTTCTTTTCTCCAGACCCGGGAAGGAAGCCCCTTCTCCCAAAGTCTCAGCCCTCCTGAGAAGAGGTGAAGCTTGCAGGACACTGCGCAGGATGAGCTATGCAGAGAGCCTCCACAGTGAGTGTCAGATAAAATATATCCCCTAGAAAATTACCTTTTTTTCTGGACAAATTACTCTTTATGTGTTAAGGAAAAGCACTTTTTTCCCCAGACTCTCTGACTTTTGTAAACTCACAGCAGCGTAGTTCATGCCATAGAGACCCAGAAGTGTTCCCATTTTCCTGGTATGGCTGCACTGGTGCTACAGTGACTTTGAGAATGAGAATGCAATTTTCCGATAGATAGACTGCCTGGCTGCTTTTGCTTTCCATCCCCACCCATATCACATGCTCTTCATTTCTTCCTGCTCTTTTCTCAGTGATGCTGCTGAATTTCAGATGTGGTTTGCTCAAGTTGGGATTCACCTTCAGCTGCTGCTTGGTGTGGCCTGGCAGCCTGGGGCCTCTAGCTGTGCCTGTTGGACATGCCTGCCAAGTGGATTCAGGATTTTCTTGCTCACAGCTTTCCTACCTCTTCTTCTAAGATCTGCTTCCCTTTTGACACTTACCTTTGGACTCCCTTCTCATGCACACCCTTTCACCCCTTTGACAAGGCTCATTTTTCAGGACGGAGATCCTATTTCTCATAAAAATGCTGTCAAAGATAAGGGCCATTCAGGTCTGTGGACCAGCTGATAGAAATTCATCTAAATCCCACGCTGACGGTTTCCTGTCGATAGCCAAGGCTATGCAGGCATGGCTGCAAGCCCATGATTCAGCAACTTTAACTGATTAATCAAGTCACTTGATTTTTTATGCATGCAAGTGTGCCCAAGGCAGCTGTGTTAAGTCGGCTTCTAGTCAGAGTGTTAGCAGTGCTGAGGATGTCAAAGGGTTTTGTGATATTGATATAAATACATATATATGCGTAGTTTTCTGATTAGGTTGTGGTTTTAAACAGTCTTTAGCGGCATTTGTTAAGTTGATAGAATCCTTTCTGCAAATTTACATGCACGTTGTACCTTCGATGCTGCATTTCTTAATTACGGATACACTTTATCTGAGTTAAACATGTAACAGGCCCTTAGCATAAATTATACTCGGGGTGAGTGTACTGAGAGTACTTCCCAGGTGTGTGAGGGGATAAGTACATGTTAAAAAAGCACATGCATCTCAGAAAAGTTTTAGGAAATCTTTTCATTTTCAAAAAAAACCTCCTGCTAAAATCTGTAGGAACACCAACCCGGAGCAATTTTTGGCTGTGGCAGAGGAATGCTGTATCTTGTATTTCCTACATGGTTTTGGGGATGCACAGGTAGAATCCCAGCTGTTGATGGGCTTGGTAGCATCATAAGTGTGTGCTTTGAGACAGCATGTTTATAGCTCTTTTATTGGTAAAATGAAGTAGTAACCAGAGATACGTCAGCATGTTTTCCTGGCACCCTATTTAAAAAACAAAAGAGAAGGACATCTGTATTTCAGGGTTCACTGGTATGGCTTCAGTCATCCTAATGCTGCAAAAGACTACTTTTTTGAGGTATATAGCTGGTGAGAGTATGAGGAGCAGGTCCCAGGCTCATTTACAGCCTGCAGCTGCCAGCGAGTGCTTGGAGGTCTTGGCTGTCCTGGGGGTTGATGCTAGGCACGGAAAAGGCAGGGGCTGCAACTGTACCAAGAGTCTTGCTTTCAGTCTGCTCCAGCCTTCTTGTACGTAACCACACATTTTATTGGCGTGTATTACGTCAAGAGACTTCATTGCCTTTCTTGGCTGTGAAGATTCATAGCCATCTCCTCAGTCGAGGAGATCAGGAGATATAACTTAGTGCCATGTGGTTCTACTAGGTGTAAAATTAAAAGCATATTTCAAATCAGTGTGTTAAAAGAAAATGAGGAGGCAAAATTAGAAAATGAACTCTTGGCCTCAGGGGAGTCAAAGGGATACAGATATTTGTGTTTGTTAGAGTTTTTTCATGGCAGCAGTAGTTGTTGATATTTATTTTTCCTCACTTCAGTAGAACAGTGTTTGTTAATAATTCTAATAATAAAACATCCACAACAATTGCCAGATTTGCCAATTTTTTTTCAAAATTGTGGCTAAACTGAGTATTAAAAAAAGGAATTTCTTGTGGTGTTTTTTTTTTTTTGTTTGTTTTTGTTTTTTTTTCCCCCTAAACATAGAAGACCTGGTGTAATGAGACAGAGCCTGTTGGGAGCACCTCCATGAGTGACTTTGTTCTGGCCAGAAGAGCTCAACTACACTTTACACAATTTGCATTGTGAGCTGCAACTACTATTGCAAATACACCAATATAAAAACCAAAACAAAACTCCAACCCTGCTAGAACTGACTCACAGATGGACAAATTTGTTATTGTTTTCATGATCTTTTGCAATGTGTTTGCAGGTTTTCCACAGCCTTGTTTAAATTCAAGCAAGGACCTTTTTGCACCAACTTTGCAGGATTTCATTTGTGAGTTGTACATTTAATTCTCCACAGCAGATGGTGATGTGTGGGTGTACTGCTGTATATTTGCAACAGATTCCTTATCCTACAAAATTAATTAAGTGTCTCATGTGCTGATTTAAAATCAGAATTGTATTGTTCATAAAAAGCTAATTCTTGCATATAATTTTGTTGGGACCTGTGCAATTCCAACAAAATGTAAGTACTGCTTTAAAGTAAATAGATCGTGGCAGCTCTAGTCAGTCCTGACGTGCAGACTGAAGAGCTAATGATCTTGTGTGTTTAAAAGTCACTTAAATAAAATTAACTATTTTGGGCCTCAGTGTCAAGTTCCCCGGATGTTGCTATGAAGAAGGTTGCTGGGGCAGTTCAGCCGTGCTCAGTGATAGACAGCACAGGCAAAGCCTCTGCATTAAGCCCCTTTTCCTTTGGTGGGTTTCTTTCCTTAGCAGGGATTTATTTTTAAATGACTGCTCTTTCAGTGGCATTGTTTATGTTCATTTGCAAAGTTTAGGGGATTTTCATTTTTGTTTCCTCCTAATTTGATAAAGTCTCATGTCTTTATGAAAGCTGTTACTGGTGGCTTGCACCCCACACCTGCATTGGCCATGCAGCCATCCCAGGCTGCACGTCTGGCTCTTGGAAGAGAAACTGTGAGGCTGAGCAGAGAATTTCAGCAGCGGTCAGGCACTTCCAGACTCGCCAGCCCCACATCACTGATGGCTCTGGCAGTCTTGTGTGGCACAAAAAAATCGAGGCTTCATCTAGGACAGGATCCACATCAGTGTCTTCAGAAGGGGGCAGAACACAGGGACTTAATGGTTGTGGTTTAAGCAGGATAAAATAAGGCCAAAGACGGTTATTTGCCCAAGTAATGGCTACTGGTCTGCTGTGAGACAGGGGCTGGTTAATCAGATATAAAATTTAGGGAATTTGGTTCCTTACTTTAAGGATTGATGCAGTGTGGTGCTGTGTGCCACTGGGGCTAGGTAAGGCAATGGCCTGACCGGCAGGTCCTCAGTGTGCTTCCCTGCTGCCACTGGGGACATTAACAAAGAACTGAATAAAAACCATCCCTCTTGTCCTCCAGACACTGGAGCAAGGCTGGGCAGGGGGGATCACTGTTGGTGGAGCTGCTACAGCTACAGTGAGGATGCCCCCCTCCCCATGAGACAAATGGGGCTGGGTGCGGGGGTCCTGCCTGCAGTGGGGCTGCACGGTAGCACAAGTGACCTTGAGGCTGATGGCTGAAGTGTTTGGGGACAAGACACTCGTTTTGGTGACAAAGCCCTCACATCCACCCCAAAGCAATGTGCAATGTTGGGGGCTTCTGGACTTGATAGCGTACCAATGCTCTCTCCACTTACCACATTGGTTTGCTTTATATTTTTTTGGGGGGGGAAATATGAACCAGCCTTGGTTCATGTAGTGTTTGCCCCTGAGTAAGTAGCAGTAGTTGGGTCACAATTGCTGGCAGCTCCAACTCCACTACTTTAAGACTGCAGGTTTATTGTGGGATGGATGGGACAGAGGTTTTAGAATTATTTTTTTTTTTTTGCTATTGTACAAGAAGTAATTTGCAACCTCCTAACATTTGAAAATTTGACTGACATTCAAGATGAAAAATTTTAAGTCCTTTAAAATATGCTGGACTGGTGTTTAAACATATCAATCAGTGATACCTTAAGGGTGTGGTAGAGAAAACTTCAAACCTTGTCTGAAAAGCTGCTGTTTAATTTTGTGTGTGTGTGTGTGTGTAGCCATGTCCTCATCTTCTCAGTTATTTCTACTGAAAGAGTATTTCAGAAAATTGATAATCTGCTAGTCAGAAAGAACCAGTCTGATGTCTTGTCTTCAGTTGTAGGCGAGTCAGATTAGTTTGCCTTTGTGTGACCTGGTCTTTTGGTTGCTTTCCTTTGCCCTGCTCATTATAATTCTCCTCTCTGGTAGCTTTACAGGGAACACGCTTTTTGAAGCACAGGTTTTGGGTTTATGGGAATAGAAACAATTTAAGCTCAGTGACTCTTTTTGTAGACTAAGTTGCCATTCTCCTGCTCACCCTGGCACCTTCTGCACTTGATCCCATTTTAATTTCTTAAGCACACCAGAGTGGCATACAGTGTTTCTGGGAAAGGCCTCGGCAGTGCCTGTCACACCAGCGTACGTGTTCGCCTGGTTGTTGAAGGTCTCGCTCTGATGCATCTGGGATGAAAGTACTTTCCTTAGCATGGGGCCAGGGGGCTGCATGGCACCAATGCCCAGGAGTAGCATCCCACAGGGTGTGGGTATGTGTGTCTTTGTGCGTGATTGTTGCTTATTGTTTCCTTCCTGCAGAAGTTCCTGTGTGTCCCCGAGTGATTTGCCCCCTGAGGAGTTACTGAAGCTCAGCTGCATTGGCTCCATCACATCTTCTGGGTTTAAGTCGTCAGTTATTTTTAGAAGAGAGATACTGGCTTAGTCTGAGATGTCAGAGTTTTCGTAAAGTTATGCTGGATTTGATCTCCTTTCATTTTGCTCTGTATGCACAATGAATTACTTCTGTGCAGTGAGCTCAGTCCACAAGATCTCCAGGGCAGGCAGCAAATCCCCTCTGTCATCACAGGCTGACTGCCTTTACCTCATCTGTGGTCATGCGAGATGCGTAAATTAACAGCCTTGCCTCGCTCCTGCTACTGGTGATGGAGAAAGGGATTCCCCAACACACCTTCCACATGTGCCTCTCCCCAGTAATTATCTGAGGCTGATGCAAGTACCCAAGTAGCAGCCACTGCTGGGTGCAGTGCACCCAGGCCCCCCTGCCCAATCATCCCCATGGAAACCAGCAGTGGCACCAGAGTCCCTGTCTGCATTTGGTTGCTACAAATTCAGTGTCACTAGGTAAACTGACTTCCCACAGTAAAAATTTAAGCAGTGAGCTACTCTATCTTGGACATGCCAGCCATCATTTTCAACTCGCCTCTCCATTCATTCAAAGCCCATTACTGTGCCCAAGGTACTCTGAAGTGGAATATGAAGTGAATGCACTTGAAACACCCTCCCCCAGGTGATTTTCCATTTATGCAGCAGGCTTGCTAATTGCAGAAAGAGTGATTACCCTTTCAGGAAAGAAATATAAAACTTGATTACTTTGAATGAGTGTTAGTGAAATTTGGTTCTGATCCCAGCTGGGCAGAAATTGTGTTTCAGTAAGACTTTCTAAAAACGCTCACATAGGATCAGTGTAGTGAACCAAGGCCCCATCTGTGACTTATCCAGAGTGCATTTGTGATACTCTCAAAAGGGGACTGAACTTTATATACCAGATCTTTCAAACTGGCAGAATCCTTTCTCTTATGTTACATGTGTATGTGAGCTTTCCTACAGCTCGCATAATCTCACTCCTGCAAGCAGTACAGAGTGGAGAAATAGGTGCCCTACCTGAATGAGATGCAGATCAGTAGCCAACCTTTAAACTGAAGTGGGGAAATAATCTGCATCAAAAGTGGCCTCTTTAGTCAACAGCAAAATGCCCTCATGTACAGTCACGTTTCTGTCTCAAGAGCATCCAGACTGTGTGGTGATTTTCATCTCGCTACTCTTACAGTGCAAGGTACACAAAAGAAAGGACAGGAAAAAAATTAGGTGATGGACCTAACAAATGCTGTAATGTAGATAGTGTCTGTTATGACACTATTTACTATAGTTTTCTTAAAGAAAAAGTGTGGTTTTTCTAAAATGGGTTGTATATATGTTGTAAAGGATATGTATATATATATGTATATCATCAGAAGTGTGTGCATATACATATATATAAGATAGATGGAAGGATGATGTTTTTCAGAGCCAAGTCTTTAAACAGAGCAAATAAATAACTTCTGCATTTTACTATGGCACAGTCAGGTTGATTTAAGGTTGAATTAAGCAAGCTGTAAATTTAAGAACAAACTCATACTGTGGCCTGAAATTAATTATTATAACCAACATGGTAACTTAATCTCACAAAAACACAAGTTTATTAATAGGTGAAGGAGCTGAAGAACCACACAGTCCATCCAGCCCTCTGATATAGTTTTCCTAATCTCAGTTACGAAATTCAACGCTGCAGTTTTACAAGGTACATATTTTTTCCATTAGTGAATGTTACAGAACATAAACATGAAGTGAATATTTGTATTAATGGGATTCAAACAAGTCAACTGAAAGAAGTATCAACTCTGGTTATAACACATGGTGAAAATAATCAAATTTGGAATGTGATCATATAGACTGTTGTACAGCAGATAATATGCACACTGTTTCATATTGCATGACATTCATAGCATATTCATAGAAAAGTCAAACTAAATGATGGCTTAAAAACTGTATTAATGCTGAAATTTGCTCCCTACTTCTGTTAAGTGTTGATATTGGCTGAGTTAATATTTTCATTGTGTAAAAATACTGTATATAGTAGAAATCCTTCGGTATCTTCCACATTCAAATAAAGTTACAGTTTGGTATTTGGTGTTCAAGATCATAAATGGCCAATTCTTTCTAACCTTCAGAAAGAAAAACGAATAATGAATATGCTCAATCTGGTTTGACTAGTATGTTTCTCTTTTGATGACCTTGCTTCTGAAATCAGACTCTAAGATCTACCTCATTGGAGGTGTGGCTGGGATTACTAGAACATCTGAACACGGTTAAAAAGGTGGAAAGTCCATAGCCATTCTACACACTTTCATTTATTGTCTGGACAATTAAAGTACAAATAATTCAAACACAACAAGGTTATGAAAAAAACATTTACAATACTTTCCCTCAGAAATGATCTAAACTAGCAAGGTTAACATGAAGTCATTCATTATAACTAAAGTATACAACTGCCTGGTCCTAAGAAAGATTTTTTAAATTATTATTATTATTCAGATAGTAAAACACATCGTAGAGAAAAGATTCTGACATGCCTTCCCCACTAATGCTTAGCAAATGCATCAAAACTTTCCCAGCAAACTGCGCTCATTCATAGCAGATGATGTATAAAGGTTTCCCTGAACATTGAATGAGTGTTCCTTTAAACTAAAATCTAACATTGTTAAAGTAAAAAACGGATTAAATTATGATGCAGCCTTTGCTTTAGTTATTTGTCTACTACAAAAGTTTGCCTCTTCAGTGTGAAAAAACAATACTTAGTCTACATGCAGTTAGTGGGTATAGCATGGAAAAAATGCACAAAATAAGCACAAGTTATAAATAACCATAACGTTTTATTACCATTAAGACTAAACTTGTATTGAAAAGATTTTATATAACAAGACAAGAAAAGCAATAGCAAATTTAACTATCAACTAGATTATGCATAGCGAGTAACTGTTTCTAGTACTCAGGGAAGAGCATGACCCTTTTTTGTTTTAAATATATAACCATACAAAGCACAAACATACTAAAATGATCAGTGCACTGGACATGGGAGAGCACCCCCTCAGTCATTTTGTTCCCTTAGCTCTGTTTTCCCCAATCTGAATTACATTAAAATAAAGACCCAGTTGTTTTCTTTTCTACTGTGCAGTAAGAAAAAATATTCACAACAAACATGACAATATATCAAACAATATTTCTACACAAGTTACCTTGATACCTCTGTCACTTAAGTATCATAAGAAAACATTTTAAGACATATACAAACAAAACTAGCAAAGTGTTACAACTTATAATAAATTAACCAAAAGAAAAAATAACTTTATATATATATATATTTATATTATATATACACATACACACACAACAAAATGACACAATAATATGCTTCTTCCCATAGTTTAAGTAAACAAATAAGTAGACTAGCCAAACTAGCTATATTTGATTTTGGCCATATGCATCACATCGGCAATTAAATAAATAAGTGTTTCAAGCAACATAAACAGTGTTCCAAATGTGCCAACACAGCCCAATTATATTAGCTTGGGCTATAAAGTGAATTTGAAAATTCTTAACAAATTTAAAGCAAATGTATTTTTTCTAAACACATTACATTTAACTATGATACTAAGATATGTAAATAATTTTGTAGCACCTACTGCTCAAACCAAGGAAGTTTTTGATCAAAAAAATTAATTTTTTTAACTTTTGTTCTGCTGATATCCCATACTGATGACTTAAAGAAAAACCGTCTTGCAACTCATCTCCTTGCTTTTGGGTTTTGACTGTGGGTAACTGCGTGCCTGGGAAGAACACTCTCCCGTACTGTATTTAATATTTTTATTACATGCTATGAAAAGATACGAAGATCATCTGTTTGTAGCCCATCCTTCAAAAAACAATCTACTAATCCAGTTTAAAACACACATCTTGATCTCTAAAAAGTTACCAGTGCAGTATGAACATGACAAAGTTGTCAATTTCCCCTAAATTAGCCAGTCAAAATATTTTTTCTCAAATCCAGATTCTCTTGTAAAAATTCTTTATATTTTATAAAAATAGATTTTTCTTGAAACCCATTTTCAGCAAAGAGACCACCTCTTTGGCAACATTGTTAATGTTATTTAAATTGTTATGTCATCAGGTATCCCCCTTTACCCCATTCCCTAACAGAAGACTGTTTAGTTCACATGATACAAAAGAAAAAAGGAAAAATAAAAAAAGTTGCAAAATTATGTTCTTCTTTTTGCAATTTTTATTGTTCCTCTTTAATTTGTGGGGGGTTTACCAATCTGATTCAATCAATGTTTTGAAAAGAAGAAAAGAAAACAAAAATCTTTTTTCTCACTTTTAATCCCATTAGTTCGTAAAAATTGTTTTTGTTTTATTATTTTTTCAAATGAGTGAATGGTCATCTTAAAAAGACCCACCTTCAAGGAAGGTAGTAAAACTAGCTGGCCGGGTAAAAATCCCTGCACATTGTTATCTATGTATATTATATTCAACAACGACAGCTATGAAAGAACATTCAATGCATCAAAGGTTTTTTTTTTTCTAAGCATTATAAAATCCTTTCCTGTTCCTCACAGGATATCCAATGTTTTAATACTTAGGCAACACTGGCTTATAAAGTCCATGGTTGAATATAAGCCTTGAAGAGTTTTTTTTTTTGTTTTGTTCGTATATATATTTATATATATATATTTTAGTAAGTAAGGATATGAAATTCAGGATTTGTGGGTTTTATTGGTTTTAAAGGAAACTTGCAATACTCTGTCTCCTAAACGGTATCCATTAAGGCTGGCAATCGCCATGGCAGCTTCGTCGTAGTTGGTCATGGTGACAAAGCCAAATCCCTTGCACTTGTTGGTGTTGAAATCACGGATCACCTTGACATTATTGACTGCTCCAAAGGGACCAAACAACTGCCACAGCACGCTCTCATCGGAGTCGGGAGACAAGTTGTAGACGAAGATGCACCATCCAGTCCCAGTGTGACCAGGGATATTCATTCCGACAAGGCTCGTCATACCATCAATTGTGATCGGAGAAAACCTACCAAGTAAAAAGAGGGGTCTATTCTAAATATATCTCTTGGCACAAGCCACATGGAACCAAGACTTTAAAATAAATAAGCCAGTGTTAATGAAGGTTCTTGATCCTATCCCTGGAAGATGACTACATAGCCACCCTTGGTCTCTAACTCCTACTTAAGTGGAGGGGAGCTGTACTAAACAAACAGCCCGAATCTGGGCATAAATGAGTCTCCCTTCAAGGATAAGCCTTACTTGGATGTATACAAAGATCTAATAAAAGAAATGCTTAAGGACTATCTAAGTCAAAAAGGGCCTGCACATGCTGCTATAAACACGAGTTCATTTAAAAAGACCTGTAGGAATCTGCCGCTTATCCCCATCGCTAAAATAACATCATTCAGGGCAATGGAGATCTAATGCTTTGCCTCTTACTAGTTTGCAGTGAAAAAACCCAAACAAACTTCAAGACTTATTTTGAAGATTAATATGAAATGCCATTGTCAGGATTCAGCTATAACAGTAGCCTCCTTAGCTAAAAATACTATTAGATTTAGAGAGACATCTGTAAGTAGTAGGTTTTAATTCTCCTCCTAACACAGTCTTTAACTGACACACACTGGGAAAAAATCCAGTTAATAAAGAAGTCCTAAAGCTGGCCACATATTAAAGAAGATTTATGCAGCAATTGTAGAGCAAGTAAAACAGTGCATAACTAATGAGCACGTCAACTAATACCTTCATACTGTGACATTTCATGTCCGTGACAGGTTCTCAGGTTCTTTGGATAGTCAATGTAGAGACGCAAGCTCCTAGAAATCTAATATAGCACCCTAACTTTCCCCCTGCGTTGTCTTTTGGGACCCATTTTCTTTAAGTTGAACATCTGAACTGGGAAGCTAAAGCCAGGTAATGTTTATGAACACAGAAGCATCACAGAATAACACAGGCTGGGCAGGATCTATGGAGGTCACCTGATCAACCTCCTGCTCAGACCAAGGCTAACTTCTCAAATTAGATCTGCTGCTCGTGGCCTTGCAGAGGAAAGTTTTGAAAGTCTCCAAGGATGGAAACTACTTCTGCAGCTCCTGCTCCAGGGCTCCACCATCCTCACTGGGAATGATTTTCCCTTATATTCAGTTGAATTTCCCCTGATGCATCCTGTTACTGTTGACTCTTGTTCTTTTGCAGTTGACCTCTGAGAAGAGCTTGGTTTCATCTTCTTTCTAATGCCCCTTGTAGGTAGCTGAAGATGGTAGTCAGGGGCTAAACTCTACATTTGCCTTTCCTGAATTTCACTACATTCTTCCAGTTTGTCAAGGTCTCCCCAGTGACAGGCGTGGCCAACAGCACAGCGCTGCCCCTGCTCCCTCACCAATTTTGTGTCACCCATTAATGCAAGCAGGGCGCATCGCAGCCCATGACTCAGGTTATTAATGAAGATGTTAAGCAGTATCAGCCCTCAGGATCAACACAATTTTCCTTTCATCAGTTTGAAAAAAAAAGTGACATGCTTTCTGAAGCTACACTTTGGGATACGTTTTTAAAATAACAACTGCACAGAGGAAATGTCTTAATAAAAATCCAGTTTCACATGTACTTTCAATATGATGAGTTTTAATACCAGAACTGAGTAATAATTCCTCAGGATTTTCTGACTGATGACAGAGGGAGTGGAGGGGGCAACTCAGTGTTGCTGAGTGAGGTCTTGTGCTCTCCAAAACTTCTCCTTTTATACTTCTAATATTTCTACACACGTTTAGCAGTCTGAACAATATTATGCAGTGTATATTAAATAACCATAAAAAACTACACTCTTGATGGTGGCTCACCATTCTGTTGACTCCTGATGGCACTTCATATGTATATTCAAGTGAAAAAGACACTTGGAGTATATATCTTAAGCTGAGGAACATCACTGGGGTGTAGTTATACTATAAATGAGCAGTTCACAAACGCTCACAGCACTGGATCCTCAGACATATATACAGGTTTGTAGACAGTTTACTAAAAATACGTGGCAGTTTTTCAACTGAACTTCATTTTTGCAAACCCTATTCTCAACATCTTTTAGTTTCTCTCCCACATACTGAAACTATAATTCAGTTCAGTTCATAACAGTTCAGCATGGCTCTATCCCATGGTATTTCCCTGGCTGCTGAACACAAAGATGGCTGGACAAGGCCAATTTATACTACTCTTTCTGCTCTATGTGGGATTTTAAATAAAAAGGCCAGGACCAAGAGCTTGTAGAACCCAACAGCTTCAACTTTTTGAAAGCTGCAAGATAGGACTTGAAGTCCATTGCCAACAAGGGCCAACTGTGCTAGTAACATACTGCGCCAGCAAACACTCCTCTTCTGCAGTGTTTCACACGTAAGTACAAGACTAATGCATACACTACCATGTAAGTGATGCTATTGTAAAACCTGCACGATGTCACACAGTATGTTAAAAAGTTTTGCATTTTTAAGGAACACTGCACTGATGTAAATGGTTAAAAGTTTCACACAGTTCACTGGAGAGCAGCCTTTCCCTGGAAACCTTTAGGAGCTATGCAACTTTCAACTGTTTATGTACCACGAGCACAGGAGCTGCTGTAAATCTGAAAAACCATGCGCAAAACTACTGCAACTGTATTGACACAAGATAACCTACTGCGTAAGTAGCTTTGCTACTAGCAAGTGATCTGAAATTAGCATCAATAAAACCTTTGTTCCACATCAGCACATCTCACTTTCCATCGGTACCACATACTTAACACAGGGCAAGAACAAACCAACCCCCAAACCCAGGAATGCTGCACTACAGATGTTTCAGAAATCTTTACCAATACAGTATTTTTTGTGACCCTACACCTGTAAATACAGGGCTTGTTTGTGCAAGTACAGGTTTTCAAGATTTTCTGGGAAGAGATAAGAACTAATTTAAAATGCCTACAACACTGACTTAAGCACTGTTGTGATTTAAAATTAACATTGCAGACTCCAAATATTAAGAAAGCAGATGCATAACCTATAAAGGCAGGTATCTCATTCTCTTTCTCTCTGCAGGTCCCATGAAATCAGAATTCAAATCCTCACTAGTTCAGACTAAGCCCTGTTTGTCCTGCACCACATGCCAGTGCAATTCTGTGGAAGCAGCAGCAGTGAAATCCCAGGGAAAACTCCTGGAACAAACCCATCCTTGTGACACTGACTTGTACCTGACAGATAACCAAGGTTGAGAGTTTTGCCAGGTTTCTGGCAATGTATCAATAAACAAATGAGATGGGAGAATGCAGAAGCAGTACGTGATAAAATCAGGTAGTAAGTTCTGACTCATCGTATCACCATCACCACTAAGGATACTGCAGATGTAACAAATGTACTAATGAACACCAGAAGTAGTGCTTCTGGGAAGATATGCTGCCTCTGTTTTGGCTGTTGGTTTTGAAGGTAGTCTTAAGATTTGCAGTTTGTGTGACAGCTACTACGGCAGTAGTTAAAACCCATGTTACTGTCCACTACTAGCTAGTGTAAAGACATACTTACCATACCATTTTACAGGATGAGCTTTAAAAAGAAGCTCAAATAATTTTCAAGTGTGGTGAGTAGACCATTTCAGAAGATTAAGAAGTATTTTCTCATCTTAATTGTGGGGGATGGCTGGACATCTTACGGTAACATCAGGAATAAGACTACAGCTTTATTTTGCTGTAAGGTTCACTTGCGTTGATGTGTGCCATTAGAAGAAACACTAACACGTCAACTCATTTTAGCTATCAAACATTGAACATACTCATGAAACAGCATAAATGTTTACAAATCAGCTGAGCTTTATCACACATGCGTGCACATACATACAACACAGAACTATTTTAAACAGAAAAGAAATCTCAAGCATTGAGAAAATTTCAAAGTATTAAACCTGTAACAAAAGAAATTTAGGGCTGATTAAGGTGCACACAGCTGTATTTTCAAGTCAAACTTGAAGCCAGATGTAAGAGAAAGAAGGTCTTAATTGAGATTTAGGCAACAGTAGCTTAATTCTGGTTTTGACTGTTAAGTTTTCCATTATCAGATCGGAGATTAGTTAAAACCTTAAGTTAATAGTTCTGATTCTGGAAAAAGCGCCGTTTAGCAGGGCGACTGCAGTTTGAATGCTTGTAGCCGTTGCACCTAAACCATTTGAGAAGCCCACCTGTAAATAAAAAAAAGGTTGAAAGAAAACCCCACAGAATTTGCGTGTGTGGCCTTCAAAGTAACAAAACCAACTGAAGTCCAAACTTAAAAAGAATTTGACATGCTGGTGGAAGAAAAGAAGGAATTAAAAAAAAATAAAGTTAGTGAATTAAAAAAAATAAATTGTAGCACCAATCTGTGCCAACACGGACATCTGGCAATCTGTGGAATTCTAATTACCTCTTTACGCCATAGGCCATATTAAGCAAATTGTCCAGCCTGAAAAGAGAAGGAGGGTCTTTGGGTTAATGTCTCACAGATGGCAAGATCGCTCAATGGAACTATTATTAATAGCGTTCCATTTTCAAAGAAGAAACGTTCAACAAGTTTCCCACACATCTAAGGAGCCTAACAACTCCCGGCCTGCTTTGTTAAGTTTGAGGTTGTGCTTAAATTTCCACCACAGTGTTTAAAGCCCTTTTTAACTTGTCTACAAGTCTTAGAGAAAACCTTCATTTCCAGGACTTGGTTTTTAAAAAAAATCCACTTCCAATTTGTCTTTTTTAGACGATATTAGTACGAAATTTTTGCAAAAAATTCAACTGTTCACCTTATATTTACAATTAACTTGGACATAAAATGTTGCAATCCAGAATAGCTGGAACCGGAAAAATTCTTGATTTTAATGCTTTAACATAACACATTCTCCCCACTATATTACATGTATTTAGTATTAATCATACATGGTATGTCACTCTAAATGACCACCAAATTTTGAAAAATATAATCATCTGCTTTCCATGGGAGCACAATAAAGTCCTTCTATCTATTCAGTGATAACCTCAATGGATACAGCTGCGTGCCAAAGACAAAGACACATGTAAATTTAATGTATCCAATGACTGACTTTTTAAATGATCTTTAATTCATTAGCATTTTTCACCACTGAAAAACTAAAATTACTTTTGAATAATTCTCTAAAGCCAGTATGCAACTCAGTTATGCAAATATGTCCGAGTTTTTTCTGAAGGCAAACTTTTTATTTGAATGCTAGGTTGCCTGAAAATTATCAAATATAGAAGTAATGAGAACATCAAGTATTGCTAACTCTGGCTTATATGTCCAATGGAAACAGTCTATTCAGAATGCAAAGCATAAAATATCCCCGAAAGTATCTGAAGAATCACACCAAAGACTAATACAAGGTCTCTTTATACTAAGAGCAGATATCTCAGGCTAATAAATTTAATGATACTGCTGCTGACTAGAACAGACTCAGCTTTTTTCCTGCTACCAATCCACTGTCATTAACATCAAAGTCTAAGCTGCATCAAAACTGTAATAATATAGCAGAAAATAAGAGCATTACCAAAAAAATGAGAAAGAACAGGATAGCCGCTGCTCATTTGATTATCAGTATAAGTCTATTCTGTCCTCCCTTTTTCTATGAGCCTTCATGAGATCTGATTGTACAGTACTTCAGCTGTTTTAGTAAATACAACATGACTACAGCTGTCAGCAGATTTTCCTCCTCATTCTCCAGGAAAGAATATTTAATTTTACAAAGTAAGTCAGGTCAGCCTATGCAACTAAAGCATGTTTTCCTGCGTAGCACCTGCCCCACATTGTCGTCACTGGTGGAACTTCAGTTCTTTTCCAGGTAATTACCTGAATCTCTGAGCCTGGTGGTGAAGTGGTCCAGGGTAGCGTCTGTTGGGAGACTGATACAGCTGTGAAAGGAGTGCCTGGCTTGTTTTCTGGCTGGGGTTATTGGCAAACTTCACAGTAATTGGTTCTGTAGCACCACTAGGCTTCTGGCCATTTAGTCCCTTTATGGCTTCTTCTGCCTCTATTCTCTTATCAAAACGGATAAATCCCACACCTCGAGAAACCCCTGGGAAGTAAAAACATGTGAACAGATGAATATTTGTAAGAACAGCCTCATCTATATAACAAACAAACTGAATATTGGTTTTGACTTCAAAGAATACATGGCTTGCAAATTAAGGGAAGTCCTATAAAGAAAAATGCTCTTCCCCATCTGTATTCTCCAAAATCAGCTGCTACCATATTTAATATAATGATTTTAAGTAAACAACATTCTGCATTTTGAGATTCCCTCATTAAAGAGGCAGCAGTTATGCCTCCAAACAGTTACACTTATAAAGAACCAGGTACTGCATTTCACACTAGAAGTCATTGTCTTAAAACCCAACTGCCAGCAAGCGTTTACAATTTTGCTATTTCCAGAAAAACATGCATATATCAAGAAAAGTTTTCTTTTAACCTGTGACTTGATCAACCAGAATCCGTGAGGTGATGATGCGCCCATATTGTGAGAATAACTGCTCTAATTCTTTCTGGGTCATTGTTTTCGGAAGGCCGCTGACATACAAGTTTGCATCTCTGATCGATGCTGAACTTGGACGGGCATACGACACCTACGGATTGAAGAAAAGGAAAGGCAGATTAGTGAACTAGAGCCACACTTTGCATTTTAAACAGAGAGATTTTCTGTTCTTTCACAGGCAATAACCCTTGAGTTCAGACGCTACCTGTTCTGCACAACCAGAGCCAGGAAAGGCTGGAAGAATAAACGAAGAGCTAGAGAGACCTTAAAAACAGACGCAAGGGTTCTTTAAGTGCAGTCATAAAATAACTATTGTTCAGAGGTAAATTAACATGCATCTTCCTACGCACAGCTTTGTAAATTTACCCCTATCCGTTGTGGGTGTATGGATGATTTACTGTATCCAATGTAATAACCTTCACACATAGGTAGCACACTGAAGTTCTAGCATGTTTTTCTCTCTCCCCCCTCCAAGTGCCTGAAACAGATCAGGTTATTTGCAGAGTGATCTTTTGTGCTATCTCTCTTTGTGTTTCCATCCTGAGCTGGCAAGATCTGTTCTGGATGAACAGCAAAGTACTGGTGAAATTAGACTAAATGAACATCTGCTCAGGGAACTGTATACTGACACTCATTGTCATATCTGCAATTTATCACGAGAAGTTCCCTTGCACTATAATCCCAGAACCAAACCATAAAATGTTATGACCAAGCAAACAAAATCTAGCTGAGGCACTGCATGTATGCTGCTGGAAAATCATTAAATCAAGACTCAACTGCTCTTCTACCTATGAATCAGATTTATAATATGTGCATAAAAAGCCTTCTGCACTTTTAAAATAATATATACATTTAGAATACACACATTTAACATAGTAAAAATACTTCCTGGATAAAGCCTAATGGCAAGTATTCAGCACGGATCATTAAGAATTACTCTGCAGCACATCTGAAATAGCACTGGATCCAATCCTCAGTATTTTGCACTTCATCTTGATTTACTTAAATATAAACAGATCGGTACATTCCTGCATTATGTCTTAAAATGTGTCTTGGAAGGAAATGGGGGGGTCCCATCACAAATACAATGCGTTCAGCAGTTGTCTTCCCCTCTTCCTGAACCTTAGCCCAAACACAAATGATGTCAAAATGGATGTCTTTATGTTTTATGTGTCAAAGAGTTGTCTTTATGTGCTCCACACCTAAAAATAGATGTTGACTCAACACAGAAAATGATGTTAATGACTAATATTTGCTTCTACAATCTTCTCTGCATAATAGCAGACAAACTCTAAAAGACTCTAGATTTTAAGGTTTTTGGCAACTTTTGTAACTTACATGTTTGTACGTAACCTTTTAAATCTAACATTTACGGAGAAGGCCAGAGAGAGGAGGTGGAAAAACTTAGGGAAAGAAATGTGAAAAAGAGGTTAGATAAAGCCTTTGCCTCAACTGAGGCAAGCTCAGGCACTGCACAAAGGCACAAACAGATATAACAAGCAGAGAAGCCTCCAGGTGCCCAGATCAGTGCTGAATAGAGAAGGATATTGGGGCAGAAACTATTCTGTGCCTCAGCAGCTCAGGACCTCATAGCCCATGGGCTCCTGATGGGGTGCAGCATTTAAGTCACTTAATCGCTGGTCCCAAACACTCCTCTGATGCTCCAGGACCAGAACACACATGGCACCGCCTGCCTTTTATGTAACTAAGATCAAGCCAGGTGCTTGGGGAAATTAGGGATAACTACACTGTGCTTTCACCTACAGGTACTGTGCTGAAAATCACTGTTTTTGACTGTACTTGCTTTGGTGGTCTCATTGTTGGTGGCTTCTCATTTATACCCCGTGCCAGGGCATTTGGAAAAGCACTCCGCAAATGTCTTACCTTGAGAGGGTACTGTAAGGGTTCAGACACCTACGGTTTAACCTACTTTAGGAATAACAGTTTAAAAAACACTTAAGAGCCTCTCTGGAGTGGGGGTAGGGACCTTACCTATTCCTCAAAACTGAGAGCTGCAAAATTAATAAAGTTCCTGGGAAAACAGCCAGGGGTTTCCTTTGGGTTTTCTCACTCTGGCACATTCATTAACCAAATGCCACATTACAAGGAAGATGAAAAGTACTGGAATATGCAAAAACCATGACTTCCCAGAGCACCGAGTGCCTGACATTTTATATATATACACTTCTACATACAGATGCTCTGTTCTTGTGGGCCATGCAGACACACAGCGGAAGGAGAGACTGCACACGCTCACAAATCCATCTACTCACAGCACACGTAAACACCTATCGCCGCTCAGGTCTAATTTTTATTTCCTCCTGCAATCAAACATTTAGGTTGCAGGGGAGCCTGGGCCAAAGAAAGAAGCTGCCAAAAGCAACTCAGCCGTCTTTAGTATCAAGGAGAAAAGGTTGCGAGCTGAATGGACTCAAGGCTAGTAACGTCAATTATTTATCTGCTTTTGAATCTCTATCTTTTCTCTCAGGTCAGCCAATGACAAATCGATAGGTTGGGCTGTGTCATCCTGCTTTCAAGCTATTATTCAGTTAGTACTGAGGATGGGAAGTCTTCCTGTGTATAAATTATCAAAGGAAGAAATCGCCAAGCCTGACCCTC
Organism: Strix uralensis; assembly: GCF_047716275.1. NCBI lineage: Eukaryota > Metazoa > Chordata > Aves > Strigiformes > Strigidae > Strix > Strix uralensis. The sequence goes on from NC_133979.1 coordinate 8,196,864, forward strand.
CACCAGACCAGAAGCTCCTTGTGCTGTGAAAGTTAAAATGGGAGCCAAAACTGGCTCCCATTTTATCACTGAAAACTGCAAAGCACTGGGTGAGAATGCTGCATTGATTCTTTATATTCACACTTAAGAATGATTTTTTTTTTTTGCTCACAGCAGTGTTAGCACCCTGTAATGAAATAGGGTGTTGAAAAAGAATATGGAAATCCTAGCCACCACAAAAAAAAAATCAAATAAATGAGGTAGAGAACACCAAACTACTGTTTGAGTCAGGCATTTCTCAGCATTAAAGTGTCTGTCCACTTGTATGACATTTGGAGGTCAAACAATGGCGTTATATTTCACTGCATAAGATCATTTAGGAGTTCTTCAGTCAAATTTGCAAGGAAGATAATAAAATATTGTACAATTCATTTCATGGGTTGCTGGCCCCTGATGTTAGTTTCTATAAATATATATATACACACTAACTGTGAAAAACATTTGCTAGGATATTTGTCATCCGACATTGAACATTAGCCTGTGTAAGGGCTTCTCTTCAGTATAAACAGCTATCTCAGGAGTCTGCACCACTGTCTCCAAACACTACTGCAGAGTCACAAGGTCCAGCATTTTGTATCTTCCATGGTAATGCACATTTTTCTTCAGGAGTGCAGAAAATACCTCCAAGTTAAAGTAATTATCTTCCCTATTGGTTTTGTACTCATTTTCCCATGTTAAAAACTTTTTGAAAAATTTCTAACCTCGAGACTCTTCAGAAGGTAAATTGAAGCAGTCTGGTCTTTCCAAGTCAGAGCCCACAGCAAAGGCACCCAGAGGCATGAACGCATCCCATTTGTCTTACACAGGCTGGTGCTGGACATGTAACAACAACCATTTAAACACTGACACTTAACCACTTCACTGCTGCTCATCATAATAGATGCCTTCAGCTCATATGCTAATCCTGGGCTTCTCAAACATTAAGTCCATTTCTAGAAGCCTCCTCCCAAAATTCAACTCCTGTCTGCTTCAAAGAGGAGCAGCATCATCCTTCCCTGAAATGATGTGCTCTGCCAGCACGACCACCCTGCCCCCGTCAAAACATCTGCTGACAAGCAACCTAGCAGCTCACATCTTTCAAAAACTAAACTCCTCCACAGAGATGTATGTCTTGCTCTGCATCTAGTGTTACTCACCTGGGGAACATGAGACTAGCCAGAGGCCTTTAATCAGTGCTGATGGGCAGCACAGGCACAAAACCAAACCACAGGCCACCAAACCACCCACCAGTGGTACCTGCAATCCCTGGGACACCTCTCCAGCCACAAGCAGGTAAGGTGCAGTTGGTGTTAAGTGACTCCCTGGGCAGCTTTCAAGAAAATTTGTCTAACATTCAAAAAGCCTAAACTTCTTAGTGACCTTAATTCTGAAAGACTTCTCTTCGTCTCTTGGCGTGACATGCTCTGAGATGTAGGATTTCTTGCATGACTTTTGGGGTGAGTCACTTTGCTTTTTTCTGCCTGAGGTCCAAACATGCAAAATGGGGACAAGCCTTCCTTCACTTGCTGCCTCTTATTCCACTGGTATGCACTGGAAGTGCTTTAACACGACCAGCTCGAAGAGCTTCACACGTGTAAATAAGCACAATCTCACTTGTTTCACACACAGAAGTAGAAATAAAAACCTGATTAACACCAGAAGATGGGCTACAGCCAGAAAAGACGCTTCCCCACAGCCACTTCCAGGCCCTCATCCATGCCCTAATTTTGTGCAAAACACAGATTTGAGAAACCCTCCTGTGAAAGCTATGTGCTCTGTCAGAACACACAAAAGCCCTCTGGTCCATAGGCTGAAGACCAGAATCCGGAATATTTTCACATCCACCACTTGCACTGCTTTGTCCTTTCTCTTCTCCAAGCCCCCGGCTGGGGGATAGAGGGGAGTGACGATGCACTTTACTGTTGAGCAGTAAATTTTACTGGGATTAATTATGATTGCAGGTAAGATACAGTGGTCTATCCCATCATTTCAGGGAAGACATCCCTAGATAATAACCTAGAAGCACTCCAGCTGTATCAAGAGCAGGGCTAAGAAATAATTGCTCCGGCTCTGTGGAATGAAAAGGACTCACTGGCAAAACTGAAGTAGTTAAAAGAGAAATCTTGATTAAGAGAAGATGCACAAAACTAACAGGTAAAGACACCGGTGCCTGCTGAAAGCAGCAGAGTCAAATCTGAACCTTCAAACACAGCACTGAAAGGTCCTTCAAGCCACAGCTTCACTATGGGCACAAAGGGTGGAGAACGATTTGTTAACAAGCACTACGAAGTCCAAAAGGTTACACAGACAAGAGGCTCCTAAAGAGCAAAACCGAAGTAAATTTAGTTGAGGCTTTCCAGATCTGTGGTATCTTTAAAGTTTCTTGTCCAAGGCTTTGTCCTGCGGTGCAGCAGTCACAGCAGATGACCCCTCTGATGACTAACTCTGAGCTACCACAAAACAGAACAAGCAATTACTTTAATTTTAAAAGGACCTATAAAACAACTACATCCCAAATTTGCAGCTTGCAAAAGCTTCTAATCTGAATTTTCAGGGAAGGAAAGGAGCACACGCTCTTCTACACTTCTAGCCTCTACAAAGCTTTGCCGGAGCTCGGGGGAAACGCAGCCCAGAGTGCCTGAAGGCAGCTGACAAACTGGGAGAGCACAGGGGGTGCGGCACACACTGTGCCCCTGTACCCACAGGGGTCCAATGCAACTGCATACATGGGAAACTTAAAACACAAATCCATCTTTCCCACAGCCCAACACACTCAGCTCATCCCAGTATCTTCCACTCCCCCCAGACCCTCCATGTCCTCTCCCTCACAGAACTAAGCCCTCTCTGTGCTTTACCCTTTTTTTTTGTTTTCCCCAGCTCCCCACAAATCACAGTATCCCCAGATCTCTCCATACACCCTCTCTCCTTACCACCTGGCCTTGCACAACATTCCGTTTCTTCACTGGAAGAAGCAGCTGCAGGTGGTGTCCATTCAGCTCAGTAGCAAGTAGCCTCTGGGGAGGCTACAGGAGAATACAGGTGGAGAACACAGGGTTTTCAGCAGAGTATTGCACCAAGGGCACCCAACACCAGAGCTCAGGTACCATAATTACCACTTTCTGGCTGCAATTCAAACTGCTGGGTTTAACTCCCCTCCATACCTCCCCCAGGCAGGTTGGGATGGGGTGCAGAAAATGCAGCTCTTCCCCATCACTCGCTGCCACAGCCTTCCACCTCCCTACCTTGTGCTTCCCACACCACCTCTATCGCTGAGCACAACTGGAAGGCAATCTTTTTGACAAATGACTTTATAGGATGGAGAAATCTGAGGTTACTGTTATTTGTTACCCTACAGTGACAGGTTGGTTTGTAGTTTTGCGGACAATTACAAGAATTAACATGGACAGACTTAGAGCCTAGATTTTATAGAAATATCTAGCATTTTGAAAAATGCCAGAGAAACCAAGATAAATAGGAAGATCTTTAAGCAGTAACATTACTACTTTAAAAACAAAAAAACACAGGAGTACTTTCTCCCACAGCCCTATTCACTGTTTTTAAACTAGGCCCATTCAGTCCTATCAATCAAAATACAAGAGTAAAGCAGAAAAACATTCTGAACTAACAATAGGAAGTGTTAAAATAGCAGGAGCTATATTCCATGTTATTTTTTCATTTAACTGAAAATTAAAATAGTTACAGAAAGCCTCTGACCACAGAGGAATGATCCTATCTGTTTGGTATTTTATCATGCAATAGCTTTGATGGATTTAAAAACTGGAAGGCATCAATGGCTTGGAGAACCCAGATTCCTTTTCCCCTCACTGGAGGCTTCTCCCTTTGCTCCAGCAGTGTCACAGCATGCTACCTACTCCTGTGCAGGAAGAAACAAACCTATTTCTCAGGCAACAGAGAAAAGGAAGGAGAGTGGGACACAAGACTGCACTTCAGGGGGTCATTGGCTCTTTTTAGATTTCAGACTTCCTTTCAAAACTCTGTTCTGCCCTTGTTCCAGCATCCCCACAACATGAAGCCAGGTCACCTGAATCCCTGTGTAAATTGTAAAATGCTTCCATTGCATCCTTTCAGACGTCCTTTTTTCAGGGCAAACCAGCACAGTTTAAGCAATCTGTATCCCATGCATCACACATCTTACTCTCCTTAGAATATCTGATGCAACTGAATTGCCAGGCAATCTTCAACAGCAGCAGTGACCTTTCATATGCTTTTATGGATGGGCAAATTTAATTTCTAAAAATAGATTCAATTTCTGGAATATGTATTTATTTCAACACATGCTGTATCTTCCCTCATTCTAAGCTGTTTTGTAGAATTATGTCAAGCTTTAGCTGTAAAAATAAAGTGAAGCCCTTCTCCCTCACAAGATGATGATGCTACGAAATGGCGTAAATAAAACATGCACTGTGATCAGCTGAGAAGGAACATAACGTGTATAACCTATTACCACCAAACACACAACACTTCCTTCAATGCTTTCCCCAAACAGATATTCTGTAAATAGTCACCTCTCGACTTTGACTTGAAAGGGCATCATTGACTTAAATAAAATGCACATAAATATTTTAGCTGCTACAGTGAAAAGGGATTATTTATTGTAACAATGAAATAATAAAAAAACCTTTCTTTAGTTATTTTAGTCCGCACATCTGAGAGCAGACTGTGCCTAGCTGTTTTGCTGATCCTGCTATAAAACCAGTTCCTCCTGTGACTGCATGGCTGTTTTGCAAGGCATCAGGAGAAAGAGAACATTAAGCTGCCACGAAAATGTTACTGAAGTGAAAAGGACAGGATTTGGGGACACACAGAGAGCATATATATAGTTTTCTTTAAACAGGAATTAAGCCTTGTGGGGTCAGAAAATGAGTGCAAACATGACCCCCCAGAGCCAGCTCATGTTCAGTCTAGGTACAAGGGATAGCAGAGCCCATGACTGTTTGAACAAGGAGATGGGACTCAGCCAGCAGGACCAAGGTGACCTTGGCAAGCAAAAGTAATTTGCCCCTGTAAAAGGGCTTTCACAGATTATTCATTTCGACTTTCCATCAAAACAGCTTCCAAACAAAAGGGTAGCCAGAGAAATGCTACCTGAAGGGCTGCAGCTACCCAGCGTACATAGGCAGAGGCCAAGGTTCAGCTTATCCATCAACAGGCCATTACAGATTCATTCTGGGGCATAAAAAACAACCACACTCATGAAGAAAACAGAATAAAGTAATGCTCAATACTGTTCCAGTTCAATGTTATTCCAGTATTTCATTAAATATTTTTTAGCCTACAAAACTATATGCCACCAAATCCCTTCCTGTACGTTCTTTTGAGATAGGCTTTTTTAATGCACTGAAAGTGCATTTTTAGTAACTGTAAAGGGCATCTAGCTAGACTAAAGCAATCGGCTCTGATAATAAATATAGTCATTCCATAAATTAAAATACTTCTACCTTATAACGAGTCACAGTGAGATGCTGGAAAGGGGCGTATGGGGCAACAGGCAAGCCAGGAGACTTCAGTGGTGCCGAGTAAGATTTCTCATCGCTTTGCAACCCTTTGGAAACTAGGGGCATCTCTGGCAACAGGGGCACCGCCAGGAGCAGCAAAAACACATGATTCACCACTCAGCGTGAACACTGGGAAACCTCCATCCCCATCACACCGTACCAGGGAAGCAGACCTAATTTATTAAGATTTCTAAGAGCAAAACATAATTAAAAATACAAAAAAACCAAGGGGGTAAGGTGAGGTAATTGCAATTCTGCAATTAAAAATTGGGTTGGAAACTGCCAATTAGATGTCCATGTGTCCAAAGCTTGGCTATTTGAATAGAAGCTCCCTTGGGTTGGTTTTAAGCAACTGCATAAACACTTACTTGAAAACAGTTTTATTTAAAAAAGCTTACACATATCTTCCCAATCACTGAACAAATTATGCAGCTCCTGTGCATGTAGGTTAGGTCAATCCCTTTGCTGATTATTATTTTTTAACAGCTTTCAAGAGCCCAACAAAATGTCATGTATTCTATAAACATTTACTAGCTATTAATAGCATGAAAAACCCAAACCCAATAAACCATTTATACTCGTAGAACTTATATCAAATGGAAAAAAATTGAAGAAAAAAATTCTGCAAGAATGTTTTAGAATGGGAAGTTCCTGGATAACAAGAATCTTACTGTACATGATAAAAAGGAAGGCATAAACTTTTCATTTTGCATGTGAGATAAGTGTAAAATAATAGTTGAGGTGGGTTGGAGTTTTTGGAGGCCTTTTTGTACCTTACATTTCCTGTAACCTTGGCATATTATGAATACAATAGCATTGCTCTAGCTCACAAAATCAGAAACAGAGGCAAAGAACATAGGTACTTCAGAGAAGTGTAGTGCCTTTCCTAACGCTGAATAATATCCAAAATATAAAAGTGCTGCATTAAAAACTGATCTAGATTTTTCAAGTTCCACTGAGTTTTTAAATAAAGTGTTTAGAAGATAGGTTAGTACTTTTAAAATATTATTCATTTTTTGATAATGTGCCTTTAAAAGCAATCTGGAGAGCAACTTACTGCTCAACTTTTCACTGTAAGCAGAAACTGCTGAGTCCGAGCATGTATTTCCACCTGCAGCAGTAGATAAGACAGTAGATTCTGCTGCTTTGCCTTACATATTCCTCTAAGATTTTCTATTTAACTCTACAAAACCATGCTGTGAGCATTTTGATGTATGTCCCACATACATATCCTATGGGATGGAACCTGGCTGGTCTGAGGGAAGTTTGGAAGTAGCCGTCTCTGTAATCCACACAGCTACTCCAACACTTTCATAACCCTCAGCTCAGGACTTCTGCTTTTCACTAATCAAACAGACCAGGGAAAAACTTCCTTGAAACAATCTTTAGAGATACACAGGAATCTAAAAAATATTTTTGCTTTAGGGAGTACCACTGTGTCCAAACCAAAACCTTTAGGTCAGAAAGAGTAAGTACAAACAAGGTATTGATCATAGTTTATCTTTTTGCAAGATGCAAAAGTCACTGGTATTATTTGTACGAATATTTTAAAAAGTAAAAATTATATTTTCGTACTCTAACATTTCTGGCTTTAAAATACAAATTAAGTACAGAAGAAAAATTAAGGAAATTGTACAAATCAAAAGCCAGCATTCAAATGTTCAAAGCAGTTTCAGATAACTTGAAACAGATCTGCTGTTTGTTATCCTTCAATTTTTTGATTCACATGCCTTAAACTGTATTTGTCAGAATTCAGGATGGGAAAATCTTCCATAAGCTATTTCAAAAAAGCTTTATCAGCCATGCAACAGAAAATGTGACAGTGTAGAAACTTGCTTTTCTTGTGAGACCACTAAAGAAGGCTGTTGAATAACTAATGGTCTATTACAACAATGAAATGAGAGAGTTCAGTGGGATCTCTAATCCCTCCAGCTTTTAAAAGAATAAATCAAACTAAGGATGCAGAAATTGAGAAAAAGTGGGTTTGGTTTTTTTTTTGAGAACGACATATTCTAACTTGAGAAACATACTTTTAACACCTGGTAATAACGTGAGTGTCACTAAAAGAGAGCTCCATGTCAAGGTATTTCTTATTAAAACACAAGAAAAATGTGTAACATGAATACACTGTCACATACTTCACCTCTGTTTATGGATAACGGTATCACTACGGCTGCTTTATTCTACATTTAAGCCTCACTGCAATACTTTAAGGAGCCTCCTGTTACTTTCCCCCCTTCAACAATAGCAGCAATTTCAGAGAAGAGATTTCATCCTCTGTGTGTCCTCCCACTGTTCCAAGGAGGAGCTTGTTAGCCAAGTGCCCCTTACAATGGAGATTAAAATACTGATGAAACTGTCAGAAACTGTTTCTCTAGTTCCTGAATTGAGCAAAATGTGTTTTGTATTATCTTACCTTGATGGTTTTGGTCTGGAGTCTGAGTCCATTTAAAGTGTTAATGGCTTTCTCTGCATCCTTTGGATCAATATAGTTAACGAATCCATACCCTAAACTCTGCCCTGTTGAAACACAAGAAACAAAAAAAAGACTCAGTTTTTTTTTAAGCACAGGCACAACTTCCAAGAGTAGAAACACAATTTCTTACACTGTTCATTTCATCTCTGCTTTCCCCAACAGTCTCTATGCTATTCTTCACCATTTCATTATCTCCTTAATACAGTGGAAGCCAACATAAAAATTCTAAATTGCTGCTCTGAAGACCCTAACTTTAAAAACAAAAAGCAGCAACCTCCCACCCTGCCTTCCCCAGAAGTTTACTAAAAAGCACATATGAGGCTTGAAAGCAGCAGAATTGTGTAATAGTTTTGTGCTGAGTTCCTAATAAGTGTAACCCCCCCCCCCCCAATTTTGCTACTGTTTATGAACAAGTCCATAAATGTTTAAAATGCAAAAGTTAGGAAACAGTGTTTTAACACCAACCTTGAAGCAGCTGACAGAAACAGAGAGCCACCTTTACATCTCATTTTATTGCTCAGTGGTAAATAGGAGAAAGGACAGATCAAGTCGCAGTAGGATAAGAGACGATATTTAAAGCTTTCCTCTGTGTATTAGAGATGACGGCAAAACCAAACAGTACAACTGCTGCTGCGCACAGGATGGCAGGAGCTCACTTTAGCAGCCAAAATAATTTCAACAGCTTCTGTTTTACTAGCAAGATCTGTGTTTGTGTTTGCAGTAGAAAGAGGAGACCTGGTTAATAACTGGGCTAAGTAACATGGAGCCGGAGAGGCCGCGCTGTCAGCACTACGGACACTTGTGCACACAGTGCAGGGACAGAGCCGTGGGTCTGCAACGGGCTGTGAAAACCCAAACCAGAGAGGTACCTTCTCCCGACTGCCGAGAAGCAGTTTTGCAGCATCAATTCTATTAATGCAATGTGACAGACAGCCACTTCCAGTTCCCTCCCTTCTCAAGCCTCCTACTGAAGTTATTTTGCACATTTGGAAAACACAGCAATTCTTATGTTTTTTTTAAGGCACATACACAGATAATCAAATTTTAAGAATAAGCGAGCCCAAGTAGGCAGGCGAGCGGTCCCTTATTTCAACCACTCTCTCTCTCATACATCCCTCTGTATCTGGATAACAGCAAGCCGAGAGACAACCTGCCTCTGGGCACTGATGTGCAGGGGATCTAAGTGCTCCTGCTCACAGGCAGCAAGAAAGTAAAAAAACATGTGGAAAATCCCTCTCAAGGAGAAGGACAAGCACTTGTGGAAGAAGATTTCTATCTGCAGGAGCAGCAAACGGCAAACCAGCTCCTGCTCACCAGGAGAAAGTGGAGGCTGGGAAAGCAGCTGCACACCAAGTGCCTTGATGTACCCTGGAGGCACAGATCCTGCCTCCCAAGCACAAAGCTTTGTTTCTTTGTCTCCTGGACTACAAAAAAGCATCTGTGTGTTTCTCAAAGTCAGAAGCCACCAAAAATACAGCATTTGCTGTAACACAAATACAGGGAGTGCTTCTGTCTTACAAAATCAGATCAAAGCATTCAAAGCTGCTAACTATGCGATGGAAGACCTTAAAAATCCATGGAAACACCGCAGTTCATGCCTGAAATGCCCACATGCAAGCGTAGGGACAAGAAATAGCTGTTTTAATGTACACTATATCCAGGGAGCAATTCCATCCAATCAATTTAACTTCAGAAAAAAGTATAAAAACATATCCAGTCTTCCTGGAGAGCTGAATTAATAGCAACAAAAATATTCTCACCCAAGTTACACGACATTAACCAACAATGAGCTGAAGTCTGACTGAGGATGAAGCCTGGAGCAAAAATACTGTAAAGATACTTTCCATGCCATGCCTTCCTGAGATATTTTATACATCCCCAATCCCTGTGCCACTGAACACATCAAATCCTTAATATATTTAATCCTAAACAGTCCTAGGCAGAAGGAAGCAAACCTCTTTTTACAGAGGAAGACAAGGATCAGGGCTTGGATAACCAGAGTTCATGTCCCTATTTTTCCCATTAACCATCTATTGACCTTCAGATAACACGAGTAGCTGATGCAAGGCCTCAAGATTTTTGTCAGTCTGTCTTAACACGGGCTTCCATGTCCAGCCACTGTTATTGTCACAGCACATGGACTGACCAACCTCTACAATATGTACAATGATTTTTATTAATTTCTCATAGGAAGATCCTCACTTCTGTAAACACTTCTGCAAGGAAGAAACCATGGATAACAAACCCACAGACAACACAAGCTGTAGGGAAGGAAATAATGGCAATACAAGAAAAGAATGATATGAAAATTTTGTAGACCATTCACTCCTTTCCTTGGAGTTCTCCAGTAATGTTATTCAAATTATTTAGATACCATCATCTCTGATTCTCACTACCAACTGGAAATATATTCTCTCCAAGGTGAGGGGTAAGAAGTACCAACATTAACAAAGCTGTCTGCATGCATACCTGCAGTACCTGGTTTAAAGAGAACAATTACATTGTTATGCAATTTTGCTTAGAATAACAGGCATACAGAAACATGATTTTGTGTTCCTGAACATCAAATACATAAAACTCATAACAGAATTTAAGGCCTGTTACTCAGAAGCTATTGGTTATGACTTCCTATCAAATACATTAATAGCTGTATTGGCTGTACTGTATTCTCACAAAAAATGGTATCTCTCTTCAACATTCTGAGCACTGAATTTCTGTTAATTCAAGAAAATCCCCTTTTATCTTAAAACACCCTCAAATCCCACACCCTTTGCAGCCTACTGAAATCTTGGTGCAGTTGTTTCAATCAAAAAATTCCTGTTGCTGCTTTCTGCCATATGCCTCACTTTGTACCAGTGAAGCTGAAGGAAGAAAAATCTTTCAGTTAAGAGCTTCCCACTTCAGGGGTATGTTTTGTTTGGTTTATTTTGTATTTTGAAGCACCTCCCCTAAAAACCATCATTTAATGGAGACAGACACCCCCCTAATATATAGAATTTAAAAGAAAATGAACCCAGAAAAAGAAATAGTTTGTGAAAAGCTTTATGACTGCTGGCAGACATAATAAAGCTTTAGTGTGCTAAACATTTACAGCTAAGAAACCAAAAAAATTATATATCCAGCTAAAAATATTATTTTAAATTACTCTCAAGAGCAATACACCTTATGTCAGACAGAACACAGACTCTAGATATGAAATAACTAAAAATTGTTACTGGTAGAGAATGAAGAGAAGGATTTGTTCCAGAATACAGTGAAGCAGTATGAACTTTCATGGGTGTTTTTTTTTTTTTCATTGTGTGCTCTTATTGCATGTACTCGAAAAGGGTAACATTTCTTTGGACGCAATCTGGCAGCACGAAGCAAGCAGCTGGACCTCTCAGTGGGATCCCACACAGACACTGAAGTTCATTCCCATGCTACACTTCCCAGGAACAGCACTGTAAATAGTAAATATTTTCTGTGATTTGGAACCCAATAGTGCATTGCATGCTGCGATTCAGTAGGGCAGGCAAGAGATATTTCTAGATGATCCTAAAACAACACCTTGATATATCACTATTACCATTGCTCTTTCTGAATGTTTTATCTAGCTTGCGGAAAATGTGTTGTCGACCTCCTATGTTCTGGTAAAGAACAGGTCTAAAAGTGAGCAATAACAGGGTTAAAAAATTATCAAGGACTTGACAGTCTTAAAACACATGCAAAGCCAAGCCCAAGCTGGTAATGCACATATTTCATATTTTAGAAGGCTCCATTTCAGAGCCAAAAATCACCAAGATTAAAAACAATCTATGAGAAAGGATAGAGAAAAAACCTCAATACACCCTGTTTATAAACATTTACACATACACCCAAAAGCCTGCAACTATGAAAAAGGCAGTGCCAGTTAAAGACCTGTACCTGCCTTTGTAAACCAGTCTGCTTAGGCCAATTCCATATTTAGATTAAGAGATAAAGGGGAAACAGAAACTAGTGTAAGTTGGAAAAGAAAAAAAATAAGTCACAGGAAACGAGAGAAACAAACAAAAACCGACCTAGAAAAAATCTCTGGCTAGTAAAGGTTTGAGTAACAAAAGCTTTTTTTTAGATTACAGAAAAAAAGATCCCTTGACATTCGTGCTGACTCATCAGCAGATAGTAATAGTAACAGTACAGAGAAAAGAGACATGTTATGTACACCTGAAGAAGCTATATGAAGTACTAACTAGCAACCCAGGTGGATGTTAAACAGGAGCTCCTAAAATTATACATGTTTAAATGAGATGGATCTGGATTACTTGCATAGAATAGATTCCAAAAAAGGGGAAAACGGTGCTCTTTCAATTTTCAGTAATTCTTGCAGCACTGAACAAGTTCCAGGAGCCTAGGGGAAAGATAATTTTGCACTGAAATTCAAAAAGGGAGGACTGGATAACCCAAGTAATTACAGGTCCATCAGTCTAATGCTGAGCAAGGCAAAATTACAGAATATTCAATACTGGACTCTAATAGTAAAGAATTAGAGAGGGGTAATAAAATCAATGTCAATCAAATTAGGTCTATGGAAAATAGATTCTGTCAAACTAAACTGACATCCTTCTTGATGAGATTACAAGTTTGCCTTACAAATTTTAAGAATGTCAATTTAATAGCATTGATATACTTGGTCTTCTATAAAGCACTTGATTTGATACTGCTTATTAATTGACTAAAGCAAAATTAACATGGTACACATTAAATGGATTAAAAAAATAAAATCAACCAACAGATCTCTAACTGGGAATTGTGCATAGGAAATCACCAGAAAGATGTTTTCCTACAGGTCTCTCTCAGGAAACAGATATTGGCCCTAAGCTTTTTACTTCCATGGATGAGTGGAAAAAAACAAATTCCTTGCTTCTGAAGATCATCAACTGCAGAAAGGCAGGATGAGAGAGGGTAAAAACAGAGGACAGAGCAAAGGTGCAAAGTAATTTTAATCTCCTCAGTAAACTACAAATACATACATTTAGATAGCACAACCCAAGATTACATCCCAACAAACCAAGTTAACTGTGGCATACTTTCCAAATGGGAAGTGAAAGACTCCGATACAGGGTGACAGATAATCAACGACATCTCAAGCTTGCAATGCTGCTAAAGGGGTTAAAGTGATTCTTCTTAGCATAAAAGCCACATGCTCAAAAAGGGAAAGAAAAATTGCTGCTTCTGATCTGACTGCGTGCTTCGCTGCCTAAGTGCCATGCCCAGTGCTGGTGTATGTACTTCAAGAAAGATACTGATGCCTTGGTGATGGTGTCATGAGAATATAGTACTGAAAAACTCTTTCAATCGAAACTGGGGTCAATCTGTCTACCTCATTGAAAAAGGTTAAAGTGAACCTTAACAGTACTACATTAGTCTTCATCTGAAGTACAGATTGATTTTTTTTTTTTAATAATGCCTGTCCAGCAGATAAAACATGGAGTTATGGGACTTGGGATAAAGTCCCACTGCTTGACAGTTGAAATAAGAGAAACCAAACTAGAAACAAAGCAAATGCTGTTTTCCTGGGGAAGGCATTTGCTCTGTTTTTGACATTGAAGGTAACAGATTATTTTAGCTACCTACCAACCATTTTGTCAGCTCTTCTACCGCTGGAAATTCTGAAAGTTCAGACTTATTTTTCAGAAAGCTATACTCTAGCTCAAGCAGGAATTAATCCAGGGAAGGTTTTGGCAAGATGTGTTAAGTGCTCAATAATCTCTTCTACTCTGAAGCTCTACAAATACTGTTCCTGCTGGTTGTTCTCCATACAGCTCCTACTGCAATCATTCCCACAGGGAAAGTAGAAGAAAACTACTTTCTCAGACAAATTTGAAGCCTTCCTATTGCTGGAAACTATTCTAAAAGCAACTTATAGAATAGTACAACTTTTAATGGCTGACTTGCGACCAGATAAATTAAAAGAAACAGCCTTTTTGTCTTGAAAATATGTTACTCTGGAATGCAAAGTCACATTAAAGGACTATGGTCAACACTATAAACATTCACTCATGAAAACAAGCACAGAATGGGACAGCAACAATGCAAGCTGCCTTAAATTGTGGTTTTGTTGTCCCCTGCCCAAATGTAAAACCTAATTAAAGCTGCCCGCCTGACAGCCATAACATGAACGCCACTGAGCACCGATGCTTTTCTCTGACACAATCCCTTCCTTCAGAAGTAGGCCACGTCTGACAGCTCATCTCATATTAGCCAGGCAGAAGCCGTCAGACAGTTAACAGCCTTCAGTCACTCCGAGTTTGGGACCAAAAGATAAAATAGTGCTCACCATGATTTCTCCAAGCCTCCCAGCTCCAATTTTTGCCTGTTCCAACCTTGCCAAACATTTAGGGATTAAACAGGTGCCAGGGTGAGCTTCTCCCTATCGAAGCAGCTGACCTCAACTTGCTGTCCACCTGTGACTCTTCCAAGCAGACCTGCACACACTCTTCAACCTTCCCCAACAGTTCTCAAACTGGGGATGTTCCTAATAAATACCACCTACAGATGGCTAGTAAGGAAAGCAGCAAGTAAGAGAGATTGGCAGAGAGACTCGTCATGCGTTCCATCTTCTAAGTAACAGTAACAGAAGAGACTTACTGACATTCAAGGTAAGCCCTGCTCCAGCTGGTAGTCCCAATGCAGAGCCTCCAAACTGTTTCAGAAGTGTTTTAAACACATTCTTGGAAGGACGAAGAATGACTGCAACTTTTATGAAAAGCTGTATGAAGTAGGGACCTTCAGAAAAGGTTACATAAACACCCTTGAGAAAATACATTCAAAATGTATAAAGAGGGTCAAGTGAATTGCTGTTTTTTGTTGTTGTTGTGTTTTGTTTATTTCTGAGAGTTATCAACAACTAGAGCTGTTTACCTAAAAAAGGAGGTAAGCTATGGAGAGAAGATTCAGATCAAGGGCAAAGGAGATCTGATCATGAGATCATTTCAAACCCTGCTCCATGTCAGCTGCTTTTTTTATACCAGTAACATTGGTCTCATTCATAGTCCATCCCTTTATCAAGGAGAAGACCTGGTGTCACCCCAGCAATGCACCTTGCAGTCACAGCAGAAGCAAACCAGGGAGGAAGGAGCTTCTGCACACAGTGTCCCTAGGACCAATTAAGAGAAGGCTGTCGCTGTCACAATTCACTGTAATCCAACTATGAAAGTAACTTGTTCTTTGCTTAGCACAGCTCTATCACAGCAACCATTTAATCTATTGCTTATTTAGAATACAGACTCCTTATATCTGTACAAACTAGGATGTAATACATGTTGTACATGAAAGTATCCTCCTCCTATTACAATGTAACTGTGACTTTTGCAGGAGTTTAGGGAAAAATGTCTCAAAGCAAAAAAGAGAAGGATGAGTAATAAAAAGCTTGGGTTTTGCCTTTTGCAGACAGGTGACTGGGTACAAGTTTTGTTTGGGAACCTTCCATCAAATTACTGTATGTCAGTGCCCTTGTTAGTTCTTTTGAATCTCCTTCTAGATTAGGAAAAACTAGCTGTATTTAAATGAAATCCAATCTAGAGCCCCAGATATGCCTTGATGCTACAGTGCACCTACAATTAAGGAACACAATTTATCCTTGGTTAAAAACAGCCATCAGCAAAATTTGACTGTCAGTAGATTCTTTTTCTTAAGATCCTACTGAGGAAAAGCCAGGTTCCAGACTTGCACTGTGATACACTTACAACAGATCCCCTCCTAAAAACCATGTTTGCAGTTTCCTAACAAATAAATAAGCAAACCCAAACCTCAGGGAAAATCCCTCTGCATTCCACAGGCTGAAGCCTAGCTCTGGCTAGAGCACCTGTAAAAGCGTACATGCTGACACAAACCTCCTCAGATGGGACAAGATTCCTCAAGCAAACTTTCTTCCCCATAAGCATCAGAGCCCTGATACCTAAATAGCAAAGGCTGGGCCCTCCCTACAGGGAATCTGCAGGGGGAAAAATCCTGTCACTGCCTTAATCCTGGCAGTGCCAGAGAGACTTAGATAAAAGCTCATTTGCACAGGAGACGGGCCTTTCTGGGGGGCTCGGGGGGAGTCATGACTTGCACAATGAGCTCCCATTGGAGCCCTATGCACATAGATTTAATAAACTCCAGTCCAAGTGGAAGGGGCTTCTTTGCACCAGGCCTTCTCCAACAGAGACGCTGCTACGTGATTAAAAAAACCCCAAAGGAAGCCCTTGCAAACAGCATGCTACATCCCACGTAAAACTCTCCCTCGGGGAGAGGGTAAGAGAGGGAAAATGAACCAGACATACAGACACCACTCACTCAATTTTAATATCTGAATGGGAAGTGCCAGATACCATGACAACAAGCCTAGGAAAAAAAAGGGGAATAAAACAAAGCGTTGCCCAAAATGTGAAACAAATCCTATGAATACAGCTAAAGCAATCAGATGATTAGTGCTAGTGAGGTGACTGCAACCCCTCCACATCCACATCTCTGTCTGGAAGAGAATAGCCAGGACCTGAACACTGTGACCTCAAAAACAAAGCAAGACCCTCCCCAAATCCAAGTGCAAGCTCCCCACAACAGAAAGCAACATCATTCAACCAGCTCCTTGCAGAGTTAGAAAGCCTGATTTAGGAGATTACATGAGTTTTGTCCTCCCCTGTAGTTTTGACAAATCCCTTAGTGTAATTTAGTATCTTGATTTTCAGAGATGCTGAAGCAGCAGCAGTTCTCCTCTAAATTAAATACCAATTGACAGTAGCTGCTATCCATCAAAATTAGATACAGTAGTGACTCTCATTCTAGAATAGCCCCACACATCCACGCAGAACATGGAGCATGCTTTGACAGAACCTGCTGCTGCCCAGCAAGACTCGATCCTTTCAAAAAAATCCTACTCCCACAGAAGTTTTAAAAACATGCAATTACTCCATTTTAAACTTGACCACACAAGCAATATAAAACATACCTACTCTTGCAAATAGTGCCTTACAGTCTCTTAAAGGCTTCTAGCATTTCAGATGTTCTGTATCTCACCTGAAACAAGACTTTGCTCTTACCTGCGTACTACACAGAGTTTTAACAAAGTCAGCTGTGTAATTACTGTACTTGAGGACATGAACTAATCTGCATGCAAAGCTTAAGTGGCAGTTTGAGACAGATGCTGCTGACTTGGCGGGAGTCTTCTGCAGTTCCCCCATTACTGTAGCATGGAAGCATTTTATCTCTGTAACACACCTTTCCTCACGAACACTACTGAGGAAAGCACTTTTATTCCTATTTGGAGGAGAGAAACCGAGACATCAAGATTTCCAGGGTGAACTTGGACAGCGTAACAGTCACTAGAACAGGGATCTAAAACTGTGTCTCCTCCACCCTAAGACAGAAACCTTATTATCGGACCAGTGTGAGTTGTGCATGGAAGTATCTTGTAAACAACATGCACATTTCATGCTGCAGAACATATTATCCTCCTTTTTGTTTTCCTACTTTTATCAACTTTCTTTAAATGTAAAACTGTATTTTAAACATGTCTTGGTCCATACTACTGCAAACAACTGATTAAGTACATTTTCAGAAGCTACTGCTCCCAGCATATGTAAGACAACTGAGTTCCATTTCTGAACAAATATTTGGATCTCCCCCCCCGCCGCAGTTGACATCTCTTGGTTCTCTTCTTTTCATCTTCTCCTCCCTTGTCCTTCAAGGAGCACACAGCCTCTGAATCAGCAGCTGTTCTGAGAAGAGTACGGCTGCACTCCTCCCTGCTCGGTCCCAGAACAGAACAGGGACTGTACTATAAAAATCCAGTGTTCTGGGGACAGGCATGAATGGACAAGAAACAGCCATGACTTGTCTATCCCAAACAGTAAATTCAATGCTGAAGAAGAGATAACTTAAACACAAGAATACAGACATTAGAAACAAACAGGCTAAGTTAAAACAATATTCAGTAAGAAAAAGTGAAAACAAATAGACCCAGAAAAAAAGGACATACCAGCACATAAAAAATGGTAAGCAGCATTGTGAAAAATCTGCAACAGGAATTAAAGAAGTCACTACATTACATAAAGCATGCCATAAGTGAAAGGGAGGAAGCCTTTTACATCCCAAATAGGCCAGTGTCACTGGACCAGTGGTACATAAAGAATGGTGAAGACTGCACTCAACTATAACAAGAAATGTATTTCCTGGAGATAGGTAAAGCAACAAACGGAAGGCAAATTTCAGCAACCACCAGGTTTTTAAATCAAGAATGACTTAAGGCTTGAGAGTACCTTAAGATGCAAGATTAGAAGTGTCCAGTGTGTTAAAACATTGAAATATGATAACCTTTGGTTAAACTGTGACTAAAAGGAGATGCAAAAGCCTATAGATACTTCAAATGTGTAAAGACTATGACTGGATATGAAATATTAACACTGTGCTACTTAATACCATTACTCATAAGAGAAGATGAAGTTAAGAGGGTAAAAAAATTACATGGTCTGAAACCAAAAGAGAAAAGGTAGTGTGAAGCAGTAGGTCATGGAAAAGGTACACAGTTCACAGCAGACTTATCTTCCCTTCCTGTATCACATCCCAAATACTAGTATTTCTGAAATTCAGATGGAAGTGGAAGGCAACTTAAAAATAGTGAACAATGGAGCAGAAACAAAGCAAACCAGAATAAGCAGTGATTTTTCACTGCTCAGGCTTCAAAGTGACAGTAAGTTCAGATCACAGTGATCCCATACTGTACCATGTGCACAATTTGGTGCAAATGTACCAAAGTTTTGCACACAAAAGTGATGCCAGGAACCCAGATTCAAAGCTTAGGAGAAAACCCATTATTCTAGAAGATGACAGTAATGAGTGGTGGAGTGATGGTAAGAAGAGCAGAAAGACAGAACCATGACAGAGCCTGTGCACTGACCAAGGTCCCCACTTCTGTGATGGGTCTAAGAACTGCACAGGCAGAGTGAAAAATCAGTTGTGGCTTAACGAAGTAAACTTGGTTTATAGGAGAGATTTTTGTTAAAAGGCCAAGAACATGCTCTCTTGCTGAGAAGAACTATGCAAGCACAAGAACTGAGAAAGGCAAGGCACAGCTAAGATATGAAAACCCGGTGCATCCTCAAACCTTGAAGCATTTTATGTGGAAATAGTGCCAGTAACATTTCCAGTCTAAAGGAAATGGCAGAAGCACACAAAACTACAGAAAAACAAGAGTTTGTTTTGCAAAACAAGGATATTAAATGGGACATAACATACCGCAGCAGCAATAGCTGAAGCCTGGCTGACTGCAAATTCAAAAAGCCCTATTAATTTTGTCATTATGATTTAATTCAGCAACATTTAAGGTTTTGTACCTCAGCCTCTGTCAAACAACAAAAAACAAAAAAGCCACAACACTAAAATTTCACGGTAATTCTGAACAATGACTCAGAATACCTATTCTGCCTCAAACAGCCTACTAATTAAACTCTTTGAGCTCTACTAACCAGTTTTTCCAATGCACAGAGAAAAGTAATTTGTTAGGGACCGGAATAGAAAATTTAATATTAACAACACAACCTGTGTCTGCAGCATTTTTAATCTGATCAGCGAAAACATAAATAAAAGCTGCAACCTGACAGCTAAGAAGGTTAATCTGTAATAGTTAGATTTACGTAGATTACTTTACACAGCATCTGGAAAGATGCTGAGAAAAGTAAAGCCACTTTATCATATTCCGAAATGTGCTACCTATAAAAATTTTGCTATCCATCAATACTTGCGACTGCAGTGAGCCTACTTAATAAATTTGCTTTGGCTTTAAAGACAGAACTTTCAAGAACTTTAAAGCAAGAACAGGAATTTAACTATGTTTCCAATGTCTATAAGATTCGTTTTAGGTACTTGCAGGTAATAGCAGTAATGAAAACTGCTTAAAGGAGCAAATATTATGACTTTGTTGTGTGCACATACTACTTAGTTCTACCACTTACATATCTTGATAGTTTTGTTGAAAAGAACATCAGCATGAATATACTCCTTGATGTATATTCTCCACACTGAAAAGCAAGTATTTCCCCTTTTAAAGGTGGCAGATTTCATCTGTATCAGCCAACACCTTCCCCTATGACACTATCCACATGTTTGGCATTGGACACACCATGTGTGGATGTCATGACTACAAGCTGTTCTTGCTGGCTGACCACCACCAAACCCATGGAGATTTTATGATACACAACTCCTGTAGAAAGGCTTTTCACAATATTAAACATGTAGGTTGTGAACAGAGGAGAGGGAAAATATACTTATTTTTCCTTTTGTCTCCAGTTTGGCAGAGTACCTAAACATACCTTACCTAGAACAAACAAGTACCACAATCCCACCAATAAACAAAACCAAGGTAACAAAGCAGCTATTCCAGTGTAGTAGAAAGCATAAGGGAAAAAAGCATTACCAGTCAAGCTCAAGTTGTTCATGTTTGGGGTTGGGTTTTTTTTTTTGGTTTAAGACAGAGTGGCTTCCAGAGTAGGAAAATATTTAGAGAAAAAAAGTAGAGAAATGGGAGAAAGATGTACTGGTAAATAGAAATGACACAGATACAGCATGTAGGAGAACAGAGGAGTCTAAAAAAAGGAACTGCTGGAGAATACTTCTTCCTTGTTACATGTCCTACCTACCATCCTCACAACAGGGAAAGTTAAAACACCCCCTATATCTAACTAACAGCATCCTAAGGAAGAGGAAGGCAGCCTCATTTTGTGGGCCCTAGAATGCTGTAGCAAGAGGAAACCCGTTGATAACCAATTTAAGGTGCTTTAAAATGTATGTGAGCACAGACAGTTATCCATATAGGGCAGCAGGCACATTAGACCTTCTACCGCAGAAACAGCAGCCCCTCTAGTACAGTAACAATTAATCATACTGGCGATGCTGCCATTTGTTTGCTCGCAGGTGAGTATGACGCAGCTTTTTGTCCATCTGCTTTTGCAACACCCCTTAAAAACCATCTAACTGAAAAAAACCAGTCTGGGCTCTTGTGAATAAAAACCCATTTATTTTCCTTCCCCTCAAGCTGATATATTCCACTGATTAAGCAGATACTGAGAGTCATAAGAACAACAGTACTGGGTCAGAGCAGAAGTCTGCCTACTCCAACATCCTGTCTCCAGCAGCACCTGCAAGTCAGTAACTTGCACTGAAATTCCTAGCAGGGACAAGTAGGAGCATCTGCAATGTCAAGTGACAGATCCTCCTCAAAAAGAATGGAGAACAGCAGCTATGTCCAACAAACCCCAGCAGTGAGTCTGCCAAAGCAGAGCCAGTGAGCAAAGCCAAAGAAATGGACTCAAGACTTCAGTGAAATGATGCCTTCTTCCCCTCTTTACCTCTTTCTTAGAATCAAAGTCTCACAGGGATGAGAGGGTCCACAAGATTGTAGCATCACAGAAATGAAAAACATGGCACCTGGACAAAGCCTGCCTAAACAAGCATGCAGAGATGCAAAAAGGAATGAACAAGACTCAGGCTGTACCACAAATGGTTTAAAAAGTCAGAGGCTGCAATACCCTATCAGTGACCACACCAGGAACGAAGCACAGGACATGAAGTAGGATGCTGCTGAAATCCAAAGATGTATGCTTGCCTGTTGGCAAAGGTAGAGCATCAGAGCAACTTCCAATAGCCAACAGATTACTGAGAAGGTTGTCAGCACTGACAATAAGCACAGAATTACCAGTGAGCTGCATACAAAGGCTGCTGGTCTCCTATTTCAGACAGCAAGAGAAACTATCCTTTAAGCAGGAGAAAAGAATAGATGGTAAATAGCATTAAGGGTACGTGTAGAAAACAGTGGTAAATCCCCCTCTCCATACATTCTTGTGCATAACATAACTAGAAATTAACACTTCTTAACCTTAAGGCAAATTAAGATGATACCCTGAATTTCAAAGCATTGGGATTGAACCTCTGAAGTTTTCTGGGAACAAGAGAGAAGGAAAGGATTTGAGGCAAGGCAAGACCTCCATGCAGTAGATATCCCAAGGGGAACTCTGCCCTCTACAGATGGCATCTCACTTGACAAATAGAAAACAGGTTGGCTTGATGATGTAAATAGGTCCTTGCTCAAGTCACAGTTAAAATAACCCCAAAAGCAAAGAAGATCTGAAGGATGGGGTCTAAGTGAATTGAGTCTCAAGACATACTTTGTTTCATCAGTATAGGGACTGCACAAACTGAGCTAGCAGAAAGACAGGTGTGCTGAGGACATGCACTCCCATGGGCAGCAGATCCCAATACTGATCTGAAGACTTCAAGCTGACCATTCCCAGAAGTCAAGGTAAAGGTCTTGCAGGGCTCTTCCGGCTGTAGAGAAAAGCACCTGCATGCTGATGATGTGATGACAGATCAGCTCTGCAACAAAGAAGGGGCAAGAACTTACCAGCTCACTGAGTCCAAGAAACAAGGTCAAATAACCCTGGTCACAAGTTTGCTAAACACCATCTTAAAGCCAAGAAGAAACTCCTAATGCAGCACTGGTAAAAAGCAGTTATGTGAAAAAGGAGAATAGGGATAGGTCACTTTCAAAACCATTTAGACTGCTTCTACATAGGTCACTGTTGTTCTTGGACAAGTTGTCTAGCAAAAGCACTGGGGAGACAGGCGGATGTGACAGCCACAGTGCAGCTGTGCTGCTCATTGGTAGGGCTGAAGGGCAGAAGGTCTTGAGTAGCAAGGAACAGATAAATGCTGGGTAAAGTCAGCCCTAGAACCCTGAGAAGTATCTCTTGGTGTGCTGTCCACTGCTGCCCTGAAAGACCCTGCCTCAAATGGAGAATAGCATATTGTTAGTGGACACTGCTGGCAATCTCCCAGAGATTTCTTGGAGCTCTCTCATTCCTTTCCTACCCTTTCTCCTTGTCCTCCTTGGGCTAAAAGGAAATAAAAGAAAAAGGGTTAGGAGCAGAAGCAGCTGTGGATGAGTGCTGAAGCACAGACCCTGTGAGGGATGGGCAGAACAAGGGAAAAAGGACAGACAACACTGGAGGTTAAGGGTGGTGGAACCCTCTATTTGATGACAGTCCAGTTCAAAAGAACCACTTCACCT
Organism: Strix uralensis; assembly: GCF_047716275.1. Taxonomy (NCBI): domain Eukaryota; kingdom Metazoa; phylum Chordata; class Aves; order Strigiformes; family Strigidae; genus Strix; species Strix uralensis. The sequence continues at coordinate 8,219,932 of NC_133979.1, forward strand.
GGTTGTTCTCTAGTAGATAGTTACCTTCAATGCAAATGACATGAAGGATGGAAGAGTTGTCTCAGACCAGAAGGTCAGCATACACACTGAAAAGCCTCTAATAACCTTGTATCTGGGTCACAATTCTAGAGGTGTAGGTGTGCTTGTGCTGTTGAGGAAAACGATACTTCCTCACTAGACTTACTCAAACCAAGCAGTTAAAACTGAAGAATAAACTAAGTATGCATTAAAGGCATTTAACACACTTCAGAACAAGCTCAGGATTGAAACTGCTGAAGTTAATTAGAAAGCTCTTTCACAGCACAAGGGTCATGCCTACTTGCTTTCTGCCTATTTGCCCCAACACTCATTTCAAGAAATCAAAATTCTTTTGTTCGCCAGAACAGAGTATGCACCAGATGACTGCAGAGAGGCGATAAAGAAAATGCCGGATGAAAATTTGTCCATTTTACTCAGCATTTAAAACAGACATGAAGCCATACCAAACATTTCAGAAATCTAGCACCAAGACTCTCACTACTATTTCTGTGTTCCCTCCCCCACAGTGCTAATGAATTTAGTTCAGATACTTAATGCAAATGTTCATTTAGATAATAAATATTTGGGGATTGTCTTGAATCTGCAGCCCTTAGAATAGGATATGCAACACTGAAATCAGGTTCATCTCTACTCAAGAACAGATACACTTCAGGAAATAAGCAGCTATAAAAATAAAATAGCTAGGCTACCAAATTAAGATCAACTTAAAGGTCCCTAATGACATTCAGAGCCATATATTTAGTCTTAAAAAATCATTCTAGATTTTAGGTTTAAAAGACTGAAACATGTCTGTTTTTTCATGTTTTCTAATATTTTATTCTCTGCATGCATTTGGAAGTACCAAAGATTAGAACCAAAAATTGAAGCATGCTCTGCATTCCATCTGATTCACAGAAAGAGTTTTTTTTCATCTCTAACACATTATTTTACACTTCTTTTTGGGCATTTGACTTTCAGCTCCTGGTATACTACTCTGACCACTCCTTCCTTGCTGGATTTTGACCATGCATTCAACTCAAAGAAATAACTCCCATACAGATCTCCTGCACCTACTGAAATACAGTGAAGCCAGTCTACAAGTCACTTCCTGAAAAACTTAAGCTAATTCACTTAATTTGGTATTATTTTTCAGAGAAAAGAACTCTTTAGCAGAGTACTCTGCTGCATGAGTGTTTTTCCTATTTCCACAAATACTAAGTCTTTTGCTTTCAAAGAAGTCAAATGCAGAAAACTGCACTGCTTACAGAGCTTCCATATACGCCAATTTGAGGGGCACTACTAAATATGGCCTTTATATGCAATCAAACCAAATGCCAGAATTATATTCACTTTCTAAATGGTGATCACTACAACACGTAAGTCTAGGTTGTTTTCCTGTTCTGAAGGGTTGTGTTAATCCTTCTCTACTACTGGAGCAAATCAACTGCTGCTAACACTCAGTCTAACAAGATCTGTACCAAATAAACGATCAAGAGATCAGTGACTAGTTACCACTGCTTTACAGAAAATTACTAAAAAACCCTTCCAAGTCAACAAGGGAATAAACTACCTCTACAAGGTATTTTTCTCCTAAACCCTGTTATTAGGTGGGCTTATGCCATAAGGCATGAGTGTTTACATACTTTCTAAAGAGTTTATAAGTCTTATCTAACATAATCCCTACATTCTATAATCCTATCTGTTTAATGTATTTTAAGTGGGGGAAAACCTCTGGAACCAGTAATATCTCAAAATGGAAGGCACTTTCAAAGCACAATCAGTGAATTGGACATCAAGTGTAGAAGTAGTTTATGCTCAGATTAGACTTTCGGTCATTTAGGATTGGGTAACTTAATGCTGGGTTTCACAGTAAGCTATATTTATCTGCATATGGGTCATTTTTTTCTTCCAGTAGGAAACACTTTGGTATGCCCTTTTACAAAATTCCTAGAGAAAACATATACAAAACACTGGTATCCTTTGTATGTGAAGTTTTCAGTGAATACACATCCTATCTGCAGCTTCTAAACATAAATAGCTTTGAACTATTTCCCTTGAATAAAATAAATATTTTCCTCCCATGACAAAGTGGCACAATTTTACTAATATCTCTGCAATTGCCAGCCTGAGTCTTTCAAATGCAGACTTAACCGTGCAACAGTTACCTACTGTCATGAACTATATTACCAAAAGGCCTCTTTCCTGTAATTAAATTTCACCATTAATCCTGTTTTTGCTTTCTGTCTTTCCATTATGATGAGTTTTCAGAGTCTCTCTTCGATCCAAGATGGACACCGTGACCTCTCACTCATCTACTCTATCAGGCATCACAACCTCCCATTAGAAAAAAGTTTAGCTGTTGCCTGCTGCAAACACTGGGCCAATACTAGAAGATGTCTGTTTACTAAGGAAAGCTTAAGTAGTGTTTTCCTGCTACTGCACACCTGCCATCAGCTTCAATACCTTCCCTCCTGGAGGGCCACACTCTTGGAGAACATGATCACACCTGGCTTCCTCGGGTCACTGCCAGAGTGCAATTAATGGCTTCTGCTCCCAAGGACACAGACCTTCTCCATCCACTGCTTTCAAAAGAGTTACCGATTCCAGATGCTGAAATTAAGGCTGCTTAATTAAGCCCCAAATTTCAAGAAACTCCAAGCATGCAATCTCTGAACAGCATGTTCCAGATAGAAACACCAGTTCAGTGCCATCATTCACTGAACATGCTTGGTTAAATAAAATCTGGCTCTGCGTTTTACAGCAGCACCTTTTTGATATGTGCAGGTAAACTGCTCATTATACAGGGAGATAGGAAAAAATTTTAGAAGACAGATGACACCAACTTAATGTACTTCTGGACCAGAAGGGGTTCATGGTGGATTGCTCAGAGCACAGGCAGAACCATCCTCCCCAGGTTAGGAATTTACTGGTTCTATGGAGAAATGAACATTGAATGCTTCTCCACACATCTAAGATACTATTTTCCTGTACCCTCTCAATGAATTATTTCTGACTGCCATTTTACTAACTTCAGGTTTGTACGGTTGAACATTTGAAGAGTAAGGAATGGATTCCACACTATAGGTAAACCAATGAATATTTCTTTCTCTCCTAACATGTGATAACACACAGATGCTACTGCTTTGAGTCAATAGCTTGCCTGTCCTGAGTTTTCACTGGGATCATCAATATTTGTATTACACTTACAATGCCACGATTATTTCTGAACTGCAGTTTTAATCTAAGTCTGCATCAGCCCTATTATAAATACCTGAAATTAAAATGAAATATATAAATATTTGTGTATAATCTTAAAGGAATTGCAAATTCAAAAGGAACAATTTCAAGACAGAGCTGCATTTTGGGCAGAGGAGCAATGAGTTCCCGATTATGTAAGCAACGAACATCAAATTGTACCACACAGCAGGAATATGCAAACTCTGTTAGAAGTGATGCACAGAAATCCTCTATCAATAAATATTCTGCTTCACAGTGTGCCTAGATTGTTTTAAGATATGAAAGATTGAGATCCAAAGACTTTAGGTACAGATCACTTGAAGAATACCTGTGTAGATTACAGAGAAACAAAGATACAATTCTTAAGAGCTCAACTAAGGTCACCAAATCAATTAAAAAAAATTAATAACAGACATCCCCTTCTCCCACACACAAACTATGTCAACAAGGACAACTCACTTGGCCAGCATCAAGTACAGTGTCTCCGACAGACACTATGCTGACTGGATCTTTTGTTTTCAAACATGGGACAAAACAAGTTCAGCATTTCTTCTCTCAAGATTCTCTGATGAATTCAAGCGCTCTCCTTGCCCAAGACAGGAGGGTATTTATCACTGGCTTTCTTTAGACAAAGTAAGAAATAAAGAGTATCTGCAACTCTACACAGCTCAGCATTGCTTGTAAGCGCCGAGTCTCACATCCATCTGAAGCCATAGTATTCCTCCGTGAACTCACCCCCCTTCATCTAATGCTGCTCCAAAATGTTTATGCCATTTAGTTTTTTTTTGACTCAAGTTCCTTCTCATTTTTGAGAGCAGCTGATTAAACCTGAACAACTGGGTTGTTGGACGAAATATGCTGTAGCTATGAAATGGTACAGCAGGGACCAGTTTCACTGTTAATTTAAAATGCTAGAATTAATTAGGTAGTGTAAATGAAGAATTTAATAAGCACACTTTACAACCACAAGTTCTGCTTTTTATTAAACACCCCTGCCAAATGAAAGCAGCTATCTTCAGTCTGTTTTTCCTTGTCTCATTCCCTTAAAATCTCTGCAGTGAAAAAAACCATTTTTTCTGTTGCAACCCCTCCCCCATAATTAAAATGTATGCCTGACTTCCATCTCCTCTTTCAAGTCATTAGCATCTTTTAAAAATGCTACTGTATATCCTGCCTGTTCTGAGCAGCTACCAAACAAAACCGAAGTTTACAATTTTGGTTTTGAATACCAAATTAAAGGCTGTCTTAGAAGCTGTCATTCCTATTCAACTCAGTACGGTGTACTACCAAATTAACATATTTTTTTAGTAAAGGAATATGCTTGTTTAAACATGTGTCTTTCCAAAGCGAGGGGTAACATCACGAATCAATTTTCTTAAAAACCCTACTACTGTTCTAAGACTGCAAAAAGACTTGGAGCAGATGATTTTTCCTGACATATACTGTTTAATCCATTTTAAAATTAACAAGAGTTCAGATCATAAATTCTCTCAAAGGGATCCTGTATGTCTAACAGCCTTTATTTAGCTTTGAACTCCTTGATAAGAGTATTTTGGGAGCCTAAACATTATTTCACACAACCCGGGCAATTCCTTAACAGGACAGGGGAAACAGTCTTTTGAATGAACCAATTCAATTGCATCTAACCTCAGAAATACATTCAAGATTTTCTAACATGGTTTTGCCAGGGTAACTAATGATGATGATTTGATTTATGACCTTTTCTATTTTTCTTGAAGCAACCTCTCTACAGCTTTTTACTCTGGCTTTCCTGGATTTACCTGATATTCTACCTTAGCAAGGAGAAAAACTTACTATCTATAAAGACAACCCATATTTTTAAAGGGAAGAGCTCCAACATTTGTTTAGTGGCATACTAGAACAGTGCACGCCTGGCTGAGATTAAAACCACAAAATTTTCAACAGAAACAATGAAAAATCCAAAAGCAGACAAAATCTAAATTGTTTCAGACCTTCACCAGTTCAGCAAGAATAGCTCAAGAATTTACTGTTTCTTCTGCAATATAGCTTTCACTGTCAAAAAATCTACCTTGATTTTTAACAAGAAAAAAATCAGAGTACCCCTAAAAGCCAGTCATTCCTATAACAGCCTACTGGCATGCTTCCACCTCTCCCCTCCCAAAAAACATAAAACTCCAGAAAGCCTAATGAAGAGCACTTACATGATGATCCAGAAAGATGAGCTAGGTATGACCTCAGTGCTTTTGTTACTCTCAGTGTTCTAAGAACCTTTAAAAACATGGACTGCTGCTGGCAGAGAACTGCATTCGATTTACTAACTGAATTCAATGTGAGGGATGAACATACATCCTAAAATTTAGTAATGTTGCACAACGCCTCGATAACAGACCTGAAAACCTTGGCAGATTAAATTCTGTTTTCAAAAATGGCAGAGATACTTTGGAGAATATTTTTTTCAGATGTGGTTCTTTTGTACTTGTATCACTTTGAAACAACATGTAGGCTCCTCAATCACTTAGGGGTGATGTCCTCAAAGCATCTGTGTATTTTTTTAAAGAACGTTTCCTTTAAAGTATTTTACTGATCATAAAGATTTATGCACTTTGTATGAGAAGAAAAAGCATAGACAAAAAACTACCCAAGAATATGTCAGAAGATCATATAGTAAATTTCTCACATCTTCAAATATAGAGACAAAAGCCTGGAGATGGAACAAAACAAAAAGAATACTGTTCCTAGCCGATGAAGTAATGGGCTCTCTGTCCAAAGACAGACAATTCTCTATGAAAACAACACTGAATATCTAAAGTCTTGAAATTATATTGCAAGGAAATCACCATGAATTTGAGGTATCTGGGAAGCAAAAAAGCTCACAAATCATAGGACCTACCACGATCAAAATTCAAGCTATGCACACTAGACTCCTGCAGACAAGGGTTAGGTATTCACTTCTGTCTGAAGTAACTGAAACAACCAGCAATTTTATTTCTTTGATTATTTTCACACTAAAAGAAAAGCTGCAGTCTGAAGCTAAACTGGTCTGGTGGCAGGTATCAAGCGTGGTACATCACACTGGGATACTGGGCCAGCTACACTTAGAAGAGGACTTGAGTTATTTGCACAGAAATTTTTGGAGTGGGATGTTATAAGGGATTTTTCTTTAAGTAGAAGAATAAAAGTCAATTCCATTTTACAATCTTCTTCCTTTAATACCCCTGATGCTGTGGCCCAATCAGAAGATATACTGAAACAGATACATCATGGTCAACATGCTGAAGAAAGCTCTGCTGGACTATAGTGAGGACTTGAGCTGCCCTACAGCTACTGCCATTTGTTATGTGCCTTGTGTTCAACCAGAACATTGCTATATGTCAGGAAGTAAATAAAAAAGAAGCATTGAATGTTTAAAAGCACTAAGCAGATCATCCTAATGCTGCCAGTCCAACGGATGCCAGGCTGTTATGGAAGTCGGTACAAGGATTTGCATTTTAATTCCTCATCTTTACATGGTGCCTCTGTCCGCAGAGCATACTCCCAAGTTGCCAGGAGTGCATCTGAGATGAGACTGCTCCTTTGCTAGAACCCTTTCCTTCCCAAGGCTGGTGCTCTCTATGCTAAACATAACAGCACTGGTGATGCAGTAAACAGCAGTGAAATTTCAGCTGTTCCCCACCTACAGTGCGAGTAGACACACAACCTATAAAACTAACCTATAAAGCAAGCTATAAAAGCTGATTGTTCATCCCATCATCTTGTGCATCTGTGAATTCCTGGCTGTGGCAGCAAGGGTACAGAGTAGACTAGGTGCATCTGCACCCATCCACATCTCTAGCGATAGTGAAGACACCTCTGTTATCTGTAATAGGAGGCTTCTCTTATTTTGAAGGCACCTACCAACAGGTATCACTTCATGCAGAAAAAAAATCACGGCAAATCAAAATGTTTTCAGGGAACAGAGTTCATTAACCAATATCCACAAATATCTGAATGAAATCCAGAGCAGCAGCTCCCAACTACAGACCACTGCTGTTTCAGACCACCACAGTACATAAGCTGTGATGGGCATGCAGAACCACCTTTACACTGTTGTTAATAGGCAAAAATTTGATGAAGGTATGGTGAGGTTCTAAAGAAACAGAATTAGGAACGGTCAGTTGGCTCAAGACATTTAGACTACCCTCCTACAACTCAGGTCAACGTTAAATAGAAATCAGAATGATCAGGATAAAGTAACACCATTATTTGAGCTCTGCTGCAAGAAGCTGCAGTGTTACACACATGCAGACTGTCAATGCTTGTACTTCCCCTCACATCTGTACTAAGGCTGAAAGACAAGGGGCTTCACCTCCAGCTGTTTTGGATCCAGCGTGCATCACTGAAAACTAAATGTTTACCACCTGAAGGAGTATTTACAGTATTCCCTCTGCTAAGCACTTGCAATATAAGCACCGAGGTTTTGCTGACCCCAAATGTAAACTGACCCTAATGCACATAAAGTCAACAATATGAAGCACTTACCTGTAATTTTGTCTCTCACGAGCTTGCAGGATTCTATTTCACCAATGCTCCCAAAGAGACTCCTGAACTCCTCCTGGGTCATGTTCTGGGGTAAATAGTTGACTATGAGGTTGGTTTTGCTGTCATCTGTAGCAGCCCCTGTCTGCATGGGGGAAGGGCAGTTTCTACTGTTGCTGGAGGGTCCATTGGTTGTATTGGAAGTAGGGCCATTCGACACCTGAGGCTCCATGGTGCTAATTATCTACATCAAAATAAGAGGAGAAGAGGAAAAAACCCTTAAGTTTCATAGATACAATAGCTATTTTTAAAGATACTTACAAACGAATGAGTAGGTAGCATTCATGGCCAATTTAGATACTTCAACAAAAAAACCCGGCTTGATTCCTCTGTTATTGTTGCAAAGTAGGTCATGCTAGTCTTTGGCTGTGAGCATATACTAAGATGCAGTTAAAAAACCTTCTTTTTTGTTAATGCGAAGCTGATTTCTGCTTTCATCACGCAGCCATTTTCACAAATGTAAATTTAAACCACATAAATTTAATTATAATTTAAGGTAATAATCATAATTAAAATTATAGTTCCATTAAATCAGATGAAGTAAGTGTACGGCTCTATATGAAAAGGTAAAATATTGTACCTATTTAATAACTGTATCACAGAGTGCAATGACAACAACATTAACCAGGTACAGTCAATCTGCAATGTGTCGTCATTCAGATTGCCTTCAATTAATAAACTCAGTGTCCCAAGACATACCATTTACTGGTTCCAATGATGACCTATATTCTCCGGTTATATTTTTCACTAATGAACTGACACCTCTTTAAATAATAAAGCCCTGGATTTGCAAACTTGAGATACAAAGGTCTTTAGATATTTACTGGAATCAAAAAGGTTTAATCAGAGAAAGGCTTATCAGGCACAGGTGCAGGCTGGAATTTTAACAAGCACATCTATCTTGAAATGTGAAACTCCAATTTTCACAGAAGAGACTCAAATAGACCTTTCCAAAAAATGACAAATAAGAATCCAGCTTAGCAAAGTGCGTACAGGACAGTAGCCCCTTTGTCGCCAGTGCCACCGGTCACGTGAGTAAAGCTGCCTGCATGTTTATCTGCAGGCTGAGGACTGAAGAATGTAAGTTTTCATCTGCAAACTGCTTAGGCAGACAAAGGAAGCAGAAAAACCTGGGTATTTCAAGCCTTTTCTATATAGCATTTGCCTCTACTATGGTTTCCAGACTGCCTTCACTGTCACCAGTGCTGACAAGGGAAGGACATCATCTCACTCTCAAATCTGGATAAATTAAAGCAATGCAAATGGTGGCTTTTGCTGTCTACTGCGGAGTTTGTGACATGCAGCTTCACCGGTATCTTTTACCAAAGAGCATCCCTCAGATGGGCTCAGCCTCCCTCCAAAGACTTAAGAGAGTCAAATGATGCAAGAGACTCCACAGCCCAGGGACAGAGACAACTGAAACATAAGACACCACCTACTTTGAACCTTGTGTTCATCTGATCCTGTAATTATTGTAATAATTAGTCAACTTAATTTGCTTTTTTAAATCATGGGGTACATGTGACAAATTAGGCCTGTAATTCAGGAGGATGGGGGACACACACACACCAAAAAAGGGGTGTCTATTCCAAAATTAACTGCATGAGCGTGGCTCAGACTAAATAGGTTATATTCTGATCAATTTTTTTTTTTAATTGAAATGCTTCAGTGTTAGTTTAATACCTCATTTAAGAAATAATGCTCATTTTTATCAATGGAAATAAGTTTTGAATTACCATTATTTTTTATTATCAAGCCCAGGAATAGCTACTCGGTTTAACAATTTTTAAAAAGAAGCCTTGCCACATTGTGCTTAACAGAAAGGCCTTAAACTACACAGCAGAATAATTTTGAAAATAAACTCCACAAAAATAGTAACTTATTGAAAGAAGTCGGCACATCCAAACCAGAATCCCCCTGACAATTTTACCAGCCACATGGCACTGAGCACTGCTGATATCCTCTGTCAAACTGTACCAGCCCCGTACACTCCTCCCTTGAAGACTTGCCCTTTCACCTGGTATCAGCTGTATTTCCTTTTTCCAATCTGATTTCATACATGTATTTATTTGCACATACTACTAAATGCTTCAGATGCTAAGTCTGTTTAGCTTGGGACTCCAGCTGGAAGATCATCCTCCGATTTCTGCACCTCTATGACCCCACAGCAGACACCAACACCAGTTCTAAGATTTACTAACAGCCTGCTGCAGAGTTGGGGTTTTGCACCCCAAGGCTGACATGCTTCAGCTAAGCACAGTGTGCTCATATATGCTGTATCTGCATCAACTTGATTGAAATGGGGGGGAAGAAAAAATTCCAGTTCTGACAGTAAGATTTGGTCAGAAGATGAGTGAAGCAGCTGATAGGGCTAACTGCAGCTTTCTGTGTGAATTTACATCATCTGACCCTGTTCTTTCCAACATAAAAAACCCACAAGGTACACTGCAATTTTAGGGACTGACCCTGCCCTTCTAAAGCAGACAGGAATACCACACCACTGGTTTCAGTTACAGCAGAAGCAGGACTTCAGCACAATGCACTGAGGAAGGTACATCATCTATTATTAGCAACAGACACAAAAGCTATCTATAGTTCCCCATGATAAACAATAACCCTGGGTCTTTTAAAATCTGTGAAAGAAAACAAAATTCAGAACTGGCTGATGTCCTATTTATGCATTTTGCAAACTCTTTTTAGTTACATTTTCAGCATGCTTACCTTCCACACCAAGCAAATAAACAGAATTCAACTCAGGTATTTAAGACATTCAGAACATTAAGAGTAAGCTGCTCTGTAAAAATCCATTCTGCAACAATTAGATTTCCTCATATCATACTTCATCAAAATATCTTGGCATAAACTAATGTTGCATCAGGTGTCAGGTTTTCTTCTTAGTTACTCTCACTCAACTCCAATTAACTTTTCCTGATTTTTCAATAGCAGAAAAGAGAATCAAGGCACTTATTTGCCCTTCAAATTATTGCTAAGTTGTAGGTTACTGAAAATCGATTTGATGTATAAAAAAATTAGATAATGGATAGAGAAAAATGCCGAAGAATTATTAAAAAAATTTCTGATAAAGTATTTCAGATGTAATTTTTTACTGCATAATTTTAAGCCTCCATTTACAGAGCAATTTCTGTGCAAAAGCACTTATGTACCAAAGCTTGCATTCAAAGTTCTTACGGGCACAAAGGAATAATACTTATTTTAGATGTACATACTGATTCACATCATTAGTAAAGACTTAAATTATTAATGTTAACAAAGAGGTAAGTCCTTAACTCTCCTTTCCAAACATTTTGTCCTGTCTCCTGCATGTCTGAAGCTCATATCCAGTGTTAGTAGTTCAGTGTGCATGCACTGGGACATTCATTGTCCATGACTGTTTTTAATATTAAAGTAGTTGTTGATCCCATGTCAGTCAGCACATTACATAAGAGTAGCATTATTTAAAGAATAGACTTCAACATGCCATTTGCTGGTTTTTTCCTAGCCACAACACTAAGACTTAGATTTTTAATTCAATACCTGGATCACAATATGAACATTTTTAAATAGATACTCTAGTGTCGTGGACACACAGTTAACTTTCATTATGTTTTAATTACTGGTAATAACTTTACACAAGGAAGTACTGGACTGTAATGCAATTCTACAAAAATTGAAGAAAGCTGTTAGGAACTCATCAAGGGCTTATTCGGATAAGGGCAAAATACATGTGACAAATCCAACAGTGACCTCACCCCAACGTTGTTTTTTTTTAAAAAATATATCCTTACCTCTTGAAGATTAGACTTACACCTCTATACCTGCCACTTAATTAGCAACATCTCTATGCTTATGTAGACCTTCTCTGACCCAATTTAGGCAGCTACTACTGGTCTTGAAGTATTACAGTGCAAACGTCACATGTGATGACATTCACATGCTACTGGTATAAAGAGACATTCTGTTTTGTTTTTTGACAACAACTTGCCAGATTCTCAATACTGAAACACCATGTTCTATATACAGCTTAACAGTATAAATTGCAGTCACTGTTGATAGACATTGATAATTTAGCCACCAATAATTTGAATATTCTATCTTTGTAACTTTGAAAAAATACTATCTGTGACAGAATTTAGAGACTGCAATTTATAAGTTAGGGCAACCCATATTTCAAATTCTGGATGTATTTAATCAGACTGCTACTTTTAAAAATGACTTCTTGGTGTACTACTTTTCTCAGTATGGTAATGTATCAGCAAAGTACAAGGTATTTTAGTTTGACAGATTTCAAAGAAATGCTTTGCTGCTCAGGAAGACAGCATAAGCTTTGCCAGTGTTTTGCAAAACACTGCTTACCAAAAGGTTTGGTATAACCCCTCCTACAAAATATCAGTGACAAATATCTGTTATAGCAACTCTGACATTACAAGTAATGTTTCAGAAATACTTCTGTTGTATCTTCATTTTTTTTGTTAATTCAATTAATTTCAATTTATTCCTGCTGAAATATTCGCTCCAACAATAACGCAAAGAATACCTGTATGTGTAAACACAACTATTACAATGCTTAAATAAGCTAGAATAACTGACATTAATCTTCAGTTATTACAGTAAATATGTGACATCCATCTACCATTACAAAGCACAGTTAATGAATCACTTGGAAAACTACCCACAGACTGATTAAGACAGTCTTATCTCCCTATTGCATGCATAAGCAATAGCCAGTGGCTTGATAAATGTAAATATACATGCTTTATATTTACAAAATTTGTTCTCCGCAGTCTAAAAAGGTCTGCATGCTGAACTGAGAGACTGTCACATACATACACCAAAAAGAGCTTGTATTCAGAAGATAATTAGCACCCATTCTTGTTACCTGAATTACATATACTCCACTGCCCATATTCCATGATAAACAGAAATTAATTTGATATGTATGGAAAAAAGGTAACAATTAAGAATCTTATTTATAGTCACTAGAGAGAAGTGTTTTTAAACTTATATACCACAAGCAATCTTTTCTTAAAATCAAAATCTGAAAAAAATTCTAAATCCTGGAGAATTCATGCAGACATACCCATTTTGAGGACGCAGAAGTCAAAAAAGTTATCTGAATAATGAATTGTTCACAGCACCTAAATGCCAAGAAAAGTGATCATGGTAAATGACACCTCATGAGGAATTCATGAGGTCTAATTTTATATTATTTTTAAGTGTTCATTAATGAACAAATTCAGAACATCCTCCCATGAAGAAAGAATATAGATAAATAATGCAAAGCTCTTTATCTAAAATGCTCTTTAATTAGCATTGCAAGTTGTTTGCTTTTACAAACGAAAACAAATGGTGCCATGGCAAAGGTCCCATAACCATCTCCTGAAAAACAATGACAAAAGGAGAAACAAACAAAACTTCTCAAAGAAAATAAACCTAGATTCACAAAGATTTTCCTTCTATGAAGAGAAACAGGCTTTAATTCCCAGTGTATCTGCTCTTGTAAATGGAAGTCACCACAGCAGAAATATCTGTTCCACAAAAACTCTTCTGCAGGTGAGGAAAAACCCAAGCTACAAGAGCTGCCTTGACTGATCCATCCAGTCCTCCCCACCTGCTGATCTGTATGGGACAGCTATGCCAAAGCCAGAAGGTCTGTCCATAGGTATGGAGTGGAACACGCCAATACATCCAAGACCAGGTCCCTCAGCCCTAGACCAGCAGCTCACACCCCCACCCCACCATCAGATGCAGCCACTCCTACTCACTTCAGGAGGATTAAGCACATCTCCACATTTTTGCAGAATGAGGCCCTGGATTGTAAAATCTTCATGACAGATCATGTCTTCTTCCCATAGGAGTGTTAAAAAGGAAACACTGATTTCAAGTATTCATTGGTTCAAAACCACAACTCCAGCAAGAGCAAGAAGCAGGCGCACCTGAACCTCACATTACACATTATGTGGGTTCTTTCTAAAGCGACCTTAGGTGAGGCAAGGGATGCTGTGTGCAGCTCCAGTACAGATTTTCTTCTCTAACACAACTGTCAAATTTCACTGTCAATTACATTTTTATTAAAGCTTATGTACTGCACAACTAGACTTTGCTATTATTTACCTAATAAATACATCATGAACATGAAATAAAGGAGGAAAATGAAGCTTTTGAGTAAGTCTGCCTAGAGGCAAATCCAATATCCCAGAAACGAATCATTATCTAACCCTCCATATTGACACGCTCCCCTCTCATATGCACTTTTACATGCTCCATCTTTACCTTCCTTCGAGTAAAAATCATATTTATTATTTTAAATATAGATACAGCTGGAAGTCTCAGCTCAAAACTAGCAGTCTCTGGCTCTCGTGGCAGGGATACAGTCATCTTACAAAATCTTGGTTTCAGAGTGCACTGCACTCAGGTTGAAATGGCGTTCAAACATTTTCAGCAAGTTCACATTTATGGGTACCACAATAATTGTACAGAGCACACAAATGATCCAAATGGAGAAGACAACAAATGCATTCATTTTAAGAGGCAAGCTTCAGCTCAAATAAAGGAGAAAATTATTTTCTTTAATAGCTAAATTTATCCTGATCTAGTCCATTATAGGCTTTTGCATGAATACGTTAAACCAAAATATTCTGTCCCCAATCTGCAGTGAAATGAATGCAAAGTGTATTGGCAATATTACTTGTTATCACAGCAGTGCCTGAAGGATATAACTGATACCAGCACCAAGTTGTGCTAGATGCTGTACAAATGGGTACTAAGGGCAGGGATTGTCACCGTACCAACACGGTGAAAAAAAAATAGGAAGGCAAAACCTGTTATTTTTATTCCAAGTTTCGCAGAAGGCAAAAAAAAAAATCAAGCCAGAGGAAAGTATCTAGGCAAACTGCTGAAGTTATAGTAAGTTGTGACAGCTCCATAACACACCATATCCTCAAACCTGGCCCAGTAATAAGGTCACCACTGCTAACAACTTTTTCAAAAAGCAAACCAGCATAATGATGTACAAAATTGTCTTTTTTTTTGAGAAAGTTTCAGATAAATGTCTTCTGTTCCCATGAAGTATGGACTCTACAGTTTTGCATTTGATTTCAAGGACAAACAGGGAATGAGTGGGGAAAAAGGAGACACTAAAGTCACAACCATTTCAGTGTCAGTAACAAAGGTATCAGTAAAGAAAACCACTCTCAGAACTACATATCCAATAACCACACATAACATAGGAACAAAGGCATGATACCACACACTTCATATGGTCTCTTACTCTTCCTGCAGGTACCCTAGGGATAAGAAATTGGAGGAGAACTACAATTAGCATACACACAGCTCAGTACTCACCGAAGTCCAGAGGAAACACAAAGGACTGGTGAGTAGATGTGTGGACAAGCGCTCCGTGCACCGTGATTTCTGCGAAGCACGATAGAAGTGCTGCACTGCACATTCGTAAGGACAAAAATATTCCTCCAGAAGCCAAATATAGTTATAGCTCTATCATATGTATTACCTCAACTCACAGTATTTGAGGTTCTTTATGAATTTCTACTGGGCTTCATTTTCAATCACTGCTTCCAGCTTCTTCACCTCTTGCAAAGACTATGGAGAAGCTATGCACGTTTGAAACCTCAGAGGTGTCTGGCTCTATTCTTCAGTGTTCTCTAAACATCTTACGGAAGTCTGCAGCAAACATGCTCAACAGCACTAATGAAACCATATGCAAGGAAAACTAGTATAATAAGTGATGGTCACAGAAATTTACTACCATCCCTGTATTAGCGTCATCCTTTTCACTATGGCAGACTGACTTCTAGAAAGTCAGCCAGCTATCCCCTTCTTTATTTAGACTGGTTTCACCAGAATTTGTTTGTAATCATTTTGACCCTTAAACATAATTTATATATGACAATATGGGAGAACACAGCCTTGATTTCACAGCATTCAAATGCGGCTCTGGAACACAGCTTTGGAGAAAGCCAACGTCAAAAACACCCAGAGAGGGAATCTGCAGTCTATTAGATGGCTTACACAATTAGCTCAGGTTAAAACCCCTTCTGTCCCACACACCACAGACCATTAACAAAGGCCAATGGCAGGGAGGTGTCCTACTTCTGTACCAGGACAGGGCCATCAATGGCTCCTGCCCACCCACATCCCCGCGGGTCACTGGCCACCTCCACTCCACAGTCTGCACTGTTTTTAAATGGGAACAAAGGCAATGCAGTCAGGCTCTGCCTTCTGAAGGAACATCTATTTCCTCTTTAATCACCCTTCTACTTCTGCCAAATTTATACCAGGCAACTCTGTACCTTATATTTTACAAAGATTTTATTTATTTCATCGTCCTTACTGCCTCCTGGCTTTTCATCTGGATCAACTACTTATTCTTTCGAGATGCATATGAATGCTAAAGGAGTCTGAAAAAAAAAAAACCCCAATCTCAACAATAAGATGAGATCTTTCTTTGATTGATGCTCCAAGCCAAAATTTGATGAAAACATCCTCTTTCTCCATGGATTGCACTTTATTAGGCAGATACCAAAGGCAAGAGGTCTCCCTGTGACTGCCTCGTCCCTCTTGAAAGAAACAGTGACTAACAAAAACCATATTTAAAATCTGTGCTAGCAGGGTGATAAAAGAAACACCACCAAAAACATTAAGTACATGAGGCAAACCCTGAAAGATTGGAGAGGGTTTCTCAAAAGCCTGAATACTAGATAATGGCAACACAAGAGCATGGTAGAGATCAACATTTAAGACAGGACCTCAGTCTAAAGGACATACTGCCTAAAAATACACTGAAATGAAAGCAAAGGAAACTGAGAAAGTCTTTATATTTTTGGTCACTTTCTGAATTTTATTTTTAGCTCAGTTTTTGTTTCCTAATCACTACCTACTTGTTTAGTTTACTGACTACATTACTGAGTTATATATTACTAATCTGTAACTGAATTCTATTACTGACTCGGGAGTATGTATGTTGCACTGTACTGACGCACAGATTCCCACGGGTACGTACATGTTCATGTAAGCAGCAGACAGCTGCAAGTCTTGAGCTGCTGTAGACCTGTCACAATTCCAGTTTATGCTTTTCCCTTTAAGAAAATAATTTAAAAATCATTTGCAACCCAAGAATTTAGACAGTGAAAGCTATATTACAAACCTAACATACTGAAACCTAACGTCTGCTTATCAGAAGGGAGAGCAAAGCAAGGACAGCACAGGCTCTCCGTGAAGCCTAAGAACATCCAACCCCCCATCACTATTATTTCTACTGAAGTTCTAGAAACAAAAGCTACAGTTTCCAGAAGACCTTAAAAGCTATTTAAGATTTAATGCTCACTGCAATAGGATTTCAGCTCCTAAGCCATAAGTTCTTCTGAAAAATGTTGCCCATATATTTTTTGTGCAAAGACAGGCTTATATTAGGCAGGAATAGATGGCTTAGCAAAACGTATGTCACAACCAAGATGTTTTAAGGCTGTCCTCAACAGGACCCTGATGAAGACACACTGGTAAATGCAATTAGAAAACACTAATCAACATGTGTACATCTCAACTGCTCGCAGCAACATCTCTATGATGGACATAGGATGAAGGACAAAATACCAAGTACATATGCGTGTCACAGGTCAGGCTAACAGATCTTAATGGCTTATCCTGGACATAAACTCTATTAATAATCTCTGTACTCTGTACTAAGGAAGCAACTCATGCCACAGGACAAATCAAATACCCTCCTTATTCTAATTATTAAGATGCCTCCTAAAATTTTCAAATTAAATTATACTAAAATTCACCAAATTCTCATCTGTATAAACAAACATACCCTCAACACCAAGAAATTAAAAAGCTTTCAAAACTCCTCATAAACAAACCTGAGCAGACCTCATGGATAATATACTCCTGCTAAAACACAATTCTGCTAACGCACCCAACAGGAGCCCTGCCGACCTCTGCCCCTGCTCAGATACAGGCACTTGTGAACAGGGTGGGACCCACACATCCCAGCCATCCCGGCACAAAACCCATACATCACATGTTGCTTAGACATCAGTAGGCAACAAGAAAAATGGCAGCATTATTATGGATTACTAGGCAGAAATGTCCTAACAGCCTAAATGTGTAAGAACAGCTTACCTGAGTATTAACGAGAGTCAAAATAACCAAGTTACTGTCCTTTCTATTGGCTAGCTTTTCCTTACAATACCTGGCACTCATAGGTAGACTCTTTAAACTTAAGAGCTGGATCCGCTCTATCTGTCTGTTTCACCTCAAAGAAGGAAAACCCTGTGACAAAAGTGACATTGTGTCATTATTAAAGCTAATATATCACCTAAGCATCCCTGACCACTGAGGCATTCAGCCTAAGTGTCCTGGTCCAGCCTGGTGTTGAAATGCTGGAAGAGAACATGGCTCCTGCAGCGGCTGCAATGGCTACAAGCTTCTTGATAATCACAAACATCACACAAATAACATTCATTTTTGCATACAGCAAAGACTAATGATGAAAATTAAACTCAACAATTTCTACCCCAGTGAGCATCTACATTTGTGAACACTGCTTTCAGTAGTTGGGTAATGACAAGCACAGACAATAAAAAAAGGATTCTAAAAATATACTACTCTTTTTCCCTGGATTAGTGTGTCTACAGTTAAATATAAACTGTGCTCTATAAATTATCAAACACAATGTCAAATTCTGAAGTGCACTCCGGAATCTCACAGAACACACGAAATACAGAATGATAATTTTGTCCTGGCCCAGTTAGTCTAAAGAACAATATGCTACTGTGCTAGATCATGGAGTTAGTTCCCGTCAACAGTCACAGCTAAAAAATGGCCACAGTCACCACCGTAGTTGCGCATTGAATTTTCCAGGACCCTCTGCATCAAGCAAAGAGATTAATTCCCTGAACAGCTGCTCTCACAGGAAGGGAATCAACAGCAACATTGCCACAGTATAGCTGGCACACGCATATTAGGAAGAATTTCCAGCATTCATGCTTTCTGCTAAAAATCAACTTCCCCCTACTCATCTACTGCCAGTAACTTCATTTGGAACAAAGATATACAGGGAACAGTATTAGAACTATTTTTATTTAAGGAGCATTTGTTTACATGCATTATTACTTCTACGGTGTCGTGACTGTACCTTCTGCTCTACAGAAATAACAGGATGAATCTTTGCCTGCAAGTTCTTCTGCATACAGTACAGCAAAAAGTCACTGACCACCATTCAAAGATCAAGGATGACCAGTAGAAGACAAATACAAGTACAGCAACTACAGTCAGTTTTACAAACCCTTCAATCAAGTAAAAAACCTGAACCCCAAATATCTCTGGTCCTAAACACACAATGAGTTAATACTTCA
This sequence comes from Strix uralensis, assembly GCF_047716275.1. Taxonomy (NCBI): domain Eukaryota; kingdom Metazoa; phylum Chordata; class Aves; order Strigiformes; family Strigidae; genus Strix; species Strix uralensis. The sequence continues at coordinate 8,239,116 of NC_133979.1, forward strand.
CCACAGTGTAGTGACTTAAACATGGATTATTTCATGCCATTGAGTTGTGAATTTCCTACTACCTAACATCAAACTGCTGATGGCTACTGGAGTCTCCATGTCAGTTTAGAAGGACTGAGAAAAGGCATGGCCTCCTCCCCAGATTAGCATTCAACTCGGTACACGTTCATTAGTATTTTGCCCATGGCATTTACTACGAGCCTCTCAAATCACAACTACTATGAACAGGTTGACTTCCACACACCTTAAACACATCATAGACATCAAGAGTTTAAATTAATCCACATATTAAACAAAAAAGCCCCAGTGCAAAATCTGAGGAAGTTTAGTCTAGCTATAATAATTCTCAAAGTCACAAAGATTAGTTTCGCTTTTAATAGCAGTACGGAAACGTGGACTTCTGGCAACTGTCCTGACAAGGGGACAGAGTTGGTTCCTGGAATTCCACATCCTCACTGGGCAATCAGACATAACATTACAATAAGACTCAGATCTACCTTAAATTGTAAGTTACAAGTATTGCTGTCTCTGCTAGTTCTCCAATATGCAACAATTAGAGATTCATACGTGGAGGAAAAATAAGAAGGACAAGCTTCCTTCATACATCATGTCCCTACACAAGCTTTTCAACAGCACTCAACCTGGGAGTAAATACTTTGCAGTGCTCAGAAAAGCGATTGGCTACTCCAAACAAGTGCTCATGCAATTACAGGCCAACACGTTGGGCCCAGGCATAACGCAGTTACCTGCTCCTGCGGCAATCTTTTGGTCTTTACATGGAGGATTAGATGAGACGTTCTCACCAAACGTCCCTCAGGAAGCAAAAACCAGAGGGAGCTGTTTGGTTTTCCTTCCACGGCTTGGTGAATGCACTCGGGTACGCAGCAGAGTGGCTGGATCTGAAGGACTTACGCTACTGGAAATGCTCCAGTGGCATTGCTGCCCTCTGCCAACAGCAAAAGTCACTTACGTGGACAGAGACACATTATGTGTGGAACCTTCTTGAAGCACTGTGAATGACAGAACCACTTCCCATAGTCATTTGCGTCTGTTTTGAAACAAACATACATTATCATATTGCCTTTACCTCCAAGAGTTCTGAATGCTCAGAAGCCATCAAATACACTACCACCCAATTCCAAAAAATACTGGAGCATGGCTCCAGACTGGGAAAAGTACCAACCGTAATGTATAAGAGCTTTCATATCAATAAAAAAGTTTTAATATTAAAAGAATAAAATAAATGCAACTAAGTATTTTTTTTCCTCAGAATTCAAGGACATGTTATTTCCCATCACAACAGCATTGCTGACGCAACCTCATGTGTGCCTTAGCAACAAAGGCGTACTACAGAATTTTATATACATCATGACTAAATATTGGCAAAGCCAGGCTTGTATTTTACTGTGCAACTAAGCCATTTCCAGAGAGGACATGCAAAGGTTTAGCTATCTTTTTTAATTAATTTTATTATTATTCTGTCTTTTCATCCCATTTAATTAACAATTCTTAACTGGTTTGCAGCCTTTACTTTTACAGGTTTTCTTCTCCACTGAGGGGGAAGTCCTCACATAAGACACAGTCAAAGGCAGAACAATAGGTAAGGCAGACACTCTGCTTCCTCAATTTTTGGGGCCCTAAAGAAGCAATAATGCATTAGGAGCTCCAAAAAGGTTACGGAAAACAGATTATAGTGACAGAAAATAAAGATCAACCTAACATCAGTTCTATTGAGCTAATTTTTAGTGAATTTATGCAAGCAATGTAAATGCTACAAATAAGACAATGTTAGGTAGTTGCAAAAATTAACTGCATTCTTATTATAGTCTCATGTGAAAGTATTTCATTTCTAACACTGATGTTCCAACGCTATTGCAAACTCTGTCAGAATACTTAAGTAAATAACAAACAAAAGGTCTCATCTTCAGTGCCCCAAGCTATCGTTCAAAACTGGTTATAATTAAAGGTGTGAACAACAGAGTAACAAACCTGCAAAGTCAAGGTTCTGAGAAATTAATGGGCATCACACCACTGCACCAGTTCAAATTTATCACTCATTATCTCCCCGACTAGCACAGTGCTGTTTCACATATTAGTGCCTCCTTCTCTCTCCTCCAAGCCTTTCGTGCCTTTTCTAGATGGCTAATTTTAGACAATTACTGCCTCTGACACATTGAAACCTTCTCTCCCTCCTTTCTTCTTCTTGCTGTAAAGCTAGTGACCTACAAAGGTCCCTGCACCTAAAATATTCCAGTATTTTAGAAAGTAAAGATTGATCATTTGAGGGGAAAAAGCAAGCCGTCTTAGAATATCCGTTTCTCCAACATCTTCACTTTCCTAATCTCACATGGTTAAACGTATTCAAATGCAAAGGCTAAGGCAACGCACAGGTCCCCATTAAACGCTACTTTTACTAGGATTAAATCTACTGTACTTGTTGAATTGAAGCGCTACCCTCCTCTTTGCAAAATTCTCTGGAAAATGAAAAATGTGCCTCGCTTTTAAAGTTACTTGGAAGTCCTATGCTTCTGGTAACTGGGCATTTACACAAACAATTGGAAAGCATTACGCTACGCAAAACGCCCTTTCCCTTCTCATACAAATCCCAGCATTTTCCTGAACATCCATTCAAACGAGAAGGGAACATGCATGAACACACACATAAATACATCTCTTCCTCCATCCTACTCGGAAAGAAAAAGAGAAAGAGCAAAAGAGGGATAGGAGTGCAATGGGGGAGGGGTGACTTTCCAGCCCAGATTAGCAAATTTTGCAAAATCTGGCCTATCCTTTACAGAGGTACCATGCTTTTTAACATCGCCTCACTTGCAAAAAGACTGTTTGCGCCCACTTCTCCCCAAAAACCCCAATGACATTGAAAAAATACTGCATTGCAGTATTTGCCAGTGCATCGGAGTGTATCCAGTTAGCTGTCCCACAGACAAACAAATGTACATTTTAATGTGTCCAGGCATGTAAATGAGTTGTCTAGTGGACACAGATTGCCAAAACAGACAAGTGGATTTGTCAAGTTATCTGTACCTCTCTCCCTCTCACTATAATATTCTCTGCCACTACCCATTTCTTGCCTGGGGTGTTTCCTGAAATTATTGTGAAAGTGCAAGTTCCCAAAGAAAACAACAAATCCCCCTGCCAGAATATGGGACACAATCATACTTTATTTCTTTTGAAAAATCTTGTGCTGTGGAGTGGCTCTAGGTTACGTACCAACAGTATGACAATTACACAGAAAATAACCTGCATTTAATTAGTACACTCCCAGCATACCAAGTAGGAAGGTTGAGGAAAAAATTTCACTGTAACCTAGAAGATATTATTTCAAAAAAAATAATACATTAAATATATGTAAGATTAACACAACTGGATTTTCTTTCAATAAAGTCACAATATTTAACAGGACCAAATAAAGATGGTGAAGACTATTCCAAACCCATTCAAATGGGATTTTTAAGTATACCCCTTCTAGCTCATTGTAACCATCCTTTGTCACAACAGCTTGGGCTCACTTTGAGAGCGCTCAAAAAGGTAAAATTAATAAAGAGTAAGAAAGCAAAGGAGGCAACCAAGCCAGTCAACAGTGGATAGACATCCCTGTACCTAACATGGGAACTTGATTAGTAGAGTACACGAGGACAGGATTTTAAACTGATGGCTGGTATTCACATTGCATCAATATCCAATTGTAAAATTTCATCCTTTCCGACTAGTAGTTCACCAAGACAACATTTTTTTTTTTAAAAAAGTCACCTCTAAAAACAACTTCATTTTCTCTACCTTTTTGTCTGAACAGAAAGAGGCTTTACATTTTAATCTTTCTTTAGCATTCGTAGCAATCTTGATTCAATTTCACTAACTTAATAGCTATTTTTCTATACAAGGATTTACAATGTGATCTTTTACATGCAAAAAGAAAATGTCACTATGTACATGCAGGCTGTATTCATTAATATAATCTTAAAACAAAGAAAAGAGGAAGATCGGGGCAGGAACACGTGCGCCATAAAACAAGGATTACATTATTTTTAAATCTTTGTAGAAACACCAAATTGAACAGAAAATGAAAATGTAACTACTAGCTGATGACTCTTAAAACAAACAATGCAGCTGTGTATAATAAAAGGCACCCTTATTTATTGTCATGACTAAGTTAACGGCTTTAGAACACAGTATCTCTGTTTTGGACAGAAGAAAAATTATTTTACTCTCACGTACAACTACAATGAATGTCAGAACATCTCTGTGCACATGCACAGACTGTAAAATACAGAATTTTACACACTCACACCCTCAAGATTCCCCCCCCTACATTGTAAAGCAGTGCAGTTTTCAGAGGGCCATTCAATTACTTCTTCACAGAAAGGATTGCAGCAGAAGCAATACTTAAAACAAAGCAAATTAAAAGGGGGATTTAATTTCTTTTTATTCCTATTTAAACTAAGCACTACCATTCCTGCTTGAATTTGCATTCAAAGTAACCCTGCACCAGAGAAAGGAAGAAAGTAAAAATATCTGAAAATCTGAAGACAGAAAGAAAGGCGTGTTCTGTATTCTTGCTTTGCTTCTCTTGTGCCTCCTGATGTGTGATAGATGAGCATTTTCTGGGCAACCACATTTTTATATTTTTTACGCTACTGTCTATCACTTACTTGTCTACTACGCTTTTTTAACACTTCTAGCACCAATAGCTATTTCCTATTATTGTTTGCCACTACAATAAGAGACCACCACAATTAGCAAAATATTCAGCTGCAGTTTAAAAAGTAAAGTTGCCACAAGGAGTCTGACATTGGAAGTTGATATTGCTCCAGCAGATATAATAGACTGTGGCTAAAGGTGGGGCTGGAGAAGAAGAGAAGAATAATCTCATTATTTTTGTAAATTCCACTCAGCACATAAACCCTAGGATATGGTGAACTCCCCTGAACTGATTATTCTGCCATATAACCATCTGATTTTGTAAAAATACCAATATCACTTAACACAAAATCACTGCTTAGGGTAAATTCATTCTACCTACTGTTCTCATAGGGACATTTGCTGGAAAATTCTAAGAAATGATTTGCAGAAGCTATCAGCTGTGGGAGTTCACTATTATACCTCTGTCAACTTCATTCAATATAATTTACATTTTTTTTTATACTGCCTCACAGGATTCCTTGCAATTTTTTGCACGTACAATTTCACAGCAGGGAGGGGGAAGAAAAAAAAAAGGAAAGATAACCCTCTTTTGCAGAGGAGAAAGAACAGATGCTTAAAACCAGATTTCTAGAAATCACTGTAAGCCTGAGCCAGAAATGTAATTAACACCTATTTATAAAGAATAATTAAAGTTGTGACTGCCACAAAGAACAGCAGAGATAATCGAGGTAGCCCCTGCTTTTTTTTTTTAGATTTTTTTTTACACTGTTTGCAGTATTCCCACATGATTGCCACCTGCTCCCCCACTCAGCTTCCCCTATGCTCGTTTCCCCGGCAACCTTTCATTGGCTTTTCCTCCCAGCTATCGCTTTCAGTTCGGCTGCTCAGTCTAATCTTATTTGTTTTACACCCATCAAAACAAGCAGCTAGACAAAGACAATCCTGTAAGAATGGGAAAAGACCGTCGCTTTGTTTCCCCGGTTATAATAAATATCCGCGGCAAAAGTCTGCAAAACGTTAAATTAAGGGGAAGGGGGGGGACCCCCACACCCCCACACCCCCCAGCATCCCGTGGGGCTGGCAGGAGGGATGGGTATTGTGCGGGTTTGGTCCCAGCCCCCACCCCGGGTCGCCCCGCTCGGCACAGCCCAAAGTCCCCGGCAGTTGTATTTGATCATGCCATTTTGCACAATCTGTAAGGAAAGCACAAAAGAGGGGACGAGACGAGCACGTCCGGGCTCCTCTGCCAGGAGAATATAGCCTAAAAATAGAAATACTATTTTTCACATAAATGGCTTTGACTTCTCCCGGCATTTAAAAAAGCACAAAACAACACGGCACCCCCCCAGCCCCCACCCCAACACAAAAAAACACACCCTTCCATCCACCCATCCATCCATCCTCTACAGCACCGGCTCCATAGGAAACGCAATACCTGAATTTTAGAGGCGATTATTAGGTTTGTATTTAAGGCTGGTGTAATACAAACGGAGATTAAAAGGCATCATCGGCTGCCTGCTCCGCCAGGCACATGCGGTACAATGACACCGTGACTGTCAGCAGAGACCATCCTCGCTCGACTGAAATGCAACGTTCAATGGAAACGCCGTGAAGTGCCATCACAGTTAGATACGTTAAATAGATATATAGATATATATACACACACAGGCAGACATATCCCACAAAAAAATAAACAAGGCTCTCTAATTTTATTTTATGACTCACAATCCACCGCCCTGAACAAAAGAAATTCGCGAGGCACATGAGAAGCAAGACAAAACCCCACGAGCAGGCTCTCCCCGTTCACTTACCATTTTCAAGCCATTCCACTCCATCTGTGATCACAAAGATGGACCCTTACAGCCCCTCACAGAGTCAAAAGCAAAAAGAGCGTTATGTAAAAGCTGACATTCCTTCTTACAGCGCTGCTGCCCAACGATGCAACAAAATCGACATATACTAGGCGCTGCAACACATACAAGCCTCCTCCTCTTTTTATGAGGTCATGACAGGAAACTCTTTGAAATACAATATGCAGCATTTACTGAAGCTCATATAAATCACCCTCACCCTCTTTTAAAATTACCATACCTATTGCGCAGTCCACCAAAAGAAAATTACCAATCTCGAGGCTTTTTTTCACCACCCCCCCCCACCCCCCCCACCAGGATTTTGCTCTGCATTTGTATCTCCAAAATGTCAATGTGGAAATTAACTGCCCCCCCCCCTCTTAAAAAAAGCCTCTTCCTTTTGCATTTCAGTTAGCCACATACCAGCCCTGCATTAGAAATGAGCTTTTTTCTTTATTCTGAGAGAAATCGCAATTACCTTAAAATGACAAAGTACATCCTTTATTAAAGGATACGCACACATTAAATATGAAAGAGAGAGAGCGAGAGAGAGGGGGAGAGAGAAGGGGGGGAAGGGAGAGATCATGTACAAACAAATCAGTAGCAGAAAACTAAATTCATGTGAAAACACAGACTGAGAATGATGCAGATTCGGGGAAAATCTGTATGTTAGCTTCTATATCTACCTCTATATAAACCCGCTACAATCAGATTTTAAATCTACTAATACCTACCATAACCATTCTTAATGGCAAATATTGGGTCTTGAAAGGCTTCAACTCTTCTACAGATTTGCTAAAAGGTTTCAGGGAATTATTTTTATTATTATTTTTTAAAGATCCACAAAGCACAGTGCTAGACGTTTGTGCAGCGAGAATAATAGCAATAATTAATAAATAATAATAAGAATAATAATCACAAATAGCTATTCTGACGCTCTCTGCTTTGGAGAGCCCCGGTCCCGCTGTCCCCGTGCGGCAGCCCCCGGCGGCGGGCGGAGCGGCGCGGCGGAGCCCTGCTGGAACTGCCTGGCGGCGGCTCCCCGTTACACCCATTTATGGGACCATCTGTCAGCGGCGGGCGGGCGCTGATTGGCCGCCGCCGCGCGGGGAGGCGTTGCGACATCAGGTGCTATTGAAATTAGCCGCTGCCAGATTGACAATGTTAATGATTTGGTGACCTCTACAACAACAGAGACCAGATTTCTGAACTGCTGCTTGTGTCTAGTAATTAAGGCCCGGTTGAAGAAACAACACGCATCCCCGTATTTTCTATTTTTTTTTTTATTGTGGTTTTTTTTTAATACCTCTTCCCACCCCACCGGCGCAGGAGCCCTCGGCCACAGCGATGTCATACCTCGGCCATGCTTCAGTGCCTACATCTTCTTACCTCCTGCACGCCCGGCTCCCAGGTCCGGCGTATTTTAACTACCTTATCTTTTTCGACAGTTGCTTTCCGGAGAAATGCATATTTAATGATCTGCCTCTAGGCTTAAAGGCACAACAAAAGCACTTTGACGTGCATTTAAAGCTGCATTTATTTTCAGGTACTATTGATTTTAATAATCAACCCATCTCTCCTTCCTTCAGCCCTATGAGGTTTTTTAAAATACATATTTTTAGAGTGGATTTGGTATTGCTGCCACTTGACACTAAGGCACCGCAGACACCTATTTATCAAAGCACTCCCCCTGAATGACAGTAGTATTTAAGAATTATTTCACCACCTCACTTCATTATTCTTCAGCACTACAGGAAATAAAACAGCAGCAAACTTTGGGCATTTAAAAGAAATTTTTTTTCCAGCCTTAGAGGGGAACGTGCTCAACTTAACAATGCACACTCATTAATCCTCCGCTCCCTGCCACTGACAAACTAACAAAACTTCACTTCCAAACAGCAGTATTTTACCCTCTCCCAACCACAGCAAGTTTATTAAAAATTCTCACAAGGTAGGAAGCATTCATTTCTTTCTCTTACTTGGAGTTATTTTCCTAAAGCATGTTTTGGCCAAAGTAATAAGGCATGGCATCCTGTAATTGCAACTAACATTGAATTTACGTTCACCTCTACTAAAGCAACCGAGTGTTACTCTACTAACATATGTAGGAATCATTTAATTTTACCTTGCACACATTCATTTCAACAGCCAAAGTGTTTTTTTTTTAAAAATCAGTATCATTGCAAGCGTTTTTAAACATAAGAGCTAGAAATAGAAAAAGCTAGGATGGGCCATGTTATAAGCTCACTTAGCTCTTTCCTGGAAAAAAATAACCTGGCTACAAACCACCAAAACCATTTTCAAAAATATGTAATCAGATTTCTAGAAGGTTGTTTTTTTTTTTAAAGTATAAATATGCCCTCAGAACTGCTAAGCTCTGAACTGACTTTCTGTAGATTTACAATTTCTTTAAACCATAGACACACTCAAAACACACACAGACTAAACACACAAATAAAACAAATGAAATATAGTAAGCTTCTAAAATCTAGCTATGAACAAACCAAGCAAGGAGAAAAATCGCATTTAAAAGACACCATACAATCTATTTGTGGAATGAGCACTGAATTCAATTAAAATATGAACAATGTAAAAGGCTGCAGAGGATTTCTCTCACCATGCATCTTTCTGAGCACATTTGTAGCTTAGTAAAAACTAGTAAAGATTAAACTAGCTCATAAGATAGATTTCTTAACTCAAATATTTAAGTGATCTATTAAACTGAACACACAGGCATCAAAATGCTACAGAGCTAGTATATTACCATACATTCTTGTGCAAATATACATCGAATATTAAAGTTAGATTTGTAATGCAAATTTTTACTTAAGGTCTCTTCAGGGGTTAATAACACCAAAGGCACCCAGAAATTATTTTTAAGTCTTTTCAACTTCAGCCTACTTTGTTACTATAAATTCGTTATGCATATCAAAAGATTCAGCCATTTTTCTGAAACAATAATTGCACGCTGCTCCTCTAAAAAATTAGCTATCTTATCCGTCTATAAATCCAAGTACTCTGCACACTGACCACTTTCCCAAAAAGCACCCCACACATGCAGTCTTTCCAAGGAACACTAAAACAAACGCTCAAACGTCCTCAGAGGCCTCTCTCTGTAAAGACAAAGGCAGAATCCTATTGTTGAAAAAGTCAACCTTATTCTCGTGTTTCCAATAGTACCATTTATCTTTCAGGGTAAGGGACTGACCACCGCATCACGGTTGTGACATTTGTAAAGCATCAGATTCTCAATACAGTCTCTCCAGCATCAGCCAGCAACCCCTGAGCAAAGCATATTTTTAATGCAATCTTCTATCCCCACAAAAAGAAACTTGTCTTAAACAGCTAATCCAATATCAAAATGAAATCACAGGGTTGTTTCCCAGCCCCCCCTCCCTCTCCTTACCATAAATGAGCAGTTTCTTGACTCATTAATGACAGTTTCCCTTAAAAGAAGTGATCTCATATCACTGAGCCCCTCTCCACCACGCATACATCCCAAAGGTTGCGGGTATCTTAGCATCAGTAGCCGCTAGCAAGCTCTCTCATACAGAGCCCAGATGGACTATACCAGAAGCCAATTCAGCGTTAATAACTACCTACTCTGTGCAGTTTAGAAGCCTTACGTGGCATAATGTCCTAGGCAACAGCAGCCGATTGAAACCGCAAATAAAAGACAACCCAATTCTCCAAAAGCATCAAAAGGAAAAAAATAATAAATTGAAGAATGATTTTTTTAAAAAATCTCTTACTTTCATAAGATTAAACTGAATCCTTCACAAACATATGAAAAAGGAGAAAAAAACCAGATGCTGCCCAGAAAAAGTGACAAAATATTACCTCATTATTTAACAAAGCAGCATTAAGCGTCCTGCTGATTTCAAACATCTTGCCACAGATTTTGGTTAAGAGAAACAGAAAGAATCCTTTGCAAGCCCTCTGTCTGCAAAGGGTTCTTCAATTTTCTTGCGCACAACAGAATAGTCAATATGTTATTTCCCTAGAGTTCGCACATTAAAACATCTAGTCAGTGAGCTGAATTTTCCCCTTATCACACTGTAGACTCCTGTTATATGTACTGCTCTCTTTGCAAGATTAGCCTGCCCCAAACATGGCTGTTGTTTAAACTATTCTTTAAAGTAACAGTTCACTCCATAACCACCAGGTGCGCAGTGTACACAGATTCAAGTAACCATCTTAAAGATTTTTCTTGGAATAGCTGCTGGTTGTGATATACAGCATAAATCCCCCCTGCACTTATCAAGGAGAAGGAAAAAAAAATTTGCACTGTTTTATGCCCTTTCCTCCCCAGAAGCAAGCCCACACACAAACACCCTAAAATCACTTAACTTGTACCATTTTTTTTTTTAAATGGACCTTAAAATTTATACAGGAGTATTTCATTCAGCAAAAATGAACTAAGTGATAAAATCCAATCAGTTCTGAGAACAAAGTGTAATTAAAAGGGAAAGCACACCCTTAGAAATGGTCTGTACTGCAGAAGAAACAAAATCAGCATCAAGTTCAGCACAACGGTGTTCTTTCATGGAAACATGAAACAAAATTCAGCATGTAAATAATTCACATGTAGGAAGGGTCTGTTAGAACATATGAACTATACCTTCACGCAAATTTGAAGACAACTTGATAAGATACTGCTATGATGTATTTTGGTTTAAATTAATTTATGAAAACTACTGTTGCATGCATCAGAGCACAAGACTGAAATACACGGAAAGGATCCAGTTTTCAACAGCACCCAAGCCTCCCAAGTTATCAAACTGTCCCCATTCCTACGTGTCCACAAGCTATTTAAGTTTGGGGTTTTTTTTGTGTGCTTTATTTAAGGTCAAATACTTCAGGGAATGCTTCCATTACTATTAAAAAAATATGAATTCACTCAACGCTCCACAGCAACACCCAGAGGCTTGAATGAGATTTGGATCTTTGTGTTAGGTGCTGTACAAACACATTTGAAAAGTCATTTCATACTGAAGGCTTTACAAACAACATTTACAAGACTGAAGCACAAAACAGAGGTGTGAGAAAGAACAATAAACAAAGAACATCACAATGTCTTTACCAGCTGGGATGAATCACTGCAGAATCAAGGCATCTCTGGCAACTACCTGTGCTAAGACAGAACCCAAAAGGTTATTTACTGAGGTTAAAGAATCAATGCACTATATGGACAAGGGCTTCTTCAGATTTATCACCTACAAAAGTACCATCACCTAATTCTTTCATTTATAGCAATCCTTGCTGACTAAGTATATGCAGAGTAGTGATTTTCTTTGTTGGCCGTTAACTAATATTAAAGTGATGCAGTAATGACTTAACCTTCTTGAATATGTATTGAGTTTCAAGTCATTCCTTTTTATATGAGGAGAAAGGTTATTTGCATTGATTTCTGTTTGCATGAAATAAGCTTATTTTCTCATTCACCATATGCCTTGAACACTAATTAAAAGTGTCACTTTCTTCTAATGTAAAAACGTAATCATTTAGTAAATAAGTATTCTTGGCTCTTCAGTCTTTGTGATAATCTATTTAAGGACTTTTTTATTTCCAGGTAACTTCAGTGCTTTGATTACCCCACACTCCTCTGATATAGAGAGAAGTGTTTTATAAATATACTTTTTTCCCTAAGAAAAAAAATAATCTAGAAGTGCATCTTTAAGGACCCACACTCCTCTTACCCTGAGGCAAATCCATCCAATCAATATGAAACCATTCACATGCCACCATCTGCCAAGCTGTAGAGCAATGTGGCTGGAACAGACCTCTTATAAAGCAGCAGTGGTCTCATTTTCAGTCTATTAGGGAAGCACCAGAGCTCTCATGTGCAAGGACACAAAACTCCCAACTCAGATCCTCTCACACCAGTTTCTCCATGCACTGCTGCAGAACTCCTGTAATTTTTGCTGCTTGAGTTTTCACACTAATCAAAGCAAGAGGGAGACGAAAATGATCAGTAACAGCCCTATTTCACTGCAGTACAAAATAAAGAACTCTGTTTAATTCTATCCTAATATGATTACAGCAAACCATTTAAGTGCTGCTGCCTGTGAACTACAACCTGGTATTTTCTATCACCTCATTTTCCCCTCTTCCAGAGGACTAAACATTTACACCTAGGAACTGTTATTCTTTTCTAAGACATTTCTATCATAAAGTTAATATTTAATTCTGATCAAAGAGTATTTTGTTGTTTGACAGATGGAATGGTGCAGGTGGATGAGGAACAAAGGAGATGCATGTGAGAGTAAGAGATGGATCTGAACTACACAATGATTTAACAGAAAACAATGGGCTGGGAAAGGACATTACACAATGCAAGCACTAGGGTTTGCCCTATGCAGTAATTCAAGAACCTCTGCAGAAACAAGTCTCCAGTTCAAGATCATCACATCAACAGGAACTTTACTGAGCTCACATATAGCCCTTTTTCATCAGCAGATCTCAATAATTTAAAATATCCTCTACCACCTATCACTGGCAAATTTACTGCATGACTACTGAAAAGAGCAATAGAAGAAAGGGAACATGAAGGGGTGCAAACCCCTTACAAATGTACACAGAGAGGAAAAATGAACTATTTTAAAACCATCCATGAAAGGACAAGAAAATGTGAGAAGCTAAATATGCAATTCAGTGATGCTGAAAGTCACAGTCTTGGGTGGAAAAGGTAGGGCCACACTATTAGGCCACACCTAACCCAAAGTCAGACTTCAGGAAGAGAAACAAAACAACAAAAAAATCAGTCCAGTTAAGCAGACTGCCCTTCTGTGTACACATGTGCAGGAGATGGGATGGACCGGCAGGGGGGGAAGAGGGAAAAATGACAGTTAAGCAGGTTATTTACCTATACAGGAAGGTTTCTTCCACTGTTACTTGAACAGCTTACAATCAAGTATATATATATAAACAACAATATAGTTTGTTTAGCTACTGAATACTTTAAACACCCAGCAAAATAAATCACCCTACCAACTGCCCTGTGGAAATCAAGCAGGAGTGAGTGACCAAGACTGTAACACTGCATGACACCGAAAATGTTCTTCATTAACTGCTCTTTAAGGTTAGTGAATTCATGTATTTGAGGAAGAGTAAAATTTTTAAGGTTTCACTATAAAAACATGTAACAGTCATGATAATCAAACACTACCACAAAAAAAAGGCTGAAGTATGATACAATTTGAGGAAGTAGTAGGTGAAGACATGACTGACATTATTTCAAGCTTTTATTAATTTCTTTTATTTGATGACCGTCCCGGGAACGCAGGAACCTGCCCTTGCTGATGCAATGTACTATCTGGTGCACAGAGATTCCTCCTGATGGAGAGATTAAATATGCCACGGATCTACATGAAAAAATTATCACCTTTTTGATCTGTGCCCAGAAGAAAGAAAAACCTTAAAAAAATCAAACGAGTAGTTAGAGATCTAGCTCCTTAAACAGGTCTGGAATGAAAACACTAGATGCAAAACCAGACAAAAAACCCTCCTATATACTTAAAACTCTAAATGAGGAATTTAGATACATGAAGCTTAAGCAAGTAGTCACAGTTCCCACAGAGATGACACTTCAGCTGCTTTTGCACAAATATGCTATTCAATGTTGCTTGCCCACTTTCTTTTTCATGCCTTATGAGATGTGTAATTTGGATGCTGCATAGCTGCTCTAAGTATCACACACCAATTTTCCGAAGATGTGTATTTGCAATTCCCACTGTGGATACTTATGTTTGAACGCTGGGAGACTGGAACAACACTCTCTGGGGCACGCCAGAGCACAGAAGTAACAAAATTAATAGATGTAAATAGCTCTGATGGAGAGAGAGGTCTTCTTGATACGAACCACAACCTTATTTTCAAAACTGAAAGCTGGGCATCCACACAGATTTAGACACTCACGTATGTCAGTGAATAACCTCAGCAAAGATTTTCTATGAACATCAGGGTACAGGCCAGATGGGGAGGTGGGCCAGCATCAATGCAAGAAAGGTTTGGAAAAGATGATTCAGCATCTTCCCAGTGTGTCCAAAGGCCAGCAATGTCCTTGGCGCCACACTCCTCTCCCAGCTCTTAACTAATGCTTTGCAAAACACAGCATCCACTCGGTCACACAGTACACATCTTGCTTGGCCAATTTTCAATACATTCAAAAGAACCCACAGTCAGTGCTGTAAGACTGAAAACCGAAAGGCAGCATATCTGCTAGGTAAACATGTTAATACAGCAATAACAGATACCAGCAATTTTCTCCCTTCCCAGTTCCTTTACTTTTGGCTCAGGAATATACATTTTCAATGCTTTCAGTCCCCTGATTTTGTTTTCTTCCTTTTAACTATTAGAACTTGTATTCAGCAGACGTCCTAAATTCTACAGTTTGCTTTCCTATCACTACAAGCAGGATTCAACCCTACCTACACAGGGAGTTAAAACATTTCTACATTGCTGTCAGTGTTGTATAATACAGTTAGCAAAGTTTCAGCTGAGCAAATGAAGACATTTTCAAAGATTTATAAGTGCATTTTTAAAATGTATTTACTTGTAAATAATGGAAGGACCTAGACAGTGAAAAAGTCTAGACTTACCAGAGAGATTTACATGAGTTCAGCCATTTTTAATGTGCCTATGTATGAGCACAAAAACCCTCATAAAAAAATGTGAACAGGGTCTTTTAACCAGCTTTGCCTAATTTTAGAAAAGTTAATGGATTTGCTTTAAACCAATCTGTAATACAGTGTGCTATATGCCTTGCACTCAGGCCAAATAATATCAATAACAAGAACAAAGAAAAAACCTGAAAGGGGGATTAGAGTGCTGATGTTTCCAAGCTTTGAGACAGCGATCAGAAAAAGATCTGGGGAAGAGTGTAAGGTGCTGGATCTGAAAAGAGGTACAGCAGGAATCAAAGGAGATCGACGAGCAGCATGCAGAAGGGTTATGTCTCCTGCAACTTGCAATTACACAGGAAAGATGCAGAATCAGGGAAGATACAAGAGAGAATAAATAAAAAGTGTCAAGAGCTATTAATTGTCCCAATTACTTCTTGTTAGAACAGCTGGCACTTTACGTAGAGTATTTTAGTAACAGTAGGCAGAATGTAAATAAGTATTACAATTTCATATATAAAGAAAATCTCAATCACATCTGGGTCAACCCTATCATGCAACCTATCCCCAAACCCTTGCTTAAAAGGAGAAAAGAAAGCTTAAAATGTCTTAACTAAATAAATCCAGCTTGCCTCCTGTTCCAAAGCTTACACTCGTATTTGCAAGTCTCAGGACTTGTGAGAAGTTTCCTGCATACATCTATTTATTCTACTCCTTGAGAAATAAGGGTTAAACAAGGTGACCCAATAAGGTACCTCAAAACTCAGGTATAAACAGTTCTCATGAACATGGCTCATACAACTCTTTAGTCTATAATTTAGATACAGAAAGAACAATTTTATAATAAGAACAAAAAAGGTAAAATACAGAGAGGGTAAGAGGTAGAAAAAACAGCAAAGATGATATTTAAAGGACCAGTGCTAACTCTGAACCTTCCATACTGACACAGCAGGAAGGGGTAAAAGAAAGGCAACTAAAAATAATCATCTGTGGCTCCTCTTCTTGCTCTCTACAGTTGATGGAGCTAGTCTCTTGGGATCTGCATGACTCTGGTCAGGAAGTCCTAAGGTTTTTCCTACCCAATTCTCACAGATTTCCATATGCATTTATGGTTTTCTTTAAACTCCTCTTTGCAAAGTGTCAGACATATCTTAGCAGAAGATTTTTAGCTTCCTTTAAGGTAGGACAGATGAAGACAATGGGTATTTTTAGCACTTTTTTAAAAAAAAAAGGCCATTCAAAATATGCTAGTAGCTATAAAAATTGAAGGCCAAACTTCCTAATAACTTTGGTTACAATTACTAAACAATGCATATTTGATGATTGGGTTTCAAGGGATCTGTACAGCTCAGCTGGAGAAGCTGGCAGGTTAGCACCCAAGAGCAAGTTTACTTCTGCTCTGAACCACCTCTTCCACAGCCACAGGTGGTATGTTTTCTTCACTACTTCAGACTGACTTTTAACTCAATAGGCAGGTAAGAGAGAGGTGAAGCAGTAGCCAGGTTGCTTTTGTTTTTTCCAGTCTGTGGACAAAAACCATGTATGACATGATGAGCTCTACCAGTCCTCAGTTAGCATGGATGAATTAACCTCATCTAAGGTTACACATCTGCAGGGAAGCTAGTCTTTCCAAACTCCTTTGTACAAGCAGTTACGGGAAGTGGTTACTTCCAAGGCACAACTCATCTGTCCTGCTCTAGAAATCTCTTTTGGAGCAAGATAAAACATGCTCTTCACTTCACTGGCGATGCATTAAGTAGATCTCTAGTCACCACCAAGAGAGTCCAGCTCAGGCAGAAAGCCTGTCTCTGGTCAAACCAATCCCATCATGGGTTGACCACATGGCCAAGGGAGATTGTCTCCTTTCGATGTTCACCTAGATGCAAGTTTACCTGAACTTCAGCCACCCTGGGGGCTCTTACCACCACAGTGCACGCTTTGGTGTAACTCAGCATAACCATTCTTAAGTATGAGTAGCAATTCAAGGAAGGCAAGCTTCAGACAGCCCTGGGAACCAGATCACAGACCAAGACACACCACCAATACTAAATGCACCTGTAACAGCTACACACAGCAAATCTTGCAAGACTATGTTGGTCTGTACATGGGAAAAGCCTAACATCTCTGGAAGCACATAAGCATCTTGTCAAAAGAAAAAACCCACCAAGGTTTATTTCATGAACTCTAGGCTAGATGCTCCCTTCAGTAACAGAAGCTTTGATTCTGAACCATAACTCCAAACAGCAGAAGCCTCAAGAAAAAAAGGGTTCCAGTACATCCAATTTGTGACTGTTGGGAAAAGCAACAGTCACATCAAAACAGCTACCTGAAAACCTATCCAGCTACAGGCCATCACCCTGCAGTTTAAGAGTATTTCACACCATTGCTTGAACACATTTATATTCTTCCAGGCAGTTTTCCTGATGTTTTATAAGGATTCCCCAATGCAACAACAAACGATCTTTCTTTTAATAGTATCACTGGATGCGTTGTAACCTGCATCCAGGGACACCCTGCTCTGTTCAGATAAAACTTAATTGTTCTTCTGACATCGAACAATGCAGGAACTTTAATCTCACCTAATAAATGAAACAGACCTCTATTTTTAACATCTTCCATAGCCCAAATGCCTACAAGAGCATGTATCAAGTAAAAAAATATCACAAAAAAATGTTTCAAGTGAGCATGGACAACCAACATACACCTAGTGAACAAAGAATGTATTTACTTTTTTAAATGGTGTCAAATAAGAGATTAGATTTTATTCTGCTGTGGTAGAGGTCCTACTTCTGTGGGTAAAGGAAAAACAGATCAGTGATGCTGTGGAACATTTTACAAAGAAAATTTCAACTGCTCACAACAACTGGCAAAATCCCTACAGCATGTCTATATTGTCTCTTTCCCCAGATTATTTCCTTCAGCTTCTACTCCTTGGACGATCTTTTGCTTTCTGTCAAAATATCATATAGTATAGACATACACCACAAAATGATGTGGTTTGATAGTGGAAATTTCAGCTCACGACCTTTTAGGTTAATGGCACTATTCAAACTTAAGACAAAAGGAAACTATTAACCAATTACTCCCACTGACCTCACTGGTAACTGGAAAATGGTCAACACTGAGAATGAGGTCAATTGTTTAGGTGCTATCATCTGTTCAGGAAGCCACCCTCTTCAGCTGGTTCAGAGACTATCCCAGGCTGGTGGATGATGACACGGCTTTATCTATTCCTGACTTGTCACTTCTCAGCTGCCATATGCTAGCACACAAAAGACTTTGATGCTTAGGAAACATACTAGCACATACGCTCTTCAGCAACCCAGGTTACACACACCAAGCCTTTTCTTTTGCTCTTTCCACTGGCATCAGTCAGGACTTAAATTCAAGACCCTCCATACACATGGCCTGTGACCATGACACTACAGATTATGAAAACTTCCATGATAAAGATTGCAGCTCTGCACATGTTGCTGACAGATGCAGAGTTTCCTCAAGTAATGAATTCCCCAAGTCTTATCACTTGCTGTTCCATGTGGAAAGCAGGGCTAACCTTTCCTTCTGTATCATAACAGTAATTTATTAAAAAAATATGTCAAACCTAGAGACTATTGCACATGTGTCATCAGCTTTTAAGTAATGAATGAAGAAAACATCTCACAGACACAGTCACATCAACTATGCAAACCAAAATAAGACCAGATACTAAAAATGAATGTTGGGAAAAAACAACATGTAAGTATACACAGTAGTATCTTGCTCTGAATGCTTCCACAAGACCCTGATAGAAACAATTTTAAAAACACTGCAGTCAAGCTTAATGAAGGCTTTATTCAGCTATTTAAGAAACCAGAAAAAACTTCACAATTTCTACAGAAGAGATTGCTTGTAAGGTTCAGATTAAGATGGACAGGCCATATGCTCTGGTGTACCCAATTTGCTCATCAGCACTTTCCTATCCTGTCCAGAAGCTCAGCCTAACCATTCTGTTAAAGCATGACTGCTGAGCATCAGAGCTTACAGGTTAACAGAACGAGCAAAAAACCACGTCAGCCTATGACAGTCCCATACCACAAGAGGATCCCAAATGCACTGTTTGATGCTACATAAGCAACACAACCTAGCAAAATTTCAAACAGGTTTCCAGTCAAATGATCTGCAGAGAGCAGCATGAGATTCAGGAAGTCAAGCAAGGAGGAAGACCTGGGGCCATGCCACTGCTAGGTGTGCTCCTGGGTCTTGAGTGCTCTGATCAGTCCCACCTGTAGCCCAGGCACCTGGTCCACATGTTCTATTTAAGCTCGGTTGGGGCACAGTGGGCAGGGGGAATAAAAAAACTCAGCCTTTCACTTTGTAAGGAGACCACCCTTGAGAAAGTGCATGGAAAAAAGGACAATAGGTTGCATACCTCCAGCTGTGATCTCCAATAACACATCTCAAGTACAGGGTTGGGATTTTTTGACAGTCAAACATTTGTAGGGTAAACAGGTTAGATGAACTGACATGCACACAGATCCAAAAAAGTGTGTCTGTACTACATGCAGCATCCTAGTATTACAGATAATTTAACTATGTGGCTCCATAAAGGGTAGTTAGTTCTGGGTGTTAATAACCCTGATTCAGAACTCTGTTCAGCAATGTACTCTCATTAGCTAGACCATCTGTGTAAAGGGAACAACCTACGCTGTCACAGCACACAGAGCCTGGGGCTGACCTTAATATCTTCCCCCACATACCAGTGGAGGACAAGAGAAGTCTGGCATCAGTTTCTGCCCTTTCTGCTGCCAGAGGAAGATATCTGTGTTGGAAAGCAACTTTCTTACCCCCCCAGTCACATTGCCAGCTGTGGGAGATGTGGAGTGGCAACTTCTCTTCCTCCTAAGGTCCCACTGGTGAAGTGGGAAATTTGGCTGTCCTGTTAGCATTAAGATATCACAGTACTCTGACTTACTGAGAAGATAGGCTTCACAAATCATGCTAAAGAATAAAACCTCCTGACATTATTCACAGCCAGCGTAAATTACATTGACTAGAAAGTGCCCAGCATGACATGGAACTGCATTGCAAATACACAGTATTTGTTGTTTTTGATCTTCTTGCTCCTTCCTCTGTATCACACATCTGCTATGACAAGCTACTACACACTGCCTGGTGGACATTCCTGGAGGTTCTTCCCACCTGCACATAGGTCCTACTCAGGACTCCAAGATCCCTTAGCCAAATACTGCAAGAGCAACCTACACAGATTTATGCAGGTCAGAGGGACTATGAGACAGTATGGATACATCCCATCACTCAGCAAAACATGCAGTCACATCCAAGGCATCTTTCTTCAAGTTCAGGTTTAGTCCTCTTTTTCCAGACACACCATTCTGCCAGAATCTGCTTTTCTGGTCAAATACCACACACTCCCCTGAGAATGGAAAAAAGTGAAACAAACCACCCAAATCAATCTGCTCAATGTGCTACACACTTCAGAAAATGCCATTTTTTCCTTCTCTACCAATCTCTTTTCATCTTTGATTCCCTGACCACTTTCATCTATTGTATTTGTTAATTTCATCTGGCTCCCACCATGTTGAAGTACAAATGCAGAGAGCAGTGCCAGTGCTACTGCAAGCCCTCTGCTTACATGAGATCCTGAGAAGAGCTCCAGTGAGCCAAGTACAAACCATGGTGTGGAGCACTGAGTGAAAGGAAGCTCACAAGGAGAAGGATTTCAATGACTCTTCCAAGACATAATTAAAGCTGATGTTTTCCTTAAAGCAGTCAAATTCAGCAATGAGTACATTAACAGAAAGGCTAGTATTGCAAACACCAACAGAAAACAGGCATCTCGATTCAACCAAAAAGTAAATTGCCTGGATTATGAGATGCTACCTAGGATGTCAATAAGTGTATACAAAGTGCTTTATCTCTTCTCATCATAGCAGAGAGAAGATCTCCCACGTATCAAGGCTGCTAGCAGGAACCTTGTCCCATGGAAACAATGCTTCTCTTAAGGTTTCAGCATTCAGTTTTGCTGCTGTGCAATTCCGTTCTAAGGGATGAGCTCAAATTAAGGCTTTTCTTGGATGTTTGATTTTGCTAGGTTTGTAGTAGTTCAGAATCTTTGAAACTTCTATCTTTCTGTCATCCATTCAAGACTTGCCAGTGGGTTAGAAAGCTGTTAAGCAGGGAATATATGACCATCAGACAAGCAGGCTAGGATAAAGACTTTTCTTAGAAAACTAGGAACAAAACCAAAATAAAAGCTCTTCAAACCACATAGCTACTTGAAGGAGGAGCAATGACTAAAAACTGTTGGCAAGTAACAGACCTGAAAACAGGAGTCTGAGTATCAGACCAGCTTTGCATCATGTCAGCTTCATATCAAAACTTCCGTAAATGAAGCTTGCTAATCTCAGATCTAGAAACAGTAATAACCTCTCTAGCAAAGCCATGGGTGCTTATACAGCTCTACAGCACAACTTGAACTGGAGCAACCCAATGCTGTTTGCACATCCCCCTAAGCAGCACAGCAGCCACCCTTCTGCAAACCCACAGAAAGCCGCACATAGCCAGCTGCTGAGTAACTCAGCATATCTCTTAAACTGAAGCAGATTAGCTGGGGTATTATTACTTCCATAAATTGGTAGGCATGAGGAGGTGAGGCAAGTCTTTTGTAACCTACAGCTAGGTATACAGCAGATGGGGGCTTTATGATCCTGTATCTGGTAGGAGAATCCTTCCAGATGTTTTGAAATTTTAGTGGGCAATGCACACACAAGATGGGCAAGTTTTCTTTGCTCCAAGGGTGCCAAGCCTTCTCTTTTGACCTAGAAAGCTCCTCCAATAAGAGTATTTCTATTAAACAATAACCTTTTTAATATACCTTAGAGAATCTGGTGTTCTGCTTAAGCAATGAGCCACAGCTTAGCCAAAGGTAGCTTCACATGGGTTACTGCAACTAAAGAAACTGGCAAGGATGTCAAAATGCATGAATTGGGTATAAAAACACTTACTAAAAGAAATATGGAATTATGCATTTGTAAGAGAAAGTAAACACAAAAGTATATACAGTGAACATGCTTGTTGTGAAAGTCAGGAAATCCACCATTTATATATTACCCATAAGAAAGCATCAGTGCTTAGATATTTATTTTATAGCAAGCCTGTGTGCCTAACTGAGAAAGACCTGAAAACCAAGGGCAGACAAACTTGAACAACAACAAGATGCAAAGACTCTTTAGCTATATATTGCACAGAAGTATGGAGGACAATGATTCAAATAAAGTCAACTGTGTTGGAAATAGTGCATGAAATCCCAGAAGTGACAAAACTACTAGTCAGTGAAGAAAATGAAAGGAGCCAAGTGGAAGAAATCAATCAAGAAGAAAAAGTAAGCTTTTTTTATAAAGGCAGGCAAGGGGCCAGATAACATAGATGGACACACATGCAAAAAAAACCACCACAGAAAAGTGTAGCATTATCTAGAAGTACAGCAAGTGATAAATTTGATGATAAACTAGGAAGCTGGGACAAATTTGCTCCAAACTAAGGAATGACAGCATGCAGTGAGGGGTGCAAACAATTTTTCTTGTACTGGAAAAAAAACCCTTCTAATGCAAATGGATGAGCTGATTAACAAAGCTTGCAGAGACTGTTGTGAAAGACGGGTGAATGGAGAGAACCCAAGGGAGACACTAAGAGCATGTAAACCAAATCAGGGAGCAGCTGACTGCATTCAGAAGGAAGAGGCTATAGGAGCACTTAGAAACACGAAAACAAGAATATGACCTAGGCTGTGTGAAGCACCAGTAAACATACTGAAGTGGATGGCAATACGAGGCATCTGTTCAATGTATTCTTCAACTAGAGAAGTATCAGCAGTTTTACTAATAATACCATTTATTATTACTTTTTATAATTGGGGGGAGGCACCAGAATGCTTCTTTTCACCAAAGTCATACAAAACCCACACAGAAACTACATTTGTTTTTCAGTACTAAAACCCAACTGTTGAAAGGTGGGAAAAATCCTTAATTTATGGAAATCCCAAACCCAGTCTCCCATGCATTAACTTTAAATCATTATGGAAACAAAGGACGCATATTTTCTCTACTGTGAGGATACAGAAGTATGTTACTACTTAAAAAAACCAGTTTACTATGGCAGTGAAATTGCAGATGCTTCTGTGCACTACAGGGTCTTCAAACATTGCATCAATTATCTGAATAAGTAATGAAAAGACATTGTGAATAAAATGGTTCACCAAGCCTGGTTCACAAGTCAACTGCTTTTTCAATCCAGTAATATACTGTAATATTTGACATGTTACTTCTTTTTGCAAGAGGTTAAGGGTTCTCTGTACTTTTATGCTATACCCGCTGCTGTTTGGGGAGAAAAACAAACTGACAAAATATAAAATGGTGCAAGTACAACACACATTTAGATCCTCACTGTAGCCCTCCTTCCACACCAAAAAACCCACTGAAACTGTAAGTCTGAAGTCCAACAGAAGGGGAAATATGAAAATCTCACCAGCAGTTCAGGCTAGCGATAAGCAATTTAATGCTTTATAATTCTGTCTTTGACAAACTGGACTAGGTGACGGTAGAACACGAAATGTCTATTTGTTGAGCTATCGTTTTCAGAGTCTCTCTTACTGGCACCTGGAAACAGAGCAAGCATAAGGCTGATTATCATTTCTGTAACCCCCAAGGAAAACTATCATGCAAGATGTCTGAGTAAGAGCAGTGTAGTTCGAAGACAGCATTTATAAACAGAACAAAGACTAAACAAAAGGCTAAACAAGTACATCATAATTAACAACTACAACCAAACTTTTAATTAAGATATGTAAGAAAAATCAAGGAAAGCTAATTAAAAAGCGACCAGCGTGTATACTTTCTTCGAAAAATCTGAATTGGTACTGTGAAGTAAACAGGCTAATTGGAAGTGACCACAATTACTTTGTCGCTGTTACTGAGTTTAGTCATGATTTTTCAGCTTGCTCTTTAATCCTACATCTTGTTTGTACTCCTTTGTTGTCTGAATGCAGGATTCTTCCACCCAGATTCTTCAAAAACGGAGCAAAAGTGAAGAAAATACCACAGAGATTTAACATTGTATGACAGGCATATTTTGTCATTAGTTTTGAGACACTCTCTTTTCTGCCTAGGACAGTATTATTCTTACAGGGCCAGAATTATAATTACTATATACTCCCCACATTCATCCTGAACAAATCCACAGTTACTACAAATGGATCCTGATACATTGCTACATCAATAGTGCTATACTCCGCATGTTTTTCTTTTATCCAGGCAGCTAGACCAGTATAAAAATATGATGCGATTTCACACAGATTTTACTGTTAGGTATGAACTTCCCTTAAGGCCAAAAAGCAGTTACAGATAATAGGAATCTAACTGGCAATATTAAGGTTTTACTTCTTTCCTCTTACATACTACCATTCCATGAAAATACATCCATTCTCATTACTTTTGCCATTCTTCAAAACTGGTACCAGGCTGATTTGAACAGTAACAGTTAGTTAATGCTGATAGAAACAAGCAAAGAAAAATGCTGACACAACTTAGAGTTACTTAAGAACTTATTTGCTACACATCTATTTCTAGAAAATTAGTAAGAAGTTGCTGACTCCCAGCTGTAATAAACCCAGGTATACCCAGGCAAAATAAAAATAGGTAAAAAAGGAATTCCCACCCACAATCCCAGAATTTAAACAGCAAAATGATATGCAGCTAACAACTTCCACCTCTCCTCAACACACTGTTGGCATGAAACCCAAGGCCCTACTAAGATACATCAACTATTTCTGATTAGCAAAATCTTAGCAGGAATCATCTTTCAGAAAGTTATTTCTGCAGCTACATGAAACCAAAAATCTACTTTTTAAAATATGGTCTTACATTTAATACAAAGTGACAGCTTTTAAAAAAATTCTGCTCTGGTGTATCACTACACATTAGCCCAGTGTAACCCTTAAACTACCCAGGAAGAGTTCTCTGCCTGCAGCAATGTTTTTCCCATGACCATTTTTAAAGTTAGAGGCTGCAGGGCCACCACTAGATTGCTGTCCTGCCTGTAGGATCTCACCTTTTTTACCTCCACAAACCCAGGGTACCCTGAACCTGTAATGCAGCCTTAACTAATGCCACAGCACACTTCTTACTTAAAGTCATCCCTTTTAAACTCCTAAGTTTGGTGTACTGAGCCAAAAACATATAAGTAGTCCTTCCAGTATATGGTTAAAACATTAATGGTGTTTCAAACTCTCCCCCCCCCCCAACCCCAGTTAACGATGTTTCAAAACATACACACCTGTGCCATGTACCTCACTAGCAACACTGAACTGGAATGGTGCAGGAATCTCCATTTCCAGGCTTCTCTACTGCCAAAGCCAGACAAGCACTTTCTGCCTAGTCTCCATTTTTCTGTTCAATAGGTGGAGTAAAGTAAAAGACTTATTTCTGTGCAAAAGCTCCTTCCCCTGCATAGCAATAAGGCTCACGTTGTAATTGATTTTTTTTAAAATGTCATTTAAATTATTTTGGTATGATTTATCTTTCCTTACTTTTTCCTAAAACATCTCAGAATATTAACAATGAAATAAATGTAGTAATACTCTAACATCTTCAAACATTACCTAATTTAAAAATCTAATTTACTTTTAATCATTTAGGCTTCCTTACTATTTTGTAAGTGGATAGTAAAATTAGACTATCAATTTCATTTTTGCTTTGAATATGTTGCAGGTTCTGCTTCTCAACCACTAGAACAGGGTTCTTGTCTAAGGTTTCCAATATTGTTCCAGACCTTTTAAATTAAAACAATGGGAACTGCTTTAATTTTATTAAAAAAATTCTCAACTGCTCTCCCTGGCCCTTTTTACAAGAAAAGGCCAAGTGTTGGCACAAAACTAAACCTCCAATGTACCTGTTAAATAGTGTTATGTGGCCTTCTACTAACACAAAGAGACAATAGAAGCCTTAAATGGTGCTGAGGGTGCCATTGTGTACAATGACCTTCCAATGAAGCCAGTGGGAGACCTGCTTAAGAACCGATAAACAAATTGAACAAGTAATACAATATGAATTATCCTACTCTTGCTTTGGCAAAATTTAAAAGATGATTTATCACTATAGCAGCCCTACTTCCAAGTCTCCACAGCCAGTATGAGTCTACACCTCTTACTCAACATGTGCCATCACATTTAAAAAGCACTCAAAGAAAAATTATTTAGAGAAATGTATTCTTTTAACACAGGTGTTCACTGATAACACTTACTTTAGCAGTATCATTTTTTATATTATATGGAATAACAAACAAACAGAAGTTTCAACTATATCAAAGCTACCCTTTTAATGTCTTGGAATACTTAATATTACGAGTCCACTGCTGGAAAAAGTGCTACCGGCACAAAACCAGTGCTAACTTCCACAGTAAGTACTACGCAATTAAAACTAGACTGTCATGGGTAAAAATTTTAATTAAAAACACCTTAATTGTGCTAATCACAGTAAACTAGAATGAGCCTGAAACTCTTTCAATTCGCCACCATGTTACTGAAATAACGCGAAGCCATTTGCAGAGTCATTACACCGGTGAATTTAACCTCTTTCTTTCTGGTTCTTGCACATGTGATGCAATCAAGCCTCTAAACCTACTCAGTCCTTAAAGATCGTTAGCGGCCAAGCCTTGCAAACCCAGAGCAGCCAGGGGCGGCCATGGAGCTGGGAGCGCAAGAAGCCTCCAGTGCACCCCTTTTCCTTCCCAAAACACTAGTTTAGGAAACACCATGCAAAGTTACCGCCTCTTTTTAAAAGGCATTTTTTTTTAGAAGCAGACACGATGCCCCTGGGGCAGTGCGGGGTTGGCGGCCTAGCCGCCCCCCAGCCCAGCCAGGCACCACCGTCCGACCTCCCCCCCGCCCGGGTCGCCCTTCCCTCCGCGCCCCGGGAGCCCATACAGAAGGTGGTAGGGGGAATGGCGGCGGCAAAAGGCGGCGACAAAAGGAGGCAGCGGCAAAAGGCACCGGCGCGCGCCCCCCCGCCGCGATCCCGAAAAACCATGTTTCCCCCTCATTTCCACAGCTGCCGGTGCTGCGGGGACCGTGCCCCCCGCCCCGCAGCACTTCGCGGGCAGCAGAAGGGGAGGGGGGAATGTCTCCTCACCGCGCTCTGGACGCGCATCTTCTGCCGCGGGAGAAGCACGAGACACGCGCCGCCGGGCAGAGCGCGACGGCGGCACGTGGCGGTGGCGCCTACGGGGTCTCCCGCGCAGCCGGGAGGGGCGGGGCGCTACGGAGCGGCGTGAGGAGGCGGCGGCAGCGCCATGTTGGTAGCGGCAATGCCCGGGTGGAGGAGGGGGTGGGGGGGGAGTAGGCAGAGCGATCGCGGAAGGGCTTTTTATGCCTCACGGGAACGTTGCGAAATCGGCGGCAGGTGTGTGTGTGTGGGGGGTCGTAGGGCAGCTGGAGTGGGTGGGAGGGCACCCGCGTGGGCCGCTGAGCCCCACGGAGGGGTGACCCCCGTGGATGGGGGTTTGAAGGTCAACACCGGAGCCGTGGTAACGTACCCAGCGGGTCTGCACAGCTCTGCTCCCTCCCAGGACCTCCACGCATCCAGGTGCCTCACGATTTGGAAACGAAAATAAATAAAGTGCAGCAGGCAGGATGGGGTTTGTTCTGGTTTCCTGCTTGGAGGAGCTTCCCCTGGTTTTGGCCGGGTCCGTGACCCTCGCTGGTAAAGATGTACGATGAAGAATTCTGAGTAGGTTAAAAAGCCTCTTTTTCAATCAATGCTCAAGGAAAGGATAAGATGATGTGACACAAATGTATGATCATGTGCCACAAATAGAACATTGTGGGAAGCTTTCCCTTAAACATAAGCTTTGTCCTATATTTTTTCAAACAGTTTATTTCCTTGCTGTGTAGGTCATTCTTAACATTAGGCTAAATTTAGCTGAAGATACACCAACAGCAAAGATAGACTGTCTCAGAAAGCTGAATTAGACCCACAGTCTCAACTGCATGGCCTGGTCAGGAGTCCGCATGCAAAAGTATTTACATTTTTACTGACTTTTTTTCAGGGAGCTTGGTTGCAGGTAACAAAATATGAGCCCTTTAAATAAAATATGTTGTGTCTAGAAAATTAAAAGTGTATAGGGCGGTTTGCCTGGTATACTCTTGTGCTGTATACATCTTGCATTAATTTCAAGGGTATTTCTACCACAAAGTGAGGAAAGACTATAGCCCTAACATCTCAGGCCTTTTGAAGATCTGTACCTGAAACTTCAAAACAGTGGTCTAATCTCTGTTTCCAGTAAGGATGGCAGAATTTCTACTTGTTTATGCACTTTGATTTTCAGTTCTTTGTGTATAAATTTAGCTGTGGGTGGAGTATCCTGAGCCAGATTTCTCCCTATATGCTATACATACAGAATGACAGAAAGACATACATGATTCTGTGTTAGATTGACAATGAATTACATTTGCTAGCAAATACTGGATCAGAGCCATCTGTTTCAGAAATTAGCATTGCAGCAATTTGTTTGTTTGTCTTCATCTGTCTATTAGTTCGGTCAAAACCCTCTTGTTTTAGAGACACACTATCACATACAGAAAGGACCTGTGATAAACTTTGTGCAGGCATCCCCCAAAATACATAAATTATTCTAAAAAGTGGAGATATAAAATGCAATTGTTAGAAACACAGACAAAACTAAATTAAGGTGTTTTTTTTTTTTTTCCCCTGGAAACAAATTTGACTTTTTCAGTGCACTCTATCTTATTATATTAAAAATCATCTACCCCTAAACAGCGTACTGATATCAAAATACTTCTCTCTGTACCAGAGTAGTGTTGCTGTACTTGTAGGTGCGCTGTATGTTTTCCTTCTGTATATTTTGACAGAATTACGGAAATCCTTCCTGACTTACAGCCTCTACAACTTTCTTTTGAAGAGGTATTGATATTCTTAAAAGTGGAGAAGTCTACCTCCAAACAACAGTCAAGAAAAGGGCATCAATCTATTAAATGATAAGGTATCACCCCATTAGACAACAGCTTTTCTAAAAGCGGTTCACTTTGAAGCTCTCCATACCTAAAGAAAATGACATCTCTTGCACAGCTTTTTTATTTGCAGTGTACTGAGTTTGCACTATTCGGTATTTCAGTTATTTGCCTAGATTTTTTAGGTCTCTGAAAAAAAAAAAGTTTTGAAAATTATACTTATACTCCAAAATGTTCTGTCTACCATTTTATAATTCCTACTGGATCTGGTTACAGTGCAAATATTTCTCCACAGGCATAGCAAAACGTCTACATTGTTGTACAACTAATGATCATTATGCGGCATTTGCTTGATAATACAAGTTTAGATTCAGAGATGCTCCTAACTGCTGTTTAAAAATATAACAGAAAATAGTAACAGAAAAGTCTTCTATACTCTTGACAAGTGTAAAGCGTGATATTGTTAGTCTGAAAAGAGAATTCTACGTAGATCTGCTCAAATATGAAGAAACGTGAATGTTTCTTACAACTGAATACTGCTAATGCATGATTTAGATACGTACTATGCAAAGTAAAAGATTTCGTTCATTTTCATGTTACTTCATACCTCAGTTACATGACAAAACCAACAACAAAAGCACCTTCTAAAATAAGAACTTACGTTTCTTCTTCAGAAAAATGAGTCGTATGTTGTAGGCAATGAAAATGATGTGAAGTCTCAACTCAAAGGACGCGAGTGCTCATTCTACATGTGAATTAGAAAAGCACCTGTGTTGCTTTGTCTGTGTGCCTCTATCTGCCTCTACCTGAGCATCTAATTCACATTACTCCTCCCACAATCCGCCCCGTTTCTTTGTCTAATCTGAGCAACCAACAACAGGATCTACAGAAGTTTAGAAACCCGGACAGAATGGAGGGGGGGTGATTTGTTAATGAGAAGTGGCTTACCTAGTTCACTGTTAAAATCGTAACACCTCATGCAGAATTTTGCTTGTATTACTTCATGATGAAACAGCAGGACTAGCTAAAGTCAGATGGTGACAAAACCTGATAGCTTCACTGTGCTATTAGAGCACAATGATGAAATTGCCTATTCGGAATATAGCATTCTGGATCAATATATTGTTAATGCATACCACTGTTTTTAGAATAAATAGCAAATGTTGTCAGAAGTAATTATTTATGTATTTTAAGCAATGGAAAGAGAATATAAGTGCTTTTTCAAGGTAAGTGTAGAAAGCCATTACAAAGCTTATCTTTGCAACCGACCTATAAAAGCTATAAACACATCAAAGGCTTTGAGGACATCAGATACGAACTTTAATTCTTCACACAGTCAAAACTCCCATGAAGCCAGTGTCCCAGGATCACAACTCTGAGTATGCTCAGTAATGCTAATGGAACTCAGACTTACCTGGGCAGCTTCATTCAGAATTTTAATTTAGTTCATGTTACAATTTATTAAGTAATGATTTCTTTTAGTGATTTTTTTTTTTTTTAATTGCTGAAATGTAAGGCAACACAGTTTTTTAGAATAGGATTTCTTGGAGGTTTTATTATTACAGAATAAAAAACTTCTAAAAACGTAGCTGCAATACTTCTGCTTCAAGACAGCAGCTTTTTGTTTACCGTGGGCAGGTTAAGAGGTTATACTTGTGTCACAAGTAAAGACAGCCAAAATTTCTTCCAGGCAAAGATTCTAGACTTTTGTAGCAATCTCAGATTTTAGCAGCAAACAGTTTTTCTTATCTTTTTGTCCAGCTCTAACCATAAGGCATTTAGTCAATCATAATACTATTAATTTTAGTTAATATGTCTTTTTGATTTTTTTAAATACTATACAAAGTTGTGCTTTACTATAAATACTTAACAAGTCATCCAGATATCATAAGCTACCAAATACAGAGGGGATGAAAATGCCAGTGGATTGCACTGAATGATTTAGCCTTAAGGCTCCTGCAGGTTTTATTCAGATTCAGGATAGTAGGAGTGGGGAGGAGGAGATAAATAAAACATTTGTTTCAGAAAGTAGGTGACTTTGACAGAGCACTGATTTAAACCATGAAGACTCGCAGATCAGAAGAATATTGTTAACAAGTGAAGCTGGTGAAGAAAACACCAGCCCCCCAAGTGACGCTTATCAGTAAATTTGTTTTTCTTTTAACTATTATTGCACCTTCTCTGAAGTTCTGTACATAATTTAGTCAGTGACTCCCACTGATGTATCACAGTCACTCAAACACGTTTTTACACCACTCATTGAATATTTCGGTAAAGGTCTAATCTCATTTGGATTTATTGCGATTTATGTTGGATTAAGCATTTATCTGCTAAGGATTATGACCTGTACTATGAGGTACTGATGAACCATCAGAGTTCAGGAATGTCTAAGCACATTAGAATGAATCAGCAATATTCTTTTTTGACACAGACTTCACACATCTTTTTTCAATCAACTTTGCAACATTCATACAGATAGTATCTAATTTTCATTTAATACGGGCAGTAACCTGGAAAGCCCTTAGCATCCAGTAAGAGCAAAGCTGCATTTAATTAGGAGCAGCTTAAAAGATCAGGCCTCAGAGCCACATGACTTTGTATTCACTGCCTTCAACAGTCAGTGCAACGTTACTGATTTTTTTTATACCAATTTAAATATCTTCCCTTCTTTTTGAAAAGTATTTTGGTGAGTCTTCCACTGCTACCCCAACTTTCTACTTTTTTTGATTTGCACAGACAGAGGTGGAAAAAGAACAAGGATAAAGAACAAGGATACATTGTTTATTGCCTTTCTGCACTTTTAAGATATTTTTCTTGTTTGAATAGGTTTAAACTGCTTCCTCTATTGGTATGTACAGTGCTGCACCTCAGGAAGAGTGCTGGATTTCTCATGTGATCGAAAGAAGTTCATCTTTCTCTTTAGTTTGTGGCAAAGCCACCACTGTATGCTATAGTTGCCCCCAAATAGGTTCCTAGCTATTTTCATACTTAATTTTGTATATTTATCACCTCTTAGAAATCCCATTTTATGACACTTTAATTGCACAAAAGTTAGAGAATTCCAGTGACCACTTTAATTTTGTATGTTTGTAAATTTTCCTTACAGTTTGGGATCTTTCTTCATGATGATACAACACAAAGAAGGTTTAGATACTTTAAAGTAGCCTTTCATAATACTGCAAATAAGACCTCGGATATGAAACTTCACAATTTAATGTGTTTACACACTCTTACTAAAGGAATTAGGAAGAAAATATATGGTTCATTTTCAGTATACATTTCTACTATTTGCTAAACACCGTCCTGTAACGAATGACTATATCGTAGTATTATTGTTCATTTTGAGGATTGCCTGCAATGTCTTACTTGCTAACCAGGGAGTTTACAGTGTGAATGTAACTGTAAAGAGATGAAACCTAAGGTTGTAAGAGGATGCTAGTTCCAGTATGACTGACTTCATTAAATGGAGTAATAAATAAAATAATAAAATAAAATTAAAAAAAATAAAAAAAATTGGTTTTCATGAGAACAGTTCAAAATTCATATTTCTTTACAGTGTTGGAATATAGCATGCTTTGTTATCAATTTACATCACAGTTTCTTACACAATTAATGTTCAGAAAGTCCAGACCTTTGGACATAGAAGTGTGTGTGAAGCCATAGCTTGTATTTCAGTTATGCAAGGAGAAGATTCAGCTGATGAAAAATTGGACGAAACAGAAGACTAAGAAGTGGATGATCATAGAAAATAATTGATCTACCATAACTAAAAACATTTATAAATAAGCTTTAAAGGGACATAATCAAAGATAAAATTATTTTTTGGTACCTTTTCTATAAAACATCAAATAGAAAACCATCTGGATTCAGAAGAAAGAGTTCCATGATACAATGAAATTCTTTACCCACTTTCACATGGTACATGTGCAAGGAAGGAAAAATACTGAGTAAAAGGTATTTTCTGGTAATGGGATACATTAACGTTGCAGTGGAATTTGGGATCAGCATGCACAGGATATTAATTTTAAACCTGCTTCTGAGATACAGGGATGAGGAGGACATGTTAATTTACTTTCTTTTGACATCAGCCCAGAACTACACATGTAAAGTGTCAACCCTAACGATACGATGGATGGCAAAGTCTAACTTTGAAAAGACTCTTACATGTACTCAGAATCATAGAATTTTGAGGAATTCAATCAGTTGGAAGGAACCTTAGGAGGCTTTCTAGTGCAAACTCCTGCTCAGATCAGGGTCAACGCTGAAATCACATCAATTTGTTTAGGATTTGGTGCAACGAAGTTTTGAAAACCTTCAAGGATGGAGATTCCCCAACCTCTCTGGGCAACCTGTTCCGGTGCTTAAATATCCTTGTATTTATTTTTTTTTTTTCCCTTATATCCAGTCGCACCTCAGTAATGAGCCTAGCTCCATCTTTCTGGTAGCCTCTTCTTAAGTATGGGCAGGTTGGTTTTAGGTTAGACTAAACAAACCCTCATCTCTCAGGCTTTCCCCAAATAGCAAGTGCTCCAGCCCTCTAAACACCTCAGTGCTTGTCTGCTCAGCTTTCTCAAGTTCATCAGCATCCTCCTTGTTCAGAGGCCCCCAAAACTGCACATAATATTCCAGGTACTAAAATAGCCTAAAGAATACAGAGTAAAATGGAATAATTACATCTCTCATCTACTGTCTACGCACCTGTTGATATAGCCCAATATGCTGTTAGCCTTCATTGCTGCCAGAGCGCACTGCTGGCTTATGCTTAGTGTATGATGTCACCAGGACCCCCATGTCCTTTTCAGCAGAGCTGCTCCTCAGCCAGTCAGTCTGATCCTGCACCATTGTAGGGGCTTAGTCTGTCCCAGGCGCAAGGCCTTTCACGTGTCCTTGTTGAGTTTCATGAGGTTCCTGTCAGTCCATTCCTCCAGCCTGTGTACATCCCTCTAAATGACAATTCGAATCTTGAGAGTGCTGATGGCATCCCATAGTTTGATGTTTTCTGCAAGCCTGACAAAGTTGTGCTCTGTGTTCTCCTCTTGTAAAGGCCACTTGTAAAGATATTCAATGGCGTAGGTCTAAGGATAAACTCCCAAGGAACGCCACTTGTAATCTGCTGTCGGGTAGAGTACGAATCGTTAGCCCATTGTGCCTGTCCAGCTAGATTTTCTACCCATCCATGCCGTAATGTTCCAACTTGGATACAAGTGTGCTGTGGGAGAGTGTGCTGAAAGCCTGCTGAAGTCAAGGTAGACAACATCTACTGCTCTCCCTTTGTCTGCACATCTCGCCGTTTCATCACAGAAGGTAATTAGGCTTGGTCAAGCATGGCAAATCTTGGTAAATCCATGCTGGCTACTGTGTCTAATCACCTTTCTTCTTCAAAAATGGCTTCCACAGGCTTGCACCATTATTGTCCCAGAGAACAAGCAGGCGCTGACTTGGTCTGTAGTTCCCTGGATCATCCTTCTTGTCTTTCTTTACCATGATGGGTTTTTGTGTAGATTTAAGTGTGAAATCAGTCTTTCACTTCACAGTTAAGAGATTTGACATAGTCCACAGTTATACACTCCCTATAAACTGGGACTAAAAAGTCTATAAACAGTTATTGATCTCCACATGCTACTGGGGAAATTTTCCAAGATCAGCGACAGCTTGGAAATCACTGGCATTTTAAAATTATAGATCACTGCTTCACTTTTTTGGCATTTACAATATTGCATTATGGCAATGAACATGCTAGATGTGTGTATAAAAAAACCAAAATGCTTTTAGCGTTTTAGTATTTTTTGTCTGAGCAATATTAAAGATGAAAATTTCCTGATACAATTCAAAAATAATGGTTTTGTTTATTAAAGATATACACCCATTAAGATGAAGTTGAGAGAATGCTTGTTTGTGTGAAAATAATATCTGCTTTCTCAACAACAGCATCTCCTGAGGTTTCTTTGATTCATACCTGATTACTTTAATGACTAAACCAAGTTTTAACTCCTGTTAACACTGCAGAATGCAGACAGTTACAGAGAATAAGAAGTATTTTGCTGTCCCAGGTCACTGCCAACACAACTCTGTTAATTTTTTATTCTTGAATTATTTACAATGGAGAGGATTGGTTTCAAGTCATTGTCCAGTGTAGAGATTGTCAAAGCCTATGGTCAGCCACCGAACTTTCATTATAATTTGGGAGGAGGTGGGCGCTTGCCTATGAAAGGACATGGGTACGTGAAAGGAAAAGATGTGTTTATAATGTGTTAGTTAACACATGCTAAAATCACCTCTTTGCTGGAGAAGACAAAATGATTGGAAATCCCAAGCTTGTTTCATGGTGCCCAGGGCAGAAAGGACCTCATATTGTTAACACAATGATTCTTCCAGCTGAAGAAGGATCAGCTCTAGTGCATTCTGAAGGACGTTGCATATGCCTTGGCTGGAAAAACAGTGTTTTCTGTGTATTGGTTGAGGGTAGAAAAGAAGGGGAAATGGTGGGAGTGGTGACTTGGGTGATCTTTAGAGAAAAAAATAATGCAAATATGAAGATGAGCTCCATATACTTCCAGGTGTAAAACTAATTAGCAGTCACAGAGTTCATAATTTATTGTACCAGATTTCTGCACTGCAAAACCACACATTTTAAAAAAGATTAAAAAATTGACTAGTAAGATTAGCTGGCTAGTAATGTTTTAATGCAAAAAGTATGTCATAGAAAATATTCCTAAATCTGAATCTGGAATGAAAAAACAAACAGCAAACAATAGGCTGATTTGAGGTAAGAACTTTGAATACAGACTTAAATCGTTCAAGACAGAACAGATCTTATTTTATTTCTATGACAGCATCATTTCATGCACAGTCTCTCATGACGTGAGTTACGTAAAGGTATGTATTTTGCCTTCTCAGCTTCTTTTAGAGAATGATTTGTGATTACTTATCTAGGATTAGGAGTACAGAGACTATTTCAAATGTCTCTTAAAATATGTGGTATTGCAAACAACGGATATAAAATGAGATTCACACACATAGCTTTGCTGGTGGCCAAGAACTGCGTTGCAATATGCCGGAAATCCAAACATCCTCCTACTCCCAGAGCCTTGCTGACAGATCTACAACAACTTCTTTCTCTTGAAAAAGCTACATACAGAATCAGAATAAGAAACAGAGAAGCCTGCTTATTCTGAGAAACTAATGTAATCTATAAAATGGAAGGTTAAAGATTCCTCATCAATATGAAAATCACATTTGTTATTGAAAATTTTACAGTTTCAAGTAACACCTAGATTATCTAAAATCCCCCCAAAACAGAGAGAGAAAATCTTGTCATCCTTGAAAAAGCATCAACAGCAAGCCCTTAGGATTAGTGTCATTGTTTTCTTGTGTAGCCTTTTAGACCTACGAATCATTGGGCTTCTGCGTAAGTACAGGGGTGTGCATTAATGGAACTTGATACAGAAATAGAACCTTAGTTCAGCAGATCCTCCTTTGTTGAAACACCAATTAAAAAAGCAAACACAAGGGAATAGAAAAACAAGTAACTTTTATGGGGATGTATTTTTTAAACAGAGCATACTTTGCAAGAAGTGCTGTATTAGATGCTACATATATTAATTAGCTGTTTAGAAAATCAGGTTGACAGTGTCCTTTAATTAGTAGACATTGACTTATTCCACGTGCATTATGGCATAGTGAATCTATTAAGATAAATGTTTCTCTCTGAAGATATGAAAAAAAATCCACTATCATTTGTTTGCTTACTAGATTGCTTACCATCAATACGGCTGCTATTTAAAATGATGAATTTTAGTCACATATTTAATTAGCTAATAGCTGATCTCACTGTAGGGTCTTGATCCTCCTTACGTGTGTTCTTTCATCCTGAAAAAGTCTTTGGTTGTATCTTGTTTTTGAAGTTTTCGTTTGAAATTGTCCTTCCTACTTTCAAATCTAAAATGCAGTAAATTAAATTATTAAAAGTAAAAATTATTGTGAAAACATTTAAGGTTTTGAGTATAGTTTTATACCTACTGTTCATTATAATATATTGCTAGAGGCTATGAATTTAAAAAGCATTAAAAGTTTTTAAAGTTAGTTTTTCCACTTGGATTGCTGCAGATATTTGGTTTGTGAGAAAATTATGTGCACTTTAAAAGGCTATTAACTAGCTTCAGATTTCAGTGCATTTGTGTACCACTGCAGCATTCTCACAGAATTCAAGTTGTTTGATGGCCATAGTTGGAAAGTACAGCAAATGCACTTTAGTCTATACTGTGTCAAGATAACTATTTTTAAAAAAATAAAGATGTCTTAATAGTTTTCACATGAAAGACAGTAAAGCTCTCATGGACATCATTGTTTGGAAGAGGACTTCTTGTGATTCTTTAGTATTAGCTGTTCATATCATATGACAAAGGGCACTTCTCAATCCCCATGGATTATACCACTGCACAGAGTGACATTCAAGGGAAAATACTGCTCTCTCTTCACAGAATAGGTACTATATACCTGGCCTCTAAACCTCTTATTTTCCCTACAGTTTGCAGAGGTACGTCATTCCACCAGTACAAAGATGATAAGCAAGAAGAAAGTTAATAAAGCAGAATTTTCTTTGTTATGAAGACTGCATTTGAATGGATTGTAA
The DNA here is from genome assembly GCF_047716275.1 of Strix uralensis. Lineage (NCBI taxonomy): Eukaryota > Metazoa > Chordata > Aves > Strigiformes > Strigidae > Strix > Strix uralensis. The sequence continues at coordinate 8,276,898 of NC_133979.1, forward strand.
TGGCAGGTGTGGTGCTGCCAAGTAGAAACAAAACCAGAGATGCTGCAGAAGCTTGAGGCTTTCCTGTGAATAACCTGGAGGCAATCTGGGGGGTTAGGAAAACCCAGGCTGCTGTCCATTGCAAAAGGTCTGAAGAAGCTCTGTAAGATGCATTTGTCACTGAATTTGTAGCTACATGGATGTGTGTGTATCTGCCATTTAATTTCCATTAGTTCAACAAAATATATGTATAAATATCCCTATCATTTGTAAAAGAACTTTCTTTAAAAGGACATTTTGAAATAATAAATGGTCAACGATACAAGTTTCTTGGAAACTGTTATAGGCCAGCTGGCTCAAAATCAGAGAAGTTACTCTGAAAGCAAAGGGCATGCAGGTGCCTAGAGCTTTACAGTGATGGGCTAATAATGTACTGCCGAATAGGGTGGAATATCCATCAGACTGGTTTTGCTGCTTTCAGTTTCCTAACGAACGCTGAGCAGTAATCAAGCTTCAATCTCTATAGCAAACTGTCTATGTTACTTAAAGAAAAAGTATTCTCTGACCTCTGGAGCATGTTATTACTAAAAGAAGGACATAATTGACTTTTTGGATACACAATTATGTGTTCTTGCTGTTGTTGTCCCATAACAGCATGGATTATAAACCTTATATCCTAGTCATGCAGGCAAAACTCTCTGTTACCTTAGCCCTGCTGTTTAATTAGCTTTTACAATTGGACATTGTTTATATCCCAATAAATGTTGCCTGAGTAAAGACTTCCCCTCAACCAATTATACCAGATGTTTTTCTGTGAAGGTCCTAATTAAATAGCATCCATTCTTGTGTTTGTTTTAAATCCTGCCTATTGTGTAAATCTCTGTAAGAGTGCAGTGCTATACTGGGACACTTTACCAACATTTCTGTCACATTCTGGTTCACTGACTGGTTGCACTGGTTCCGTTTAGAAGTTCTTGCTTATTCTATGGGAAGAAGGTCCTGATAGGTAAACTTGAAACTTGGGAAACCAGATCAGTTCCTTGCTCTCCAGTGGGCTTCTCAAGTGATGCTAAGTCATGTACAACCCCATCAGGATGGTATCACTTAAGGTGGCTGATGGAGTTACCACTCTAGTGTCCAATCCTGCAGTTTCCAGTACAGAATTTTAAGCAAAGATGGAGTTTACTTGTAAGCCCTCCTCTATAGGCACTGTCAAGTTGCAGATATGGCATCTGGTTTGTGAGCAACTCTGCCACCCATTTTAATTTTGGCACAGTTTCAGGAACAGGCAAGGTTAGCTGTTCTAAACAGTGCTGTGCCCACTCCTTCATCAGACACTCAGTATACTTGAACTTCAGTTCTCCTGTATAATGGAACATCACTTTCTGTCAGGTAAGATTCTAAGTGCTTTTATATTCCAGGTGCTATTTCTAAGAGCTGGTTCCTAAGTTGCCACCACTTTTGTGTGTGCTCAAAATATGAAAAGGAAATCAGCTTCCTTTCTCTGGTACAGCAGCCACCATCCTAAGTGAGTCAATGAGTTCCCAAATGTATTATTTCAGTGCCATGTAAAAAAGTAGAAGGAGTGAGAGATGTATTAATGGGAACACTGTCTCACTGCCAGTCCTTATGGGTCAGAGGATTAAGAAATACAGTAGCCCATCTGTGCTTCACCCAATCTTCATTTAGAAGATAAACATCGTATGTAACTATATTTTTTACTGTGTACTTCCTTCATCCAAACTTCAAGACATTCTAATTTCATCTTAATGTCTTAATTTTGAAATTGTCCTCGATTTCAAGATGGATTAGGTATGTCCTGGTTTTGGCTGAAATAAAGTTAGTTTTCTTCCTAGTAGCTGGTGTAGTGCTGTGTTTTGGATTTAGGATGAGAATAATGTTGATAACACACCGATGTTTTAGTTGTTGCTAAGCAGCGTTTATACTAAGTCAAGGACTCTTCGCCTTCTCGTACTGCCCTGCCAGCAGAGGCTGGGGGTGCACAAGCAGCTGGGAGGGGACACAGCCAGGACAGCTGACCCAAACGAGCCAAAGGGGTTTTCTGTACCATATGACTTCATGCCAGTATATAAACTGGGGGGAGCTGGCCGGGGGGCACCGTGGCTCAGGGATTGGCTGGGCATTGGTCAGTGGATGGTGAGCAATTGTATTGTGCATCGCTTGTTTTCTATTATAATTTTCCTTTCCTTTTCTGTCCTATTAAACTGTCTTTATCTCAACCCATGAGTTTTACTTTTTTTTCCCCCCGATTCTGTCCCCCATCCCACTGCGAGGGGGAGTGAGCGAGCAGCTGCATAGTGCTTAATTGCTGGCTGGGGTTAAACCACAACAAGGTAGTAATTACATTAAATGTTTTCTGCAGTTTCTGATCAAATACATATATACCTGTTCATTTCCTTAAGATCTTAATTTAATGGATTTTTTTCTTCTATAGGACCACTAACTCTTGCAGAGAGGGGTGAAAGTTTGCATGATTTGAGGGCCCCTGAAGCTCTAGATTCAGAAGAAGATGTTATGGGTACAAACTTAAAAAAATTCATGTAATTTTTTCTACAGACTCTGTATTCAAGGTTGGGGACAGATAATTGGGTGTGATTATGCCTTACTGAATATCCACTTCTCAGCATTGCTAGTTGTAACAAGGGAAACAATGGTTCAGGAAATGCAGTGTTCACGAATACCTAGAATTTTATATTACTTGGCCAAAACACAGAGAAATTAAAGATGCTGTGTGTTTTATGTCTTCAAACACGTAAAATAGCAATTTTAAAATACTATTATGAATGTAGTATTGATTCTCTAATGTATTGATTCTCTAATGACACTAAAGCTAGATCTCTGCTATCTCAAGATGGTCAAGCTGGAGTTTGCATGGGTGGCACTAATTCCCCACCATCTTGCTAACCATCACCAGTTACAATGTTGTCCTTAGAGGTATAGTGACCTTCTTTGCCTGAGTTCACATTATTTTGCCATAGCAGATAGTACCTAGGACTAGATTCACCAACCAACGCTATTTCCTATACTCTCTAGGGAAGGTGGCTGGCCTTGGTAGGCTCCATATTTTGCTTTATTCTATACCCTGGATTCCAGAGAGAATGGCCCTGGCTTGCTATTACCCCCTTTCTAAGGTGTTTGGAGTGCTGCTATGGGCTTGATTTTTCCTTATTGTACTATTATTAAAGGCCAGCGTTCATACTATTTTGCACTACAAGGACTTCTTTTGGTGGCACTGCATGGGTTATGGAATAACTGGCAAGCCAACAGTGTTCCTGCAGAAGTACAGTGCAAAGCCAAAAGGCGTGAGAACTAGGACCTTGATGGCTGACAGTCTCAAGCCATCTAGTGCACTGAACTCAAGCCCACACATGAACTGAACCACCAAAGGCAATCTACTTGCAGCCTTTGAATTCATTCCTTGGATTCTTTTAAAAGGAAAAATAAAAGATAATTGTTTTAGTCCACGTGGCTTACATTGGCATATATCTATTTTATTCCTATCTGAGCACTTGTAGGCCTTGTATATGATAGGAGAAAAAGATGGTTCCTTGCCATTTAGCATGTGAAAAAAATCCCGGGGAAGACAACTGTTTACCATGATCTGCTAACAAATGTGAAAACTAAAAATGGCCTTTCTGCACTGGGATTTTATTGTGTATTAGTTGCCATGTGTTAGATAACATAATCTTATTGCAGTCTAAAGTAAATTCCTGCAATTTCAGTTTACCTCCTCTCTCCTAGCTGCTACATGTAGTGATTGTCTCTCAGTGACTTGCTGCTCCTTTTTTTGTGCCACTGGAGCCTTGAGAAATTGTAACTAAAAACAAATAATGAATTTACTTAAAAAATACGGAACTTAACATGGTTCATAAATCCATTATGAACTCTCCTTTCCTCTAAAGAATTAAATTTCAGTTGGGGACCCAATAATCAGTTTCAAAACAGCGAACAATTGTTTACTTCCTCCCAAATTAAGTTCTGATTCTACCTCTCTCATTTTTCCAGATGTTCATTAGCCACATCAAAAGAATTTTAACAGGGTAGATGCTAAAAAGGGTTAAAAGATAGAGGAGAATTGTAGTGTTTATAGGATATTAAAATGCAATGCATAAAATGCATTTGTATATATAAGTACAGGACAGAGTCTAGAAAATGTCCATAATAATACAGAAATACTAATGAAAAGCTAATACTTAGATTTTAAATATCGAATTTTTCTAAATCATTCTAAATTCTAAATCTAAATATTTCAATAAATATATGAAAACATCACATGGGCATATATTTTAATTTCTAGGCATAGGTGTAGTAATCACTGCCACCAGGACTGTATCAGGATCACGCAGACCCCTTGGAAACATCCTCAAAGTAACAGACCGTATTTTGCAGCTACATGATTAGAAACTACTTGAAAGTGCTTTCACCACTGAGGGCTTCCAGGGAATGGCAGGATTCCAGCATAGAAGAGTTCTCTGGGCCCCCTCTACCTGCCTCTGAGTGGCACAGGATTCTAGCTTAGCACTGTACTTCAGGTTTGAAATTCCTCAACTGTCTTGATCCACATGTTCAAATCCCAGGAGAACTGACTTGGCTTTTCATCTTTCCCAGATAAAGTGCACTTTTATCGTGTATGTGCGTACACCTTTCTGATGGGAACTTAAAAATGAAGGTTCTTTATTTCCTGAAAATAATTTAAAAATATTGGTTTTGTAATAGCAAGGGTTTACTCCTGCCCTTGGGTAACATTTCTTTTTCCATTCTGCACCCAGGTAGCTGGCACTGACCTTTCTTTCCTTTCCTAGTCAAATGCAGGGCATAAATGCACACTGGCCACCAACCCTCATCAAAGCTCTGCCCTGCTTATAGGAACTGTAAAAGAGGAAGGAAGTGTGTCAGAGAAAGTGCTATACATTGGCAGTCACCTGCTTTTACAAGCTCAAAAGCGCTTGTGGAAGAGTGGAAAAGCAAAGTAGCATTCAAAATCCTGAAGTCACAAATTGCTCACCTTCCATACTCAGTATGGTTGTAATTTGCAGATTGGGTTCCTTCAGGCTGACGGTTTCTCTGTGTAATTACACAATATTGATGCACATCCGTGAGGACAATCGTTAGGAACAAACAGTTCAAAATATCCATAAAACGTAAAATTAAAAAACATATTTTCAGGATTGAAATGAGATGATGCTTCGCCTGCATGGGCACAAATTGATCCAAGTTTTGTGATCACGGTGTCTCAGGCTTCATATCAGTTATCTCAGCGTAACTTTTTGATTATTTCTGAAGTCATGCACAGAATGAGAGGAGACACAGCTTGACCTTTCTAGACTTGCTGCATTATAATTCTTCCTATGCTTAGAAGTAATACAGAAAAACCCAAGAGGTAATATTATTTTTGTGTAGAACGTTTAAAGTTATACTAGGCATGTTCAGAATACATTAAAGATACTGTCCTGACACAAGAAATTTACAATTTGCTTTTAGATATTACATAACTAATGAGAGCAATAAATGCTGGAAGAAGAGAAAGAGTGGATCAAGGTTACCATAATAAGATTATAGCATTCCTCCACTATGTATGCATGTTTAAATTTCACTTCAATTTTGCTACCTCAGTCTAGGCTTTCGTTTTTCATTTTGGCTCTCTTTTTTTATTTATCTGATTTAATTTTCTGTCTGAATCCACCAGACCATAACATCCTGGCTAAAAACTCTGGCCAGACATTTTTTTTCTTATTTTTTCTTTCTTATTTTTAATTTGGATTGTACCTACTCTGCTTGCACAGCCAACATCGATGGCCTGTTTGTAGCAGAAACATTGTCATGGCCTTTTCTCTGACAGTAGTCAAAGTTGGAGCACTGACATAAACTTGAATGCATGCGCTATTTATTCTACACAGGGAAAGTGATAAAAAAAGGTAATTATATGATTTCTACACAATTACACCTGGATTTTTAAGTCCCCACTTTGAAGAACTATACCATACACCATACCATATATGTGAAACACAGGCAAAACTCATGTTAATACTCTATCTTCTCATTCTCATCCAGCCTTAACAGTCACGTAAAAACGATTTGCGAAAAATCAATAGTGCACCTTACTGGTTTTTTTGTAATGTATAAAAAGGGGTGTTTTTTGCCAATTTTTTAAATATTCTGAAAATATCAGGATTGTAAAATTGGATTTTTATTGATTTTCTTGGAGGATCTTTGGGGTTTCAACAGATATGTATTGACAGCAGCCACCTCTAGTTGAATCGAAAGTATTGAATGTGCGATGCAAATCATTCTATCTTCCACATATTTGAATTATACTCATGTTAAAGAAGAAAAAAGGTGATCAGAAATCTTTCTTCCTTTCAGTCATTGCTCCTGTGGTATTGTGCTTTCTCACGTTCTTTAGTCACCACACAGTCTTGTGGGCTGCAGATAAAAGATAAAAAAACAAAAAATTGAACATCTAACGTTTCAAATATAAGCACAGATAAAAAAGTAAAATGTACTCCTCAAGTCCTTATAGATTATAAATAAATAGAAAAATGGCACAAATCTGTATTTAGAAAAATAATTTCTTTCTCAATATTTGTAATGGACTTGTCCATCACATTAATTTTTATGTAAATTTACCTAAACTGGTGAATCATAACTGAATTATTGCCTAATCTTCCTGGTTTTGGCTAGCATTTCCATTTTTATTTCCATTGCCTCAATTTACTTTCATTTGTTTATATAATGGATTTTAAGAGTCCACTTCAGAACCGATAACTAATACAGCAAAAAGAGGGGGCCTGCTTCAACTCACTTTCAGTCCAACACAAGAAGAGACAGATCAGAATAAGACAGCACTAGTCACCATGATAGACAGTAATCTTGGCACACAGCTGACTATTCATTATCATTTCTTCAGTAGACATCACAGCATAGGAGGTTTTTAGGGAGGGATTTGAAGGAGGAAAATTAGGTGAGTGGGAGTGAGAAGCAGCAGCGAGGGAAAGCATGAAGGTGCTGGTTTGAAAAATGTAACAAGTAGAGAGTTATTACTGAATGAAATGTGTAGGGGGAAGACGTTGATTTCTCTATAGGATATTAAAAGATGATAGGGTGGGAATAAGCTGTAAAGAGCCACAAAAGTGAAGTAGCTTTTGTTAGCTAAGATGCTGAAGGAGGGGGGGATACACTGATATAAAGAATATGGCTGAAACAATGATTATGAAGATAACCAGGGCAGCAGTGTTTCGCAATGGTGTTTTGTTATTCTTTGTTGTTTTGTGATGCCCCAAATTAGATTATTAGCTTTGGAAGGGCAGGGACCAAAGATATCTTTGTACTAATGAGCACCCCAGCATATTTTCAGGTGCTTTAAAAATGCATAAATAAATATGAGCAATTGCTTTTCCTGAATACTATTTCCCTCATTCTTCAGCCCTTATTCTTCAAGTTACACCATTCAGTTTTCTGTTTTCAAAAGAACTTTCTATATGAACTTTCCAGTTCTCTCTTGTCAAATTATCTTACTGTTTTTGGAAAGACTGCATATCATCTATATTTAACATCATTTCAGCTTGGTGAGGTGACTATAATATAGCATTGAACCCAGATTATAAAAAAAATGAGTGTGGCATTTCTTGGTTTTTCAAGTGTGTTAACTCAGAAGAGCTAATTTGACTGGAAAAAGCACTTTCCCCCAGATGTCTTGGATTTCAATAGACCTTCTTGCAGGTATCTGAGTTAACAGCATGGCAGTTAGATGCAAAAGGCCTTTCGATTAGTATTTGTGGTCACCATAGAAGTAAGTCTCTCAGAGAAATGTGAATAAAGAAGAACTGATATGGAAGGTTTCTCCACAGGCACTTAGTTCTTAGAAATTTACAGATGAAAAATGCTATATGAGTATTAATAGATAGGAATGAAATATGAATGAGGGGACACTAAAGCTGGAATAGCAAGTAGAACAAAGGGAATAAGGGGACATGGGGACATGGTAAGAAACCAGACTAGAGCTGCAGAGTTGGACAGAGCTGTCTAAGACCTCAAAAAAAAAAAAAAAAAGAAAAAAGAAAAAAGAGAAAAGAAAGTTTAGATAAAGGAATGAAGAGGTAAGTAATATGAGAAATTATTTGAAGGAGGGCTGGGATGGAACATGGCTATTAGGGAACCCAAAAGAAAGGGGTTGTGGCAGGATAAAGGATGGCCAGAAGCAAAAAAAGGGTCCTAGCTACTGATATGGTCAGCTTTTCATAGAGAAAGAGACGGGCAGAGTTGACAACAGACTAGACAAGTATAGAGGGAAACAAACAATCAGGTTAGAGAAACAGACAGACAGGTACTGTAATGCACATACATGGAGAGGTTCCAGGAGAGAATGTTTTTGTCTGTGTTAAGCCTGAATTGGTGCCTATGATGTTTCTCAATGGATGTGCAAGAACATTTAATATAAACAGTCAGCCATGAGATCTGAATGGACAGAAGAAAAAGATCAGATTACATGCAGCATATTCTGAAGAGGTATGTGCCAGGATCATTTGCCCAGCAGCAAACAGGGAAGAGCACAGGCCTGGGTGATGTGCTAGCCTGGAGAAAGAGTGTAAGGGAGAGATGTGAAGGGGGTGTGTGTACTTGCTGTAGTTCACTGTCAGCAGTGAGACAAATCAGCCTTTGTAGTACGCTAGTGACCACCTATAGTTTATGAAGACTGAAGAGGAAAAGTCTAGAAAATATTTTCCAGAGCTTGGATATAGATGGCCCTTGCTAAGAACAGTATCCACACTCCAATATTCTTCTGTGAAAGGGTGTATCTTCTCATCCCATCTCAAAGCCCCCTTGGTACACCACTTTAGACAGGTATTTCAAGTCACTGGCACAGGAACGTGGCTAAAGTAATATTAAATTAGCTTATATAATACTAAAGTAAGATACTCAGAGTGAAGAGAAGTTAGATGAAGGGAACAGGCCTAAGTGCCACTGACAAAGAAAGAAACAGCAAAGGAAGAGAAACCACAAAAATAGATGCTGCAAAAATAACCAGAGAACTATGAACTGAAAGAAGAATGAACAAGGCCACAAAAGCCAGGGAGAAAGGAAGTGACTGAACCTACAGAAAAATCTAAGCATGTAGAACCTGCAGGTATTATCCATGTGAGTCTTGTTAAGAGGAGTGGAACTGGAGCAAAAAAGGAACATACCAGATAGGAAGACAAAGGGGTAAATTGATGTTAAAGAACAGAACTTTAGCTGGAGAAAGATACAATTTTACCTGCCTTGATTTTTAAGCTTGGGGTGTTTCACTAACTAGTCATTGGTCACTAGGAAGTGGTTGCATTGATTTACTAGCTATAATGAAGCAAACACGTAAGCATGTATGTAGCCATAAACACAGTCCCAACCATTTCCATTGCCTAGCATCGCATCCATACTCCTTGTTTCAGTTTTAACATCCACCTAGTTTGGGGTGCATTCACCTCCATGTCTGCCTGTATGTGCAAATAGACATGATTCTAGGCCTTGATGCTTGTAACACTGTGCTTGTCCCATGGCTAGCCTCGCTTCTGAGAGCTTGGAGTTTGTCTGCGTTGAGGATGTACAATGAAGCTTCTCAGTCTTGCATTAGTGAGACATGCGTGATCAGACCCAACCTGCAGGGTCTCTTGGGAAACACACACACATAATTAGCCCCTTTGCACCAAAGATTTCACTGCTGTATTTGTCACATGGTGAGTGTCACCCAGTGGGCCTGCAAATGCATGCACACAGAAACCCTCCCGTCCCCAGGAAGTATCTCTGTATTTGCCATATGGTCAGGCTCACCTGCTAGGTCTGGAAGAAGGAGACAGACGGGCAACACTCACACAAATAATGAAGCTACCCACTGGGCTGCCTTAAGAAATTAAAAAAAAAAAATAATAAAGTTGACATAACTGCCACCTGATCAGACTCACCTGCTGAGTTTTGGGGCAGGGTGGGGTTGTCACACACACACATAAATTTGCCGTGTCTGCCCCAAGGGCTCCACCTCAGAGCACCAGGCTGGACACCAGGGTAGGAGGGACGCGATCCCTTCCCCGCCGGGGCCGCAGGCCCCTCTGCCCCCCACTCCCCTCCGGGTTACAAGGCTGTAACTGCTCCCTGATCTGGGTGGAAGGGGACATGCACCTCCACAACTAGCCGTTCCTCCTCAGAGCCCCGAGACTGCCACAGCGCCAGACCCGGCTCCCCGCGGGCGGGGAGCGAGGCCCGGGTAGGGGCTCAGGTACCCGGCTACTGCCCGCCTCCTCCGGGGCGCTGTTACGGTAATTGCCGAGATAGAGGCAGTCACCAGGGAGAAGGTAACGAGCCCCTCCTTTCCTGGGCGAGCAGCGCTTGTAAATACCAACAGCGAGAGGCACTGCGGGGCCGGCGGGACTCTCCTCGCGCACGGCCGCTCCCGCCTCTCACGCACCGCCGGTTCCCCTCACGCACGGCCGCCCCGCCCGCCCGCCAGCACCGGGGCGGCCGCCGGCCTGGGCGACCGCGGGAGCGGACACTCTGCCCCCGGCCGAGCTCCCCGGGGCGGCTTCCCCGGGCGCCGTCCGCCAGCGCGGCGCTGCCGCCGCCCGCCCGTCCCCGCGCCGCCATGGCGGGCTGCCGGCGGGGAGCGGGGGGGCGCGGGACTCCCCTGGCGGTGACGTGTGTTGCCATGGCGACGCCCAGGCAGCGTCTCGCTCCGTGTGGGGGGGTAGGGGGGGGATGACAACAAATATGGCGGAGAGGAGCAGGACGGCAGAGACGGGTCAGTGCCAGCCGCAGTCGCCTGGGCGGGGGGAGAGGGGAAGAGCCCCCCATCTCCAGGGGCTTCTGGCAGTAGAGGGGGCCTGCCTCGCAGCGGAGTGCGGGAGACGGAGCCCTTCTCGCAGGGGAAGGGGAGGGAAGCGCCTCCTGGCCGAGGGCACTGAGGTGGTGAAGGGGCCGGGGCAGAGGCCCCTGCCCAGGGAGCTGTGGAGGAGGGCAAGGCACCTTCCCTTGGCGGATGAGGAGCATCTTCCCGGGGGAGAGAGAGAGGTGGTCGTGGGGAGTGCCCCTTCAGGCAGGGTGAGGGGGAAGAACCCGCTGGCTCTGCAGCCCCGTCTGAGGGGGGATTGCCCCGTTGTGGGGCAGAAGGTGAGAGAGCGAGAGCCCGGCTCACCCAGCAAACAAAATGGGGGGGGGGGGGGGGGCGGGTAGCGGAGAGCCCCGGTTGTGCAGAGGAAGAAGCAGATGGTGGGGTAGCCTGCAGTGTGCACCATCCTCTCCGCACAGGGGGCAAAGGTGGCAGTGGTGAAGAGCAGAGCAAAACGGTGGTGCACAGGAGTCCCCCTCACACAAGAAATCACGACCTGCTTTATTTAGAATGAAAAAATAATACGTGAAGACATGGGGTTGGAATTGAAACTGCACCACAAGGCTGATAGCTTGGGGGCTGACCTGCAGCTGCTGCTTGACCTGTCCCGGGAGGTGTCAGGTACCCAGAGGCTGCAGAGGGGCAGCATGCTGTGCACCTTACATCCTACCTAGCTTATTCTGTCAGGGTCTCTTTAAGGAAAGTGCCAAATGTTATTCTTCCTATTCAGGATGTATTAACAATGGCTCTAACTGTGTATGTGAAGGTAAGTTTGTCGGTGAAACTAAAGTTTTGTGTTTCCTCATGAATGATAAGGATCCTCTAGGTACAGGGGTCTTCCCTATTGTAAGAAACCACAGTTACGGTCTTTTCCAACCCACATGAAAACAAAAGCCCCCAAATAAGTTATGAAAATGAGAGATATTAACATTTGGAGGTTGAAACAGTTTTTATGAATATTTAATAACCCACAGCATCATACATAAATTATCTGGGTTCCTGGACCAAAATTTCATTTTTCTAGCCTGCTGTGTTAGCTGCTGTGCATGTGCTTTTCAGCCTCAGAAGTGGCTTCAAATGAAGATGCATTATCCATAGAAGTGATATTGGATATTTGGTTCACTTAAGGTGAAAAAAAGTGATAAATATGTGAAATGCTGTTGTGCTCTGGGAAAGAATTCTGCAAAGGCTACATCTAAATGGATTGACCATAAGGTTCTTGAATTCCCTGTGTTCAGCCATGCTGTTTATGAACCCTTGAAACCACACTGTACAGTTTATTAGACATTAAACTTGTCCATGAGGCAGGTGATTATTTTCATCCACTGTGTTGTGCAACACTACTAAACACAGTGCTGTGAAACAGGAAACAAATCTTCAGTGGCCGTTTGACTTTGTCAGCTTTCCTACCTACTTCATCTACCTATGTCTATGCTGTTGTCAGTAACTTTAACATATAATGTAACGTATGTAATGCATAAATTTTCTTTTACACTGTGTTCCCTGCTATATTATTTAAATCTACAGCCTTACAGTATTTGTTTTTTATTTTTAACCTTGTCCAGAACCTTTTCCACATCTAACCATTGCAGGTAACTAATCAGTGATTTACTCATAAATATGTTTGAGCTTGTGCTGAAATAATGTTTTGTTGCATGTTCCTGATACACGTCCACTTAAGCTTTTGCAATGCCTGTCTGGCTATTTTGCAAGTCTTAGTTTGTGGGTCCTTCTTTTTTTGAGAAACCAGATGAGGAATCAAAAATGCAAAGAACCACAAACATAGGAAGAAGGCCCAAAACTTTCAGAGATCAGTGGGGCTTGGGAAGCAAACTTGTGATCTTGGCCTATTTTTAAGAAAGGACATGGAAAGTAGGCTGTGGAGAAAGAAGGTGGGCTAGTTTAGCTTTCTTTTTTGCCTTTTTCCCCCTAAACTTTGATGTCTGACTGTCACCTGATGCTAAGGGGACGGACAGGTTCTTGTAGGGATTTTTGGCAGATCCCCAAAAGAACCTGTTTGTCACCTTAGTACCAGGTGACACTGACACTGTTGATGTGCAGGTAACATAATTGGGGAACATTCTTGTTCTTGGTGCATCCTGACTGCTTAGTATATCTTCCTGTTATGTCAGATCTGGACCAGTCTTTAGGAGATACAGGAATCTAGCTCTGGAACCTGCATTTTGCACAAATTTAAATTTTTGTGTATGGATGCAAGGAGAATAAAGCCATTACAGAAGGGCTGAACATTGTTCAAACCATGTAAATTGATTTAGCCAGTATGACTATATTATACTTGATGTTCTGTTTTTACAGCAACGTCATGTTTTTACTCCTGCATCAGAAGACACAAGTGCTAACTCTTACCTTCCCATCTGGAAATATTGATTGATTGTAATTTTCAAATGAGAAAACTGAGTTATGGAGAAATTAAAGGTAACTTATCCATGCTTTATAGCAACACAGATTACTGTTATGGACCGTTATTTACTGGTTTAATTCAGTAACCTGTGTTTGACAAGAGTCAGTGTCGGGGAAAGTTGTCAGAAAAAATTATAATGTGCACTCACAGAAAGGTGATTCTAAAAATTCAGTTTCGTCCTAAATATTACCTGATACTGAATTATATACATCCGAGATGCTTACAACTCTTATAAACTCTTAGCTTTGAAAATATACTGTGTCAAGAGGTTTTCTATATTAATTATACTTTATGGAAAGCATACCTTTTTATAATGTAAGAATTTTTCATTTCAGTTTTATTAGTATCTCCTTATTCTTCTGTTATAGGAAAGTAAATCTGTTAATCTTTCTTGCACTGGTAATTATACTTATTGTTTCTGTATATACAAATCTTCTCGTATTTCCATTCCTTCTCCAGGTAAAAGGTTTTTGTTTCTGTAGTAGTTTTTGCAAATTTTTAAACTTTCTTTTTATTTGGGGATTAGGACACAGAATTGCACAAAGACCTTCAGAAGAGGGACTACCATCAGCTTTTGTTATACTGTTATGCTCAGCATTATTTTCTATATCATGGTTTAAGACAATCTGTGTGTTTCAAATGAGATTGAGACTTAATATGGAGGGTAGATTATCTCACATCTGTCTGCTACAGAGTTCATATTCTGGTGCTATCCCCTCTGGACTAGGCAGACATCTGGTCTAATCCATTAAAATAGTTTCTGTGTTCTGATGTTTGGTTAGAGTGCTGCAAATCAACTGACTTTTCCCTGGGTTAATCAATCATTTTTGCATTGCAATTGGCTCCTTAGTTCTAGCTGGTTTCTTGGAACTGCTCAAATCAGCTTTCTGCAATAAACTGTAAATTTGTATGCTTCCTTGTTTGGGTTTCCAGGCTGAAGCCTTCATGACTCAAGCTGGGAATCCAAATTAAGAGCAACTTAAACCTTCACAAATGAAGTCTGCAGGAGAGTGAAAGTGATTAAGACAAGTTTCTTTCAGGAGCTTCTTGGTTTGACTTGCAGTTGTTCTGCTCAGCTGACCTTGATGCCTCAACCTTTGGAAGATACAGGATATAGCAAGACAGCCAGTTTGGTTAAGTTTCTTCAAAAACAGATTGGTGTTATTTTTCCAATTCTGTAGCAAAGAGGACCTTATTAGCTTCTCTAAGGAAGGTTTAGGCATAGGTCAAAGTGAGTACAGAATGCCCATATCTGCTAATTTTTGGACCCATGAACCAGATGAAAGTATTTAGCTTTTCAGACATGGATCCAGCTAAAATTTCACTCCACATTGCTCTTATTCTTCTAGGCATCTATATTACCTTCATAAGACTTGCTTCCAGAGACCTCAGTGATCAAAGGGTGCAGGTTATCTCTCAGTTCTGTAATAGTTTTCTATCTGAGGCAGCTGCATATTAGCCTGGATTGACAGTTCTAATATGTGTTATTCCACAGTTGCTAGTCATTTTGTGGATATTAGTATTTCTGATATTTCATTGAGTCATCGTAAGTGAAATCATAGTGAAAGCAAAAAAAAGGCATTTACTCACAGTACTGGACAGGAGATAAATACATGTCTTTAGACCAAAGATCCTTGTTATCGAAACAAACAGATTTGCCAGCTGAATGTGTAGTTTTTCATGTTTATTTGCATGTCATGATAGATACCTTGCAGAACGATGTTAAGTCATATTTCATATTAAGAATGGTGAGAATTTTTGAAAGCATTCACAGCTGGGCTGACCTGGCTTCAGGGAGGTGAGCTTCAAACCACTGCGGAATGCTGAACCCCCACTCAAAGTCTGGGTAGTAATTAACATTTCTAAAATACTTAGTGTTGAGATCATTGTTTCAGAGATCTGCATGTGGAGGGACTGATAGAATAGCTGTGTAAATTCTGCAGTGTTTTCTAATTGATTTTAATATGATAGTGCTGAGCTGGACTATTTTGAAAGAAAGATAGCTTTTGATTATTTTTTCAAAAAAGAATAGTTACTCTTTTAAAAATATTTAATCACATGTGGTGTGAACACATTCTAGTATCAGGAATGTACTTTCTTTTAGGTGGCCCTAACTATTAAATAAAAAGCTGAATGACATAAGACAACCTAATTGATTTGTCTTTAAATATAGGCCTTTTTGATAACTGGAATGTCTTATTCACCGGCTTTGTCATGAGGAAATTTAAAATAGGAGAAATCAGCTAATTACTTTTACAATATTATTTAATCTTGGTCTTTCAAATAACACTGTACATCAGTGGTACTTCTGGTCTACCAGGCAAATTTAATTTCTTCAATTGAACTGTCCTTTCTTAAATTATTTTTGAATTTTCAAGTGTATATAAGCAATATACCTTATTTCCTAATACACACCGCTAGCTGAATTCCAGTGTTTGGGAAGAGCCATTGCAGTCTTCATGCTGAAAGGGATCTGCCCACTATATCCTCCTATGAACACAAAGAGATTTCAAAAGTCAGTGGAAATCTGTAAGGGTACTGGGCCCAGCCTTGCAGATGTTCACACACCATAAAGAGCTATTTATGGTTGTTTATAAAATGCTGCAGGATGTATTTGTAAACAAATCTAAAACGTGTTTTGTTCAACAAACACGTTTGCCAGAACTTACTGATAGCATCAGTACATTTTAGCTTAAGCAGTTTGAAGTCCAGGGGATGTTAGAGATAGGTTTGTTAGTAAATTTGAGGCACTAAGACCATTAACTACTTCAGTTTTTACTGCTTAGGTTCAAATATTCATTGCAGTGATACATAAAAATTAACTATAGTTGCTGCAGAAAAGTATAATAATAATTATACTCTGTTGCCAGTAGGCTGATATTCAACTAATTTCCAACTTTTTTAGTTATCTAGTGGAAACAATCCCCACTAGAGGAATTTGTTGAAGAAGGGCTGCTAATGTATTTTTGGTACTTACAGCTTTGATCATATTTCTATTACATAATTTGCCATATAAGGAGACCTGAGAAATACTAATGAAGGCTTTATACAGCCAGAAGATATAATTTCAGAAAAAGAAAGAAACAGGAATGTGTTGGGTGTTCCGGTTGCCATGTCTTAATGGTTTACCATTTCCTAGCCATATTTCAAACAGTTTTTTCTTTGACGAATAATCAAAGCTTTTGAAAGTTACTTACCTCAAGCCTCCCAACGTTTTTTCTTTCAGTGAAGTTCAAAGCACCCTATTAATTATTAGCGCTTGTGAGAGAAGGTTTTTGAATTTGTAAAAAGTGAAATGAGACATATTGAGAATCTTAATAGGTTTTATACTGAAATTTGTAAAACAGAAGTTTCTGCAAGTTTCTTTAGTGTTGCTGTCACTGTACTTAGTAGGCAGAAGTCTCATGCAAAAAACCAGCTCAACCTCAGAATGCATTTGTATGGCCTACATAGCATTTCTGTTTTTTGAAGTTGAGCTCTATAGATTTAAAGCTCATTAAAATACTTTTCAAAGTCAGCTTCCTCTTTTAAAATGTAACAGGCTTGATCTCCACATGGGGCCACTAACAGGACTGGGAAACTTAAATCTGCAGCACAAGCCCGCTTTCCCAGTGGGACACCTAATACCAATAGCCATTACCTTTCACAGAAGAAATGGACAACTTGTCTACGCTCAGAGATTTTCCTTCCTCCTGTTCCTCTTTCCTCCAGCAACACCTGTTTAGGGACAAAAGTAATAGAATGAAATGACTGTATAGCCATCTTTACTTTTTTTGGTATTTTTTTTTTTTTAAATAAAGACCTAGGATACCCTGATAACAGAACGCACCAACCCCTGGATAAATGAGGTACTAGAGGACTTGGAGAGGAGTTTGGTACAGCTATTTGCTGCTGATGTCACTCAGATCCAGCAGTGCTGCTTCTGCTCAGCAGTGGTGCTGCTGGATGCAGACTGGTTCCAGCAGACCCACCTCGGTGTATGCATCGTGCTACATCACTCTTGTTTCTGGAGGATTAATTATGCTGCCGTTTTCCAGAACTATATGATTCTATAGAAACCAGCTTAGATTTCTCAAGTAATCCCCAGAAGTAGTTGGCATGCAGAGCCTTGATGCAGAATTGCCATGTTTAGATTCATTGTACCTGAGATGGTAAGTGCTTCTAGGCTCAAGCTGTGTCTACAATTAAACTATAATAGAGATAAACCAATTTACAAGTAATCGAGAGTTGCTTATGGATACACATCTCTGTGTCCCATATCTCAGCTTCCCTGTCACATTGTCCCCACAACTCATTTTCTTGACATTGCCACACAGGCCAAGGCTGTCATTTAAGAAGTGCTGTATTTTTTAACCTTAGATTTTTAAACATCTTTTTGAAGCATTTTTACTATTTTTATGTCAGAATGGTTTGGAAAACTGCTCTACTGAAATAATACTAATGACTTCAATTTAATTTTGTCACAGGCTGCGCAAATTCAGAGATGTGGACTTTGGTATTAAATCTAGGGCCCTCATCCTGCAAATGCTTGGCATTGAGTTTGATGTACATATGTGTATAGTGAAGGTTTTCATGATGGGGTTCTATTTTAGCATAAGTTAGTTTAGGTTAGAGACTGAAACTTATAGTCTGATACGTATGTTTTCTAATATACATATGTGTCCCTGTTCTCTCAGTATGGTTAACTGGCTGATTTCATAGATTCATTGTGGCAAAAATCAAGTGTAGAAAAGGGGGCGGGAGGAGAAAGTGGTTGTCTTAAATTATTATTATCAAATAAATAAGCTATGTAACTATTTCATTGACTTGCTAATTCACAGAGCTATTTACTTAGCAGTGGATCTCACAGTCACGAGTGAAAACTGGCAAGATTTTGCTTTTACATGTTGTTTCATAACCACCTTGAAAAATGTGTTGAATTTCAGTCTCCACAAAAGCAAGTGGAACATCAGTTCCCATGAATCACCAGAGCAGAGCAGCAGGAATCCATTCCAAAGAAAGCCCAGCTGGATTCATTACAGGTCTACTGATGTGTTTTCATTTGCAATAAACAGCAAAGTTACTGTGTGATTACAGTAAAGTTTAGAGCTGGGTAACACCTATCAAGTGACTATCATGTTTTCATGCATATATAGTGCAGATGAGGTAGTATGATGCACTTGATTAATGAAAAATTCCTCAAATAACCCACACAAATCCAAAGGCAGTGGCATTATTATAGGGGAACTGTCCATGTAAAATAAGATTGTGAGATAAACTTCCCTCTGTACTACTTACCTATACCCAAAGTCTGTAGTACTGCAGAATAACAGATGTTTTGTGACTACACAGAATACCAGTATGTCTGCTGGTTACTTTATTTCTAAGCAGTACAAATAATCAGTAATTTGATCTCAGAGCTTCCTCTATGTAAGCCTTCTTTTAGGTAGAATTTTGGCTCGTGTTCTGAATATTTGAAATACTTTGCATTTCATATTCCTATAAAAATGGTATCAACTTAACATTTGCTTAGTTAAAAAACTGCTGAATATGGTGTATATAGTTAGTAGTGTTCTCTGTAGTTGAATTCCTGTTGTTACGTTGCTGATGAAAGAGAGTTAATAGATCAAGTTTGCTTTGCTGACATTTTCATGTTGGAAAGCAGGAATACTGAAACAATATTTAAATCTTTTGCTCCACAGTAGTTTGTGAATAAAACACTGCAATGATCTAATTATTTGATATGAAATACAAGATTATGTTAAAGTGTTTCTTAACTAAAGAGTAAATTCAGCAATGTGAGTGGGCAATGCTTGGGTGGAAGAAATTCTCAGTGGCTTAAAATACTACTTTCTGGAATTGACTGTTTTGGAAAGTGAGGTAAAGATGCTATTCTCAACTAAGAAGTTAAAGGAGTTGTTTCAATGAGTAATTATGATTATGTCAGTAATTAATAGTGTAATTGATTTCAGCAACCTCAGGGAACAAATTATTCCAGAAGTAGTACTAAAATGCCCAAATTATTTTTAATATGTAGTAGTCAAGAAGATTTTAATTCCAAAGTGAAGAAATTAACTATGTCTGAAAGTAATGTTGACTTAAATTGACTGACAGAAGACATGCCTACCTCCAAACACAAAGTAAATAGGAAGCTAGGGTAAAACTGTATCTTTAAATCACACTTATTCAAGATCCAGGAAAAAACAGAAGTTCAACCCAGAGAAGTATGCATTAATTTTGGTGCATAATACACAGGATGGAAATTGTCAGTAAACTTACATCACTCAGTTTTCACATAGCGCACTCATGATAGCCCAAGCAGTTGTAGCAGTGTGCAACTACCTCTCTTCCAATCATTTGTGAAATACAGGGTTTTGAAGAGAAAGATGGAGACAAAGCTGCTGATGTGTTCCCCCACAGGATTTTGTGCTCTGTGGAGCCCTCATGGAAGGCCTAGTTTCCCATGGATAAGGATTCATTACCACCATAAAGATGCTAGTGATTTAGTCAGAAATTGAATTTAAATCTCCTGAATGCTAGACTTATTCAGTGATAATAAAATATTTTTTTTTTCCTTTGGACAGGTGCATCCACAACAGATTGACAGTAGTCACACTTTAGATATCGAAAAAGCAAAATATCTCTGAATTTGGTATAGTACCACAGCTGTCCTATGTTGAGGCTCATCAGGCTGATTGCTTTTGAAGAATACCTGAGAATAAGATAAAAGGCTGATCCAAATTAGAAGGCACAGCTGTATTACCTCAGCGCTGAACCTGAAATAATGTCCGTGATACAGCTTATTAGCTCAGGTGCAGCATCACAGCTACAGCTGTCTTCCTTTGGCCTTGATGGGATCACAGCAGATAAGCTCATGTCTTCCAAAATACAGCAAAGACATCTCTTTAAATACAGGTCTGGAAAGCTCTTGTTTAATCAGCAAACATATTAAGACATTAAAAGTGCTAGGAATTTGACATGAAAGCGGCAATTTTCATAGACAAAAAGCAGTTTTTTACTTGACCTTGCCAATGCTCTTGAAACGCTTCCATAGCACTTCATACTTGGTACTTTTAGGAGATGCCTTTTGTGGTCAAACATTTTGAACGTGGTAGTCAGGACTGAGGAGTACGAAACCTAGGACAATTAAAACAAAGCCTTGGCCTTTTGCGAAAGCTGAAATAAGCCTGCTTCTCTGTTATATCAGGAATAATTATTTATTGAGTCTTTTTCCGTTTCTCAGCTGTGAATCAGTTCATCCTAAAGAAGAGACACACAAAGTTGTTAACTTACAGAGATTTCAACTTTATTAGTCACTGAAGGCTACATAGTCATGGGTTGGGATCATTTCATTGTTTACTACATATCAGATGCTTTAGTTGTATTTAGCTTGCCTCAATGTGAGTTATTTTTAATTTAGAAATTTATTTTGTCATGACTGGTTATGCTGTCATTAAACCAATTTTAATTATGCTGTTTTTGTAGGATAACAACCACCTGATTGGCATAGCGCTCACTCCTGGTTAGGTATCATGATCTGGCTGTCGGTCAACCACATCTTGTGCTCTTAAATCAGAAAAAACTATTTATTCTAGAATATACAGTGTGGATAAAGAAAAAAAAAGCATGGAGGAAGTAATGTTCTTATACTGAAAACAGTTTTTGCAATAAAATATGATTTTATTACATAGGAGGGAGATGGTCAATGTAGTCTTTAGGCCAGATCTGCTGTTGCTTTATCAGTGTAACTATGGGTTAAGTCAATCTGTTTCATACCTTCCCTATGAAACCCGAAATATTATACATGGAAATTAAAGT
This sequence comes from Strix uralensis, assembly GCF_047716275.1. Taxonomy (NCBI): domain Eukaryota; kingdom Metazoa; phylum Chordata; class Aves; order Strigiformes; family Strigidae; genus Strix; species Strix uralensis. Next base: position 8,297,969 of record NC_133979.1, read on the forward strand.
TTGATCTGCACCAGTTATAAGTAACTGCATCAGTATACTTTGGCTGGTGCTATTTCTTGAGGTTGTTCAGAAATATCTTTTGGTAAGAATTTTGCATGTAATCATTCTGCATTTGAAAACTTTGTCGAAGAAGGGTTTTTGAAAATGCAAGCTAGATAGCCTGCTTTTGTTAAATCAGTGCCTTATACCTGGGGCAGCTGTTGAAACATGGATATATCTGTGAACATTTCCCTTCCTTTCATCCCACTTTCTCTATCCTCCCTCACATATAATACAAAACGAGATGTATAAAAGCTGATTTGTTTCAGGATTTGGTAGCATGGGAAATATTTACAGCATTTTGGGGTGGTACCAGAGAATACTAGTGAGTGATTTCAACCACCAATATCTTTTCCCAGTTTTGTGGGTAGTATCATGAGCTTTTGCCCTTACCTGACATTTTCTACCAATTCCAAACCCTGCAATTGTCTGCCTGTTTGGACTCAGTATTTTTTGAGGTCATATGCACTCCTTGTCTTTGGGAAATCAGTTGCTTACAGATTTCATAAAGACGTGGGACCCTACAAAAGAAAGTTTTACCCATTGAAGTTCTGTAGTACCACACCAGGGACCTGCTTTAACTCTTCAGTTCTTTTTTTGCCTCAGAATCCCTAGACACAGAATTTCCTCTTGCTTGGTAGGAACACCCCCAAAAAATCTTTTACTGACCTATAACTTGAATTGCTATGCACTCTTCAACTGGTGTTTCAGCATCTCCTACTATTCATATGCAGACCTAATTCTCTGAGCCATCTCTTATCTCCCAGGAAGAATAGACTTGCTGATATGATTACTTTTTTGCAGATGCAACTGTGAGGACTAGCTATTATTTACTCTTTTCTCTGCTAGTTGGGGATGTATGTGATGCATCCTATTTTGTTTACAATTTATATGTTTTATGCTTTTGTTTGATCTGTTTTTTATTTAAAGAAGTATTGCTACTATAGCAACTGTTGCATCACGTGGCATCTTTGATATTATCAAAATGCCAGATACTTGTTAAAGAATAAATCTGTATATCAGATGAAATTCACTGATTCTTACAATGTTTTTAAATAAACATTTTCAGTTAACATATTTGGTACTACTATGTTTTTCAGTATTTTTTTTTCCTTTCTGGTCTTGATTATTATAGTGAATAGGTTAAAGATTATAAGTACAGTAAAAAGAGTAATGGATACTATTTTTTTCTTGTTTACTGAGTTCAGAGCATTAATTGCTTTTTTATTTTTGTGAGGAAAAACTTTATACACCTTCTTGGACATTCTGGGTTTCACTAGTGCTACAAAAAATTCTATTGCCATTTGCCTCTGACAAGAAGGTATATCCTTGGAGATAGCCCACATTGAGATAATAAATAAATATTCTTGAAGTAAAGCTTGAAGTTATGCTTTTAAGTTAAAGACTGGAAACAAATATTACATATAAACCAAATACAAGTCAACACAAGTTGACTTACTTTCTTTTCCTGTAAACTCATAAGACAGTATCAGCCACTGGGAGTGGGGAATTGTTGTCCAGAGCAGTATCTGTCTGCCAGGTGTTGTCTTCAGTTCAACGTTCATCACTAGATTTTGGAAGGGATCAATCCATTGACCTTGGATTGGTAACTGTATCTCTATCTGGATCTACATTTTTGAATTACTGGGTAGTGCAGATTTCTCATCATCTTTTCATCTTTGATCAGCCAGTAAGTTGACAGCTTTGTTTTGGGCTAAGCACCTTATGTACTTTTTTGTTTCTACTTATCTTTGGGCTGCCTGTTGTTTGCTCAATATGAGTATTTAAGCAAAGTGCTCTTTGCGGTCCCAGCAAGGCTTTTGTAGGGACCCCATGTGATATCTTTAGTGATCATTTTCCTTTGACATATCTGCATGTAAGAATGAGACTTTTTCCAGTCTCAGCTTCAACTGAGACACCTATGCCATACTTTCTCTAGAGTAAATCAGTTTGGCTATGTATATCTAAAGAAGTATGAGGTATTTAGATGCACTTATGCCTTCTAACCCAAAATAAAAAGTTAATGGTGCATTAGCCAAGGAATTGTGTTAGGAAGGTTAAAAGGATATGTTGTCTGGTAGCCTCTGTAGAAGGGGTAACTTGTGCAATAAAAGTAAAAAAACCCAAACAATAAATTATTTCCTTCCTATTTATGCAATCTAGCACAAGCTTTTTCAAGACCATGGCAGTAAGCTTGCAGTTTATTTTTCCTCAGTGCTTTCAGAACCTTTGCATAGCTCAGAATTTACCTCATAATCTCTGCTAAACTAGTGGTTGTGTTTTATTCTGCATGTTTTCTTGAATATGAATACTCGCAGTTTGGAGACAGACTTGACAAGCAGTCTGTTGGTCAAACTGTAGGAAGAAAGTAATTGAAGAGACAATTACTTTACAGATGCTTTATCTCAAATTGGATTTCTAAATAACAACACAATGTTAGTATATTTTTAGACCTAGACCAAGCTGTATGAGAATGCTGTCTGTGATAATCAATATTTTCCTTGTTCTGCTTGACCTTTGGAATAGGTAATGGTGACAGTGTGGGCACAGTACCTGAATGTGAGGCAGCAGGTGGTGTTGGTACCATGCTGGGCATTCTCCCAAACTCTGGGATTTGTAGCCTCAACATAATTTCTTCTGTTTCTTTTCAGATCATGGTGACTGTGAATTAAGTACATTTCAGATTCACAACACTTTCTGCAGTATGGTTAGATTCTCAGGGTCATGCCCAATCCTTGCTGCAGGATACATGGCTGTGAAAATCAGAATGACAGTTGTGTTCTCTTCTTTTTCTTCCTGTTTTTTAGGCCAGTGGAGCTGGAATTCAAAACTCCTGCCTGCTGCTGCCTGTAGGATTTTTAGAATGGCCATAGAGCATTCAGAGCTGATAGCAAAAATAAGAAGTCTTCCTGATTATCAGTGCTGCTGAAGGCTAGGGACAATGATATAAAAGCTTTTATTTAAAAAAAATCAAAGAACAAGAGAACATAACTATTAAAACTACAGATTTCTACACATGCTATCACATAACAGAATTTTGCTCAAGTTACACTGTTTGCAGTCTTCTCATTTGTGGAGAAGACACTGCTATTGGCATATCCTCTGTGTTACTTATCCAAAACATGAGTTCAGCAAAGTTCAACCAGAGACATGTTATATTTAGGAGCTAATAGGAGTTGCTGCTGGTCATCTGAATGAATTTTTGTTTGTTGCAAACTGTACTGAGAGTTCAGATTCACTTCTTTATGGGTTTTTACAATAACAATACTGCTCAAGGCTGATGAAGCTCTTCGTTAGGATAGCTGGAAACTTTTTTTGGCCCCTGGATGATGGGAATCTGGCTATTAGATCTTTACAGTGTAGAAATTTTCTGTGGCAAAATGTATCCTAATTTTGTTCTAAAATAAGGATCTCATAACAGAATGAGAGGTGTCTTGATGACATTTGTAATATTTAAAGAAAGACTTCTACAAAGTTCACTTACAGTTATTGTATCTTTTCATGTTACCTTCCCTTTCTTGTTGGCTGTCCTTGTTAGGCAGCAAGTCTGAACATAAGAATGATGCAGGTTTTCCAGGCAAATTCACTGTATATTTTTCTATGTCTGTTTTAATGCATCTGTGCTTTCCTACCTAATGTAGCATGAGGGTAGCTGCTGACTGCTAGCTCCGTGGATTCTGAAGCTTGTCACAGCTGGAAGTTGGGCTCGTTGTTTACCCAATTCAAAGAGTAACTATTGCTTACTAAAGAGGTGCCTTTCCCTAGAAATTGCAGTTTTTAAAGAAAATGTACCTCAATCTGCATGATGTTTGTTGTCGTTAATACTGTTTTTATCTTTACCTAAATGAAGAAAAATGTTGGCTTTACCCTTTGAGCTTAAGAATAGCAAGAAGGTCTGGAAGTTTCCAAACTCTTCCTCCTAAGAATCCCAGTCCTCTGTAACTGATTCTATTCATTTTCACTAGTTCGATGTGAAATATGTCCATGATGACAATACTGATGAATGCAGATACCAGAAGACTATGTCCAGGTTTTATTTTAAAGCCTTATATACTTACAGAGATTTCAGACACCTACAGATTTTATACCTGATAGAAAATTACCATTAAAGTTTAATACTGTGGTAAAGTAAATCCTAGGGATTTGCTGGAGACTCCAGGAGTTTAAACTATGAAGAATTAGAATAAAATAGCTATGTTGTACAACTTATAAGAAAAATAATTGACAAAATAAGACCTGCAGTCTGAGAAAATTTCTTTGCTAAGTTACTTTTGCCTTTGCTTGTCTTATCTAACCTTTTTTCAAAGGAGAATCTGGTTTCCTTAAGTGTAATGTGAAGGATGTGCTTCAGTTAATTCTCTTTGTTCCCTTTCAGTTTGTTTCGGATTGAAGTGCTATTTCCCTTCCTTACAAGGTTCTGTCATACATCTTTGCCTCAGTCAAGTAAATCTACTTAGGGCTCCCCAGTTGTGAGGACAGGATCTCTTTATTGGGCAGAGGACTTACGGCACAGTATAACAGTTCTCTCCATCTGAGGATGGTAATGTATTCTCAGCAACACTCACTGCATCTGCTGAACAGACAAGCGTGAAGCCCTGTTTTATAATCTAGTAATACAGCAATGCAGGCTCTTTTTCGGCCAGTAGTCTGGCCTTTTCTTTGTCACCCAAGGAGAACATGCCAGAAGGGACATAATGCTGTTGTGCTGTATAATAACGTGAAGTTCAAAGACTGCAGTTTTGTGTGTTTAGAGATTAACTAAAGATAATATAACTCAAAATATAACACAGTACATTCTGACTATTCAAAATACTCTGTAATAAAGAACATGCAAGGAGAGATTAATATTATTAAATGACTATGAATTATAGGCTATCTGATGATATTATTCTCATTCCTGAATGGCTACATTAGGCCAGGAGGAGCAGATGGAAACTTTTTGCTAGGACACAGTTACTTGACAGCTTCCTTCTGCATCATTTAAAGACTCCATTGGCAGATTCTTTAATTTGTCAGTTAGGTGGAAAGGGAGATGTAGCTCTGTCTTCTGCCTGCTTTTCCTACACTGTCTTATGGTGGCAGTATTATGAATGTAATCTTTTCTAATTTCTTTGTCTTTATCTAAACAGTGTTTCTCAGCTATCTTTTAAGAACTACAAGACACCTATTACTTTTAGCTGAGACTTACAAGTGAGCATTTACCAGGAGGAGTTCAGTCTTCTTACCGCTCTACTTAGTTGACCCCCTGCCTCCCATTCTTCCACTATGGTCCCTGGCAGCTCCTGCATTCTTGGTGGAGATCTGCAGGTTTCCCCTGAGTTTTTCTTTGTATCCTTGATTCCATGTGTTGGATTACAAACAATTAACTTGACTAACTGCGACAGGTATATGGGGGCTCTTAATCAAAGTGGCACTGAACTGAAACTGAGGAAATGGTTTTCCTGTGGCTGCTGTTCTGAATGACAGGTTGGATGAGGCAAAGGGATGAATTATATCAAGTGACATGGTTGTGGCCATACAGATACACAGATGCCCCATCCAGGTCTAAGTTTGCCTCTGGTGTTAGCAGCCTTTGAGCAAATTGCACCAGCTTACCTCTAGCTAAACATCTAGATAAAAATATCGTAAACAGTTTTACATTTGAAGAAAATGGTTTAAATGCTGCAGATTGCCATCTGTGGGTAGTTATTCAGTCTAAAACAAATAAACTTGAGGTTGCAAATAATGTTTCTAAAAAATAATAGTATGCATTATTTAATATCTAACTTTTTGGATTATGATAAAGTAGGGAGAAGTTTAAATCTTCTTTCTTTTGTTGTAGTACTTCTCAAAGAGAGTAAGTTCCAAATTTCTTCCCTGAGAAGACTGGGGATTTATATGCTGAGTGTGGACCTGGATATACAGATTTTTTAATATGGGATATATATACCTCTGAAAATATGAGTATATAATAGAAAGCCTGACAGACCCTTTAACTGTGGTGTCACTAATACATTGATATAATTTGTTACCTCAGCTAAGGTGTTTTGCCTCAAGAGGTGGAATACATTTATATATGGAAAGGTCAGTTTTAATTAATAAGCTGTTTTCATCATTCAGGGCCAATATGAATTGCTTGTAACATTTGTGTGAAATAGTTTTCAATATAAAAATAAAACAAATTGAGCTTTATGTCACATTCATCATCCCCTGTAACCCATTTAAATGTCAAAAAATCAGTGCAGACCAAAAGTCTATTTCTAGAAGCCTTAGTAGCCCTATTTATCAGTGAAATAAGATATTATCATCCCATTATTCCATCACATGCCTTCTGCACTTGAAGACATACACATTTCTTCTAGTTTTCTGTAACACAGAAGATAGTTTTTCTATTGTTAAATATTTGTTGTCCAAACAGTAAATAGTGAAGAAAATGCTGAGCCAATGTCAGAAGAATGAACAGCTAGTTATATTATTATGTATTTCTTTCACTATACTATAATTTTAATGTATAACATAATACACAAATATTAACTTACTTTCTTGTACACTTCTCAAATGAAAAAAATCACTGTGTTCTTCCATCCCTATTTGGAAACAAATTTTTTGCATACTGCGATTTGTTAGACAGTGTAATTTTACTGGAAGAACAAAGCTTTCAATGTATACACTAATGACATATTTTGACAAAAATAGTGCCTTTGTATAGATAATCTATGTCCTCATATATTTTATTATGAAATAACCCCCACATTTAAAAAAATTCTTTATTTAAGTTATTTTTCTGAGTTTTGTATTCTAAGCAATCAAGGCTCAGCTAATCAAATGCCTCCATGACTGTATGTCTCTCCCTTCTAATAATTTTCAAATTTCAAATATGAGTGGGACTTAACAGTCTGAAAGGTTCTAAGTTCATTTAAGATGCATGAAAATAGGCAGCAGGATAGAGGAAAAAGATCCCATTAATGCCCATGGTGAGGAATATGCTGCTGAGGAGTTCAGTTCTAGGGAATGCATGCGGAATATATGTATTAGAGAGCTCCAGTCAAAAGAAGTGGATCCAGCTGAATATCAGACTATTGCATACAGGAGGGTTCAGCCACAGGACATGCATATGCCAGAAACCAGGCTGTGTGGTTTGTTTCTTAGAGAAACTTTAACATATGATGCCATTATTATATCCAAATTCTTACATAAACTTTGAAAAGAAAGAGTTCATTTACTGGTGCATATGTTAAATGGTGCAAATTTCATGTTATATAGAAAAACATGGGGGAATACCCTTCTACTGTGCTTTATAGTTTTTTGTTTAACTCTCATGCTTTTTTTTGGTTTTTACTGCAACAGGTAGTGCCATAGGAAGTGATGATATCATAGCAGGGAATGTGAGCAAGTACACCGTTCTCCCAGCTGGTTATTGTGGACAGCCTAAAAAAGGACATCTTATATTTGATGCCTGTTTTGAAAGTGGTAAGCATTTTTAGCGTTATTTTATGGTACAGAGTTGTCAATATATTGACACTATTAACTATATAAAAAGTGTCTTAATTCTAAAGACAACTTGCGTTAAATACTGCTTAACTCAGTGATGCACTTCAGTCAGACTATGATATAAAATGAGACTGCTCAAACATAAAAAGGGTTGTGACATTTGTTATTACCTACAATGTACATTGCATCAGGTCCATCTCTTACCACAGATACCTAAATGGATTTTATTCTATTGTTATATACAGTATTTGTAGACCACTAATCAAAGATGTCATGTTTAAAATAAATTCTTAAAGTGCCAAGCCCATCCTTGCATAGTTAGAAGATTTTACAAATGTGTATGTGCTGTCTATATATATTTCTTTGTGTTTCTTATGGCCTAATTCTATACTGCTGTGGTTAATGGAAGTTCTGCCTCTGATGTCAGTGGAAGGAGAATTAAACTTTAGGAAGCTACTGCAAATTGAAAGAAATTGTTTTTACAAGAGTTATAGTTAGCATATCAATTTAAAGAATATTTTTAATCGTGTATGTTTATATGCATGTGGGGTATGTAGGTAAATATATATATGTATATGATTATGTAGCATTGTTTAAATTTTTGTGTTACATATATGTGTGTCTCCAGATTTTTAGCTTAGATCTATTATTATTGGCTTACAGACCTACAGAGCACTGTTAAACACCATATGTACAAAAGGCATTTGGCAGGATAAACTATAGTTTTGAGCATGGTTTATGTGAGAGGTGCTGGTAATGCCAAAACTGCTACAGTGTCTTGTAAAATGAGCTTTTTATGAAGAGTTACGTCCCTCAGGGTAGAATACTGGCTGCCAGTTCCTGGATAAATATTAAACTGAGTTATTTAAATCCTTTGATTACATTATGTAAAAGGTGTAAATGATGCAGTGAATAATAAAGAATATCTTATTTTTAAGATATGTCTCTGAAGGTTCAGAGAACAGTTACGTATTTTTAAAAATACTTTGGATGCTATTTAATAACAGTTATGATTTTATGAATTTTTGTATCAGAAAAGGGCTTATGAAATTAATCAGTTGGCCAAGCTGAGAAATTTACTTTATTGTGTTAAGCTGCTCTGCAATGAAAAGGATCAGTAGCAGCCATCAAATTATTTGTGAAGTAATGTGAATCATTGCATGATGGTTTAATTCCAGTTTTTGAACAATAGAATTAATTATATTTTAAAATTAAAACATTTATTCAGTTCAAAGTAATGTTCATACTATATATACTTTGACAATAATAGCATGTGATAGAGGCAGATGCTATCTGAAATACTCTGTTTATTTACATTGTAGCATGATGAGGCTGTGATGTTGCTTTGCATATTCAGACACCTCCAAAATACAAATATGAATAAAATTAATACCTTCATTTACTTTCTCATGATGACGACTTATTAGCAAGAATGATAATAATATTGTGTACACTTAATATGTAAATTCTCTTTATCTTTTGTTATATGTCAGCCAAGTAATTGCTTAAAGTACCTTACCTGGTCAAAGCAAATTAACTAATTACTGGATATTTTATGAAATTGTTATTAATGCTGAAATCTGCCGCCTCCTATTATCCAAACAGTAGTATACAACATTTATACAGTAGTGTATTGATACTCTTCAGGTGTTCAGCCGTGAGAAGAGAAGGCTCCAGGGAGACCTTAGAGCGGCTTCCCAGTACTTAAGGGGGCTACAGGAAAGCTGGGGAGGGACTCTTTAACAGGGGGTGTAGGGATAGGATGAGGGGTGACAGTTTTAAACTGAAAGAGGGTAGATTAATGAGTGTGGTGAGGCACTGGCACAGGTTGCCCAGAGAAGCTGTGGCTGCCCCATCATTCAAAGTGTTCAAGGCCAGGTTGGACGGGGCTTTGAGCAACCTGGTTTAGTGGAAGGTGTCCCTGCCCATGGCAGGGGGGATGGACTAAATGATCTTTAAAGGTCCCTTTCTACGCAAACCATTCTATGGTGCTGTGATTCTATGAAAGCAGGTCACATTAATTTTACAGTAATTCCAAGTTAGTGTTATCTTATAGACCTAAATATATCTGAAGGAAATAGGCTGTTGGGATATAATTTATAGATTTTTTTCTAAGACTTGTGTTTTGTCTATTATGATGATATTGTTACTAAACACGAGTATGTCATTGAAATCTAAGATCCGTCATACTTAAGAGGTATTAAAGGTTCTTTACAGTTAAAGTTTTGTAAGGATTTATTAAATCTTTAAAAATAAACATAGTGCAATTGAAAACCACAATAGTTATACTATACAGTGATTATAACCCTATATCTAATGTAACTTTAGTAGAACATTTGACATTGGTTTGTATAACATTTTCACTGCAGATGATCTTGGTCTTAATAAAGATATGTTAGGATGGAGCAAAGCTGGCTGGACCCATGGGCTGGTAACCATGGAGTATTTGTTGATGATTTGCTTTCAAAAGAAAAGTTGTCTTAAATGTGATTCCCTAAGTGGCTCTCCTCTTTTTGGGCTGCATTTTGTATTTTCTTGAAAGATCTGGTTGATGGAACTGAAGGTTCCTTCCTAGATCTATTTTTGAATGACTATGATTTTATATTGCAGAAAAGGAAGTAAATACCTTTCAGAATAGAGAAAGAGTATTAAACTTGTAGAAAGCGAGAAAAAGATTAACACATACAGAAGATGTGCTACTTAATATGCTATGAATTCATTTGAGACAGAGGTGTGTTTTTATGTAGTCTGAAAATCGATGTCCAGTTTGCTGTTTTGAAGTGCCTTGCTTTCAAAAAATCATAAAAAATAGAATTGAAATGGGCATTGGACTTTCTTTTTAGTCCACTCTGTTGTTGAGAGGCAAAATACATTATTTTTGCCATTCCTGACAGATATTTATCTATCCTTTTCAGAGACTTTCAGTGAGGAAAGTTTCAGTGAGAAAACAGAAATCCATTCTAAAGCTGCAATTTGCTCAATATAAGAAACATTTAACTTCTACATAGAAAGTTCTTACCAAAAATGCATTAATTCTTGTCCAGTCCTATAGGCTCAGAAAGCAGATGATTCCTTTCTTCTTTGACTTAATGGAAAGCTGCTATCATAGCTGCTATCATATCTTTCTTTGGCCTTTCCCTCCTCAGGTTAAATAACTGCTATTTTTTTAAATAGTTCCTTAGTGGTCATATTTTCCAAATTTTCTATCATTCTTTATTTCCTCTGGTCTTTCTCCAGCTGTTCCATGCCTTTCTTGACAGGCAACAGTGCAAGGTGAACATGATACTCAGATAAGCTGGTGCCAATACTATGTAGAGTTTATTACATGACATGCCTTGCAATCTATTTACTTCTGCTATGTGACAGTCCAATCATTTTCACAATAGCATGGCACTGTTGACTTCTATAAAATTTATGATCCCTTTTACTGTCCAGATCCTTTTCAGACAGAAAGCTACCTAACCAGTTTGTAGCTTGTACTTAACTTACCCTTAATGAATCTAATACTAGTGAAAGAATCATTGCTGTAAAATAAATAAAATTATTGAAAATGAAGAAAGATGGTTGAACCCTTTGTCTTATAAATAACAGACAGAGGAGTGAAGGAGAGAATTATCAACTTGCAAGTATGTCAGGAATTTGAATTTGTGTTTCCCATGGTTCAAGCTAGTGTTCTAACTGAAATCTTCCGTGTTATCTTTATTAATGTATGCAGCCAAAAGAAACTTTTAACATTAATTTATTGTTAGTATAAAAGAAACTGATGAAAATTCAGATTTCTTGCATACTACAACATAATTTTTTGGATAATGCCACTTTTCACAAGAAGCATGAGTTAGTTTCAGGGAAAAATGAAAGCACAGTTATCTATGTATAGAACCAATTTAAAGGAAATAAATGTCACATTTGAAATGTATACATTTAGTCAGTTGTAATTCCTTCTCCTATTATTCATTAATGCACTAAATTATTAACACAGTTTCAGTAAAGCAGCAATGCAGTGCTATACAGATGTTCACCTCTCATCCTATTTGTTCTGGCAAAACTGGGAATTTTGCAAAATATAGTGCTTTGGGGAAAAGGATGTATTTACTCTTGCTATACAAAGAAGTCTTTCCTGATTGAGTCAGGGCCAGATTTTGACGTAAAAATGTTCTTTAGGGAGTCTGGCATCTTATACTTAAGGTGAGTTGGTATTTCAGACATTTTATTTTGTGTAGATCTAAATGACTTTAAAGTTTAGTTTAGCCAGCTGCCCCTACTGTCTTGTGTTGGCTTAGTGCGTGTTGTTTCTGATGGCATCAATTTAGCCAGCAGCCTCTGCTGCGGTGTGGCTAAGATTTGTTTTTATTTGCTTAGTCATTTTTTCCTGTACCAGATGTTTTTGGAGATGATACCTCCAGAGCTGGAAACTTTTCTGGGAACTTAAATAACTGCGTTAGATTTGCTTCTTCATTTGAGGTAACAATTATTTAATTTATTAATTTTACATGATGCAAAGTCTTTCATATGTGTTTTGCAAAGTAGACAAAGAAAACATAAAAAAAAAGAGACCAGTGTTTTTATGGTGCTGATGCCAGTTCAACCCTTTGTGCAGAGTGCCAGTCTAATCTGGCTCTGCAGAAGGGAGAATGAAGTTTGGCAATGACCCCAAAGCATGGGAACTTCAAGGATTTGACCATTGCTTATGCAGGCTGCAAAAATATCATTTATGTCAGGATTCAGAGAAAAGAAATATAGCTGACAGTTTTCTTCCAAGTCCCAAAGCATGACTGAATAGGCCAGAACACGAGTCATATTAGAAACACAGTTGCAGCTATCCTGTAGCTCTGAAATGAACCATGAAATGTCAGAAGCTCTTGGTCATGGATATTTTTATTTGTTTTTGTGTAAAGATTGAAATCTACAGATTTGAGTCGATGCTGTCCAGTGAGAGCATTGGTGATTGACTCTCTTGTTGAAGCAATTCGAGTTCAGCTTCCCTGCACACTCATCTCATATAAATCAGGAGAAACCTCAAACATACTGGATTCTTGTGGTAGTCTAGAGGATGCCATCAGACAATATGGATGACTTGCTCTTTAAAATACCTTGTCTTGGTCTGTCTAGAATGCAGCAACACCTGTTCTAGCAGGGTACGAAGCATGGCTCACACTATCATGCATTTAGGCTGTATTTCTACAACCGCTACAGAAGTATACCTTCAAAAAGTCTGTAAGAAATACCTTCCACTTGGCAACCATCTTCATTGCTGTGCTCATAGTGCTTTGATAACATCAGAGTTCCTCTGAGCTCAGAATACACCTGTGCCCACAGAGGCATCCACACCTTTTTTTCTCATTGTGCAAAGATGTTTTGCTGGGTGTAGCTACAAGTTGCCTTCACAACTCTCAGACTGCTTTCAAGGTGGGCTCAAAATGGCTATAGCTTTTGCCTCCCCAGGCTCTTGATGTAGAGAACTGGCATATGAAAAACTTCTGTTGACACTGCCAGCTGTGTCTTCACTGAAGAGAAATGGAAGGGAAATTCAAATATTGTTCCTTTTGTTTGGTATCCTCTGGCTTGCTGGTCACCATGCATTGGTTGATCACTCTGGCCTGTACATACTTCTGGATTACCCAGTGCCTTCTGTCTTGCCTGGTAGGATGTTGCAGGGAACATGGGAGGAAGCTGGAGTTAGGTGGTAGACTGTGCTGTGTTGTGAGGATGGTTAAAAATCCCAAGCTTGACAGTTTTTGCTGCTTGTGGCTCAAATTGCTTGTTTTATAATACTTTTGAGGATTGAAGGAACAGTGTTGGCTCACAGAGGTTCGTAAATCTCAGCATTCATACTGTTAAATACAGGGGCTTTTTATAAGGTTTTGAAAATACATATTTTGGCTTGTTAGTCAAATATAATGCTGTTTAAATGTTAAAAAATACTGTGTTTCTTGAAATTAGAAATGAAGCTGCCGTCTGCTTTTATTCTCATTTCAACCAAAAAGTGGAACTCCGCCAAGAGTCATTAAATCTTCTATCCTTTGGATGAATTCTTATTTTTTTATGAAAAAATGTTATGATTGGGTAATTTGTGTATTGTGGTTTATGTTGAAAAGGTTGTAATTAAAGTTTTGTAAAATTTTAGATTCAATCTCAATTACTGTAAACCTCATATTATTATGTTGACTGATGTACCACTGCCTTGCAGTGAAAATTATTGACAAACATTAGTTTGGCTTTTTCTACAGCAGGTTTATAAAATATTTTGTATTAGAAACCTGATTAAAAAATGTAGTGCTGATGGATTGCAAATTATATTAATCAGTTGGAAAAAGTTAAGATTTACAATGTATAAAGAGATCTCATGTGACTGAGAAGTACCCTCATATCATTTTTGTTCAGGTTTTAAATATCTTTCTATATTTCAAAAATAGGATAATGTACTTATAAAACACTTTGCCCAACACTCAAAATTGCAGTAAGTGATTGTAATTCCGCTGATCTTATTGTAACCACTTACAGGCGTGAAATAGGCCATTGAGCTTTACCATGAAAGATATCTTTTGAACAAAAGCAAAGATAATATAGGATGAATTGCCCTTTGGGGGTGCCTGTGTCCCAGTTGTTAAGACTTGACATGTAACTTTAGACAGCTAAAATTAGGTGAGATTAATCTTACTTGTGATTAATAAAATACTGTAAAATTTGAGTTACAAAACATTTTCTGAAATGGACATTTTTGTTTGTAAAAAGTTTAAAAATGGAAAGTAAGAAGATACAGAAGATGATACCGTTAGCATTATGTTCAAAGAAAAACTGAGATCCACCCTAGGAAACAGTTGCATTTTGGCCGCCTAGTGTACAATTGTAATATGCTTCCAAAATTGTTTAAACAAGCTCATCCTGCATGTGTTTACATTTAGGTGAACAGAAATACCCTTCTTCACCTTGATTTCAGTGGCACTACTATGATATCCTAGAACAGGAATAAAGAAACACAGGCAAATGTAATAATGGCACATTAATAGAAATAAAAAGTGCAGAAGCTGTTTAAAGCTACTTTCTTCCAGTGTAAACAGTTTTAGTAGTAGACTAAACTGTGTTTTGGAGCAAAAACTAGTTGTTATTCCAAATTTCCTATATTATAATATGTCATGTAAAGCTAGAATCATTAACTCAGGTAGACTTTTTTGGCTTTTACTTCTATGAGAATGCTGATATGCAATGTAGAAACAAAAGAAATGAAAGTCCATATATTATTTCAGTAATGATGTCTGTTTTCAGCCTACTTTTATGGCATCGAGGTGTGTCTGATTAATGAAACACTTTATTTTAGTTATTTCCTTATTTGTTGACAGTAATTTATGCCATATTTCACATAAAGATGTTAAGTGGTTATTGCTACCAGTAGGGATAATTTAACAAATGTTTCCTTTTTCTGAAAATGTCTGTTCCTAGTTCAGAGCAGTGTTATTCTATCAGAGTATCAATACCTTTGGACTACTGCAAGTTGGAAGCCACAAAAAAAATCAAGAACAAAAGATTGATTTTAATTTTTTGTTTTAATGATGACCCTAGGCATAGATTAATGGATGTAGCATGCACAAAGTGATATCAGTTAACATATATGACATTACTCAGATGTCTCAAACTCCGGAAAAAGCATGTGAATGATTTATGGAATTGATATTAATCTCTTTCCAGTAAATGCATTACTAAAGTTACATGGGAAATTGATGTTACTGCTGTAATGCCAAATTAATTTCTTTCTTGCTAGGTCAGCATTGCAAATGGAACTAAATATTAACCTTTTAAATATCTAAACAGAATATAGTATGGAAGACATTTTTACGAATGGGGGAGCGCTTAGTGTTGGTGTGATACCAGCTAAGAAATACAGCAGTAGGCAAGTATCTTAACTTGTGGGAAATAGATATTAAGCATTTATGGAGCTAATGACAATGCAAGAAGAATCGGTATAATAGCATCAGTAAAGAATTAGGATGTTATTTGTTGTTGGGATGCTGATTATAATTTTCACAGTCAGTTTATCTTCTGATTATCATGCAACTTTCTTCAAGACCTAGCCTTTCCCTCCCGCCTCTTACCACATCTTTGCATCTCCTCAGCTAGTATACAAGCACATGTGTTGATTTGCTGTTTGACTGACCTGAGAGGGACTGGAATAAGCAACTGTAAATTGAAGCAGAAATGTCTTAGGTCAGTTATTTGTAATTTCAGAGCAGATTTTCAACAGCCTCTGTATGAGGAACAATCAAATAGAGTAGGAATCCTTAGTCTGGAAAAGAGACAACTGAGGAAGACTATATTAGAGGTCTGTAAAATCATGATTCTTAGTCAAAATGTCAATGAATATGAAACAGTGGTTCCCTGTCTGTTCTCTTCATGCAAAAACTAAGGGCCATCGAATGAAACTAGCAGTTAATATGTTGAAAGCAAACAAAGGAGAATGATTCCTCACATATTGTTTAATTAAGCTGTGGAGCTTCTTCCTGCAGGATGTTGTGGATGCTAAAAGTTTACATCTGTCACGCTTTCAAGCAAAAAACCCAACTGACAAGACCAGTGAAGAAAATCAGTTGAGAGCTACTAAACACTGACACCATCTCTGGCTCAGAAGGTTCATAAACTGTTCATGGTAACTTGGGGAATTATTCTGGGGAGGTATCTTCAAATGATTGCTTTGTTCCCATGCTCTTCTCTAGGGATCCATTTCTGGCAGTTACTGGGCTAGACCTTGATCTCACCTGATAGATACATCTGGTTAAATGGTTAATCACTTTTAGTACATATGATAATCTTTTGTTACTTTCTAAAAATAGATTACAGGTTATAGTTACAAGCCAAAATTAACATCTTGCAAAACTATAATTTGATCAGATAATAGGAAGGAAAATCTTACAGTTATTGTTTCCATTCAAACTAATTTTCTTAGGAAGATAGTAGTTGAAGATGGTGTGCTAACATTAACAACAGTTGTCCAGAAGCACACCCAATGCAGATCCATTCTTAACATTTCACACTATACATTCCTGGTACTTACATTTACATCAGACTTTCAGTTTGTGGTGGGATTTTTGTAAGTTTGCTCTTTGACAGAGAAGGAATGAAAAAAAAACCAACAAAGACACTTTATACAAAGATGTTTAAGTCATTTTTGAGAACAAGTAGAAGGATATTCATATATACCAGGTTCTGAGATAAATTTTCCAGTTTCCATTTTTCTGGCTCTGTTCAAAATTTTCCATCTGGAAAAATGATAGAGGGAAATACAAGAAAGAATAGCAATGTCCCTGCCAGTGTGAAGGAACATTACATTACACTGAACAAATATCCTTATCTGAATGTACAATCACTGAAATAAATGCAGCTGTGTTTATTTCAGCATAATCAGATATATTTGAATATAAAATCATTGACATAAATGCAGCTGTGTTTATTTCAAACTGCACATGTTAATATGAACATGAATGTGACATCAGCTAATCACTCATGAATGTATAGAGGTATGTATATATAGTGGCACAATAGAGGCCTGTGTCAGTTGAAAGCATGAAGAAAAAAATCCAGCTGAGTTTGTGCTTTACCTAAAAATTTTTGTAACAGCATTGGAAGTCACTGACGAGATGCAAAATTCTTCTCATATAAAATCTCTGGATTTGAATAAATCTATAGTTACTCTATAGAGTAACAGGTGACCTATTCTTCAGTTACTGACTAAGGAAATAATTACTTTGAGTAATTGCTTCTTAAAATAGAGAATCGTGTTAGTTTTCAGTGATTGGTAGGTCCAGGTCAATCTCTTCTGATGGGTTCAGTGTAGACCTTAACTTTACCTTAGATTTTTATCTGATTTTGAGCCTTAAAATAGCTGCCAACCACCCTTCCAGATTTCATCTTGCTGGGTTCTCAAACCCAGGAAAATACAGTGAAGAGCACTGCCAGTGGAAATATTCTGGCATTGTTTATTTTGTTAGGGACACCTCTCCTTGCTGTTTCCCCAGAGTAGTTCTCTGCCTTCACTGTCCTGTTTATATCCTTAACCTCTGTCTTTTTAAATCAGAGCCATTCAGAACTAGAAGAAATTGAAAAGTGTTCTTTACTCTGCTTATGCAAATGGTGCTATATAAATTATCAGAAGGAATGGCTGTACTCAGAATAAAAGATAAAGTGGCATCAGAGCAGTAAATATGTTGGAGCTAAGAGGTATTGGAAAGGCTTTATTTTCATCTGGGAGAAGGTTGAAATATTCTGGTAGGCTAAATAGTGGTGTTTTGTTCAGTTAGTTCAGTAACCTGTACTATTATCCCTGTTTTGCAGAAGACAGCAGCACAAAAGACATGGTTCTCGACTGCCTAGCACCTTTTGTAGTAAATTTCAGCTGTGTGAAATGAGTGCAAAATGGCTGAGAAATGTTAAGAGTGCTTTGCATCAGTTTCATATGAACCAAATGATGAATGAAATTTAGGAAATTTCGTATCTTGTATTATGTCTACTAGATTTGAACAAATAGTGATGTTATAAAGGATAAGGGAATAGAAGGAAAGGGACTGAAGCAGAGAAAATACATTTGAAATGTTTGCACCGGGTCCTGCGCTCAGAGGGACGTTGGCTGTGTTGCGCAGCAGTGCGGTGCTGCTGTTCCTCTCTTACTGTGTGACATGCAACACGTTGTGCTGCTGGTTCGCTCAGCACGTGGCTTAGGCAGCACCAACTGGGAGAACAATATTTCTTTTACTTGCTTCTCAGCTCCAGATAAATGAATACCTTTGTATGATCCTATTTATTTTATTTTTTTTTAATAAGTTGAAGACGCTGAAACAGGCTGCTCAGTCCATCCATGGAGCATTCAAAAGCTGAGTAGGTGCAGCACAGAGCACCCTCCTCTTGCTGACTCTGCTTTGAGCAGAGCAGGTGGGCTAGACAATCTTCAGAGATCCCTTAGAAATCACTTAGATTACCACTTTTTTTTTTTTTTTTTAAATTCTCTGAAATTAGAATGCACTTCAGATAGATTCAGTTCTTGTTGTTCTCTAAATTGTTTTAAAATTCTCAACTGCCTGCTGTTCCAAAGTTAACAAGCCAAATTAAGATCTTTGCTTGTTTGAGCTGCCACTGCAATGCACAAAGAGACAAAACACACTGAAATACATAATGGTCTGTACTTTTAAAAGAATAGTGGTTGAAAAACATACTCCAGAAGAGGTGTTGCTGCATAAACTAAAAGTATTTTTATTCTCAGATTGATGCTATCTGATTTTAGGAGAAAATGTTTTAGAATATTTTGCTCAGCCTAAGAAGAATTTGGATGCAAGTTATTTGATGGGAAACACATTATTTTGGATACATGCAGAGCTTCATTTTGCATTTATTGATTCTGTTTAATAACCTAATTACCTTCTAGGTTCAGCCTTTAGCATACTAATTTTGATTTAGTGTTTGTATTTCTGAAAACAAGCAGGGAACAAACCATATATTATCACTGTGTGTTCTTTAGACAGCTACTGGAATTCCAGGATCTACTACAATAACATAATGTGAAGGTAAATTACCATAATATATTAAGGGTTATTATTATATTCTAACAATTTCTGGTAGAATCACATCTCTTTTTCTCTCATCTGAAACTGTAAGATAACTTTTTGTTCATAAGAAGTATTATTTATTCTGTTTTAAAAAATTTTTTTTGAAAGTTTACTGTTACTACTATACTACATTATAAATAATTCATTTTTAGTAGCCTTTTCTAAGATTGTAAATTAATATGAAATTTCCAATGTGAAAAACTTTTAACCCTTTTCATGAATGCAATATAAAATTATATAGAACTAAGGAATAATACATCTAGATTTTTTTTTTTTCCTTTCAGCATTTTGGTGGTCAACTTAAGAAACTATGTTCACAGTGAGTTTTGAAATGATTGACTAGTAATTTTTCTGTTCTTGTGTTCTGTTTTCTTGTTTTTGTGTTCTTTTTTGTCTTCTTATTTGCAGTTTTTATTTACTTATATTGTTTCACTTATATAATACTTTACATATATCTTTCATGTTACTGTTAAGTTGTATAATGAAATATCTTCAATGCTCTAGTGATCATATAAATGCACATGCACGTGCACTGAGCTGACTGCCACTTGTGTAGGCACAGTCAAATTAGATTGCATAGCAATGGTAGCACAGCCCAAAATGTCTTGAGACTGGATAAATACTGAGATGGTTAGTTCACTCTGGGTTTTGTGCTGTTACAGATACATTGCTGTCAGAATACTGGAGCTAATATGTGTCTGAGCTGCGTAAGGTGACGTATGGTGATGCACTTACTCTGAAATGCACTGTAGATGTACTCCTTACTAAATAGTAAAGACAAGGAATGGAACAGCAATGTTATAATTAATTTATGCTTTCATCTGAAAAATAAAAGATGATAAGTTGAAACTTGACTTCTGGTTATTTCTGCATGTATTTCCTGTGGTTCTTCTGTTTCAGTAGCCTCAGGATTGATCCGTTCTCATCCCAAATACTTGTCATCCTCTTTCTTGATTGTCACAATGTTATCCTGCCTGTTATTTGTATTTCTTCTCTGCATTTTTGTAAATGTTATTGCTGAAGTATCTTCTTTTGTATGTTGAGAGAATGTTGAGCCCCACTTCTTGAGCCTGTACATTGAATGCTATATCAAATTAAACCTTGTTATCCTCATCTCTAGGACTCTATGTTATCAGCCTTCCATTAGCATCTGTTTTGTTTTTCATTATTTCCATCTGTGTCCTCTTCTTTATCCTTTTGGATTTAGTGATCCATTTATTTCCTTCCCTCATACTTGCATTTGCATTTTCATCAGTAAACATTTTTGTCCCTTTTATTTCAGTCATGGTTTCCAATTTTCACGTGATTTCCTCTGCAAATATTCCTACTATTCCTCCTTGAAAGATTTTCTTAAATCTGTTTTCCCAAAATTCTTTCACTCTATCTCTCTCTTTTTTTTTTTTTTTTTTAAAATTTAAAGAAACTGGGATCTGGAACTGTTGTCCTGATGTTTGGTGATTATTTGTACTTAACCAGTCTGCATGTTTTTTTGGACAGGAAATGTTTCTTATCCAAAACTTCAACTGTGTACTTTAAATCTTTTCTGAAGCACAGGGGATCAATGTTGACAGATGCCAGATCTACAGTGCCTGGTACAGGGCAGAAATCAGTGTAAAAATTTCTGCAAAACTATGATTTCTGTTGGCTTTAGGTCAGATTATAAGCATCTGAAACTTTCTATGAATTAATAGTTATGTGGCAATTGGGAACATGTTCTGTTATTCAGTGGGCCAGAGGTCAGGAACTGTGAATGCTGGAAGAAAGGTAACTGATTAGATGACATGAAAATAAGAACATTCTGAGTGATTACAATCAAGTTCAATTAAAAGTGTCTGTCCAATATGTCTGTAGTGTAACAATCATTATGACATCTAGATACTTCTGAGGATGTGAATACATGACTTCCAAGGCCTGTAATTTTATTTTCTCTTTAGAATATTAGCCTAGTTAATAATGGCTTATGCTTATAATCTCTGACTGCAGGAGATCACCGTGTGCTTTACAAGGCGCTTTTGTTTTCATTTTATAGTTCAGAAATCTGAGGCTCACAGAAGTTAAGAACTTTAGTGTTGTACAGTAGAATCACCATTTGAAGCATTTTGACATTATCTTCTTTGAAATACACTAATTGGATTTAAGCCCACACCTTTGATTACTCTTTAAAATTGAACAAAGTATGTGTCATCCTGAATCACAGTGGATAAGACAGACTTCCCCTTGTAGGGATGCTGTTTTAGAATCTGCCATGCTTCAACAGATATTAGGAATAATAGATGTTATTTCAGATATAACATAACAATAACTGATATTATTTCAGCAGTACAGAAAAACTTAAATACTGTTGGAAAAATTGTGTTAGGTTATCTCCACCGACTCAGACTAATGCAGAATGAACCAGCTGAGTAAAGAAACAGTAGGGAGAACAAGCATTATCTTTTGCAACCTATTCAGGTTTGGCTGATTTAACCTAGATGAGAAGATAAACAATATTGTGTGCTTTGAGAATACTGAAACAGTCTTTGTTAACTGATAATAATAACTGAAAGACATGTTAAATTGTTGATTCATAAGAAAAAGAAAGAATACTGAAATCAGAAAGTTGTATTACTATAATTTGATAATTGTGAGTTAGTCTTTATTATCTATGTGGCTTCATAGTGATAACAAATACGGGCTAGTATATTTTAGCAAGATAGAAAGTGTATAAATTAGAAAACATGGAGAAAATTAACGTATAGGCTTGTTAATGCAACCCAGTGTGAGTTTACCATGAATGCTACATTTGAAAGATACAGTTTGTGAATTATTTCCAATCTTGCAGAAAGATTTCAAGACCAAGAAAATCTAACCAAATAACATAAATTTATTATTAGTAGTATTTTTAACATGTTTTAGTCCTGTAAAATAATCTTGTCTTGCAGTAACAGAGCCTAGAAAAAATTATTAGCCAATCATTACTCCATTTTTATTATAGTTTGCCAGATGATAGCAGAAAAAAGTCCTAGTATGGTTTGGGTGTCATTATGTCAATGCTTTGCAGAGGCATGTGGAGACTCAATTCCTTATGAGAGCAGTAGCCAATGTAATTGTCCTGTAGTATTATACACAGAGGTGGTACTACCTTGAACCACGTAATTTTAATGGAGTTTGTTCAGGCTAAGGTCTATTTGTGTGGGTTCCATTTCACGTTGGGTTCTAGGCCTTGTAAGCAGTAAGATACAGCAAGCAAATGCAAAAATAATGAGAGGGACAGGGAAAAAAAGAAAGGTACTAATATCCATGTGACTCTGTAATCCCTGGTTCTGCAGGGGCCAAATCCCTCAGCATGTATAGAATTGGCTTTTGAAAGTGAAGTTTTGTATGTGTTTAACAAAGTCCATTTGCTGATTACAAAAAATTAGGTTTTTGTTTTAAATTAAAATATGCCTGATAATCCTTCAGGTTTCCTGTTACCCCCTATTATATTCTTATTTACAAAATAAATATTTGGTTTATAAATTAATATTTATAACACTCTTGCTATCCTACTGAACTGTAGGAAGCTGCCTGTTCAGAATTAGAAGACTTTTAATTTTAATTGTAGTTCCTAAATTATAAACTATTTCTATTCTTAGAGTGGACAGTGGGACTGGCATTTTTCTTGTCAGTCTGGGATGTTCAAAAGCAAAAGGTCCTTCTGTTGCTGACTTCCTTGCACATCAGCAGATGACAGAAAGTCATCTTTCAATCACAGAGGTAATGTTTTCATGTCAGTATGGTAAAAACATGAAAATGAAGACATAGACTTTGTAAGTTCCTGTTTTTGAAGACTGGCTTTTGAAAAAGCCTGTCTATTTGTTTAAAGCTAGTGACATATGTTAATATATCTTTTATTTTAGTTTTTCACTATTGATAGTAACATTTAAAAATTGTTCTACTAATACATTAAATACCCAGATTTTTATTTCTAAGTAGACAAATAAAAGAAGTACACATTATAAAAGTTAAAACCCTAGAATATTGTTAAAATTAGGAACCACGAATAATTACTTCTTAAGGTGATAATTTTGTTATGCAACTGCTTGCACAGTGTTTCATAATGTAATAAATCTTTCTAATGCATTTAACAGAGAAAGAGATTTTTGTGTGTCATAATGAACATGTTACAACAGTGCATGCATATAGATTCAAACTCAAAATTGAAATTAACCTTGGATGTATTTAAAGAAGTAATTTTAATTAACCCTTTTATCTCATAGTTAATATGCTTTATGTGCTAAAGGACTTATACTAATACCCCAGCAGCTTCTTATATGAGAACAAAGAACTATTTTTAAGATTAGGTTTTGGTATAAAATGACCTTCCTATGGATTCACTGACAGTGAATTATTAGAACTACAATACAGTATATAACAAAAGTAGTGGGTTTTGTTGTTATTTTTAATTGAAAAGGCTTGATACATCTTTGTGTTCTTACACAAATAAAGGTAAAGTGGCACCTTTCTTTAGAAACCCGGTAAGACTAATTTTGAATAGAAATAGTGCTGCTAAATGTGTCTATATGTCACTGCTTTGGGAGACTCAAAAGCAACATTTGAACTATACAATTGACCAAGGTCACTTCATGTCCATGAGAAACAATAATACAGCTTAACAATCACTGTATCGTGATTTAGGTAGTAATTGATTTAAAAATAATGATTTGTTTTCTGGTTTTGTGAAATAACTTGTAAGAAGATTTTGTCTGTTTTGAGAATCTACGTATTTCTTTTTTTAATTTTTTTTTTCTTCCTACCATACACAGACCCAGATAGAACAAATTTGGAGATACAGTCCAATAAAAGAAAATTTAATTTTAATCAACTTAATTAGAATCCAAAATCAAGCTTAACTGGGCATCTTGATAGGTTAGAAACTTCTGGAATTACTAGAAGAGCAGAAAAAGTCAGTATCTCATGTGATTGACTTTGTCTATTAATATAGGAGCATTTCTGCAGACCATGCCTTTATATAGCCTAAACCTCCCACTTAGCTCACTATCCAAGGTTTTGCAAATAGCTTATTGACTCAAATATGCCTCTGACTATACCCTGCACTTCAGCCTATATATAGACATGAGTAATATGAGAATAATTGGTCTGCTTGTCTTACGATTTCTTTCTTAATACAGAATAAACATTGCAAAGATCAAGACATCTCAGCTGGAGACCTACTGAAGGGTTAAGATTATGGGTCTCCTCATTAGGAACAAACTGATATCTGTAACACCAAGTTCTACCTGTCTTTCTTAGCAGATGGATGGAGATCAGAGCTGCAGTATGATGGAAAGACTCAAAAAGAGGAGCTGCGAACATGCCTATGAATTGTGAGGCCACACTCCCTCTTCCAGAAGCTCTGGGTTTCCTGTTAGCCTAGGTAGAAGGAGCTTACTTGCCCCTATCTCATGGATGTAGTCCCCCTCCTGTCTCCATGTCTTACACGCTTCCACTCCACTCTGGGTTCTCTGGCTCCCATTAATTCCCTGCTAATATAACTGCAATATAAAGAGCTGTTTCTTTAGGATGTTTCAGTTGTAGTAATTCCCAGTTTTGACAGTCAGAAAGGCACTGGTTGTATTGAGACTCAATTGGCAGAGGTGATGGGGTTTTTTCCACTGTAGTGGCAGCATTTGGTTAAGAATTTGGTTAAGAAGAAATGGGACTCTAAAATAATAGTCATACTTCATAGGACTTTTGAAGTCATAGTTTCCTCTGGGTTTTGTGTGTTGAAGATAAAGGTGAAAAGTAAAAGCAAAAGAAAAAGAGAAGGTATGAGATTTTGTTGGCATGGGGGAAAAGGGAAGATCTGAAATCCTTGGTTACAAAGGCTCTCCTTTTGGTATCCTCTCTCCCTTTCATGAGGAGATGTGAAGGAGCTGAATACTAAGGTCGTGCTGAGGAGGATCTACCTGGTATTGTGAGTTATTTGATTGACTGTAGCACTTGAATTGTACCCACATGGATACATAGTATGTGAGAATCAGGAGATGTTAGGGAGAATCAGAGAGGAAGTGTGGAGGTGTCTTTCACAGTATTGATTTGATGAAGTTTAAGTTTTCTGTTTAAACTCCTTGAAAGAGATGTTATTTGTTTTGTTTGTGCCCTGTTAAAAGGGGAGTGACAGAGCAAAGTGGAACCACCTAGAGAAAGGGCAGACTTGGTCCTCCATTTAAGAGCTGCTGAGCCTGCTCAGAAGTGAGAGGCTTTCAGAGCATGGAGCGACATGGGCAGGAGAGTGGGGGCGAGGGTGCAGCAAGCAGGGAGGCTGGAGCACCCGGAGACTGAGAAACTGTTGAGAAATACAAGGAACAGGTACAGGGTTGTCCATAGAGGTGACTATTTTCCTGAGCATCCAGTGGAGGCTATCTAGAATTTGTTGCAATTCTAGCTAGTTCACTGAGTAGGAAACTAAAGGTAATTGCAGGAACGGTGTCTGCTTACAAGGGCACAGTGGGTGGGGGAGATCCATTTTGATTTTTATTCCTTCTTAGTTAGTAATTTTGAGTTTTCTTTGTTTAAAAGCCAATTAATCGAGTTTATTATATAGTAAACCCCCCTGTTTTTTGTTTAAAAGCTTTATTGGCTTTTTGGAGTACTCACTTATAAGAAAAAGATCTAGGCAGTTCAATTTCAATAATATGTCTGACTCAGATTCTCATCCCATCCATCTTAAATCCCTTTTCTTTCTTTCATCACTTGCATGCTCTGGTCACAGTTCCCAGACTTGGTTTGCTTGTACAGTAGTTTGCAGTTTGCACACGTTAGATACCTGTATATTTGATAGACAAGGCAAATTACATTTCTTTTGTGACTCAGGCACAGGAGGCTGTATCCAAGAGGACACCCACTTGTGTCCTCACTACCTTTTATCCAACTTGAGAGGTTTACTGTCAGTGAACTAAAGTGTGAGACTGTATGAGGATGGAGAAAATGCATTACTCTCTTTTTGTCACACTAAAGCTCTTCAGTCTGTTGCTTAGCAGACCAGTTTTCATATGTCTCCTAAATATGTGGAATCGAAATACTTATGATCATTGTATAATTAATGTAACCTGAAATTTTGAGAACATATGACAGACATGTAACCACCCACGCCCTTCAACCAAGCCATTAAAGTAGTTTGGTGTCTATGTGGCTAGAGACATGACTTTAACAGCTTGGTTCTGCAGAAAAAATATCATTAGAAAACAAAAGCTCATAATGGAAAGTTGCACATAGTGATATATCTGAAGGTACAAATATATTCAAATGTCTACATGTATAGGTATACTTTATGGATATAAATTTGTGTGTTCATGAAAATTCCTGTTTGTATGGATGTAGCTATTTTAGCAATAACCCTCAGCTGATTAATATTTAAAATTAGCATTTAAACTTAGCATAATACATCGAATTGTAAAAAGTACATCTGTTCCAGAATACATATTTTCATTGCTGACTGCCTCTTTTGTAACAGTCTTCCCCTTGACTTCCTATGTTGCCCTCTCCTTGCCCTCCACTCTCCCCATGTTTTAGGCATCATTTGCTGATGCAATCCTCACTTTGTGTTAACATGTGGAGTAAAATAATATGTCGATGGCCTGGATTCGTGTTGGTATTCTGATGAACCCTGAGTAGAGAGAGTGATGTGCTGTCACTCTCACCATAACTGCCCAAGGTTGAGAATTTTATTACATCTTTCAAAATATCATTTTACTTTCATCTGAAAGTGAAACTGAGTTGAATAAAATCCAGTTTACGTTTGAGCTGGGCTGCCTACTCACTTATGTATATAAAATTAAACTTGGTTTCCTAAGGAGTTTTATCTGTTAATACAATTTTTGTTTCTGCTTTATGACAATTATCATATATGAATTTTTTCTTTTTTTCTTTTTTCTTTTTTTTTTTTTTTTTTTTTTTTTTTACTGCCACAGTTTGAAGTGAGAGCATTAAGTTAAATTAATTTGACTCTGGTTGGCAAACGGTAATAGTAGTACTTTAACAGCTGTTTGCTTTCCTGAATTGTCCTTGGTGCTGAAATTGCTTTTGTATCTAAACAGCAAAATGTGTTTATAGGGCTACAGAATATGGAGATAAATTTAGCCTGTCAAACAGATATTATTGGGGCTTTTTTGTGCTGTGTTTCTGGGAGTGGATCCTGACTACCGTGCTTTAATTCCAAGTGTGTGTGTGCCTTTGGACATCTTACAGGACTGTTCATGGAGCTTTTCTGTTTGATTTATGACCTTGCCTGTATGGACTTCTGATCAGATTTTATTCTCATTTAGTGCAAGAGGGGCTAATTATGAAAGTGACAAAGACTCTTTCATTGTGCTAAAGCTTTTTGAATGACAAAAAGGGGGCTTTAAATTAAAATGAACTTTAACAAGGCATTTTCACATTGAAGTGATACACACTCTACCACTGATAGAGTAATTCATTTTCAGCCCTTTCTGATTCTATAAACACATTGTCTCACAAGATCAGTAATTTTTTACCTCTCAGGCTAATGAAGAGTGGATGGTAGACCAATGAATTCTCTTTTTGCAGAACAGTTTTGACATTCTTAATTTTTCCTTAAATATCAAAGAAAGGACAAAGAGCTGTGATTTTATTGCATTAATATTAATAATCATTTATCTGCCAGAAAAACATTTAAATATCACTTGACATTTGCAGAGAAAGATTAATGTTTAATTTACTACAAACATAGAAATACTTTGAAATAAAAGGAAATGCTTCTGGATTTGGCAAAATGGACAAAACCCCAACAAAATTAAGACAGACATTCAGATATAATAAAATATTCTAACCATACCAGAAGACAAAAACATGTTGGTGCCATCTAAAATGTCAATATTTAAATTATCACTTCTGATTGAAAAAATAACATCAACCAGACAGTTTTTTAAGGTCTAATTTAAGCTTTAACTAAAGAAAGATAAATGAGGGTAAGCACTTTTCTGTTACATCCATGTAACAAGGCCTGCTATAAATTCTATCAGTATTATGAAACCAAACCAACATAATGTGGTTCCTTGGTACTCCATAATTGTATATAGTGCATTGGAGTAAAGCTAGGATATAAACAATATTGGCATTTTATAATTATTGGTAAGACTGGAAGTTAAGGAGGACTTCTGGAACAGGCTGGTGACTGGAGGAAAGGAAAAGAGCAAGGCACAGGACTCAGAAAATTATATAAGTGAAAATACAGGAACAAGTTCCATTACCTGCAGAAGGATCAAAATGCTATATAATAAAGAGAAAAGTATGGAAATCATCTTGTTCTACAAAAGCACGTCAGACTAGGAACTACAGCAGAGGAGTAGGTGAAGAGTGAAGTTGTATATCAGTCTAATCTGATGAAATGGCTAAAAATGTACCTAGGCTGCATGAAAGTCTATCTGTAAATTTTATCATGGAGATTATATTATAAGATTTCACTTCTAGGCAATGAAATAATGGGATTAATGTATTGAATGAGAATAACATTTCTAGCCCCCAAGCTGTTTTTGTGGCTAGATTGATAATGGCATAGAGAACCAAGTTCAGTTTCCTAATAAACTAAAATAAGACTGTTTCTTCTGCAAAAGCTATATATAGGACAGATATTATTCAGATCCAGTATTTGTACCAAAAGTCTATCCTTACACTAGACCATTGTTCAAGGAAATTTTTGTAGAAGATACAGAAAGAAAGTTTTAGCTGTAAAATCACTAATTTCTTAGTTAAAGAAGATTCTTATTCAGGATCCATCTCAAAAAGCAAGATTCTTTTATAAGACAATACCTGTAGCCTTTCCATTAATACTCTCCTTTTTCTTTTTGATAAAAAAGGGTAAATTTATTTACAGCTGTGGTGACTTTGTAGAGGTCCTTGAGAATATAATTTAACTATAGGTCTCCAGACTGGTTGAGGTTTCCATCAGTTAATTTTCCTCAAGTGGCGGTTTGTAGTTATACTATGGAGGGATTCCCCTGGAAAAATGGTGATTCTGTGTAACAGGCACCAAATTAGGTCAAATGCAGAATTACAGCGTTACTGTACAGTAATAAATCAACAGGAATATCCTCACTTATAGGAATAAAGAACTGTTTTGCCTTTTGTGTTACAAGAATTCTTAGGGTCTTTGAAAAATAATGATTATATTGAGTAAGGCTACTGCAATGTACTTAAGAATAAAGAATATGCAGCTTTTAACATTTTTAACCATTTGTGGTGTTGCTTGCACACCTGTGACTTCTAGGCAACAGGTAAATACGAGAATGTTTTACATGAGAAGCAATAGGTAGCAACAGTTTTTAATGCTGTACATTGAGCATCAGGCCCTAACAAAGTATTTAGAGATACATTTTTCCCTGCTACACTGCGGTAATGGTACATCCCACTGTGGTGCAGTAGTTCATATTCCCTGATCTGCCTTGGTGGTTGCTTCCGTAGTTAAGGCTACAGACGTTATAATTTATTTATTAACTTATTAATTATTTATTTAGGATAGCACCTATTATATGCAAAGTGACTTCCAAACAGAAATTTCCCCAGATGCTTTTCCTTTAAGAGCTTCACTTTGAAAGATGTGATACACAGTCATGAGGTACCCATTTTGATAGCATATACTTTGTTAAAGAAAGCTGAGGTTTGTGACACTAATACAAAACCTCTTTGTATTCTGATTTTCCTTTAACAAAGGTTCACTGCCATGGATAAATAACTGCCCATCTGTCACTGGAGGCCTTTGGGGAATTGATAAAGAGGGAGCAGAGAAATCAGTAGTCTACTCTTTTTCTGGGGATTTGGTGGTTTCAGTGTAGTGGGTGTGCAATGGCCATCTTAGGGCGTGGGCCTCTTGATTTTTAAGCATTCTTGACACTCCCTACTAACTTGATGCATTGCTACTTTACTGCTGCCAGTTTCTGTATTTATATGATTTTGTGACTTTATTTGGAGAATTTGTACTGCAGTCTTGGGCTTTACTGATATTTTTGTATTTCATAAGAATCTCACAGATGTGGGAGAAAGAATCAAGAGACTGAATCCATTTTATCCATCCTTGACAATATTCCTACACAGTGAACATTGACATTTTATTCTTTACAGCTCCAGGGTTTTAGGTCCTTTAACTGAAAGCATCAGTATTTATTGATAAGGGCAATTTTGAAATAAGGCTCTTTGGCTGCAAATGATTAAACATCAATCTCATTTGATCAAAGCTATTGAATTCCTTCAGCAAGATTTTATTATATAATTTCTTTATACATATGTAAACCTGCTGTTTACACATAGATATTTGTAGTATATTGGGATATCTGTTGCTTGTATATTGTGCTATTTTGCTCATGGTGGTTTTTGAACAATGCTGATCGCTAAATCTTTAGGATTAATTGTTGCTGGTTTTCATTGTGCTCTAAACTGGGATCACTATTAAGACTGCTTCTCTTAATGAACATAAAAAGACAGAAAATATTCCAGTTCTCCTAGTTGCTTGTGTTGTCTTTCTAAATGGTATTGTTTACTCTTCTGGACTATCTTTAAAGGAAAGTTGCAAGTGATGTAAGTAGGTGGCTTTTGGAATTAACACATGCTAGAACTTTAAAATTATTTATGTTGTGAAATCGGTGATAGTGTCCTCATTGCAGGAGAAGCCTCAAAAATATGCTCAGTAAATATTAATCCCTGTATTCCCTCTTCCCCCTCACCCAGACATCACTCAAACATCTCTCAAACACCAGTGACCAAGAAATTTTTTTTTTTTCTGACAGGAAGAACTCATCCTAAAACTATCCATTGGTAGCACTGTCCAGACTACTAAAATATGAGAATCTTTTTGTTACTGTTTTTAGTAAAAGAAAGTAAGTCACAGCATTGTCCCCCCCAACTTTCTTGTCTTTTATATTCAACTAATAAAACAAATTTAAGCTGGTTTATGCCTCTTTTCTTTTTCAATCAGTCCTTTTTTCTTACATGTTTCCAATTCCCTTAATTTTCTATGTGGAAGACAATTCATTGTCTTGCTTAAAAATGGCCTTTTACCTTTTTTACTCCATTCAGAGGCTAGTCCCACAACTTCCTTTTAATCTAATGATTCAGGTTAGCTGCTGTGGGTGATAAATTCTGCCTCCTACTCTAATTCAGATATAAATTTTAATTTATAAAGCTCCTGTGGGTGTTCTAGTCTAGGCCACACTGTTCATTAGTATTTCTGCAATTTAACTCAATACAAAGGAATTATAGGTCTATTCATTACACTTATTTGGGACCACTGAGTAACTGTGATCCCAGATACTATGGGCAGGCTGCCCTTTGGAAGTAGGTCTAGTGCACCTTACTTACATTACTTATGAGGAAGAATATTGGAAAGAGTGGAACTCAGACTGTCATCCTGAAAAGGTGTGGAAAATCAGATCGTGCTCTCATTGTTATGAATTAGGAATAACACCATTAAAATCAATATTGTTGCACCAAAAGAAATAGGATAGTTGGAAAGGATAAGAACATTTATAAGTTTTGTCTTCACTGCTCTTCTCCATATTGTTGCTGAATCATTTGGTAGTGAAACAAATGGAGACCCATTACTCTTATCTACCCAAAAGATCAAAATTTATTTAGTGCTCTATTCGTAGATAAACAAGAAAAGTGTAAAAGCTAGAATTTTAATGTGCTGTCAGTCACAGATTTTATCACATTGTCTAATTGCAATAAAAGCTCAATGAGAATCACTCAGCCTCTATAAGTTATGCATTAATTTGTACATCTCAGTTTACCCTTTCCAGTGATGGGAGCTGGCCTTTTACCAATTGCTGCTAAGAGCTAAGATAGTCATTGTTCCTGTACAATCTTTTTCACAAAAATGATTCACAAAAGCGACTGATTTACTGTCCTTTGGATGTCACTATTGATAAAAACTTGAAACATAATGGAAACACAGCAATTTCAACTTGCTTAATTGAGGAGGGAGGATAGAAGAGGGACTACAAATGCAAGTTTGAAGCATCCAGCTTCTCAAGCCTTTAGAACTTTTGAAATGCTTTGCTTATTTGTTAGTCTTGAACATTTTTCAAAGGCCATTTGGATTTTGACTGAAAACTGAGTCATGAGCATTGCTATTGTTTTAAGTGACACGTTAGGTTCTTAAAAGAATACTGTATTGTTGGAGAGTACTGAGTTTTTTTCCAAAACATTGATTTAACTGTAGCAGTGTAGATATTACTTTATATTGCAGAGCTTATTATGTGCAATTTTAATAATTTAAATTATACTTTAATTTACAAGGAGTTGTATATGTGTTTTTTACGGTATTTTCTTTTTATTCAAATCACATGCTTTGCAGTTTCAGGAATGTTGATTTGACATATGTTTTGGGCAGCAGTCCAGGAGATGATGCAAAACCAGTCACAGGTTTTCAGAGATCATCACTATTTCATTAGATTTTTTCCTGTTTAAAAATCAAGTGCTCTTTAGAAGTTGTTCAGGACTTCTCACCAAACTATTTTTTATAAATTCTTTTCACAGACAAAGACCATAAAGCCAGTGGGAATTTACAGCTGATACTCTTAGATGCACTCCTTTGAGAAGATATCTAATCTTTCACTCAAGAGAAGTTTTTACAGATCTCAGTCCCTGTAGTTCCTGTTCCATTTATACTGAATCAATAATATTTCTTTGCATTATCATCTCAATGTGTTGTGTGTTCTTTAAGGATGAACTCCATTGAGGGTATTCCATATTCTACATTTCACCTTATTTTGTGAAATATAAAGTTGCATGAAAATATAGATTAATACTGTTTGGCTATCTTGGACTTGATCCCAGGTTCAACTGGTGAAAATGATGTATATTCCAATCTGTTCCTTGGTTGTTTTTCTTCAAAGAATTTGTATAGATTGAAATGCAGCTGCAAGTGTATTAGTGATTTTCTATTGCTTACTTGTCAAGATTTTTATTGTGTGGATGAAAAATAGTATTTCAAAACCTGGCAGAATATTGACAAAAACAGAAGAGCACTTTGTGTAATTCTCTTTTGAAAACTACCTCTTTTAGAGACAGAGATTGCCTCAGCAACTTCCATTCATATGTATCTTGATCAATAGATTTATTGATAGCTTTTAGGCGAGATTTAATTCTTTTTTTTCCTCATTTCACCATGGTGCTCACTTTTCTGAATTAAGAAACTAGTGATTAGGCTCCTATAAGCAAGGCATACAATATGCAAGTTCTCTAGGTGTAAAAAGGAGGCATTTGACCTTTTGTTGCTAATCTGTGACAGGTGCAGGCTATTTTCTTCCAAATGGTGTTAATTTTCATGTGCAAATCCACCCCCTGAAACCTGCATTCTATATATCCACCACAGGGGAATTGGTGGTCATCATGAGTACTGTAATGGACAGCTGAGAGGGATAATCACTGATATTTCAGCACATTCATACTTGCGACTCAGTCGTTTTTAGTGCACTTCTGTTTTCACTGCTTATTAGGGAGGCTGAAGTTAGTTATTCATTGCTGGACAAAAAAAGTGTCTGAGAAAGTTCATGTGCAGGGAACAGCACATTGTTACAAATTAGTTTCCTTTACCATTTCTGGCAAACTCATTACAAAGTAATCGCGCCCTGCGCTGAAGTGCACTTCCTTTGGGACCAATAACTGTAAATAAGCAGGGCTGCAAGCTGGCTGATAAGTTGTTGTTCTGAAGATAACAGTCCTTTTTAGCAGAGTGTTTGACCTTTTTCTTTATATTGCCTCAGGCTTGTCTAAGACCCTCAAGGTCTATTTTTCATCTTAAAATTCTCTGTAGGAAAGCACAATGTGTGGTTTAAGAAGATTTTAGGATTGCTTAACATATCTATATTTTCTTTTCTAGCATTTTTATGATAATTGTTAGAATGCTTAGTAAGTTTAGCTAGCATTTTCTTAAGCAGGTTTTCTTTCTTTGTGTAAAGTACACTTTTTATTGATGTAGGAAGCAATATACGTTAATATTTTATGAGGACTAAGTGTATGTTGCATGATTAATAAAATAGTAACATTGGGTTTTTCTGACTTTTAAAGAAACTTGAAACACGTTATTGACCCCTTTCACTATTCACGTTTTGAGAGTATTGCACTAAACATTACTCTGTAAAGCGATTTAAGCAAATATAATTAAGAATTTCAGCTTGAATGATTAAAGACAGTATGTCTCTTCTTTTCTCAGTATGCTAAGAGTATTGAACAGAAGTGTGACTGAAAATTGAGCATGTCTTAAAAACAAACCCCAAGGCTAAGTGAAAGTTGGTTTATAGACATTTGGGAATTTGATTTGTTCACATCTTCCCATCAGTTAAAAAAGATCTGTGCCAGTATTTCTGTAAAGTAAAATAATAATGGAAAAAAAGCCCCACAACTAATTTCAGAGTTCATAGAAGAAAAAATCCATAATGTTTGGTAAAGCGCTGGCTACTCTAATAACTTTTTATTTTTACTTTTAAGATATAGTCAGAGAGTCATTTGACAACCAGATGTGCACCCAAACTGTAAAAAAAAAAACCAAAAAACACCAAAAAACCCAAGAAATGTCTTAGAATGCCAATAACTTCAGATCTTACTGCTCATAACGTTGTTGGGCTTTTTTTTTCCCTTGCAGATCACATTACTTGATCAGTTCATTAATTTTACATGTACCTTAAATAACATTGTTAATATCTTACGTTTTATAATGTTAACGCCCAAATATAATGCAAATCACATATTAGGGGGTGCTGATGCTTTAAAAAATGTTGTATAATCTTATAGATACAACTTCTGCTTTTATTGAATGGAGTGATGATGATTTCATGTGGGCATGAACCCAAAGTAAAGCAAAGCCGATGTTTTAGTTGTGTGAGACTTTTTTCTTTGATTTTAAAGGAACATAACCAGTATGGTTATGAACAGACTCTCTTACTGATGTCACAAATTACCAGACTAGCAATGTACACAGAATAAAAACTGTGCACTGGAAGGGTCTTACAGTAGTTGTATTGAGACTGAAAACTATTGGTAGGTACATTACACA
Organism: Strix uralensis; assembly: GCF_047716275.1. Classification (NCBI taxonomy): domain Eukaryota; kingdom Metazoa; phylum Chordata; class Aves; order Strigiformes; family Strigidae; genus Strix; species Strix uralensis. The sequence goes on from NC_133979.1 coordinate 8,333,090, forward strand.
AAATCGGTGCTATTTATTTTTCTCTTAAATTTATCATTATTTCAGCACAGAAACTATCCACTTCAGGTACTGCAAAGCAGAGTGTATGTATTACGTAATTGCACAGAAATTCCTGTGACATAGGAGGAATTTACTGTCTAACCATTCAATAACCATTTCTCTCTTGCTATACATTTAGCAAAAAAAGAGACATTTTAAGGAACCTTATAGAGCTATTAAAAAACAAAAGCACTTTAGAAGTTGTTTGCACTTCAGAAAAAGTTTATTTTCAATGTTAAAATATTAAAATGGTATAATGGCTAAATGGAATAGTGTAATCAGTGTTTTAATTCCTGTTTCATAGTTTCTAATGCATTTCACGATGTTACCCGTGGTCTTGGAATATAATTCTTGCTCATTAGAATAAAACTATTTCCCATGATTATAGCAGTGTGAAGGCAGTATGGAAAATTGTTAATTTTGTTTATGAGATTAATGTTGGGAAGTTTATATCCTTTCTTGGAAACCAAAAAATGTTTTTCAGTGGCATTATCAGTGTTCTACAAAGCATCTCTTAAAGTGAGGAAGTGTTTTGTTCTTACAGTTCTAGGCTTCTTTGTACCAAAACTGCCATCTTGTTTAATGACATTGCTATGTGGGTTGAAATTAGGCTGACAGATTGTGAGCAAAGGCTGTGATATTGCAAACAATAGTCTATTGAGCACGAGGAACTTGTTGAATTGGTTACTGAAGGCATTAGTGTTTGGTCCAGCCTATTTAGCATCTGGAAGACAGAGAAGAAATAGTGCGCTAATGAAATGTACAAATGATACTAAACTGCAAACGGCTGCAGGTGACTATGGCAGCTGATGCATACTACGAAGGAGCCTAGTAAGAGGCAGTTCTGAAAGGCAAAAAGTGATAAAGTGAGATACAATTCACAAAAGGAAAAAGTACTGCATTAAGAGGGAGGTGAGTATTCAAATCAGGTATTACAGATAAAGAGAGAAAACAGTGTTGGGAGTCCCAGGGAATCGTGCATACAATGATTAAATTGTTAAAGTTTCTGCTGGATTTAGATAGGTGTCTACGTTTTCCACAGCAGACTGGCTTGGAGTGGTTCTAGCATACCAGCTCTTCACCATCAGTGATTTCACTGACATTGGTGCAATTCTTCAGTGCTAGTTTAGGATCCTATGGACTAAAGTAGTTCTGAGCAAGGCATCTGTCCCCATACAGTCCAGATCAGTTTGATATTGAAAAAGAAGCTGAAATGTGCAATAGGTCAGAAATCAAGGTCTCATTTTGCTCTGTTTTTAATTATTCACTTAATAATCTTTTAGTTTCCCATGCCTTGCAGTACAACTTTTCAATGATCTTTGATCTTAAAATATAAATTTAATTGCTTCTGTGTCCTTTAGAAGTAATTCAGTCAGAATTTGTACCTCTCGTCTGGGCTGCAGATAACTTAATCCATATCTGGAATTGCTGGGATTGTTACTGGGATCAGCCTAAACTCAGGCAGATGTGGTGGGTTGACCTTGGCTGGCTGCTAGATGCCCACCCAACAGCCCTCTCACTCACCCTCCTCAACAGGACAGGGGGAGAAAATAAGATGAAAAAGCTCATGGGTCAAGATAAAGACAGAAAGATGACTCACTAATTGCCATCACAGGCAAAACAGTCTCAACCAGGGGAAAAATAATTTGTTGCCAGTTAAAATAGTTTTGGATAGTAAGAAAGAAAGAGAAATTAAAATAACACCTTCCCCCCACCTTTCCGTGTTTCCCAGGATCAACTTCACTCTCCCCACACGGAACAGCTCCAGGTGGGGGGATGCTGCGGTCAGTCCACAGCAGCTCCACCCTGCCGCTCCTCGCTCTGCACACTGTTCCCCTGCTCCAGGCTGGGCCCTTCCCACGGGCCGCAGTTCCTGTCAGGAGAGCCTGCTCCAGCATGGGTCCTCAACTGGCCACTGCTCCTCCTCCATGGAGTATCCACCTGCTCCAGCCTCTCCCCACAGGACACAGGACCTCAGCACCGGAGCACCCCCTTCCCTCCTCCTCCTTGAACCCTGGTTCTCTTCAGACTCCCTCATGTCTCAGCCTCTGTGGTGGTTTTGCCCTTCTTTACATACATTTTCACCCAGGCGCCGCTGCCTTCGCTGAGGGGCTGAGCTGTGCCCTGTGGTGGCGGTTGTGGAGCCGGCTGGAACCGGCCATGCCCGGCACGGGGCAGCCCAGCCTCTCCTCAGAGCCCTCAGCCCTGCAGCCCCCGCTGCCAGCACTGGGGCATGGACACCCGATAGAGCAGATGACATTATTTATATTTGGCAAAGGTATTTTAGCTGTACAATATTGCTGTGTTTTTTTTTTTTTTTTCAAATATTTCATATGCCAAATGTATCCTTCAGGCAAGTGTTTAGGAACAGATTGTTAGCATGAAGCGGTTTTCTGCAGAGGGAATCAGTGAAGAGAATTTTCTTCCGAAAAGAAGAATGTGGGTAGGAAAGTAGAGGATAACATTAAAAATAGGGAAGATTAAAAATGTTCAATTAGTAAAGCCAGAAACAATTTAGGATAAGGAAAAAATCTTGCAAATATATTGATGAACAGAGTTGAAAATATTTTTTCCTGCTGCTTTTCCACCCCAGAACAGCAGATCAGCCAAATTTTGCTACTTTTGCTCACACTGAGTAGTGTGTTACCAATGAAAAGTCATGTTGACTGAAATGGGACTTGCTGAGGAGGGAATTGTTTAGCTCAAATAGCGTTATAAATAACTATTTGAACCCAACAGTACATATCCAACCCAAAAATGTATATCTAAACCCCACAATATATCTGAAACCCTAAACCCAGGTCATCTTACAGTGCTATTTTTTAAAATAAGTATAATTTAACATGTGACCTAAAGCATGGCCCTGTCTTACAAGACCTGATGAGATGGGGTTTGGGTTGGATCAGGAAAATGTGAAGTCTTATTTTTGTAGTGTATAAATGAAATGGAGAGTCTAAACCCTGTCTTTAAAAATCTTGGCAAACTTCAAAGGAAAAATACCAATTTAGCAATTTAAAAGCACTTAGCAGGTTTTCCCAGTGCTGAACTTAATTTCTATAGCCAGTGTGGTTGCTTGCTGAATAATGCCATAGGGGACAATGTAGCTCTGACTATATTTAAAAATATTATTCCATGAAATTCACCAGGAAAAAGCTGAGGCAAAATCTAGTTTCTGTCCTTGAAAGGAGGTGTTAGTGGCTGCAAATGGTAAAGGAGAAGTACTAAGATAGCTTTCGAATCACAAAGGAGATGAAGGCTGGCCCATCTGTGGGGAGAGAGCACATGCTGGAGGGGCCAGGTGGAAATCTGGGGACTCTTTAATCTTAGAGGTGCTTGAACATGAGCAGCAAATGGAAAGAAAGAAATCCATACAGGTGGGAGCTAAAAGAGACATTATCAGAAAAGTGGAAAAAAAAAAAAAAAAAAGAAGGAAACAATTAAAAGGATGTTAGGACACAACTGGAATACTCAGATAAGAGAAAACAAGAAGTCAATTTGATTGAATCATAAAAATCCATGTTATCTTCTTTTTGGTATATTCCTATGCATGTATTTTAATGGTATGTATTTTATTTTGTGACTATGATTAAATCTTTTAAAAATAATCCTGAACTGTTGTAAAGCTTATTATACTTATATATTTTAACCAACAGAGGTAGAAGCTTTTAAAACTTCTCAGTGTAGTTCCTGGAGAGTTTATCAGCCATTCATTAAAATGCATTCTTTTTCACATGTTCTTGTTAGGTAACCTTGGACGGGTGGACCACATCACAGAGTTCGAGTATGACCTGTTCATTAGACCAGATACCTGTAACCCACGCTTTCGAGTTTGGTTCAACTTCACTGTTGAAAATGTAAAAGAATCACAGGTAAGTGATACTAAATTAGATAGTATGATAGCTTTAAAGATTGCTTGCTCCAAAATATATTGTCTTAAACAAAAAAGATGATATCCAGGGTTTGTAATTAAAAATTTGCTATAAAATATATTTTTGTCCTTGGAATTTTTATAAGTAAAAGCAGGTATCAGCATGACTGCATATCACCATGTTTTTCAGCTGTTTGAGACAGGAAGTAATTACAAAGGCAGTAAAACATTTGCCACCTAACGGGAGTTGTGTTAGTAATGGCTGCTATATATTTGTTCATATATACAAATAAAATATATGTGTTAATATACGAAAAAGTCCATCGTAGCTCTTCAAATATTATCATTCAAGCCTTCCTTTAATGCATGTAGAACAATGAGGTAGCATTGCAAACAGGCATTGCTCTAGTGACTTGTACTAGAGAAGGATTTGCCTGCCAATGTGTCCTTTGTGAAAGAGGAGGTTTAAATGTGAAACAACTCGATAGGCAACTGTTTTACCTACTTTTAAATAATGTTTCACCTACTTTTAAATAATGTTTCTTTGCAGTAAAAATACCCCATGAGAAAGAAACTTTCAACTAGTCTTAAACTAAGCCAAAAAAAAAAAGTGTACTAACTTTCACATTGATACAACAAAAAAGATTTAATTCAACTTTTTACATGTACCTTGCATTTTATTTTGCCTTTCTGTCTTAGTTTACTCCAATCAGACTGTCATTTTCACTTAATGGAAAAAAAACATATTTAGTAAGAGAAAAAAACTGCAGAAGCTTGATATTTGTATTCCTACAAGACTAATATCTTAATATCCACCACTGTACCATTGCTGTTACAACTAGAAATCATGAAATTGTTTATCTATCTTCCTGGAGCCTGATACATTATCAGACAGACCCTGTCCCCTGCTGTGCCTTACTCAACTATGATCAAATTATATAGTCATGAGATGAATGGGAATCTGTCTCAAGGAGGCAAAGAGATCTGGTAGAAAGATACAATATATATCTAGTGCTTACAGGATATTTGTTTTCATGGTTGTCTACATGAAAGAGAATGGTTTCGCTACTAAGTTTGACTTGTGAGGTCTGTTTTTATAATGTGTGTTCCTGTAATCTTTTTTTCATCTCTCCAATTTCCGTTAAAATGAGACCTGCATGAACGTAATCTAGTCTGGAACCTTTTTTAGGTCTTTGTACTAGCGGACATGGGCAGTATTAGTCATTGCAGTTCAGCTATATTAAGTGAATGTTAGAAATTGCTACATCAAACATACTGTGTAATCTTGTTTGTGCATTTTGATTATTTTCTTTTATGTTTTACTAGGAAATAATAACAAGGAAACCCATACCATTCAGTATTGCTTAAAAATGTTGCACTAAGACACAGGTAACTTTGATCACTTTATGTGTAAAAGTAGATATTTTAATAACTCTATATAAATATTTACCTGTATAATATATATTTTTTTGATGTATTATACAGGGGATGTGGGAGGAAGGCAGATCTATGCATTTATATATCCTAGGTCTGGCTTCAGCCATTTAGATGAGAACTCAAAAGGAGTAGCTACCTTTATTAGTTTTATATATTGTCTATATTACATCTCCTTCTCATTGTTCCTCTTCCTTCAACTTCAGATTCTTAAACAACCTTATTTACTTAGATTTGAATATATGTTGAAGATTTTCTTTTCATTATAAGGATATCTCCAGTTTTCCTTGACATTTCACACTGAAGCCTTTACTCACAAAGAAATTTATTCAATAGTATAATGAGAAAACAAGAAATGTCCTTTCATTTCTTGAATTAGAAATCATCCATTCTGTTATTTTGCTGTTGCTTCATACCAATCACAGACACCCAACAGTGGGCAAATGGATAAAAAAGTGAATGAAAAAGACACAGTGTAAGAACAACAGCCATACAAATACTAGGAACACATGATTGTATTGTATGTATTTCTGATTTAGGTTTCAGTCCTACTGCTGGATAGTAGTGCAGTTTTTACAGTATGTTTAGTGCAGTATTTTGTGTTATTAATCTAGTGGTAAATGAAAAGAAAGATCTATTAGACATTCCTGCCAGTCTTGCTGTCCATGCATTATTGTTCTGTAGAGAACAGTTTTTTACATTCCAGTTTTAATTTTCTTAAGCCATGGAGCTTCCACTTTCCTGTGCTGCAAAACTGTTCTATAGACTCATCTCACTTACAGTGTTGCTTGATTTTTAGCCTAAAGCTTTCCTTTATTTAATCCCACTATTCCCAGTTGCAATTCTGCTTAGTAATAGCTCCTCTTGATACAAATAAATCCTCATCATCCTTGGCCAACATTTATATTTCTGTAAATTACAACATTCCTCATCATTTGTGTCTCAGCCTAGCTATCATGTTTGGTTCTTTCAGCCCTATATCCAATAGAGCACTTTACCTTTAAGTGTTTAAGTTTTTTTCTGCTTTGAGGCCTTTGGACTTTCAACATAAGTGAATCTTTCCAGCCCTTTGATAATTAGCCTAGCTTGCCAGGGAATCAAAGCTTATATGATCACACATTCTACTTGCTAGCCTAGGTTTTTGTGTGGCTGCTGATCTTTCTCCTGTCCTTTTGCCCTCAATAGCTTCTTAACTCTTGGCCAGTTTCAACACCGCTGGACAGGAACTCCTATAAGTTTCAGGAAAGCAGGCTGCCAGATGGGCTAGAGACTCATCTGTGTTCCCACTGGCAGAAAGGTTATAGTATGAGATAATTTCTTATTAAACATCAGAGAATCCACAGAGGAGATGCACAGGAGAAAGCACTCATTCGAATTTGCATTTTTAAGATACCAGAGAATCCAACCATGAAATCCAAATCCATAGCACTTAGTTTTGCACCTTGCAGAACTTCTTGTTTTTATTATTATTATTACTCTTCCAGTTCCTTCAATATTTTCCTTATGGTGTGGAACTAAAATTTAATGGAGAATTCTGTGTACGCTAACATCCCAACTTACAGAGAAGGGACTCTAGTCCCTTTGCTCTGTTACTCAGTATAGACAGCTGAAAATTGCAGCAGCCTTTTGTTGCTGTATCACTGTGGAAACTCATGCCTAATTTGTTTGCTATCATACATAAGTCTTTTTCAGAATGATTGTTTCCTTCCTCCTGTTACGTATGTCTTAGGTTACTGTTGTGCTTCAGTAACAAGGGCAGGTAATAGAGCTAAATTCTGTAGCATAGCAGTGAGAGCCCTAATCTTCTCAGAATTATTTTTAGAATTTTATAATAAACTTTTTTCTTTCTGGTGTTCGCTTCTCTATGTTACAGTAGAACCAGTAGACTTTTTTTTTACTTGGAAGTTGGTAAATTAACTTCTTCCTCCTTATGATTTGGACTTCTACATGTGGCATTTTATGTTGTCAGTTTTATTTTAATTGTTTTTAGCAAGGAAAAAAAATCAAAAGAAATAACTAATGTCTTATATTTATGGGAAAAAAGAAACATCATGTAAGAAACCTGTGAGATGTAAAATTTGGTCAATTGGTCTCTTTATATGGTTTCTGACTTGCAAGACAGTTGGTCTGATAAGATCTGAACTGTGGACTTTTTGTCATTTGTTCAGTGAATTCAATTAACACCAATATTGGAAAAAACAAAAAGAAACTGATATGTTATACATAAGGACTATAATCATGCAATGATTACACTTACAATAACCATGGAAGGGAGAATGAAGGAAATAGGATTTGCTGTGGAACACATGGTCTCATGGGCAAAGCCTCCAATTTCTCTAATTATATACGTGTCACAGGCAGCTGTCTATTTCTGGATAACGCTCTTTCTTGGGCAGGATTTGTTTCCTGTTAACTTCAACCATGGCCCTTACAACACTGTCTACAGTTTTGCTAAATTCCTTCTCTGTGGAACCGGAAATTGGATGAACAAATGTCATCTCCAAATCGCGTTTCAAGTATTTTAAATAGACAGTGCTTCAGGTGCATGATTACTTCTGAGCTAGAATGTCTTTAAAAGTGTTAGTAGCAACAGTGATTCATGTGAGATTTGGGGGAAAAAAAGAAATGTGTGTACGTGTGATAAATTATAAAAATATGCTAGTATACCAATATTGGAGGATTTTACAGGTAAAAAGGAGCCATAGCCAGAAATTCTACTCAAGTAGTTGACACTCACCGTTCCAGACACTGTAGCCACACTAGAAGAAGATGATCTCTGTCCTGGAAAATTTACTTTTGAGGAATTTGAGAAGAGATGAGTTGAATACAACAAAATGATAAGGATTAAGAATATCTGTGAGGATTTTAATTACTCTAACAAACAGCAACCATATTATACCAATAAGTAATGCACATCTAGGCTGCCTGATATATTCTGTATGTGTATGTACCCTGAACAACTCTGCTGTCTGATGAATCATGTTCAGAAATGGTATTTTCACTGAGATTAAAAAAAGAATTTCCAACAGAAGGGGTTTCCTAATAGTGCCAAATTTTGTTCTGTAAGTGTTGATAAACACATTTGGAGTTCTTCATCACAAAGGTACTGACAAAATATACCAAGAAGGATAGAGGAGAAGAATGGGTGTTTGGCAGCTAGGATTTGATCATTACTTACAGTTAATAAATCAATCCAGATTGAGGTTAAAATCAAAGAACCAAATGTTATTTACTTCAAAGGCATTCTCTCTATTACTTCAGCTGCAGTTGAACTGAAGCTAGAATTTTGACTCAAGTTTTTTGAGGGGTTTTTGTTGTATATGTGTATGGATCGGGAAAAAGGATAGCCTATTCTTCAGAAATTTAAACAGGATGCCAAGGTAAGACCGATAATATCATAGCTGGACATTAGTATAAATGCATGGAGCTCTCATTATAGAGTTTTCTCTTTTTTGTCCTACACTGTTTTGTAAAATAAAAAGGCTGTGAAAGCTCTGTTGTCTTTAATTGATTAGATTTTCAGGAACTATTTATTATTGGGATTGGATTTTATAGGTTGTTCAGGCCTCTTATTACTGTCCTAAAACAATCTGATGATTCTTAGCGGACAACTGCTTCTTTGTGATGTTACAGCTGCGATTGTATAAAAATATGAATGATATGTGTATGGGGAGACGTAATGTCTTTTATTAGGCCAATTGATACATTTTGAAGGAGTAGGGGGGAAGAAAAGAAAAACATGCATGATTTGAAGTACTCAACCTCTTTTTCTGGCCTAAGCACTCGTGCAGTTAATTCCTGCAGAAGCTACCTCCAAAGTAAGATGGAGTAAGGATGACATGAAAAGCAGTCTGAAGTTGGAAACAGGCTATCTTTTTACTTTCTTCTTCTTAAGCAGACTTCTTCACTCTACTATCATTTGGTGATTTAAGTTACTGGTATCAAGATGCATTATAACATCTTATAGTCTTTCCAGTTTCTCATTTGAGAAAACAGATATTTTCTTTACTGTGCGTTAAAGGCTATATTGCATTTACCTAGCTTTGGAAAATGCGGGCATAAAAGCATGTATGTTTTTATGAAGGAGTACAGTTCTGAAATTTTCAAGACTTCTATAAAGCATTTTTTAACCTGCGACATTTCCTAACCAATCTGAAATATGTATTTTCTGTAGTGCATTTCATTACATATACCTTATTACTAAATTAGGCATAAATCATTAATTGGTGAATATTTGCATTAATGATTTATTAATCCTCTTCTGGTCAGTTCCCGTAATCTCTCTAAATAGCTCTTTATAATAATTTACGAGCAGAATCACTAGATTATTTGAATTTTGCCTGTTTAGGGAGACCTCAGCTGTTATCCATCTTTATGTGCTCTTCTTATGTTAATTTTTAGTGTGCTAGGAGGAGATCTCTAACTCTTCCTGTATTTTGGTATTTTATTCACCCTTTACACAGGTAGACGAAACCTAATCTTTTTCATGTACCAGTTTTGTTTTGTCATATAAATGTATTTTGTTTCCTCACTTCTGATACTTTTCTTGAAAAACATCTAATTTTAAGAGGTTAAAGGTAAAGGTTACTGATACCTATGCACTGCCTATCCAATCACATTTAATGAATTAAAATTTAGATATTGAAATTTGAAAGTTTATAGCAAATAAGCATATAGAACTAGTATGCAATCTGAACAAAGCCATCATCTTAGACGGTTTCACTGACATCTCTGAATATAATATGTATAAGAACTAGATTATGAAGAATACTTATATGGTCTGATTTTTGTTCTCCATACAACCATTGCAGTGTAACACATCAGAGTTTTACTGGGACTCAGATTAAGAGTGGTGTGATATTGTTTGGTTCCAAATCAGATGCTTTAAAGCATTAAAACAAGGTCTGTGTTGCTGAAAAGATAACCTTTAAATTTATGTTGCTCTTATAAATCTGGTTTTAAAGAAGGATTTTGGTTAGCTTTTAAAAGCTTGATATCTAGCATTTTATAACATTTATTGTACAAAAAGGTACAGTGTTTTAAATTTGCTGTTTATAGAAAATGTACATACTTGCCGATTTCCTTTCCTCTCTTTTTATGTGCTTATTAAATAGTAAACAATTAAAATGCAATTCCATTTTGTATGAAAACTTTGTGGCAGAAATTTATATCTATTACTCTTACTGCAAGTAATGTAAAACATGGATGTAGACATAAAAGAAAAACTTCATGCAAATAAACAGAGGGTAATATAAATGTAACAACGTACCAGAATGGGTGAGTTTTAAATTTATCTCTGCTGCTGGATTGATCTACTACCAAAGAAAATTAAATATTTATATTTAAATTTCATGCAAAGTTTTATGGGTGGGTAGTTTAAAGCTTTATTTTTGGCAGGAATAAGAATCTCCAATACTAAAAAGAAAATGTGTTTTTGGACTAGAAAGCTTTGAGATTTGAGCATCTGAACGCTTGAAGCTTCTTTCTAACTGACTTTATCCTGTCAAAAGACAGGAACAGTTCTAAAACAAGTATCAGGTGACTACCTGGTAGTAGTCTCTTACAATAGTCTCATGAATCAGTGCTTCTAAGCAATCTGAGAAGAATGCATTTTGTTTAGCATAGATGGTATGAAAATACCAAGAAATACATGTAAGTCTGGAAAGAGAGAGTTTTGTGGATACTTTTCTGTACCGACCTCTGTCTGAATTTTTTTTTTCTTCCCTCCCTAGGCTTTCTACTTCCCTAAACAAAAGTTACGAATCTATTTAGCAGTTCTCAAATAAGCATCTATTTGTTAGTATTTATTTAAGTTCCTGTTCCTCAGTGATATTTTCTGTATCTGGCATCTCTGCGAAACACTGTGGATACTTTTCAGTTTTATCTCTGCTATGACTTTATGTATGTCAGTTGGAGTGGAGATATTAAATGACAGTTTTCCAGGAAATCTGGTCTGTTCTACAGATGTCAAAGTCTACCCTAAGTATCAAACTGACGTAGTTTGAATTACCAGGCTCTGCCTTCATGCTGCTGTTCATCTATTTGGTTGAGTAAAACTAAATTAATTTTAATGTGTTTGTTAACTCTCAGTGATGAAGGGTCTCAGCTCCTCTTTCTTCAAGTCCATGTTTGTATGTATTCTTTGCTAGCTCATGTGTTTGAAATTGAGTTCCTTCAGTCAATAGTGACATCTGAATTTGCATCTGTGTCTTGAAAGCACTTGGACCATTCCCCCAAAGCCATAAAGTGTTAAATTGTTTTTGTCATCCCATGTTTCCAGCTCACATTGTGATTATGACTTTAAGATGAAGCTGTAAGTAACATCACTGTTATAACTTTTAATTCATGGCTTACTGTAATTTTAGTATTGATTTAATTAAATCAGTATAAAAGTTTTATTTATTTCATATCTGAATGATGTTTTTCCTTTGTTCTTAGATACCAAATAGTGGGTTTCAGTTCTTGTGGGTGCACTGGGTCAAGATTTTGACATTCATCTAAGACCACTGGGCTTATCAGTCATTATCATTCACTGTTTTATTTTGCCTTGGAGAAAGACATATACTTCAGAAGTGTTGAAGTTGTAATTCTTTTTCTAAGCACAATTAAAAAGGAAGCAAAGCTCTCTTGAAACATTTTCGTCAGGAAAAATCAGTTTCTTATGCAGGTAAATAAATTTAATCTGAATTAGAGAATGCTTTCACTGAAAATTCCCTAGTCTTTACTAGCAAATATGACAACAGTTGAGGCAAATAAGAGTTATGTATTGGTGTCCTTTGGAATGTGTATTTCAGAATCTAGAAGGAGCAAAAATCTGGACTTTCTGGTTTTGTTTAGTTTGATGGCATCACTGTATGCTGCAATGTTGCACTGCATGTACTGCACCGGCCAAGTTCCTTAAAGCTATATTTGAGTGTGTATGTGTATTTTATATATACATATGTGCATACAAATATATCTGTCTGCCTTGAAAACATGAGAGGCTGTGTTGAGGGCATTTGGACAATATCTTTTACAGTAACTGCCATTACTACAGCGTAAGTAGACTATTTTTTCATATAGCACACACCATTCAACTTGAAAAAAAATGGAAGAAAGATTGGTGGAGCCACATTTGTGATGCAAATTTTGTAAGAATAGCATGTGGTAATATGGATCCATTACTTTTTATAAGGGAAGGGCTTGAATTGTCTGAAATGTGTATTAAAAACCATGATGGATTATTTCAAAGGAGCCTTTGAACTTTTAAAAAGTAGTTTCACTGATCTCTATGTTGAAAAGTGATACAATTTTATTGTAAGTCAAAAGTGCATAGGGTTAGATGATATGTATACTGATTGAAGTAATTATTTATTTACTGAGGAAGCCATATGAAATGTTAATTAAATAAGAAACAAAGTGATGACATTTAAAATAGATTGCATGTTCGTCTCAACATTTAAAAAAAGAAAAATCAATTGAACATACTGCAGTTTTGAAGAAAAATAATTTTGCCATTTTGGAAACTTGTGCCTATATTGGTCATGTATAAAATTAGATTTATAAATGATGATTCTTCCAAGTTGGAATCCTTTCAAGTACGTATAATTTTATTTTGGATCAATAATTCAGTTGTGCTTGGAATAGATTGAGGATGCATGTGAAGCTTTGGTAAGTGCAATATAGTGTGCATCTCCATGACATTATCCAAAGCTGTCATGACATGTATCATCCTTTAAAAAAGTAATGAATAAAGATAGGTTAGTAAACATAGACAATATTCAGCATTAGCAAAACAACTACTGTCCTGATGAAATATTCTGTCTTGGCAAGACAGTGTTAAATTCATAAACTTTTTCTGTTCCAGGTGTCTCTGAGAACATTTTAGATGTCAGTGTTTGGTAATTATTGCATACATACTGTATGTTTTAGATTTAACACTGGCTTTTGCTTACAAGAAACTAATGGCCAGGTGTGTTTCATTTCCTATTATGGTGGCATCTGTCACTCAAAATGTCAAAAATACATTATAAATGCCATAAACAAAATCAGCACTATGATGATCTTGATGTCAGTGATGTGACATGCTTACTTTTCTTTCAATTTAAAAACTTTTTCATTTATGATTAAATACCCCTTTTTTTGTTCCAGTGTTAATTGTCTGCCATGCAAATTTGGTTTCATTCTGCTTTTATTACTGAAAAGTCTTTACATCAGAATGTGGGACATAGAACTAAAGTAAAAGAAAAATATATTGAAGAGATGAAGATGAAATGTTTTAAACTTTCCTGCTTTTAGATTTTTTTTTATCTTTCTTATGCACAATATTCTATATTTGAGCCATGGCAGGTTGAGATACTGTGCAGAAATTGTTGGAACCTGAAGATAAAAACAAGCTGAAATATATGTAGGTTAATTCATGTTACTGGGGGAGGGAAACCATTTGCTCTTTAAATGACAGGGCAGAAAAAGAGAAGCTAGTGCTGAAAAATTGTAGAAAGTTGTGTTTTTTCTTGCCACCAAAGAAGTTTAAGAATGAAATAGTAATGACATTCCATAAGAGGTAATTTGGAATTAGTTGGGAAAGAGCAGTGAAGAAGCCAGTATTCTGTCTGCTGATTGTGGTAGAGTATATTAAGCATATAGCTCCAGCAATCCCCTGTTCTGCTCTTAACTGTTGGTGGTGGAACTAGAGATCTAGATCTTGTAACACATTTCCTTCATTATTGTTTTATACTGCCTGTGATTTTAATGTATGAACCCAATATTGGGTCATTGTGCACAGAGTGTCTTTACATATCTCATACCTTACAATAAGTGAAAGAAAAAGCAGAGAAAACTTGAATTTTGATGGTGAAAATGAGAAATAGAAAATAAGAAATTTAATACTGAGAGGATAAACAAATATCTGAAAGTTAGTGTTATGCTATATTATAGGGAATAAGGGCCTTCCACTTCGCTTCTGTGGAAGCTGTTACATGGAGCAAAGAAGCTGTGAGGGGTGATAAATCTTTCACTGCTCTTGAGCACCTATAACCTCCATCTAAATTGGACATCAGGTGCTGCAAAGATGTTGGATTATTATGCTTTGTTGAAAAGATTGCACATTTGAGAAATCCTCTTAGGCACTGTGAATTCATTCTTGTGTTTGCCATCCAGCAACTCATTTTTAATGCCAGTAGTCTTGGGCACCCAAATGCAACTCAGGGCTTGTGAGTCCAAACCATATTGTTCTTGGGTTGTCCAAGAGAATCATGAGTAACTCTTGACTGAACTAACCTGCCTCACTAAAAGATGGAAACTTACCTTCTTCGAAGCATGTAGTGTCAGTACTGTTTGTTCCAGGAGACAGCTGGTTGCTCCAGAACATGGAATTGGAACTGCCCTGTGACCCTGAAGGGACCTAGTCTGATAATGAAAAGATGGTGAAAAGCAATCCACTGCCATTCTCCCTGTGACTGCCCTGCATCTCAGATTCTCATCTGCTCTTCCCATTCTCCCATCAACAGCCACTGTAACTGAGTCCATCTTCTCACTCATTGGTCTTGTCTTGGTTTTGGCTTTACTGTAAAAGTAAGGAAATGGCACAGCAGGTCAGATCAAGGAGCTGTCTAGTCTGGTATCCTAATCTGGATGATGACCAGTAGCAGACGCTTAAAAAAATATTAGTAATAACTAGGAAAGCATAGAACAATCCTTACTTTCAGTTCCTGTGTCAATGGTATAGGCAGAACTGACCTATGCATGCTGCACAAGTTATGGGAAAAGTGTGGTACCCTGCAGGCCAGCCTGACAATTATTCTTCACACACTGCGTGTTGTGGTACCACGGAATTGTGAGTTCCCACCAGTCTAAATTAGACACAGGCTGTCAGAAGTCAACAACTTCATTGTAGTGGTTGCCTCCGGATTGTTGTTTTTAACAGGCATAGGTGGACTCTATGAATTGTATCATCCTTGTCTAATCTGATCATACTTACTGTGATATTGGATTACTGAGTTCTGCAGCTTAGTTATGCAGTTTGTATTAAAAGAACTTTTCTCTTTTTTAATTATACTGGTTAATATTTAATATAATTTTTGTGTTATGAGAAATAGGGAATAATTTTTATCTGCTCACTTGATTTGTGATTCTATAAGCTTAATATTTGCCCTTACTCATACAGTTTATCCAAGTTAGTTAATTTTAGTCTATTTAGTTTCCTCTTCTATACTCCTCCCATCTCTGCCTAGAGAAGCTTTAAAAAACCTGGATATACCCTATATTTACCAGTAATTTTGAAAGGCAGGTAAGGATATTTTCTAGGAAAAATCAAGATGTACAATGGCCCATCAAATTTAGTTCTGTACAAAAAGTTTTATTTTTTAATTTTTGGCATTACGATCTGAAAGTAGCATTTGTCTTTTTTATGTTAGAATGAGATAGCATATCTCCCATTGATTACAACTTTAAATACCCCAGAAAATTCTATCCTATTCTTAAGCAAATATTTTGTTCTATTGCTATACTGCTTATATGTTTAGTTTATAGAATTCTGGAGGTATCAAGCATTAAGATAGGCATTTTCAATTTTTTAAGGGATCAAAGAAAATGAAAAAGCTGTGGTTTGTAGGTACTTACCTTTTTTTTTTTTTTTTTTTTACTGTTAATTGAAACTGGAAGATTCTTCTCCACTGTGCAGGTCGCCGAAGATATTACAGTATATATAGTTAAATCATGTTTCCTCCAGCAAAAAATATTTCAATCTTTCCATTGAAGAAACTGTGAAATACTCTGTAAAATAACTGTGCAAAATTTTGCTTTGAGAAATTAAGAAAAATATCACTGGGTTTATGTATTGACCCTCAAAATAGAACTGCTGCATTTTTTATACATAACACGGTGTAATAAACTGTGTACAATTATAATGATTGAGTACAGTTATACCAGTTTGGGATCTGGCCTGTAAACCTTAGACAGAAGATATCTGCTGTTATACCACTGCTCATGATGGCTCTGATAATTTTTTTGTGAATTGAGAAGCTCCATGGAAGCTTCTAATTTTCATAGTAGCACTACCATGATGAACTGTAGCTCATTACTGTAAACTGATGGCAGCTGTTAATACCATTACAGGCAGAGACTTTTTATTTAAGGGAAACATTAGCCAGTAACCGGTAGATTTCTGACACAGTATTACATAAAGCTTCCTGTTAGAAAGGAGAGCAAAGAGAAATGGATTTGAACCCATTAGTATCAGAATTACGTGTCAAAAAGCTAGATCAGAGTTCAATTTATTTCTGCAATAAAGTGTAAGCTAGAGATTGACTTGACAATTATTTTACCTTACATTGCTCTGGTTGTTCTGAGATGACTATTCCAACATCAAATCATCTTGTTTGGACATCTTTTACTGAATAACATGCTAGTCTAAATATGCATTATGTTATGTAGGAGCTAAAACTCGGAAGGTTTTTCAAGTAGAAATGAGGTTTTTATTACTATTTTTACTAAAGGATGCATATACAGTAGAACATATTCAGTATAGATTTAAAACAACTGCATGTGTTTCTGCTAAATCTGGTGTGTGTTGTTGAATAGGATTTACATTGTCATTGAAAGGATAATCTTTCTGAAGCTTTTAGTAGCTTGGTATAAGCAATATAAATAATCTGCCCCAAATATTTGTCTTCTCTAAACCAGTCACTGAGCAGGGTTGTGGCTTCTGTTTATCAGTCTCCTTTTTCCCTAATAATTTTCCAAGATAAGTGACAACAAATTAGACAACCACTTCCTTATTATAATTTTCAAATTTGAGAATAATATTTTTACCAACATTTTTGCCCTTTTCATATATATAGCCTCCAAATGAACATTGAGGTCAATGAATTCAGATCCTTAACCCTTCACATTGTAACAGACTTTTATCGGAATGGCAAATCTGACTGCACTTTTCTTGTCTTGAAATGATGATTCTCTACAGAACACTTATTTAATTTTCTAGTTGTGTAGCATGATTTTTTTGAAGGGGGTTGTGTTCATTGTCCTCATATTACCCTCTGAAAACTCACACGAAGTTCCACAGAAAACTTTTATTAAAATTTTTGTGAGTAATATATTACACCGGTGTGCAGATTCTCCTAGGAGGTTTTCATATGCCTTTGCATACTTTAACGCAAGACCATGTCATATTCAGGGGCGATGCAGGGAAGTAGACTGCTGCTTGCATTGCATCATGTTGTATGTTCGTATTCTGATCTTCTGTGAACTCTGCGGGCAAAACTAATCCCAACATCAGAGGACTACAGAGTATTGTGGGATTCATGGTAGGAAATGCTTGCCCCTGGAAATTTGACATTGATGCTGAGTACCTCCAGTGTTAGATGTAGAATCGCCTCAATAGCCAGATTAAACAGAATATCCTTCCTGGCAGGCATGTGGAATGGCAATTCCATGGGTTTGGAATAGCCAGGATGAAACTACAATAACTGTTCCCTGTGGGTTGTCTCTTCCCTATGGCTGCAGAAGGACCAAACAAATTTCTTCAAAGCAGAGGTTAATACAGCTACCTACCTAGGTAAATTGTTATTTTACATGGATTCCAGCTGGTTTTATCACAAAACTAATTTGGGTAATATATATTAATTTTATTGATTTAAAGCCTGCTCATTATAAAAATCGGCCTATAAAAAGAGATTGTATGTATGCAGGAAGAGAATTTCTTTTTGCCAGGAATTTCTCATGCATAAATACAAATGAATATTCTAAATGTAAATGTTTGGCTAGATTATTCTTCAGAGACACATATTGATTTCTGTTGTCACCCTTCAGTGAGATTTAGTGTAGATTACTAGGAAATCCTTTCCAAGCACATACTGAAAAAAATGTAAAATGTGATTTCCTTGACAGTCAGTGAAAAGATACAGAGTACACGTTAACAAATTAACTGTGTTTACTCCATCTTCACCAGTGTAAGAGTCTTTCAGCTTTAAAAAAACTAACTCATTTGATGCTTATAGTATACAGGTCCATATTGTGCTTGATGTGCTAAAAAGTATGTTTTCAAATTCATAGCTTTGCAAAAAGTGAAGCTTTGCATTTCCTGATTTTTCTTTGCGGATCTAAATGTAGAGTTGTGTCTCTCTCACCATAGTGGGAAATACTGTATAATTTTGCATCTTAGACTATTCTATAATGCAAGTAGTGTGAGTCTCACGGTAAGCTGTGTGTGATGGCCAAGTTTTATCCTAAAATATGTTCCATTCAGCTTTCTAATAAACTTGAAATTCATAAATTGTTGAATGTTATAGTCAGTTTGATAATTATGGATTACACTAATTTTACCCTTCAGTGGTTAAATACAAATACTGTTCTACAAATAAGATACTTTTATTTTTTTTTTTTTCCTTCTTTGTTATTTAGAAGGTACAAAATATATTTCAACAATTCAGTCAGACTGGAGGGTAACATATGAAGACTTTGTTTTCACAAAATATATAATTTTATACCTAGCTAAGAAAATGTCACGGTTGTTAAATCTTAGTCACTTCTGGTTTTTGAGCATTTACTAGGAGATTAGAGAATAAGAGAATGATCTTACATTAATTGGAAAGAACTTTACAAAACATGAATATCTGACAGCAGTTTTTTTTTCCCAAATAGTTACCAGAAGTTTTCCTTAAATCCATTTGAATAAAAAGAAAGCAAACCCATGCAGTTGCAAACATTTTGATTAACACTATCTTTCACCTCAGTTCTGCTAGTCAAGGTCACTTGTGTAGTCAGTCTATTTAGTTTGCAAGTAAATCATTAAGTTTTATATAAGAATGCAATAAATAAAATACAGTCTTTCTTATGTGAAAGTAAGAACTAAAAATATGTGACACAACCAGGTAAAAGCAATATCCCATATCAGAAAATAAGAAAGAATACAGCTATAATACGCTGGAAAGGAATGCCAATCTTTGTAGGTCAGTTGTATTTTTACCTGGTACTGATCATGTGAGTAGAAATCCAGGAAGTTATTTTAAAACCTTCATAATATTTTTATGTCTTGCAAGCACTGTTAGATATCAGTGTTGAACTACTTGATATAGATGAGTGCTAATAAATATCAAGTTCATCTAAGAATTCATAGCAACTTACATTCAACAGCTACAGAATCTGAACAAATTTTGCTTTCTTGGCAGTGCGGTATTGTTAACCTACATTAATTTGTTTTGTAAATGGTTTAAAAACTATTAATGTCATGTCACTTATAAAGTACTGTCAATAAATGCTTGGTTTAACAAATATGTTTTAATATATAGGAGATGACACTACAACATTGCTGTATATTACTGTGTTTTAATAAGATTTAAATAATAATTTCTATCCACTGCTTTGCTTGTTCTATATGTAATAATAAGCATACAGACTTGGAAGCAAAATTCAGCTTCTGTTCTTTCAAGGGAACAGTGATTCTTGTGGTTGTATATGGTTAGTAGTAAAGTTACAAATATTAAAATTATACACCTATGTATTTGTATTTTCTCAAAACATTTGGGAGCATTTGGAATTCAGATTTTTTTATGATCTGTCTCTAATGTACTTCAAGGAAATAAAGCAGAAAGACTTTGGGAAAAGTATTAATCTTTGTGGTAAAACTGGCTTTATAAAAAGCCAAACAAGCAGAGGCATTTTAACATAATTTTCTCCTGACTTAAACAATCTTAATTTTATGACTTTGCCAAACTGTATTCCTTTGCATGAAGTATGTGCGGGAGATGCTTCTGAATTTGCATTTTCATTAGATTTAGCATTCAGCACCTAATGCCATAAATTTGTTTTTGAAACTCTTTAATTCCCCTGAGTGTTCCAACATATTGAATGCTATTTGCTTTGTATTATGTTGGCAGCAAATCTGCAGTGAAAATGCTGTCAATATATATTCATAGCTAACATTGTTAACTAAAAGCAATATTGTTTTTCTATTGTAAGCTGTCACAAATGTTTGGCACCCTGTTGTGTAAGCCAAAAAAATGTCAAAGAAAGGAATGAATATTTTTGAAGAAAAGTGCAGTGATAGTGTCAAGTTTTCTGTATTAAAATACATTCCTGTTTGTACAGACCTTTACAATTTATAAAATTGTGTTTTGTAGTAATGTAAAGTTAGAATATTGTGAGAACATGCAGGCTGTTACAGATATTATATTAAATGATAGGAGCATAGTAAGCGATACAGCCATTTTACTTTCCAAGGTAATGTAATGCTTATCAGGTTGTAAAATGTATTCTACTAAACCCCAAGATTATTTTATTAAAAGATGCACTATATATTTGGGAAATGGATGAAAAATATTCTGCATTTTTGCCTGTTTTTGAAGATGAAGTATATAATTAACAAGAACAAATGCAAAGTTTTTAACATGTTCCTAGGGACTAGCTTTATCTTTGCATAAGTCACACTAATTCTGTTTATTTAAATTTATGTATTCCTTTTTCCAATCATTCATTCTTTTCTAATGAAACTGTTATATTTTTGTATCGACATGCTATTACAAGAATGTCTCAGAACAAAGTATTTCAGAGCACTTCTGTGGGCAGAAATGTGTGTAAGAACAAAAAGAAAAAATCGGTCCACCACACAAATAACTGTGTTAGTACTAATAAATAATAAATGCCCATAAGTTAAAATAAGACAAATGGAAATCTTTTGTGCTACTCTTGTAAATATGTTAAGCCAGAGAACTTGTGACCTAAGCAATGTAAATAGAAACTTCTAGATGAGGTAGACAGAACAAGCACAAGGAAGTTCCCTCGCCACAAGCTAGCTTGCTCTGGTATCAGTACAGAGTTCAGCTGATAGCAATAGAGAACACTGAAAAATTAATACTTCAGCCCTGTGCAGGGCTCTCACTGAAGTATCAGAGCTTCACAAAGATACATATTTTCTAGTACTCTCATCTCATCAAGGTAACATGTCTCTGTACTCACTTAGGTGAAAAGATTAATTCATATATAGTGAAATACTGGAAAATCCAGGAATGTTGTCATTCATGACACTTTGTGTCAGTCTTTAGAAAGCTGTGCTGTTTTTTGAACTTACTGAATCATAACGTGTTAAATTTAGGAAATATTTTTGGGAAAACCTTAATACATTGAATGTTCAACGTAATGTCCAAAAAGAAACTTAAATGTTCAGATGCAATCATTGGTAAATCTGGTTGACTGCTATTTTTCATCCAGCAATATATTGGTGATATATATTAATGTGCATTCTTCTTTGATATCGGCATATATCCCAAATACATACTGCCTGATCATACTACATGATACCAATAATCATTTAGTTCTTCCTTGCAACTGATTGCACCCTTCTACTTCATAATAACCTTCTCTGCTTTCTGCACTGATATATACTCTGCTAGGGGAATACAGGTGCCACAGGTGATTTTACAAGGTCCCTGTTATGGACTCCCTCCTTTCAAACATTTTCTGAGAAGTGCAAAATAACCCGTTTACATTGACTTTAGTGAGATTTCAGTACTATTAGCACCTTGAAAAATTGGCCCTTATACTCCTTTGCACCAATCTCTATACATTGTCATGTATTTTCAAATAAGATTCCATAAAACTTTAGAGCTTCCTGCAGTGATAATGGAACAACATGCAACAATGGAGTAATTGTAGTATATGCTGCAAATATCTGAGCATTATGAGGCATTTAAAAGTAAGTATCTTTGACACTGTTTTTATTGTCTCCAATAAAGAAAGTAGGAGAGGCAGATTCTTTCTGTTCTAGTTTAGATCCCAGCTCTCTGCGTTCGTGTTCCTATGTCAATTCTGAGAAAATACAGGGGATTCACCACCCATAAATGCAGTACTTTTCTTCTGTGATCCTCCTAGGAGAAGAGCTTCTGTCAGTAATTAATTTTTCTCTCAGAAATTGTAAATACGATAGATGCCTTAACACAAGTAATATGAGGCAAAAGTATCAAAGAAATATCAAAGAATAAAGGCACGTACTGATGGCTCCCTTATAAATGATGTTCATGGCTTAGTTCTACAAATCATGTTTTGGATATGTGCCAAATACTTAAAATGCTTTTCTAATGAAAAATATAATATTTATTATTCACTGTATATGTGAAATCTTCCTACTTCATATATTTTTTTTTTTAATACATTGGGTATCTTAGACATCCCTTTTACTGTCTTCATATTTGAAAGTCATTTTAGATGGAAAACAAAACCAGTTGAATCCTGACATGGACTGAGGGGACAACTGACCTATCCTGTGAGATTCACACTAATCACTGGAATAGTCTAGATGACAATGTCAAGAACCAAGGCTCAATTGAAACACAAGCAAGGAAGACAAAGGTGGTCCCACATCCACAGTTTTTATGGTCTAACTAAATGTGATGAGTAGCAAACACTAGACAGTTTTTACAGAGTACGTCTAAAGAAAACATGCTACATGTATCGTAAAAATCAGAAACAGGAGAACCTGGCATTCTGTTAAGATGGTAAAGTACAACACACTGAGTGTGACATCTCTAATAATTTACTTTTGCTTATTCTAACAGCTAGTGTGGTCTAACTGGGAGACAGAGAACTGAAGCTTGGACTCATTCTTCACTAATGGGAATGTGAAAATTAGAGGGGAATTCTGTTGGTAATTCCTAAAGGTAGACGCCTACAGTGCCCCCTCTGTAGAGAAAGCAAGAAATGGTAGATTCTGATTTTTCTCAAAAGTAAGAATGTCATTAACTATACAAAAGGGACTGATCTAAGATTAAGAAGATGACAACTTTGCATAGCCACTTCCATTAGCAGAGCAAGAATATAAAAAATATAGAAAATGTTTTCATTTTCAGAAGTTATTTAGTACTTGGAAGATGAAATTATTGCTGAAAGACCATCCCACTTTAGAAAAAGGAACCAGATTTTTAAATTACTTAGAACCTTGGCATATTGTGTCTAATGAATATGTTTGGGTACAATGGTAGTGAAGAGATTGAACTACTTTTAGACATTTCTGTACAGTTTTAGCTAGGTAACATGCTTTTCCTAAGTTCCCACTAATGTCCAAATTAACTTTTTCCATCTTTTAGCTCTGGATATTCTTCCCTAATTCTCATAAATTAAAAAAAAAAAAAAAAAGCTGAAATACACATGATTGAAGGTATTGCTTTCTGAGTCTTTGATCGGCATTATGTGATAAGGTCAAATATTTATAAATGTTCTAGATGAACATCCAGTACATTCAAGTCTAAGAGAGAACGTGTCTTGCCCCTGTGGTCATGGTTTTCTAGATTATTCCAAGAACTTGGGGATGACTGAATCTAATGCGTATCTGGAAAGACAATATACTGGGACAGTTGCATTCACAGGTGAATAGTATTTTTTTAATATGATAAAAAATCCAACATTTCTTAAATATCTCACTAGGTAGGAATTGCTAATATTAAACAGGAGATAGTGCTGCATCATACAGACAACTGACAGAATGGACTAGTGGTTTTCATCCTTAATTTGACTCTTTTTCCTCAATGGCAGAGAGATGCAGGGTCTTTCTAACACTGTGTATCTAATTAACAGATTTAATCATGACTATATCAATTTTCTACAAAGTGTCTTGTGTCTTGAATCACAGAATGTTTAAATCTTGTACAGGTGTGGAATAACTGTGCAGCTCATCCTACTGGAAAGCTTTGGATTTCTGTGCATCGTGGAAGAATGCACCTTTGTAGAATTTTCAGAAGTGTTTATGAAGCTTTAGAAAGCAATGTGTCATGCTATCTGGCAGTTAGATTTCTATCATTTCTTGCTATTGTTAGAGTTCCTTTTTATTATTTACTTTAATATATACTGTGCAGGGGGACCTTCTTCGCTATTTTACTTTTTTTACTGTTGCTTTGTTAGATATGAATTTGATGCTGCAGGAAGAATGAAGATGTGTAAACTGAGTTATTAATCATGCACAAATCTTTGTTTCTTCGGCTTTCCACATGCAGTTGTTTAAACACTTGTTTTCCTCCTATTACCCTTATATGAAATAAAATTGTATCTTTCTTTTTTATGCTTGAGAGTTTAGACTTCATAAAAGATGAAGGCGGCCTGTTGCTTGTGCCCCTTTGGAGAAGTGATGTCACAGAAAGGAGCAGGACATTTTTTAACTTTTTCTGTTACCCAGAATTATGCTTACCCCTGCTGAGGAATTTATATGGAGGACTCCTCCAAGATGTGTTACCCGCTTTTTCTACTAGAAGGAATGACTCAATTCTCCTGTGGGTGGCTATTGCAACAGTGGAGCACGAAGACTGAGAAATTAATAAAGTAAATAAGAAAGACAGTAAATATAGACCAAAACATCCTCATTTACTGTTAGAAATAAGAGAGGAACAGTATTAAGGTACATAGATGAAACAAACCAGCACTTATCCATGGTGAAATCTATAAAATGTCTTCGATTGCTCAAGGGATCTTTAGATAGAGCATTATTTTCTCCATCTTATGGATGACTTGACCACCTTCACTATGAATTTTTCATGATTTCCCTGACCCAGCAGCTCTTGCCTGTGGAGAGAGTAATACAGTATTGATTTGGGTGTTAGGTTTCTGCCTTTTTTGCCACAACAGGATTTTTGTAGCCTAGAAACCTCAATCCCTGATTACTCATTAGAGACTTGAACAACTTTTCTTAGATCTGGAATGTAAAAGAAGAATCACTTGGTTACTTTTGTCATAGGTAGCCTTTGTAGTAGAATTTCAGCTCATCTCGATAATGAGTGTTGTTGTTATTAAGCTTTCCTGATTGAATGGGCACTACTGGGCTTTTAGATTGCAAAAATACTGTTGACTGTTTAACAATTAGTGTGTTTGCAGCAGAATTATACTGGTGAATGTGCTTGTTTAGAAGCACACTGCAAAACAGTAGAATAAGTAGGGGTCTGTCCTCCTGCATTCATCCTGGCATTGATGTCTTGGTGACTTATTTTCTGTGCCTCTCAGGCATATTAGAAAATTGAAAAGAGGCCATGATGTTGCTATTTCTCATTTAAACTGTTTTTTTTTTTTTTTAAATAAAAAATCCATATCTTACATCCTCTGAAAACTTACTCTCAGTATTGCCATGGAAACAAGATTTTTAAAAGGGACTTAACTGAAATTTAGCAGCAGTTTTTATTTCTTTGTGATTCATACTTCATAAAAATGCAAATGTCACACTAATACATGTTTTACCTTAATATTTTATACTACCATTTAGTGTTAATTGGTCTAATGTTTTTGTTAATTAAATTTTGAGCTTCTTTGAATGATTTTAAAATTGTACTGTGGACCTATCAAGCTTTAAATTTTGACTGTGTGACACACAATTTAAGATACCGTCATAGAGGAAAATCAATCATTTCAACCTGTAATCACAAGCACAACAAAAGATTTAACAGATTTAAAAAGCCTTTTGTCCTGACTGGAAATTTCTTGGCCTTTATAATCTTCATTTCTAGTGAGGTATCACTGCAAAAAGCATTTTATTATTTCTTTGTTTTTAACTTTATTACCTCTGACTATATGAAGTTGTTTAGAGGGTAAATTATGCTGCTCTCCTAAGTAAAGCTTGTATTCACAGTTCTCTTAAGATGGGTATTTTGATTATCCATAGCTACAGTGTGTGCATTGGTATACACACATATCAACATGTGTAAATAAACTAGTTAATTTAGCATTTTATTTGGGTATAAACATGCAGCTGTTGATAATGCTAGTTCAAAAATGAAAAGGTATCTGGCATTCTCTTCTGAGAGCCTGTCTGGTCAGACCTCACATAGTATACAGCATTTTGCCTTTTAAAAATGAAAATTAAGTCTGTTAGAGCTGGGATCTCATTGATCAAGGCTGAAATGCAATTGTAATGTAGAAAGGCAAGCTTACATGACTTTTGCTTTCTGTGTGCTTGCTTGGCTGAAAGAGTACTAGGGTACAGCCTGAATCCAACTTTGTACTTGTTTTACTTTAGTTGGTTTGAAAAGGTAGTTTAGTTAAACCAGTATACAACTTTGTGTTCACAGTCTGATTTAAAAATTTATTTATATAATTCAGTGTAGACTTGATTTATGTGAGGCATAAATTCAATTAAGAATTTCTACATAAGGTTTTGTACTTTTAAAAATTGTTTTATAGTCTTACTTATATGTAAGCCACTATAGTTTTCAATATAAACAAGGTCCATCTTTGTTAAAATCATATGATTTTACCAAGACAAGCTGAGCATTACATATCATGTTCTTTTATTAGGAATTTACCTGATCAGGAGCACTTGAAATATCCTGCATGTTTATTGCATCATTCTAAATATATTGGGGAAAAGATAGACATTTATTCAGGATTCATTGTTGTATTAGGTTGATTTTTAAAAAATGTTATTACCAATATTGAGCAGTTCTCTTGGAAAAAATATTAATATATTTGGAGTAAAGAGAATAATCAAAAAGCACATGCTATGGTCAGCCTTATTTGTGTAGATTTTTTTCATGGTAAAAAATAAGCATCTTAAGTTTTGAAAAAAAAAAATCTTCCTTCTAAAAAGGTAAAAATGTATAAGGTTAGAAGATATTCACAGAAGTACCTCCTATTCTTAAAGAAATATGCTGTTCCTTTGGAAGGAGATTTGTATAATCCTTAAAAATATTGTCACAAAAAGCGTTTTGAATTTAATCTTTATTTTTGAAAATGCAGTTATCAAAAGTTTTCAAAAAATGTCTCTTTTAATTGAAGAGAATTGAAGGGAAATATTAATGATTTTCATGGATATTTTCATCCCTGCTGGCATCTTATCTGCGAAAAGTTAGGAAGCCAACTGCTTTCTTTATTCTGTTTTGGCTATTAAAGAATTAAGGAATTATGTATTAGAGCCTTATACAATGAGCACACAGTCCTTTCATATTTTTAAAACATCTTTATATAGATTCCATTTTATATTTACATGAGCAAAATTTCAAAGTTTGTAGAAGGTGAAAATCCATGCCTTTAGTTCTTTATTCTATATTATCTTGCACTGTCCCCACAAACTGACTTCTGTGTTGTAGCTACCCTCATTCTTTGCTGGTGTAATGAGAATCAGCCCACTGCACCATGTATTTCTAAAGAAGAAAATATGTATCATTAAGAAAAAATATTATTACTGGCCTTCACTTTCAAATGTAGCTTCATGTTAATTATTTTAGGCAATGAGGTGTTGGTGAGTCATCCAGTTAAAGCTAGTGTCTTTTTTACAATACCTGTGAAGCCACTGTAGCCAGTATCACAGGCATTAGAAAGAAGAAACTGGTGTGCACTGTATACACTAATGGCCTCACTAAGAAATTCTTAGTGCTTACGGCTTGAGCACTATGGGTGATACATCCCTCAGCACCAAACTGTAAATGAACTGCATTTCCCCTTTTTATTGTATTTTTATGCTTTGAACACGTAAACCAAGCAGAAGGAGATTAACGTAAAATTATGCTTTACTGTAAAAAAAGAAGTGTAGTCACAAAGAAAATGCAGAAATATAGGAAGGCTTCCACCTTGATGACTTCATTTTTATTAATTAAGAAACTATCCTCAAATACCTTTACACCCTTTATCTCACTTAAGATTTGCTTTGTACATGCTCAAGACTTATAGACACATATATTGTCTACTCTCTGCAAACACCTTATTCTGATTAAAAGGGTCATAGGTGTATGTTGAATGATGAAAGGAGTCTCAAACTGTATTTGAAGCTCAATTTTATGAAAATTTTCACTGAGATTAAACAACATTAAATATTTATAATGAAGTTCTGGTGAAAAGGTAAGTTTTCCCATCAGACAATGATTGCACAAATTTGACCAGTCAGTAGAGTCCATGGAAAAATATTTTAGGTACATTTGTAGTGTTTAGTGCAAGTGAAAAATAAGTATGTTTATTGCTGAAAATGTCAATTATTTAAATACATGAACCTATTAAATAAATGTATCATCATTGCCTATACTACAAATGCATTTAAAAGCTTAGAAACATGTTGGTCAGGTTCCCAGGGCTGCCCACTCAGATTTAGATGAGTGTGTATAAAAGCTTTCTTTTGTAAACATAGCAAGTCCTGCAGTTTGAGCAGTGTGTTTGCCCATTTTTGCATGCTCAGCTTATGTGCATCTTTCTGAAGATTAATGCTTGACATTCTGGATAGGTTGTACTTAACACAAGACAAAATTCTTCAAAATACCATAATATTGAGGAGCATGCACACACATACGTGTACTTCCAGAAACAGTAGTGGAGAGCCAAAAAAATATATTTGAAAAGTAATCAAATCTGACTTTTGTACTGAAACAAACAGAATTGTTCAACAGTGTCTGTAGAGAAAGACACTGTGTATTAATAATCCCACCTACTTGACACTATTCCTATTTATATTGCGTGTACTGTGCTACTTGCAATGCTCAGTTTTTCCTTTTTTAAGTAACTGTTGTTTCTGTCTCTCTAAAGATGAGGAATATTTTTCCAAGTTAATGAGAGTCCTATTTCACTTAAATAAGATACATATTCACTATCTTTCTGTTGTTTTACAATATAATTGCTATGAATGTGTTCAACAGTTTGACTTGGGTTCCTCATCCTGTACTTCCTAATTGAGTGCATTAATTAAAAACTGGTGTTTGCCCATAAAAGAGTGAATGAGCAGACTCAGTGCTTGATGTCAGAAATAAAACTGTAAATGAACATAATTATGTTTCACCTTCCTATTTACTCATTTGTGTGGGCATAAGCATTTAGTTAGTTGTATGCAATATAGTGTCTTAAACAGTTTGATTTACACTTTGGTTTTTAAGAAGAGAGGAAGGGTAAAAAAAGTTAATGACTAGATAATGATTTTTTTTCTGAAAGGCTGAGCATCACTTCTAATATTCAATTTGCAGAACATTAGGGTAGGAAACACATTTGTGACAGTTTTTTGGTAACTGTACTTTATTTGGAAAGAAATTCTCAACATAGAAACTGAGAGATCATTTTGACTCTAGGTGCCAGGGTGTTATTCCTACATACAGTTGTGGTACAATGTTACAGCTGTAAGCAACATGACATGCAAAGGTGTCTTCTATCTGTATTGTGCAATATACTTCTTTAAAAACAACAGACACTGATGATGGCTACCATTTTGTTTAAAATAATCCATATTATATAGTTGAAATAGCATGGCTTTTGTCCTTAAATTTGCATAACCAACACAATATTTTTTTTTTCTATTTTGACTGCTAACTGCATGGAAAACAAAATGCAGTTCAACCAGCACATTGCTTGTTATAATTTTGCTTTTTGCAGAATTGTTTTTCTTGTCCGTAGAGAAATCCAGCATTATATTAATGATTTGGATAGGCTTATTGAACAGTAAGCAGTTGCTTTGTCTCCATGAAGGATTCTACTACCCAACAGCAAGATCAGATAGGAGAATAATTTGGCATTTCTGTACAGGAACATTCTCTTGCTACTGAATCAAAAGAAAACTTATGTGATTATAGACTCTTTTGATATCCATCAAATAAAAAAGTGCTAACTGTGGAGAATAATGTTGTATCATTTCATTCTAAGCTGAATCAAATTAAATAGTGATGAACAAAAAGATGTGCAACTGAAGATTTAAATTTTAAAAGGTTAAAATTTGAGAAAGTAGGGAAAGGAGGCCATAATGAGAACCTACTTAGTGGTCAGAGGTTGAACATCCCTCCACCATCTTGCCCCCTGCATCAAATATACAGAAGAGGTACAATGCTGGACAGGAAAAGAGTTTCTATTGTAGACCATTGTAATTGTTTGTTATCACAAATTCCTAAATTTAGCCAGCTAACCTTTAAAATGTAGTGTTCCTTTAGCAAGCGTGTTTCAGATGTTAGTCCTCTGAAAGTCAGAGGCCCTCTAATTTCTTCACTAAATGTATTTATAACTGCTTAATACCCATTTGTTCTTTTATCGATATTATTCTTAAGATTAATTGGCAATTCTGCCTCCCTACTGTTTCTTTCTCCTATGTATTTACGGAGAACAGTCATATAAATTTCCAGACTTCCTTTTTCCCTACAATAAAGTCAGGCCTTTGTATCTCCTCTAAAGATATATGCCTTCTTTCCTGCCTATGGCACTTGAATTCCTCATTTCTTGTTTCTGTTTGAATCCCTCTTCTTGAGCATGCATGACAAGAAATGAGACAGTAACTTTTTGCATTTGGTCTGAGTCTTTTGCATTTTTTTTCCTTGCTTCAGATGCAAGTTTCTGATATTGTTTCACTTTTAAGTTAAAGATACTGGAAGTCTTTTGAATATTTGAACTGATAAGCTCTTCAGTAAAGCTGATATCAGTAATTATTTTCCATAATTTCTCAGCATATGCCCTTTTGAAATAAAGGATGTTGTTTGCTAATCTGTTTTCACATATCTTTCTGTTTACTCTGAATGGAAGTAACTCATGAATACTTTCCTTAAGGTATTTTTTGTGACCACTCTTCTGCATACATCATTTACAAAATACATGTCCTTAACTGTAAAGATTTCCTACTTCTGCATCCATCAGTATTGTTATTCATATTCTGATGTTCATTTAACACTTATTATATCTATGTTTACATGATCTTCCTATGCATTAAAACCAGGTCTGCCTTAGATTTATATTATACCTCTTTTTATCAGCTATTTCATCTCAGCAAGTTAGCATTTTTAGAGCTCAACTGGTGTCATTCCCAATTTGAATACCCTGTCTATGAAGATCTCACAGTAACTGAAAATCCCCAAACTTTCCTCAAAATACCAGTCTTTGAATCATCTTTGATGCTTTGTCACCTTTCTCGTGGTGACTAAAATAATTCCATTGTAGATCACTTTTGTGTCTGCTGCTTCAACTTTTTTTCTTGTCTGGTAGATTTTTCTGTAATATATCCTTGCAAGGAAGAGTCAGTGTTATTTGCCCTGACATGAAGAATAATCAGTGGAATTTTCTCCACATCCAGCAGGGTTCTTCTCTTTGCCCTTGATTCAGTGTCCTGCCACCTTTGCTCCTTTTATACAGACAACTTTTCTGTTGTCTTGCTACACTTTGAGAACAAACTCTTGCTCCATAGTTAATTCTTTTCCAGTAAGAACCCCTGTTTACACAGTATATACTCATTGTAGGGTTGGTGCCAATCTCAGGATCTGATTTCTCTGATTTCAGCTGTTTGAATTAGTTTTTATTTTTATTGTTGTAATTTGACTGTCATCCTCATTTCTTGCTTGATACACATACTCTTAGTTTCAAGTTATAGCATTTAGTTTTTTAATGAAAGTAGTGAATAAACTTATAATGACTACTATTTCTGAATATTGTAGAAATTAAAGGAGTTACTAGAATACTGAAAACAAGAAATGTTACACCAAAAAAGACTATATCTGAAAGCAAGTGATGTTATTTTGGGAGTACCCGTATAGTCACACAAGTCTGCTAGTTCAAGTTCATGCGTATGCATTTGGCACACATAATATAGCAGGTGCAAATTTGCAGTTTATTAAACTAGCTTAGAGCACTAGAATTCTACTTCAAGGTTGAAATACAGTTTCAGGACTGTACAAAGAATTGTTTATGCCAAATATGTACTTTAGTTTGATCAATACATTAATTCTTCCATTAATATCAACTGTAATCTCAAAATCATAAGATATAAATAAGGAAGTAATGTGTGTAAATTGTGACCTCTTATTTTCCATGGATAGCATCTCTGAGCAGTAAAGCATTGGAAGAAATAGAGCTGTAAGGTTGGTTGGCACAGAAGTGTTATTTCAGGTTTCAAGTTATTACTCAGCAGGAATGTTATCAAATATGGGAAAACTGTGGAATGTGTTTCTTTCTCATAATATTAAGTTTCAGTTGACATTCTCTGTATGAATCCCTTGCGACAACAGAGATGCATTTTAAGCATTAACAATTGTTCTTAATCTTCTCCTAAAATTCCTGGAAGTCTCTTTCTTTTTATACTATAGTGCAATGCAATTCATTAATACCATTTTGTTCGTGCAGAAAGGTGACCCGAGTAACTCATAAAAGGTTGAGCATGATAATGTTATAACGACTGCCAGCATTTTCCATTTTCCATTTCCATTTCCATTTCCATTTTCTGTAACCTTAGCATTTTGTCGTGGATTAATAAGTAGAATATTGATAGTCAAAGGTGAATATCATAGCAGATGCATGAATAGAAAATATAAATAGATAGTGCAGTGCTTGTTTAGCTGCTATATTAGACAATTAAGTTATTTTTTAATGATATGAGACATGAAACACAAAAAAGTAAGATACCACAGTCTGAAGACTGGTATTTCTGCCTACTCTGCAATCGTGAAGGCTGCATGACCTCAAGATTTTTAGTCCTAAAGATAATTTAAAGAGTTTTAAAAGATAGATACCTTGTGAATATATGTACTGCTGCCCAAGGATACAATATAATATTTAATATGTCTGTATGGTGTGCTTGGGAAAGGGTGTATCAAAAATGTGCTAAAGAAAAAAAATTTGACTGCCCCAAATGGTTGGCTAAGTTTTACCTGTGTTCTCTTAATAAAGAAAAAATTACATTTTGGTATAAATGTAGCTACTATTTACAGAACCTTTAAGGTTTCTTAGAATAATAATAATATCCAAAGTTGCAAAAGACATATTAAGTAATTTTTTTTTTAATCCCTTCAGAGCCAATGGAAATTACCACCTCTCATCAGAGCCAAATATACCTATAACAAAATAGAATCAAAATTATAGAAAACTCCAGTTTGTGCAGCACCAGCTCTACACTTGATAATAACATTTAGTATCTTATACCACACTGAAATGTTGTGGATTTCTGGTATCATCCATCCTTTCTCCTCCAAGACTGAAACTCAGTTTCAGTTTGTTAATGATAGTGTTCACTGATATATTGATGATTGTTTTGCCAGGTGGGTTTTTTACAGTTTTGTTTTTGTTTTTGTTTTTGTTTTTTTTTAAGCTAGTGGTAGAGGTCAGAAATGCCACAATTCTGTACTGCAAAGGAAAATATTAATTATTTTAACTATAACTTCAGTGGTGAAAAATAGATGTTCTGCAATAAAGATTTGTACTGAGTTGATTTGAAATCTACATTCTTCTTTCTTTTAAGTAATTCCTTTAATGTAGTATTTACTTAATGATTTAAATGTGAAATTTATTTTGTGACAGCAGTGGCAGGAGTTTCCTCAAATTCAGAAGATTTTCATAATTTTAGCCCACAGCATCTCTGCTTGTGAATGGCAGATGTAGTTTTGCCATATGAACAGAGTGCAAGACACCCTGTAAGTGTTACAGACTTTCCATTTAGAAGAAAGGAATTTTTCAGGAATACACAATTATTGAAGGCTGTGATTTCTTCAGGAAGCAGATTCTTATAATTTCTGAATAGGTGGATTTTCACCATAAAGGACTTAATCAAAATTTGGACCAATGAAATTTAATGTTATAGCTGAACTTATAGATAAGAATCTGATTTTCATAAAAAAAGAAAGCTAGAAAAAGCACTAACAACACAAGCAATAGCATTTTAATAGTAACTGAGAGAGCAACAAGTGTGGGATGCTCCCTATGGGCTGGGGAGCTGGGAATTGAGAATGACAAGGGAGTCAGGAGCAGAGATCTCATTGATGAGGGGAGCAGGGCAGGCCTGGGGCTGGTAGCCAGGCTAGCCAAGTGTCCAAACTACCATACAAGTCCATGGTGACAAGCCAATGACAAGCTGGGAAGTCAAGACCATGGGTCAGAGTCCAGATCAGTGAGGTGCATGGCCAGGCACAGATGTAGATGCCATGTAGCTAAAGCAAAGGGCAAAGTTGGGAGCCTGAGTTTACATGCAGCTCTGGACCAGAGGGGGCCAGGTCCCTGCATCTTACAGCTCTTTCCCCAACAGGCCGAAGTAAGATTGCAGAGCAGCACCACATCAGGTCTGGCCTTGCCTGTGGGCAGCTAAAACCTTTCACAGGAACAGGGAGGGGCATTTTGGGCCTTGACACCAAGGTTTTACTCTTAACTATGGAAGAATGTCAGAAAAATTAGCGTATAAGCAGCAATACTCTTTTTCTTTGTCTTTACTCTGAAAAGAGCATTGAGAATCTTCATGTGAGGGACTGAGTAGTTAAGAATAATTGTAATTTTTTTTTTCTAATGCTGAAGGATTTTTACTCTCATGTACTAAGGGGTCTTATAACTATACTAATAGAAAAAAGCAAATTAACCCTATTATTGGGGAAATAAGGAAATTAATTCCATCCTTTTAAAATGATTGACTTTATTTATGGTTTAGATCAGCTGAAAGTGGAAAAATGAAGTATTGTTTTTGGTAAAACCATTTGCAGAATCTTTGGAAAGACATACTTAAATCCGGAAGTGTATGCTAGTTGGATATGACAGCTTTAATGGGAATTAATACATATATTTGTGAAACTTTCAGCATTTTTTTCTAAAAAAACCCCAACTGTCAGAAAAGTGCCATAAAGTATGAAACAGCAGGCCCTGTAAACAGAGTAATGAAGTAAGGGTAAGAGAATAACCATGATAAGCATCCTGGAAAGCCTTATAAAATAATGGGACAAAGTTTAAGGAGACAGTGCATGTGTCAGTAAGGAAACATGGCCCAGTAGACAACAGTGATTTATACACTTCTTAATGAACAAGTGTAACTACCATTTAGTTCCTGTTGTAATAATTAGCAGACAAAAGCAGCAACAATAACAATAACAAAACAGCTAAGAAAATACAGCAAGGCATTTTACTAGGTGCTTTCATAATATTAATTATTTCTTCAAATTTTTATATAGGTATAAAACAATATATGTAATGTTGTACATAGAAATTCCAAAGTGAAAACAGAAAACATTTATGGTTTCCAATGAGTAAAATGTAAAAAGTTAAAATAATTTGCAGGACATAGAATGAAAAATTACTGAACATACACAAACAAAAAATAATTACAACCAAGATGAAACTGCTCATTAAAGAACTGCCAGGTTTGGTGATAAGTCTAATTTTATTTGACAATTTTATAAATGATATGGGGAGAGGAACAGACCTTGAATTACATTCTTTGTACTAAATTGGAAAGCACTGTATATTAATGAGGACAATAATACTTCAAAGGTACTGAAAGATTTTAGAAATGTGAATATAAGGTAATAATGTTATTTCAGTTTGGATAGAACATGAGAGTATAAAAATAAGAAGCACTTAAAAGAAAATTAAACCATAAAGAAAATGTTGGCCATATATTTAAAAACTGAAAACCCGAGACTTTCAAAACAAATGCCAAGTGATGTTTTTGCTGAACTTAAGCTACTGATGACTTAAAAGAGAGTGGTATATTACTTTTAAAGACTGCATTGCTTTTGAAACTCATCTTCCATTGTAATAAACAGTATTTCCTGCAATGTAAAAAATATTTACCTAAACAGCTGCCATTGTGTTTCATGATGCAAATTACCAAGTTATATATGACAGTACAGAGTGAATTTTTCGCCAAATTTGAGGGGTTGTTTATATCTGAAAAAAATGTATTCCCAGAGAGTGATACTATCCTGGTTTTGATTCTGTAGAGATTTGTACCTTGATTAATTTTAAAATGAATAAGTCTACTCCAGGTAAATAATAAAAAGCTAGGAAGTATGTATGCCTTTGTAGGATTGTCTTTGCAGACTAGTGTCTGCAAAGAATAGACCTGTACTTTGCACCTGCAAATTTATTAACGTACTAAGTTTTGTGGAGTGCAAGCTGACTGTTTTTTGCAGAATTTTAATAATACCTTCTTATGTGAACTTTTCCAGTTTTTCTTTTAGAAGGTTTAGAAAGAGTGGGCAGACTATAGGATGACATTGTAGAATCCTGTAAGGTCCTTGTAATGAGAAATAAAGCAATTTTGGATATGAGATGAACTGATTTGTGAAGCTTGCACTTCAGTTCTGTGTTACCTAAGTAATTATTTAAGAATTATTTATTAATTAAAAATTTTAAAAAGAAATTTAGCTAAAAGATGAAATAATACCAAATTGCATACTGCATTTCAATTTACTCAATTAAAATATAGTATCACATTTTGCTTTTACTAAAGGAACACATATATTATTGGTTTACTTCCTTTATTGTTCTGAACCTTTGCTTCCTTAAATATATTATCTTACAAAATCTTATTTTCTTGTATCTGTTTCTCATTTTCTTCTTGTATTTTGTTGCTTTTAAGTTCGTCATATTTGCCACTGCCAAACAGTGTTACATTTTTGAATTCAACTTGCAGTGATATTCTGAAATTGCAAGAATTTTACAGTGTGATCCTGATCCTGCAAACCATAATGTATGTGCTTGGCTCAAGGATGAGAGATTCTTAGTTAATGTTATATCTAGTGCACCAGATAACCTTAGTCAAGCTCTAAAGAGACAATTTTGGAATCTCAGTCTTGACTGTCTACATCTTGGTAGACTACTTGCTTTATTTTCTCACCTCATTGCTGTGGAGACTTTTCAGTCTGGTTGTTCTCTATCTGTCCATTCCTCTGCCTCATACAAACACAGGTGTGGGTACCCTTTTTTGTGAAGGGACACTGGAAAAGTGCCTTGACAGTCTACAGTAATACAGAACTCTGTTGTTCAGTAAACAATTTTAACCACAGACAACCATTCCAGCAACATGTGAAATTCATGTTCCAGGTCTATCTTTATCTGTGAATAGAAATATGATGGCATGCCTATTTTCTCTTGCTTCTTTTGGGGTATTTTAGGTTACCTTTTACATGGGTTAGGAAGAATTTCAGAGCAACAATTCAGTGGTTTCTTCAGTGGCACACAGCTTTCATCTGCTTCTGCTCTGTCTTGGTATTTTCATTAGTTGTTTTGTCATAAGTGAATTGCACCAATGAAATTTTAGCAATAGTATGAAGATGGGAAGCATGGCCATTAAAGGTGAGGATAAGACTAGATAAAGATGGAGGACCATAGGGAACTTAAGCAGTACAATTGAAGTAAGGTATGACAGTGGGAACTGTAAGATTTACTGGTTAATAACATGAAACTGTCATAAAATGGGAACGATTAATTGCAAAACACAAAGCATGAGAAATGGTAGTATATTAGCTGATCAGGTGTGACTGTGAGGCATCAATATGATGTGTTTATAAAAATTATATTGAATATATTAAGTGAAGGTAACATTAGTGTCATTATAAAAAGCCTCAGTAAGACCTATTGCCTCCAGTACAAGTTAACGGTGTTAAAAAGGAATTCAGAGAGGAACCACTACAGATAAAAATTGTTACAATTACAGATAAGTGCAAAGACTATCTTACAAGCAATGACTGACACTTTCTTTACCTCACATCCATAAATTGTGAAGAAATTGTCCCAGTTGCTGAATAAGTTGTTTTAGTTGCTAATTATCTTCATTAACAGAATGTTTCTTATTTCTTGTATGTATTTGTCTAGTTTCAGCTTCTAACCATTGGATGTTATTACGTCTTTTTCCGTTAGAGGAAATAGCTGTTTATAACTGACATTTTCTACAAAACTTCAGCCACAACATCCATTCTGTTTTAATAAAAATAAAATTGCTTCAATCTCTTTTCAGTTCATTTATTCCTCATTTGATTAGTAATGGAAGATGGAAAACTTGATACTCATATTGTGCTGTCACAATTCCAGAAGAATTCCAGTCTCTATGTAAGAATTGTGGCTGTTGAGCTACACTTCTGACTTTTGAGAATAAAAATGCATGCTTGCTTTCATGTAGTTGGGTGTCTTTACTGATGGGCAACTTCAGGCAGAGACCATATAGTGCTTTTATAACATTATAAAAAACTCTTATGGTCTCAAAGTTTTGTATTGTATTTGTGTTACATGACCTAAAATTTAAGGAAAGATGTTAAAACAATTATATTACCATTTGCATATTAAATGTGTTTACAGATATCTATATTGTGTTTTCCACCAAATGGCACTAAAGTTATCATGGCTCAGTGAATTGGGATTTTAGAATTGCAGGGCTATTAATTCCAAAGCAGTTTTGTGTGAATTCTTTTATATTCCAGCTCATGTTGGTAAATCAGTAGATTATTCTTTAATTAGTAATGCCAGAAGGACTGCTGATGGAGATATTATTCTCCGAAGGTGCAGATGAAATCAAGATCCTGATTACTGGTGAACATTAAAGCTTCTGGGACTCTTTTCAAAGATAAAAGTATTGACTAAATATATTGACTAGATTGCATTTTGTTTTTTTTTTTTTTTTCTCATCTTAGATTTCCTACTGTTAGATAACATAGGTTGTATTTCATCTGCTAAACACATACCTTAGTAATGGTGAACTACTACAGTTGTAATGTTAGGCTCAAAATACATGTCAGTCAAACAGTCAAGCAGTCTTTTTTTATAAAACAACTGACACTTAATTTTGTGAAGCTTAATTAGGTTCTTGTATTTCACAGTCTAGAGTTATATCCTACAGCATTTTAGCCATAAGAGCTTTGTCCGGGACAATGGAAGATGAAATCCCTTTCCAACCATATTTGTAATACTCTCCTGGTTGCCTGGCTTTCTTGTCTGAGTGTTCTTCTACAATACTACCATTCACATTAATTTCACAGGAAAAAGGCTTTCTATTTGAGAGTCCCTCATGTATGTAAACCTTATACATATAAAATGTAAAACTACAGAAACTTTGGTTCTAAAAAAGACAAAAAAAAAGGAAAAGGTGTTCTAATGAATGCTATTCTCAACAAAAGCAGGGTTCTGTTTTTGTATTATGTAGCTCAAATCAAAGTATATGCATGCTTGTAAATATATAGGAACTGAGAACTGCATCTTTACCAATAATCAGTGTGTAGAACAAATAATGAAAACACAGAGAATTTACTCTTCAAAAAGGTTTTATTTCATGTCTTTAACTTCCTTAACAACAACTTATTTTAAAATCCCAGTACACTCTGTGATGATTGTCACAGAATGTTCTCAACTGGTAGCAAAATTTGTGGAAAATCTCCCATGAAAAAGAATGCCTCCCAAATGTCAGGTCTTTGCCACCACGAGAGACTGGTCTCCGAGACTGGTATACTTAAAATAATGAGGAAGTGCACATTAAATAATTGTGGATTGAGATACTTGATGTAAAAATTACTGGTAGTGCAAGAGCTATTTCTGTTTGTTTATACATACCAGTCACAAAAATGTTAACTGTAGAAAGACAGCTTAGAATATGTAAGTAGTTACGTATTGCAGGCAGTTGGTATAATTACTACTTCAGTTATAAACAGGTGTATGTAGGGAAGCAGAGTCTTCTTTTGCACTCCACTAAATCTGTCCAACACTGAAGCTGAAAACTTTTCCTTTAGTTAGCAGAAAGAGCAGCTCACATGTTCTTTTTCTCTTTAGGCCAGTATCTGTTAAAAGAAACCAAATAATATTCAGTCATAGACATAAAGCAAATGCCAGGCTACCTAACATTCACAGGATAGGAAAGTTCATAATTCAGGAGTTCAGGAGTGTTTCTTCCCTTCCCCCTGCCCTGATTTTAATCTGTTTCCGTTCTCTTGTCATATTTCCATGGACATCTGGTTCCAAAGATAACTTTAAACAAACACCAAGGTGAACAATATTTATATTGCATATTTATAATGAATATCTATGTCTTTCCTCTGCCTGCCAGGAAGTCTTATGGCTATGTGAATTAACCTCCTCTTGAAATGTCTAGATGATCGGGTTTAATCAGCCTGAGATGAAAATTTTAAATTATTGAAACTTCCATCCTGCTACATATACCAGAATAAACTGTGCTAGAAACATTTAAAAACCCCTACATGTCCAGAAGGAAAAAAAATCTTTTAGCTGAATATTGTAATTGATTTGGCTATATCTCTTTGAGGAGGGTGGCTTCAAAGGGGACATTCCAACATGACAAAGGAGAGCTGAGGATCAAGGCTCAGGGAAGTTACCTCTCACACTGTGAACACAGAGGAGAAAACTGAACAATATAAGTGGTTACACCTTACTT
Organism: Strix uralensis; assembly: GCF_047716275.1. Lineage (NCBI taxonomy): Eukaryota > Metazoa > Chordata > Aves > Strigiformes > Strigidae > Strix > Strix uralensis. The sequence continues at coordinate 8,373,442 of NC_133979.1, forward strand.
TGTCTTGTATGACACATGATAAGATTCCATTTTTTATAATCATTACAAGAAAAGCTTTTTAAACTTCAGGGTCATGATTGGATAGTATGTACAGTTCAGTAAAATGGGCCAACACAGTGGGTTGCTTCTGAGGATGCTGGCTTATTTATAACTTGAATTATTATAACCTCTTTTTTTTCCCCCAACCTGGCTATTCTAACTTCCTCAGCCAGAGCAATGCAGAAGTTTTTGAGCAGAAATTCTGAACTGAGGACAAGCAGACCCATCATTAAGCCTGATAGAAAAAAGTAAGATCAAAATTAGTGACCCTAACAGATATTTTTCTCACTTTGCTTAAAACATCAAAAAGACCTCTTTAAATTTCTTTAAATAGTGTTTTACTGACAACGTGGTCAGAAGAATGAAGATTGTATATACTTGCCATGGGTAATTTGTTAAAGGAAAGGAGAAGGAAAGAATATTTCTCCCAATTAACTATTTCTAAGATTCCCTGGAAATGACAAACTATTAGCTTTGAATATGAAGGATGTCCATAAGACTTGCCAGGCAGAGGTAACATGCCTGCGGGGTTTGTTTTCAGGGCATACTTTGGAAAGGTGTGCTTCTACAAAGATTATGCGTATATGTTATGTAATACAAGTAGTGCCACTGAAGTCAATATAGAAGGTAACAAGACTCTGCATAGTCTGTAGAGTTAATCAAATATATAAAACAGTGATTTACTTATGCAAGCACTAAATACATGCAAGAAAAAAAATGAGGAGGCTGGGATGCAACGTAGTTGTATATAGTTTAGTTTCTTTCTTGTACTTGCTGTACTTTTCTGAAGTCTTTTGTTCTTTAGCATTTTCTTTTTAAATAATCCTTTTTCTTTGCTCTTTTCTGTTTACAGTTTAATCCTTTTCATTTTCACTTTTCTTCCCTCAAGCACTTCTGAGCTCTCTTCTACCTTTTTCTTCTTTGACCTGGTCTAACAACTGTGTCCTAGCCTATTTCCTAGCTAAGTGAGGCTTAAGGGTATTTGAATTCAATTTGGGCCCATCTCTACTCCAACAACAATGTTGCTAAAGTAATACCATTAGATCACTAAGATACTGTATAAGGCAACAGAACATGGCTAATAAATGTTATTTCTTTTCTGGACAAAGTAACTTGTGCATTGTTGTAATTGATGTTCAAGGAAAGTACTCTGTTATTTGTAGATTCCAAGCACTGTGTCATATTCTGCAAAATGCTCATTTGACTGTTCTTTTTCAAATTGATTCCCCATAAGGGAAGAAGGTTTTTTTAAATGATTCATTTAAACTTGACACATCTTAGTGAATGCTGAAGCACTAGGGATGGTATTTTTTCCCCATTTATGTTCTTGCCAGACATCCTCTGTCTCTGAAGAGGAAAGATTCCCCACAGTAAACTGTAAAAGCAATGTGATTCTTTTTGCTTAACAAAAGAGAGTTAGTGTTAGAATGCTTTTTAAGTTTTTCTTATAGTTAAGAGGTAGATGGTTTAACTTTATTCTTTATATAAACCAATTCTGAAGTGAAACAGTTGTGTGAAATCCAATAGCAACTGAGGTATAAATTAAACAGCAAAGTCTGTACAGTTTTAAAAAAGAATATTTTATAAGTTTTATGGTTGGAGAAGAAATAGTAGATGCCATATAATCATGATTTAGCAGGGTTTTTGTCCCTGTTACTAATAATATTATCATTAACAAAATGTGCAAGTAAGGTACAGATACGATTATGTTATGTCTGATACAATATTGCTTTGAAAGCTATCCAGAGAGTAGTTGTTAATGGTTCACAGTCAAAACTGCGAAAAAAATTACTGGGTTGGACTCTGTGGCATTCTGTTCCTCGTTAGACTTACATGACAAAACTAAATTTCTATGTGATGACACTATTCTAGGAAAGATTATTGAGGGACAGAAATAGAATTCAAAATGATCTTACACTTGGAGGGGGGAAAAAGCATCCTGGGATGTATAAACTGAAGCATAACCTACAACATGTGTGGAGTAATTTTTTAGCTCTTCACAGCACAAGTACGGCCAAACTATCCCTTTTTACATACATCACTGCAGGGAAACTTTGGACTGACTAGAGGCAGCTGAAAGAAAAGCAAAGAGAATGATCAGAAATGTAGTAGGTGCTCTGCAAGGAAAAATGGAAGAACTTAAGGATGTTAGGAAAGAATCCTGAGATAAAACATAACATTTTTCAAGTTTGTGTTATCACTTGTGATTGGGACAGTAAGTAACAGACTTGAACTGTTGCAACACATTGGAAGTGCTGAAGGAGAATTCAGAATAAGTATTAGGTAAAGGTGTTTAGCTGTAAAGACAGTGAATCTCTAGAATTGCCTGCCTAGGAAAACTATATTGTCAGTTGTTAGATATGTGCAACATAGATTTGAGAAGAACCTGTCCAGAGTGCTAAAGGTAGGCCCGATTCTTCTGTATGGTAGTGGGACGAAGCAAATGGCATCCGAGGTCCCTTGCCTTAGAACAAGGCCTATTTTCTTGGTAAATCAAACTTTAATTCATGTTACATTTGTACTAGCAGGAAAACACCAGAATCTTGATTTACATCTTGATTACCTCCTTCACTTTCTCATTACCTAGGGGAAATTAAATAGGTTGCATTAAAATTGGCTTGCATATAGAACAATGTAAAATATTCACAAATGAAATATGTACAAACAGGATAGTGCAGCCATACTTGTATTCAAATTAGCATAGTTTCACATACTCCTGTTGACAAATGATAATAATAAGGATTAGTTTAAAAACCTTAATTCACATGTGGAAACCTGATTTACACAAGTAGCTGAGTAGAACTATTTGCTTTTGAGATAACTAGTAAGTCCCAGAATTAAGATATGTTTGGAAGCAGGGCTGCTAAACCGTGCAAGCTGGGGCCCAGTCAGCAATGAATTTAAGCTTACACTTAACTAAGTGTGCCCAACATCAGTGTAAGTCTGCTTGTGTTGAAAATGATGAGTATGCTTTACTGGATAAAGGTCAGAATATGCATCATCCTGGTTGAACTCTGTCTTATTTGATCAAAAGTTTCATTTGTTATTTTCTAAATTTGAAAATCATGATGTATGATAAGATATGAGATAATCAAAGCATATCAATGTCTTGAAAAAATGGTGCTAGGCATGTGAGCCCAAAAGTTGGGAGTAAGGAAATTCTGTGCTCAGATTCCTTCTTCACCCTGTATCCAGGACTACCCATATCTTTACTTCAGTTTCACTGATTATAGAAAGAAGACAGTAGTACATACTTTATTCTGTAAGTATACATGTAAACAACACATGTAAAAGAGTACATGTGTCATAGATACTGCTATTAATATTTGTTAACTTACATTACTATTTCTTAACTATTATTTCTTTTGCACAAATGAACACCTCCAGTTTAGGACTGTTAGTGCTGCTTCTCTCTAATTACATTTGAGATAATAACCTTAATGATGTAATATACCTAAATTCTGGGGTTTTTTTTGTGAAGTATAACAATGAAGGTCAACTGAAGAAATATTTGTATTTGTTGCATATAACATAAAAGGTACAGAATAGTCTATAAAATCCTTAGGACTGTGGGCATCTAAATTAAGCCTGTTGGCAGAAAGATAAAGTTTGAGTACATACATGTATATCTATTGATTTAAATGGGTCTTACTGCCAAGGCATTACAAATGAGACTGTCAGTGTAGTAGCAGAGTACATCAGCAATATCAGGCAGACCAAGGAGACTGGGACAAAATTATTAATGGACAAATCTTATTTAAGAGCTAATGTAACTCAGTTTTCTTTCAGTGTTAAATATGGAAAATGTACAACCTATAATTGTGGGTAAACATGATATATTATTTTTTAACTGTCACTAAAAATGAATCAGATTTGGGCAATACTGTTTCTTGAGTAAATATGTTGCTATTACGTACATTATTTTTTTAAAAAAGTCTTTTTGGGGGCCTCTTTGCCAGAAGGATGTATTCTACTTAAAGTAAATAAGAAATGTGTTTGTACAACTCTAAGTAAAATCTATGCCTTTGCCTTCAGTTTCTTATGCCTATTTGTTTTTTTTCCTCTCTGTTTTCAGGACTCATCTTCCTTCAATCAATTCTTCTAGATTCAACCCCTCCCATTTCCTCCCCATCTTTCTCTTTACTTTTAGATCTTTTTAGTTCTCTCTCCTTTGCTATTTCCCCAGGTTATATAGGTTTTTAAGTTGCAGTGGCATAAAATCTAATTGCTTTCTATTTAAAAGAAAAGGAAAAAAAGAGAAAAATTCTAAACCAAATCCACTAGCCTTGAAATCATTTTCTGAAAAACACAAGCTGTTATGTTTTTAGCCATACAATGATAGACATACTTTCATTATGGATGATGCTAAATTCTTAGGACTGTACTTGAACTATTTTTGTGAACCAGGTTTTTATCTTTAGATTTTTTCCTTTAAAAATGGGATTTTGTTCTCAGTTCATGAGATTGGAAGTATTAAACTACACTTGTCCTTGATTCAGTTTGCTGCTTCTTCATGGTCCAAATTGCCCTTCATGCAGAGCTGAGCTTGTAATATGTACTCTAGATGCTGAGTAAATGCTTTCACTGGCTGTCCCTGGCTTACTTACTCAGCCAGTCTGAGTCACCTTCAAAACATCAAGATTATGTGTATATACACTGTAATAAATAACCACCTGCACTGAGGTAATGCAAATTGAATTTGTTGAAATATGGCCTATTATATTAAAATTTATGTTTCTATTATAATTTTTATTGTATGAAACAAATTTGTCCTGTATAAAATTACTGAGAAATAAGAACTGTATCCATATATAGGAAAGCTTATCTTTTCTTGGGAACTGTTTAATAATAGATTCTTACCATGCACCTATCGTCTAAGTGCCTATTTTCTTCTGCATCCTCCTCAAAATGCATAGCTAGATTTTGTCATTCTTAAAACAGGTCAGATAACAATCATTATGTACTTTTGTATATATCCTAAATACAGATGATTAGAAAGTTCGTTTCTTTTTGTACTTGAACCAGTTATTTTATAAATAATGTCAACAGATTAGAAATAGATGTAAAATATATTCATTAAAGGGATTTCAAGACAAACTTCAGCTGTGGGGGTATTTTCATTCTGAATCTGTACAAATGGTGACATGGTGAGAATGAAGGTGAGATATGGCGAGAACAGGACTTTGCAATACATGGTTCTGAAGCTGACACACCTCTAGTGCTTTTACTGGACTGAGACAAGTTACTTAGTGAACTGTATAACAAACAGTTCTTTTCCTGAATGAAAGAAACAAACATTAAAGGAGAAAATTTGAAATCAATTTGTAAATATGCAGGCACTAAATTAGCCTTATTTCATGCTAATTCAGCTTTATTGAATTCATATCACCATCCATAAAAGCTGCCTCTGCTGTTCAAAGTAATATCCAGTATATCTCAATTAGCAACGTGTTAACCTTTCATCCAAGTTGGCTAGCAGAGTGAAGCTAAATAGATTAACTATCAAAAAAGGGAAATAAAAATCTAAGAACCAAAAGAGAAGTTAAAAATATTTTTATTTTTGATAGTAATTTAAAAAATGTCAATAGAATGGTCAAAATAACATTAAACCATGAGCATTCATAAGTCTGATAATATATATATTTATTTTTGAAATGTTGGAACTGGCCATGAATTTAAAAAATGTTTGGAATAACAGTAGGCTGTACCTGGTCTTAGGTAGTGTAGCCTGCTTAGTCTTAACAGAGAAACAAGATAACTGAAGAGGATCTGAAGAACATCCTGTTCCAGAAGACAAATGGGAATTTTGACAGTTTATTCTGGTCAATGTTTCAAGGTGAATAAAATAAGTGAAATACAGTGATGGTCCATTGGTATATGCTGTGTCATAAAGCTATTACTAATAGAATATAGGTTTTGATAAAACCATGTAATGACAAAATTAATAATCTTAATTTTATAATCTGAAATAGTTACCTAAAGAGGCTAGAAAGAATTATTTTCCCTTTTTAATGCATATTTTGTCTTCTACATTGTTGTTTTTTTCCTCCCTTCTGACACTTTCAGGTAGGCTGATGTCTTCATTTCTATAATACGTCGAAAGTACTAGATTGTTATGCCTTGCTCACATACTCCAGGTTAAAGTGGTCACCAGATTTAGGGGCAGCAAGTAGTTTCTTCTCAGGCTATATTGGCAAGGGTTTTTTTTAATTTTTCTTTCTAAATTTTTTTATAGCTAATAGTGCACTTACTAATATAAATTTCATATTTTCACCTCTTGTTATTAGAGACCTAAAAGACCACCTCCGAGTTCTTAGTTTTTCTTGTTTGCTTGTTACATCATGTGGTCTTTGGAATTTTAGACTCTAGGCTTTAAGATTTCTACTGGGTATTAAGAAGGGTTTTGAGACCCATATGATGTGCTGAGTACTTAAATCTGTGCATTGAACATCTGTGGTTGCTAACCACTGAAAGGAATTAGAATCTATGATCTGAGCCTTCATTTCTATAACCGTGGCAACATTTTTCTACTTAGTTAAAATTCAAATTCAAATCACATTTCACTAGTTCATAAAATGCATCCTTCTGATAACATAGTTTATAAAACTAGGACTAAAGATAACGATCACTCATATTTTTAGTCTTTTAGTTGTGATTTTTAATCTTTTGGGGTGGGACACTGACTGAATTTGAACTCTTCTATGTTTTGTGAATTAAATCAGTTCAATACTGAGATGTTATTTTTTTAATTAATTGATCTTGGCTTGATTTAAATCTAAGAAACTATGTGGCATTATTTTTTTATCACATGTAAAAGCACAACAAGAAAGGCAATCTTTGAGGTTCCAACAACATATGCAACAGATGTGTATTATAGTGTATTTAAACCTGAATTTCTTGTTAAATGTAGCCTCATATCTGTACTAAGTATTTTAGTAATTTTAAAAATATATTATAAATCATACAGGATGGGTAATGTTTCAGAGTTATTGTCGCTATTGATACCTTCACTCTTGAATTCCAAATTTTGTTTCAGGCTTTTTCTGGTGCAATCTGAATATGACATTAACAATTTTTTTCTCCTTTACTCACTAATAGAAATTGTGACTATCATGAATGGAGGGACCATATGCTGCTTTGAAAAGGCAGCAGGGACCATGGAGGCAGTTTATAAATGATCTGAGTAAGAAATGAACAGAGACCAATTAAGCTAGTTAGGAGGCCGAAGGTTTTGGAAAGCGAGGATACTATATTTGGTTCCCTTCAAAAATGATGGAAGATAGAATTAAAAATTAGTACAAATTTTTTCTGTCTTTTTGCCTAATAATTCCTTCTTCACTTGCAACAATAAAGTAAAGTACGGTTTGTTTTTCTTTTTAGTGTGGGACAAGGATTTTAACATTGGAAGTTGTTGCATGTCAGTGAAATTACCAGGATGGGACAAGTGGCCACTCACAATATGGCTTTTGTCACTGAGGAAAGTCTGTGCACTAAATAATGCATGCACAATTACCACATTAATCAGGCTGGTCAAAACAGGTGATCCAGTGAATGTCTTTGTGCCCACTGCCATTTAATGCTATTCAGCCATGTATCTATTATAACTATTCATTTAACACCACAGGTGTGCTAAGTGCTTTGCAGATAACATGGAGATGAAGGCTCCTTTCTTAGAGAATTTAAATGCAAAATATCTAGAATACAGATTGAATGGTAATAAAATGCAGGAAAATCTGAGTGGTTTTTTTAAAACCATACTTTAGTTAATTTCTTGATCTTTATTTAGCTTTTGAGAGCTATTTTGGGAATATGTTTTAGGCTTTTTTGAGTCTCTGGAAAGTATCCAATTAGTGAGAGAAAAGAACGTACCCAAGGAAGGGTTTCCAGATGTAAAGGGCGGAATGAAAAAGTGCCACAGAAGAGAGCGAAGGGACAATTTGAATACAAAAAGCAGGCAGATGAAGACACAAATGGCTTATTATAGTTACTATTATTTCTTTTGTAAAAGCCAAAAAGAAATAGTAAATTCAGTATTCTACCTGTATTAATTATATACAGAGACAAGAATGGGAAAGATACAGTGCTGACTTAAATGCAAAGGAAGAAGTCATATTTAGTTAGGAAGACATTTATTTTAAAATAAAGAAAACTCCAGGAATGAAAAAAAGAGGTTTCTACTAAGATTCTCTTAAGAATTCTTAGAGAATCTTAGCAGTTCAAACATAACAAATATCTTTAAAAACAAAGTAGAGTTTTGATTCCACAGATAAATATGTCAAACTGCACACTGCAATGTGTGAATTAATTAGTGGTTGCAGTCACAAAATTAATCCGTTATTCTCTTTTCCTCTCCTGTAAAACTCTTTTTCCCCCCCCTCTACACAATGTGACAAGGGCTAGACTGCTATTGTATGGGAACCATACAGTCATTCAGGCTGACCAGTGTTGTTTTATTTTTTCCTCATATGTCTGCCTCTATCTGTTGTCTTGTATCTTATACTTAATGCTAAAAGGTCCTTTGACCAACACCATTTCTTCCTCCTGATTTCAGACAGGAAACAAAAGAGATGCTGATCAAGGTCTGAAACTCCCAGACATTAGGATAATACCAGCAATACACAACAGTGGTAAAATAATGTGAAGCATGTAGATCTCTGCTTTGCCTAGATAAATGAAACAACATAACATGGTGTATCTGAAGTGTACTGCATATCTAAGTATCTCAAAACACTTCACAGATTATAGTGATTCATTGTAATTGCATCATGATATTGCCATTATATTGCAGTCATGTTATCATTTCTGTAATAAACATTTATCTTAGGAATGTTTGTGTGTACCACATAATTAGCTCTAGAATAGAGTGCTAAACGTGAGGTGTGATTCATTGGAAGAATGATAGAATTTGATTTTTAAATTCTAACAATTTATTTTAACTGGTACTTGTTAAAAGTGAAAACAAACAGTGAAGTTTTGTTAATTGCCAAACTCTGATATAAAACAAGCTTAAGTAATGATTGAAAACTAGTACGTATTTAAATATTAGCACAATTAGTTATTGTTGAGTTTTTCATTTCCTGTCACTGTAAAATGTAATCAGTAGGTCTGGATCTGCTATATTTATGATTTCAACTAGGTCTGCTTGATCTAAATTCTAAACTAAGAAAGCCCTTTATTCATCAAAAAAATAACATAGAGTAACCATTTTAGCCAATATTTTCTTGCCTGAATCTGACCTTTTGTATCACTCTAAAAGTAGGTTTGCTATAAAGTATTTATAAAATTCAGAAAGAAATCCACTCTTCTATCAAGATGCTAACCATACAAAAGGAAGGTGAAAATCTTTATTAGAAAATCACTGTAGCTTAAAAGCAAAATATACTGTGTTTTAAGCTATTCTATTCTGCACAACTTTTGCCTTCTGAGATTTGTCTGCATAAGGCATTGATCTAACTAACTTAATTAGCATGGTTACTAGAAGAAATATAGTCATATTAGCTCCAAGTATGTTTATATAGCACTAATTTATGCTGTGAGGACAGTGCCCTTGGTTTCTGAGACTTCAGGTGTCATTCACTTCTTGTAAGTATATCTAAAACAAAAAAAAACCCCAAGCAAACAAAACCCAGAAACCCCACAAAGAAAAGGAGGGTAGAAGTAAATGAAAAGTATTTGGCTTTCTTTGCTCGCAGCACCTGAGAACTTCAGAAAAAAACATATGATGTGAATCTTGTGATGCAGCACAAGCATATAGTTTTAAAAGTTTTGTTTTCAGAATAAAGACTAAATAATACTCAAACAGAATATCAGGATGAAGATCCAGATCCAATTTCAGACCTCAGTGTCTAAATCTCTAGGCTTACTGTGTCAACCTTCAAGGAGCCTGTGGAGTCAGGGATATCTTAACAGTGGATTGGGACAGTTGCGTCAAAGAACAAGAATTCAGTAGGAAGTAGGCTATAGGTGACCCATAATATCTGCAGAACTATAGACAAACTTCTACATGACAAAGGATAGGCATACATCACTGAACAAAAATTAATTATTTTGGGAGGAACTACTAGAATTCACAAGTGAACAGCCTTAGAAACTAATCACCAGGATAGTGGTCCTACTTCACCAGCACTGAAGAAAGGTGCTCTTGCTGTTCTCTGTAGTAGGAAAAAGGTGGATTTGCATCTGTTCAGGCTTGACTAGAGAGTGAACTCAGACAATTCCTTTCTGGTTGCATATTTAGCAGGTTTTATGTGGAGAATTGTTTACATTACCTCCTTAATGTTTAATTACAGTTTAAAAACAAGGCCCCTGTAACAAAGGGCTGAGCCTCTATCTGCATGCTGCAAGGAAGGCCACTTGGAGGTTTAGGTAGTATTCCACCTGGTTTCTGATCTCAGGAATAGAGCTGGTTATCCACATGCTCAGGGAAAGCAGTTCTGGGAACTTGCTCATTGAGAACATTCATGTGCCTAGAGAACTTTTCAGTCAAAAAGGAGTGTTTAGCAAGTTAGCTTGTATTTTCTCTGAATTGAATTTCGAGTTAAAATGTGGACTTACTCACCAAAGTCTGCCTCAGTAATTTTTACGTTTTTGGGAATTTGAACCTAAACCACTTCTGTTATAAACTAGCTTCAATGAGCAGATGTTTTTACAAAAGTGTATTACTGATTCCCCAATGGGTCAAAAAATTATTTGTATAACATAGTGCCTCCGGTTTATTTCTGAAGCTCAGGCACAATTATATAGACCCAAATTACTCCTTCACAGACATATACACATGACAAGGAGTACCCTCAAGATTACCTCAATAATATTCATAGTACACTTCTAAAACAGAAAGGTTGCAAAACATGTAGAACTAAATGTTTCAGGCCAACTACATAGTTTCATATTAATCCAACAGAACCATTTGTTCTTAACTCACCACAAAAATTTTTTCTTTGGGAAGCTGAAATTGTTAAAAGTGTCATTTTTGTGATCTCAGGTTTTTGAGATCAGTGCAATTGACTGTAGATTGAACAAATTAATGTACATGCCTTTTCCCACTGCAGCTTTGACACTCTATTTCTGAATAGTGTGAAAGTTGAAGTATCTTTGGTTACCTGTGTAGTGTCCTATTTGGTACATTGCTGAGCTGCCTGAATTTTGTATCAGTTTCTTGGCAATTGCTAACTTAAGTGTAATTACATAATGGTTTCCATCAATAAGAATCTTTCAGAGCAAAAGGGGACAAAAGAAAATTATTAATATACATATTATTTCATATCATGTTACGTATTTCTGAAACTATCTAATTTTTTCATTTTGTACATTTTTTCAGAATATGATTTCATAGAAAAACCACACATTTTCAAGTTTTAATGTTATGCAGAACAAAATATTTAATTTTAAAAGTAGTTTAATAAGAAAAGAAATTTTAAGGTTAAACCCTAAGTTCAAGGTAAGGTTATTTTGAAGAAGATTTACTCTTGTTATTAATGGGTTTTGTGTGGCTGAATTGTGTACAAATGATGAAATCCCAAGACAGTTAATTAGAAAGAAGATAGGCTTAATACAACCACAGTATCCAGCTTGATAGGTTCTGAGAAATGTTTGAATAATGGTATTACAGTTACACATTATAAAAGATTCCTGCAACTCTGAATTAGTATGTATATATACTAAGATATAGTATATATACTAATATATACACTAATTGCTAATATATATACTAATGATATATATTTAACATTTAGATTAGTTTGCACTAGGGAGAAAATTTTTGTAAATGTTGAATCACAACTGAGCTTCATTACACTTTTGCTTGGTTAAAATATAACGCTTGTAATGAGTACATTTCCAGTTCTCAGTATGCATAGCAAAAATGATAGCTTTTGTTTATGATGACTTTTAAGGACAGAAAGGATCTACAGGGAATGCAAGAAAATGACCTAGTTACTTTCAACACCTACAAAAGGCATCAAATAATGGCCAGCTTTTTGCAAAGAAAGTTCTTTTCAGAATTAATGTCTATCAGCAATAACATTTTTCTACAGTGCTTTTAGTCATTGTAGTATTTGTCTGCAGGTTTTTAAACTGGTAGTCAAAACTGAGTGCTCTGTGGCTTTGTAGGTAAAACAACTATCAGCTCTTTATCGGTTATTATAGGTTAGTCACATTAGAACTGAATAGACATTAGAAATCTGATCAGGAAGTGACTTATCCAAATAATTTTTGTCTGAGTGTAAGTCTACCCTGTATTTAAGTTAAAACTCTACCCACTTTTCCAAAAAGCTCAGATCATATATTCCTCAAAGTGATAAATTGTTGTTCACTATAGGTAACAGCAGGCTTTATTTCTTAGGATATTTTTTAGCATAAAATGACATGTGGTCATAATGCCAACTATCTTCTTTTTTCAAAGCTTTTCAATCTTACGTTCTCTAAGTAAACCACTAAAGTAATTTAAACCCAAACTACTAGGTCTCTAGTTTTTATTTTTATGTTTTTCAAATGAGTCCTACACTTAAGGCTCAATTTTCATTACTATGTAGGTGCTTAAGTACTGCAGAAATCTTGAGTTTAGTTCAAAATTACCTTACATTTGTTCCAGAAGTAGCAGTTTGTAATCAGTCTACTGATTTGGGGTCTTGGGCCTTTATCTGACAACTCATATTGTTTCAGCATAGTTTGCTACAGAATGTAACCGCTACCATTTCTAACTCTTTGCAATTAATTTAAACATTCTTTTGCTGTTAGTACAAATAATTCCTTAATCTCAGTCTCCTATCCTTGACAGAGGAGAACATTCTCAAAACATCTGCACTTATTTCAGCTGTGCATCGTGCACTTTGGAAATGGAGGGCCAGACTGTATGCCAGATGAGTATTCTTTTGTTTCCTATGGTCCATGTAAATTACATTTTCAATATCCTTCTTGTCTTATTAACATAGTACCTGCTTTTATGGAGACAGAAGAAAATAAGGGGCAAAGATATAAGAACTCTGTATTGTGTCAGCGAAAATAACTAGATTTGATACAGAGGAATGAATTCCACAATTCCTATGAGATTATCTCCCATTTTGATTCATTTAAGACTAGAGAAGAGTGGAAACAATATGAAAAAAGGTATCTGAATCATCAGTTTGGCAAGGAATAAGAAATAATCGTCAATGGCCAATATGTATTTATCAAAAAAGTGTCTAGAGAGTCCAGGGTCAGAATTATATCTTAAGCTCACCAAATTTCATGCTAAAAGAAAAGAATATCACGAAACTAGTTTAAAGTTGTTAGACTTTATATCAGACTGGTAAATCTTTTGGCATGTTTGAAAATATGGTATTAATATAATCTCTGTGCTTTACAGAGCAATATGGTACAATATGTATCATATTGTACCATAGTAGTCACACAGGTGATGATCAAATAAAGCTTGGTAGGTTTGAAATCAAGTGGGTTTTTACTTTTTAGAACTTTTTTTTTTTTCTTTTTATATGAAGATCATAGTGACAAAGAACTTGGCAAATAATAAATAATGAAAAGGATGGGCATTCATGTCCATCTAGATGGAGAAACTTTGGCATAGGAAGAAAGACCCTGAAAGAAAACAGGGTTCAGGTTGCTTTATGAACTGAATATGAATAAAGTCAAGAAGGGTCTGGGTAAATTGGAAATGCTCTAGAGAAGAGCCACAAGAATGAGTGAAAGATTAGAAAACAAGGCTTTGATAATGAGCTTTTCAGTTCAGTAAATAAAAGTATAAATAGAATGACTGGACATTGACGCTGAGATGAATTCAGACTAGAAATTATTTATAACTGTTAGGTTAATTAGTGTTGTAATGATTTACCATAGACTGGTTCATTTTCTATCACAGGCAACTGATGGATGTTTTCGCCCTAAAATATACACTTTAATTCAAAAAAGAATTAGTACATGCCTGTATTATACAAAAGGTTAGATTAGACGATAACAATGATCCCCTCAGGCCTTTAATCTATAAATTTATCAAATTCTCCAGCTGCTTTGGTTGTTCCATTGCACTAGGTCCCCTGCTGTTGGCCACTGCATCTAAATGTATTGTAGTATGGCTCCACTTATGTGTAGCTGCCAAGAATGTGAATCTATTGAAACATGTACCTAGAGCTTATCTCTATTATAAACTCTTGTTTAAATTGTTTTTCTTCCAGTAAAATAAACAAAAAAGGCTTTTTTTCAGGAAAGAAACCCATAGTTACATATACTATCAAGCACTGTCAAGATGAAGTGGTAGGCCTGGAAATTCTGAGTAGTCATTCACCAACCTCAGACTATGGGCCTTCCTGAGATAAAGTACATATATGAATAGAAAATCTATCCTAGGCAAATGCCAAAAAAAAAAAAAGTGTCATTGTATGAATAGAATGGAAATAAAGCTTGAAGGACTATAAGCTCTCAAATTTGAAAACATAGTAATATTTAATTAGTAGCAAGTTAGAAGACTTATTTATTGTGTTAGGTTCCTTTTCCAGAGCTTTATGTATGTTTCTCTGAGGCATCTTGTATTAGTCCCTGTCTAATGGTCTGGACTGGATAGACTAAAAATGGCATTATTTTTTTCCTAAGCTGAATTAAAGTTTCAGGTTGGCCAGTGTAATTTTCTCCTTTTTTAACACTTCAGCAATATCCTCACTACTGTGTGTGTAGGACATTACCATACCATACCATAACCATCTTCCCCATTGCTCTTCATCCTTGTAGCAATTCCTTTGCAGACCCACTTATAGTCTCTTTCTGTTGCCTCATCTGGATCATTGTCCTACTCTAAGGTTTAGTTTCCATTTCCATTCAGTTCCCACCAACCTCACATCATCTGTCTTCCACCCAGTTCTTCCAACCTATAGCAACATTCTCTCTTGCTAATAACACTTGTTTAACCAGGTGGTTCCACTTCCCATCATGGATTATGGCATTTTGTATCTTCTTTCTTGCTCATGGACTTCCAGTTCAGGTCTCACTGCTCAAGCCACACCTAATGTCCTCACCTTGGTTCTCATCCAATATCTGTCTTTCAGGTTATCACCCACTAATTTCCTCTCCCGGTTGTACGGCTGCAGCTTCCAGTCCATTGCAATTGTCTGATTCTTGTTCTAAATTACTGCTTCGGTCATCAAGTTCAATTCATGTTTTCAGTGTCTTCAGCCTTTGGAGCTTCCTTCTCTGTGCTGCCTGGACACAGAGAGGGAGCATGGAAAGCACAAGAAAAAACATTCTTTTCTTCCAAGCAACAGTGCTTGAACCTGGACAATTACACATTACCCACAATGTGCTGGAGCATCCTGCAGAGGTCTTGTGCATGGCTAGAGTAAGAGTTCAGCTTTTCTCTTGTTGATCCTGTTTTAACTGTTATTTTTATATCTATGGCTCGCCCAGTTTGGGGTTGCTTTTAATGGACATGGCAAAAGATGAATCTCTGTATGAAGCGTTCTTTGTGTCTCCTCCTCCACCTCTGACCTCACCACCTCACTGTAGTAAGGAAAACCAAAGGAGACGTCACTGAATGTTTTGTAGGACTTCAGTATTCCTCTCTAACTACTTCCACAAGAATCTTTAAAATACATTGCCTACAATTTTCAAAACACATTGATTCTAGACAGGCAATTGGCAAAAAAAGTCACCTCATTTAAACACAGAGTTTGAATTTTGTTAGAGTTGTAGGCAACTCCAAAGCTGGTTGAAGAAAGAGAATGAGAACCCAGT
Organism: Strix uralensis; assembly: GCF_047716275.1. Classification (NCBI taxonomy): domain Eukaryota; kingdom Metazoa; phylum Chordata; class Aves; order Strigiformes; family Strigidae; genus Strix; species Strix uralensis. Next base: position 8,389,195 of record NC_133979.1, read on the forward strand.
AATTAACAGCACTACCTATCCCACCAGTATATCAACATATGCATGCTATCAGAAAAAATTCATTCTCATTATTGAGAAAATACTGAAGTTATTCAGAAGAAATTTTTTTTTTTTTTTTTTTTTTTTTAGCTAAGAGCAGAGCAGCTCCAGTAAGATACTGCGTACCTGGTAATGGTGATTTGTTACTGTTGACACTTACTCTCAGAAACAGCATATGCTTGTTTAAATCTAGCAATTCTTTGCAAGAGCAGCCCTACTGTAGGAGGCTCTTCAGTCTTTATTTGTTGCCAATCAGACAAAGAATAAATCAGGCTCATTTGCACAGAGCTGGAACTCTTATTTCAGAATTCTGTTCAGCTCTTTTACCTGAGTTATGCTTTGCAGTTTTATTCAGCAAAGACTGTAGTATTTGAGAGTAGTTTCCCATGAATGAAAACAAAGTCCAGTCATCTTGCATGGATCTTTCCGATTAAATGTTCACTTATAGACCTTGTGACACACAATCATTTTTATTATATCTAAAAACACTTAGTGGACTTGCTTCCTATTGCATTAAAAATTGTAAGGGTTATACACATCAGCATGCAGATGAAGAAATTTATACAGTTGATTTTGACTTCTTTTGTGCCCTGACTTGTGACTTAATTTGAACCTGTGTTGTAAAGTTGACATGAAAATGTACTAGCCTAGGCATAAATTCACTCATCAGCATTTTACCATAATGACTGATGATAATGGACAAGACTAATGATAATTTACTTGCCCATCAAAAGAATTTCTCACCCCAGGCAAGTGGGCAATTAGAATTTTGCAAGGCTGACTTAAGGTTAGTTATTTGTGAATTGCTTCACTATTTAATGTTCTATGATAATGTTTGTCTTATTTTTAAATGACTTATGTTTGCAACAGTTGCTGCATTTGAAAATTGCTTTTCTCTGTAGTTGTTTTTATCTTTTGAATAGGATCTATTGATTTCTGTATTAATGTCCTACTGAACACATTAAGAATATTTTTCAAGACTCGTCAAGTTGCTAGGAAAATATCCATGGAAAATTAATAAATTCTTCTTTTTAACACCCTCCTGAATATCAAATTTTGGAAAACCTCTGGTTTTTTTGTTAGTCATTTAATACAACACTGTTTGGCAGCACTAAAACAAGAGAAAACTGTAGAACTTGTTGGCTGATATATCTGATCTATTGGTGATAATGGATGCAATATATAAGTATTATCACTCATATTAGCACAAGCTCACATTCTGAAAATTTGGCTCTGAGTTTAATGCCACGTGGTGAAATTGTGATTCGTTTACAGGCTCACTGGCATTGAAATGATGAAAATGTTCTCATGCTTCCTTTCTACAAAGATTTCATTTTCACACAGTTTTATTTAATAACTAGCTATGTTCTTAGATATGGATAAAATATCCATGCTGGTGGTTGGTGGTGGCTGGACTGGAAATATCAATTCTGACTGGGGAAATACACCAGGCAAAGTTGCTCGGATCTTTTAATTAAGTGTCCTTGTTAATCCTAAAACTCATCTCACTTAAATGTTGCAGTTCAAAGTTTAGATTTCCAGTCTAGATTAGCTGTCTAAGCACACTGTCTACATCACTCCCCCACCCCTCTCCAAGTCCCTCTGAAACACTATGCATCCCATTTTAAAACAGTTCCTGAGAGGGAGTGGAGTGATGGATGGCTCTATAGAAGTGCCTGCCTCTCTCCATTCCTCCAACGCTGTGCTTTTGGTCACACCTCTCACCCTGGCCCTTCATTCAGACTGTATCCAAGTCTTGCCAGCTCTTCCTATGGCATCTGTCACAGATGTTATTTCCTCTCTATACATGCTCCTAAAACTCTTATTCCACATTCTTTCCAACTGAACTGCTGTCGATTGAGTATATGGAAGATGAAGGCTGAATTTAAGAACCCACACTGTTGTATATACACACCTCATGTGAGTTTATATAACCAAGACCCACACTAACCAGAACCCTCGTGGATCCCCTGCTCTGTTGAGATTCCCCTATCATATGCCTTAGGAGAGACCACATCAGTGTTCTGCTTTGTCTTCTGTCACTTGTTTGTGTTTAATCCTAGTGAGGAGTTAAACTCCTCTTCCCTGAGCCAATCTTGCAAGAGTCTGGCCACATCTTAGCCAATAAGAGCATAATTTTATTTATATGCCTGGTGTCAGAGTCTGAACAACTTGGAAGGACTAAAATATCTCCTCAAACCCTCAGATACAAATCTTGCAACAATAAAAATTCCCTGAAGTATGAATGCTACAGAAAGGAAGTTAGTCATTTTGCTATTAAGTGCTATATGTAAAGGACAGGAGACTGACTTTCTGGAAGGACTAACATCTTCTTGACAGATACAATTGGCTGATTTTGTCTATTCCCAACCTTAATGGATGACACCTGTAAAAAAACTAAATCTATTTTTAATGGGATAGTCTGCCTAAATGACCCAATTTCAGGAAGAGTGCACTTTCATGAATATTTATTTAATATGAAAACACTAAAGTAAACTGGAAACTACATTCTATAAATAAAAACAGCCCAGAGGGTCAAACAGTGATAGACTGTATGATATGAAAGCTAATTTAGTATTGCTTTATGTGCTACATTCGCAAAACAGATCCTAGTGTGTAGCTGTTGCTCACAACGGCAGTCAAGAGGTCTTTTGTTACCTTTGCACGGGCAGCAGACAGCTTCTTTGTACCAAGGAGTGGTTGAAGATACCATGTTTTAAACATATATTATCATAGTTTGCTGTAAAAAAAGGAACGAGTTTTCCTTTGTCTTTCTATATAATTCTTAACATTCATTGTTAGTATGGGTTGACATTCCAGTTGAGAATATGTTTAGACAGGAGGTGCTTTTGAGAGGGCATTCAGAGACAAGTCCCTGGTTATTCAGATTCTTGTTAGTCAGTTTAATTCCATCAAGATGTTCCTGTTTAGTGCAGACTCTTTTCTATGGCAAAACAATAAATAGTGTCCTATAGGGTGTCCTTAGGAGGTGAAATTAATAGCATTGGACAGCATTTGGGGATATGCAATTATTATGTTCCACGTACCTATAACTGTATTGACAAAATAACTGGCATAGTGAATCTAGTCTTACTCAACTCCCGCCACAGTCAAATGAGTTATGAAGGCCTACCATGTCATGTTTATATTTTCTTAAACTGGACATTTTTGTGTGCATTTTATTTCTAAATATATTATACCAATAGGATCTGAATGTGAAAAGGATTTAGGAGTGGGCCACTAAGTACTGTCATAATATGCATTAGAACTAGATATGTACTCTTGTGTCTGTTATGCTTACACAGGAGAGGAAGTGATCGAGATAATGAGAAGACCAACATTAGAGCAGAGCAAACAATCCTACTTGGATATTTATACCTCTTTCAAATGAGTGTGCAGAATCATTTAAAATAACAATTATTTTAATAAGTTTTATCATAAAACTGTATTGTAGCCAGAAAGCCAGCATGTCTAAACTCTTTATCTTTGCTCACATTTGTGGTGGTTTAGCCCCTGCCGGGTCTGAGACCACGCGGCCGCTGCCCGTCCCCCACAAAGGGAGTGAAATACAAAGCCCCGAGGCTGAGATTAGGAGAGGTTTAATACAACAGTGCAACAGCAACGCAACAAACAGCAACAATAACAATAAGAATAACAGTAATAACAATGAACAGAGCAAAATATCTACCAATACAGTAGTGAGAATAGAGCAAATCCCACAGTACACGCGGTAACCCCTTGTCCCGCTTCGGCGCCAGGATATGACGTCCGCAGGGTATCTGAATAACCCGGCTAGAGCTTCCCCCCCACTGCTGGGGAAACTTAACCCTATCCAGGCTAAACCAGGACACATTATAAGCAATTATATTTGTCAGTGATTCCTATAAAATTTTGTAATATTTTAATGTAAGTTTAGCTCTTATATAAGTTAGTGCCAACATACATCATGCATGACCAATGTTGAATTTGATGCTTTATTCATTCAATCACACCTAGTTAATCTTAAGATTTCTCTCTGTTGTCTTTCAACACAGTAATATACCTTCATTTATGGAATACTCAGCATTTGAGGCTAGGCAACATGTGATATCACTTCTTTTTTTATTTAAGCAACACCAAATCATCACTTCTTTGGATTTAAAAAATACCAGTTTGAATGACAACATTTTTAGGAAGTGTGTGAGAACTGCTTTCCTACACAGAGACAAGCTATAGCCAAACCATCTGGTTCCAGTGAGACACTAACTCCTGAACCCACTAAATTCTTGCAGGTTCTGTGTAGCTGACTGGCCTGGGAGCCTTCCCTTGCAGAAAATCAAGATATTGCCAATTAGGTTATCATTGGTAACTGCATGCAAGCTAAAGCTCTCCATAGTATCTGTGGGAACTCACCAGCCGCTGGAACCACTTCCTCATGGGAGACTGCTGATCAGATTTGTTTTCTCCTTGTCAAGTACCAATTCCTAGCTCAAGCTATTTTAGTAACCACACAAAGTAGCAAATCTTGTCATTTTTGTCTTACCTTGAGGATGGACAATATTTTACACACTGTTGTTCTCCACATTTTTAAAATTGCAGGAGGTACAGGAAGAAGACACAAACATTTTAAGAGCTGGAGAAAATGCTTTATAATGGGTGATTTAAATAGCTCAATCTGTTTATCTTATCAAAAGAAGATTGATAGGTAACATGATTACAGTGTGCAAGTAAATTCACAGAAAGAAAATACTGGGTATTAAAAAGCTTCTTTTTATTCATGCACAGAAGCGTGTTAAAGACTAATGCTGAAGTCTTAAACCAGATAAACCAAGTTGGAGTGAGGCATGAATTCTTACTGGTCAGTATCATTACTTACTGGAGCAAACTCTCAAATTGAGACTCCATGTCTTGGGGTCTCTTTGAAATGGGACTCAATATACACGGGCTAAAACCATGTCATTGTACTAAATAAGAGGGTGAGTGGCATGCTAAATGACCTATGAGCTGCAGGAAGCTAGCCTAAACATTTTACGAATACTTCTGGCCTTACCCTTTATGAAATCTATGAAATGCCAAAATTCTCTTCTGTTGGAGACATATTGAGCCCACATGCTGAGTTTGTAAAAACACTTATGCACATGCTGAACCTCAGTGGATTCCAAGGGGGAAAAAAAAAGGGAATTTATTATATGCCAGGACTTTTAATATCATTTTTGCATGACATTTTACAGCAAAGATTCTCATGCTGAGGTTCACTGCTAGTCTGCTCACCTCTTGCAGCTGGTCATTTGCAGAGGGTCTTATTTCTTTGTTTTGCCTTAGCAACATGCATTAAAAGAAAAGACAAAATACTCTTTGACTCCACTGAAGTCAAAGGCAAAATTCCAACAAACTGTGACAGGGCTAAGATTTCAACCTAGTATTTAGCTAATATTTTTGTCTTGATATACACAATGCCTGTACTTCTCACAAAGATTTTAAGATTTTATAGGTTTGCAGATGGAAGGCCTTGGACTGCACAGTTGTGAATGACAGGAAGGGTAGATTATGAGATTACCTCTGTGAATACAAGATGGATTGCTATGAAAAATATTGTGGGATCTTATTTTACAGTATGTGATATTTTACTTATTGTAATTTTATTGTTATAAGGTCATGGTAGCACAACAAAATGTAGGACTACATAAGAATAAACTATACATGGGAGCATCTGGTATGTCTCTATACATACCATGAATATTTTTATTTTAAAAAATCAACAAAATAAGAGAATGACTCTTTCTTATTTTATCAGTGTACAACTTTTTCCTAGACTGCTGCCAGTTTTTCATTTTCAGGTCCCTTTTCTGCATCCTTTCTGTCGTACATCCTAATCTCCCTTTTTATAACACCGTCTCAGAGTGATTCATTTGTGACAGTCACAGAAGCATGCACTCCAACACCCACACGCAGGTAAATCTGCTGCGGTGATATATTTTAATTACAGATTTAGTCAGAAGTAATTAAGGTTTTATGTCACAGGGATAGCGGAGAGTTTTAAAAATTCATGTGGTTTCAGTCTTTGTGAGTGCGCAGTTTGTGACACAATGGCTTGCAAAACAGGAACGACCCCTTAGTGCTGTTAGATTAATTAATAGAAAGAGAATAAACTTAATGGAGCTAGAAAAGTGCAAAAAATAGTGTTTTTTCCACTGTATATCACACAGATGGAATGGTCGTCCTGGGATTGCGGCGGGGGACAGTAATTGCATTTTAATTACAGTGCTGATGGCTTCTGCTTCCTACCAGATGGAAGGCCCTTTTAAAATAGAGGCACAATAGCAAGCCTCTGCTTATTTTCTCTTCTGATGCTGGCTAACATAAAGTGACACAAGACAAAAGCTATTATGGTATGGTTTGATCAGAAAGACTTTATTCAGTGCTATAATACTATCTAGTATGAAGAAAAATCCATTCTCTGCCAATATTAAAAAGACTTCTTCTGTCTAGAAACTAAAACGAAAATATGCAGGGAACTACCTGCTACTTTTATTAGTAACAATCATAGTTAATCACATTGTTGCTAGGTTGAGAATATTTATAGAAGGAAAGATAGATAACTGAGACTTCCTTTGTTTAGAATGCTTAGCAAAGATGGTTCTCAGGATGGCACTATACAGATCAAGGTGTGGGTTATGTTGAAGTTAACAGATGCAAAGTTTACTCTATGATGTCCTTTATTTTACAGATATTATTGGGAGTTAGCAAACATAAAAGTGCTGATTATTGAGAAACTGATGTTGCAGAGAAGGGTCAGATCTGTAAATAGAGTGAAAATTACATTCAAAGCCATTAAATTGCATTAAGAAGCACACCTTTGTAGATGCACATACAGTATTCATAAGTGAATAAATGAATTATATTTAATAACATTTCACCTTTTTGTCATAGTTTAACTGCTTTATATGTTAGTTTTCTTCAGCAAGATGCCCTTCCACTGTCATTGCATCTTTGAGGTTATAGCCTCTGTTATTTTTTATTGTAAAGATATATATGAGAATCTTTTATCTATGCTTTGAGTCTTAAAAAAGTGCAGGTAGTAATAAATAAATTTGCTTCATAGTTAATGTATAACTGATTTATTAAGCTGCTTCTTTGTGCCAAGGGTCACTCTCTGTAATTTGTATGTAAGAAAGGCAGTGGGTACCAGGCTATAATAGTAATATTATTTTATACTTGTAATAATAAATAAAAATTAGCACATTGTAGCTCAGAAAGATATGACTTTTAGTGCTATGCTGCCAGCAACTCAGCTGCCTCCCGAGCAGTTTCCAATTAACGCACTGGAGTCATCTCCATATTGTCAAGGATGTATGCTCAGAACAGACACTGAGCAGGCTGCCCAAGGTGCGTGCTTGGAGAATGTGAAAATGGAGGGAACTGGGGAGACATTGGAAGGGTCCGGACAAAGGGTTCATGTTGTCCATTCTCTGGCTCTGTGGAACTTGAATACTGGTAGTAGTGGTGCACCTCCAGTCGAATTATTCTTGATAAAAAGATATTTTCGTAAGCATTTATGCAACCACTATTTTTGCAGGCCATTAATACACTCATCATTTTCTTCCATAACAAATTTCTGTCCAATTTTTTACTACTACAGTCCAAAAGGTCACTTTGAGTATTGCATTAAATGTTCAGAAAATGAATTAAAGAAAAGCAAGTGAAAGACCAAGTAAAATATTTAGTGCTTTCCTCACTTTGGTCTTCATGAAACTGTAATCAGTTAATTTTTTGTAATCAGTTAAAATGGAAGGACTTGCAAGGCCATTGGAAGAAGGTCTCAGAATTCTGATTGATCTTGACAAAACTGCAGGAATGATTCAGTAACAACATGACCAAAGTGTTACTTTTAAGGAGGAGAAATAAATCTTGAGTACAGAATGCAGTCACTGGTTACGGAGTTGCACCATCTGAAAGGAGGAGGGCCCAAGAGAAATAAAAGCTGAATATTGTAATTGAATGGAAAAAAGGTGACATATTTTTCTGAAATGTGTAACTAGGAGTATTGTGTTTAAGACATGAGATAATTTTTACAATTTACTTCAGGCTGGTGATGTTAAAATGGATAACATCTCTCACTTTAGGGTTTACTTCAAGAAAGATACAGGTAACTTGATGAAGTTTTGGAGGAGAGCAGTCTAAAGATACAGTAATCAATGGTTCTTCATGTTATAGGATTTTACTCACAGCAAAAGATTTAAATTAGATTGTAAAGGGTTTTTCTAACTACCGGGATAATTAGTGAATGGAACAGACTCTCTAGGTCATGAAGTCTCTTTCATTAGAGACTTTAAAGACATTCCCATAATCTAACAAGGGATGTGTGGTCAAGGTGAAATCACAGTGATGTGAGCGTATGGGGTAAATATCCATGAAGAGTAGTTTTGGTCTGTGTCAGTGTATACTTTGTCAGTGTTTGTTATTATCTCTTATGGTTCCACAATTACCTCTTGTGGTCCCTTACAGCTCTTCATTCCTTATGGTTCTTGCTTATTTGGTCTTGTGCTCTTTCTCTAATTACCTCTATATTTTTAAATTTCTTTAAAAATGTAAAACAACAACAGCAAAAACATGCAAAAACCATACTTCATATGAGATATGAAATCTTCAAGTACTGAAAATTATGTTTCCATTGGGAGTTTGTTGAAGTGGTATGTGAGTTTCATGTTGGAGCAGCTTAAAATGTGCATGCAAATTTTTTGTACTTCACATTCAATTCAGAAAAACACGTATGTATTCAGGAATCCAAGAGAAAAACTACAGAAGTAGTAAGGAGATTGCAATTATTATTTACTATAATAGAGTGAAAGATCTAAGGCCATGGTTCAGCAAAAGAAAACATATGCTGAAAGGTATAAATAGTTAAGCTGACATCAGGGTTAGTGCATCGTTTGGTTAAATGGTCCCCTGGGTAAGAATTGATTAAATAATATCTAAGATTGGGAAAGGTACATGATGACGCCCTGTAAATATTTAAAAGGTAAAAAAAAACTAAAGGAAAGAATTTTGAGACAGTATAGGAAACTATTAAAAACTAATGGAGTGAAAAAAAATACTACCTTTGTGCAATATCAGGAAGTTAAAAATATCCAATTACACTTGAGAATGAAGATTTGATCATGAGATCAATAGACTTTAGAATAGTTTTCCAAGAGTAGTGGTGCATAAAACCATAAAGGTCATAGTACGAGGTCAGAAAAAATGTCCATCTATAACAATCTCTTGTGGCCATCAGCAGATGTTTATGTTAGAAAATAAAACCAGGATGAGAATAAATAGAAGCTATAGTACTTAACATTTAAAAATCAGAAACAAACAGTAGAAAAATTATTGTAAAAATGATGCAGCACTAATTGTTGGAATGGGGTACATGCCCAGCTGTTTTTATCATTCTCCAATTTCAAAACCTCAATTTTAGGAAATGTGATTTCATCTTAAACTTAATTGAGTGAAAAATGTATTCTAGAATGCTGTAAGAATTTGTTTTGGGGAGTCATCATGTTGGTATTGGGTGATGCTTCGTTCTGGTAGAGAACACAATAGAGAATATTCCTCAGTATTCCAGTATCTGTGCATATTTTTGCTTTTGTTTGTAGATCTGCTGTTAAATACAGGTGCTGTGAAGACATCACATTGACTTTCGCTTCTCTGGAAACAACAAGAAGAAGTATTTGCCAAGTAGAAATTAAGTTTAGACTTACTACTAAAGAACAAATAACAGTAACTATTAGTATGAAATGAAATTTAGAGTAGTCCCATACAGGAATAATTCAATAAAATGTATAGTAGTTATTATACTGTTTCATTGTGAAATTGAGGTTTATAGCATTATTTGCAAAGATCTGAAATAGCTAAGAATTTTCCAGTGTCAAGCTCCTTATTTAAAGACATTTTTACAGGTATATTATTTCAGGCATTAAAAATTATAAAATTCTCTTACACATTATGCACAGACTAGATGGCTTTAAATTTGCAAGAAATAATACTGAGTTCTTTATGTGAAATTCACTACTAACCATTACAACACTTATAAGTACTTTATATGATAAATATCCTATGTTTTCAGTATATATACTTTTTTACTGGAATGATTATATAATCTGGACTCCTAGATTTCAAAATATAAAATCATGTTTCCTTTTATTCTAAAGATAGAGCAATTGCATAAGAAATATTTAGATCCCAAAGGACTGTGGCAACACTAGCAGAGATGCTGGACATTTGTATTAAATATCTATTTAAATTGTTCATATTGTGTTTCAAATAATAAATAATAGAAGATTCATGCAGATACCATGGTAATAGGTGCTATAGAAATTAGTAAAGAGAAACAAATATTTGACATGTGTATATCCATATTTAGGCAAATTGATGATTTCTGGCACTGTTATAAATTTCTACATTGTAGAGAAAGTTTGCCAGCAAGGAACAGAAGGAGTATTGACTTTTTCCTATAATGACATTTCTGTCAAATTAATTATAAACTTGGGAAATATTAATCTAATTGAAATGATACTGCTGAAAGAAAAATACAGTTAGTTTTTTTTTTCCTGACAGTTTAATGGTTCACAAAAAGTGAAGGACTTGAAATACAAGAGTATTAGAGAAAATAATTGCTAGTATTATAATAATTCATATGCATATTGTTGAAAAGTATTAAAATATCTATTCCCCTATTAAAACCCCATCTGGCAACTGTGGAAGTAATTTATTTGTTACTACTAATAAAGAAAGTAATATAAATAAATAGTAAAGAAAAATGTATATGATACTTATTAATTTAATATCAAAACACATATAAATCAGCAATCTATCATATTTAAAATTTTGTCATGACACGATAAAAATGTCAATAACCAAATTAGAATGGGATTCACCTTCTTGTCATGTTTGTATTTGCCAAACTAAGGAGTGTTCTAAAATAGATTACATATTGTTTAAAATAAAAAATGAGATACTTAAAGATTCTAATGATGTTGCTCTAAGGGAACAAAAGACACTATTTGCCAGGTTAGTCAAGGCCTCAGGCAGATGCCTAAGATCAGCTCATGTTCAGCTGGACTGCATTAAAACCAAGGTAAAGGCCAGAACCTGAAAGGGGGTGCTCAGCATCTATTAAGCACAGGATTTAAGTGTAGAATTGTGTAAATGATAACTTCTATTAGTGCACAGTAGACACACACAGAGTTGGAAGACTAGTTTTTGCAAAGAAAACATTGACAAGGCGGTGGCAGGCACCTTTCTTTGCAGGTGCAGAAATGAAATTTGGTGCATCTGAACAGTGTGTCACTGAGTGCTGTTGACCCAGAACGGTTCCCCTTGAGTACTCAGTCATCTTCTGGTTTACATATAAACATTTTCTTAGCTTACTAAAAGCGGCTAAACCTGCCTTTATCACCTTGTTTTGTATTGATTGTCTAAATAATGGCTGCATACAGGCTGGGAAAGAATGTTGTTTAGACTAAGTTTAGTAAATGGTTGATTCTGGAATCAGGTTGTTTACTTATGCATGCACCACACTTGGATCTTTAAAAGAGCTGTTAACCTCTGAATGACATGGGATGATCTTCATTTTTTGCCTAATGGATGGCACAGTTTACAGAAGATTTCTTGGGGGATAGGCTGAAATCTTCTTTCACTGCACCATGAGAAAACCACAGAGCTCCTTAGTGACTGTCACTGCATATTCATTTCCATACAAGCCATGCATATGTTAGGTTACACTTTTGTAAGAGGACTAGCTTGTGTGCTGCAGCACTCAGTTTCAGTCCCAGCATTGCTCCTCTTGGTTAATCTTCCTTATTGGACACTGGCAAGAAAGAGGAGCATAAGAAGGAAGCCTCTGTGAAGCACAGTGCCCTAAGGTCAGCACAACAGGGCTTCCAAACCTGGATCCTTCTGCATTGGGGCACCTTTGAATTTGTGAAAGAGGACACAAATTTCATTTTAAACAGCCGCTGGATGTGGTAAGCATTACCAGTTCATACTTGGCTTGAAAAGTGATCTGAAAATGGGTTGAAATGTAATGTCTTACTTTATAAACAATACTAACAGGTCCTGACTTTTGCTTAAGGCTGCTTTGGGCCTAAGAAACTGGTTGACTGACTCTTAAATATTAGGATGGGCTTTCTATGCTGTAACTGTATTAGATTCAGGGGGGAGTTGAAGTATCTAGAACTTAATTTCCCTGCAGGTTCTGGATCTGACTATGTGAAAAAAAAAATGCACCACTAGTAAAAACTGCATGAAGCTTGGTTATTGTTAGATTTACAAGAAGGAAAATAATAGGTGCTGCTTTAGTATTTACAACTTTCTCTTGAGTGACCGGTAGTATTTACAGGCAAAAATTGCTTTTTCTGCCTGTGGGTAGGGGGGTAATACTGAAGCAATTTGGCCCTGGTTGTTAACTATACAATAAAATTAACCCCACTGTAAATTATTTGCCACATACCAGCATTGGCTGTTGGAAGCAGAGCTCTTCTGCAACAGTGACATGCTGTGATTGAGATCTGCACACACCGTTTACCATGAGTTGTCTTGTTAATCTGGGCTTTCTGAAAATACAGATGTACTTGATTAACTGTCCCTGTTCAGGAGTTAGCTTTCTGCAGGTTTTTCTAAATTGCAGTTCTTACTCTGTGCTCTGAAAGAGCTTTGTCTGTGTAAGGATGCAAAGTGTATTAGAAGGGACTGCTTTTAAAAGCAACTGATACTTCTGAATGATAAGTTACGGAGAACTGTATTCCACTGGTAATGGCAATATTAACTCTACCCTTATATCGAAACACTTGTGCTTTTGGTATAAAAGTATTATAAATTTGTTTTTCCCATTGCATAAAATGTATTACTCTACTATGGCTACATATTATTTGTTTTTATTATCATTATCACATAGTAAAGATAGTGTAAGATTTACACAGAAATATCTCTCCTTTCCAGAAATGTATTTATTTAGGTATTCATTTGCAAGTTCTCCATATGTTGATTCATCATTGAAGCAGGCAACCCTTGTGTAAAGGAGGCCTACATAAATAATACTGTAAATATATAAAAGACATTTATCAGAGAGTAGCTAAATGAACCCTGCATAATAAGAAAATGATAAACTACTTTGTATTAATTGCTAAAAGCAGTGATTCTATTTGACAGAGCACTGAACTGAGACTTAGGAGATCATATTCACTGGCTAGAGCAAATTTGCTTATCAGCTTGCCTCATTTTCCACATCTTTATGATGGGAAAAATGTTATTGACTCTCTTTATAAAGCAGTCTTAAGATTTAATGCTGAATAATGCCATATATGAGATATGTATTGTTTATAATCTACTGAACATAGAAATACAAAACAAAAGTGACACTGTGTGTCTAGAAACTATCTGGAGTAAGGATTTGCAAGCCTTCAGGAGAGTGCATTCCAGATTTACAGCCTTTAGAAAGCACTGATAGAAATTTAGAGTGCTTAAACTGAGAAATCAATAATAACAGGAACCACATAGCTATGATGCTCATGATAGGACACAGAGAAAGGACTGTAGCTCTGTGTTAGTGCCCTGAATTGCTTTCAATTTATTCTTCAGTCCAAACATGAACTGTTTCAGTATACAAATCATGTTTAAGTTCTGTACAGGTTCTGACAGTCTTAAGTGTTGGCTGTATTTTAATGTGATTTACATATGGCAAAGAATGTCTGTATTGTAAACTTATTACTCATTTGAGAAATAAAGTAGTCTGTACATAGGTAAAAACTGCTTCAGAACGTATTAGTTTGTTGCTTACTATTGGTTCTCTGATCCCTCATTACATCACACAGGATGAATATGCATGTATGAATCCTCTCACAAGTATGTTCTCCAGCATTACAGGTACAATACATCATTCTCTTTTCCAACAATTCTACATAGATTTAGTTCCAAAAATAGATATTCCCTGAACAGAAAATCAGTTCCATACTGCTCATTCCCATGTCCTAATCCATTCAGTCAGAGTGGTTATTTAGCACATCTTCCACAGCACATCTCAATGAGCTTGATGAACATAGACAAAATAGAAATTATGATTATGAAAGGCCATGTAAGATTTCTTTCCTGCCCACAACAGCTTCATTATGCTTTGACACTTCCTGTTTGAGTTCTGCTCTTCCTTAGCTTCCTGAGTCACTTTCTAGACCAATCTATCATCAATAGCTTTCTGGTGTGATTGCCTGAAAATATGTTCATGTAGGTCAGCTTTTTGAAATACAAAATTTGGCAAATATGAGTAAAATGAAGCCTGATTAAAGTTCCTCTTAAAAACAAGTGTACTAATTTAGATAACACTCTCCCTACAGTTTTTTAGAGTACTTGCCTCTTTTGATTTTTTTCTGGTTGATTAATTGATATTTTCTTAGAAAGATCTATTGTTCTTAAAGGAATGTGTTTTATTAAAGACAATTCTTAAGGAAAATGGTCTAAGAATTTCTTACAGAGAAACCTCTTTTCAGTCACACTTTTTGTGCAGGGAACTGTCTGTTTTTATCTCAAAGACTGCGCATGCATTTACAGTACATGGCCAGAGTATTCCTTTATAGACTGCTTCTGTTCTTGAATATCTCATCTTCCCATTAGGTAATATTTATTACCATGAATGTTTATAGAGGACCTGTTCAGCTGTGATGAGTATCTAGGGGAAGAGAAGCAAAAAAATGACTATGTTTATCATGATCTAAATGACAATTATTTGGTACACATCCATAGGAAAATTTGTAAAAAGACGTGAGAATTTTTTATGTGAGGAGCAGTCTACAAACTTAGCCTTCATTAGACCATCATATCTACAACAGTGTTACAGCAAGACTTTCATTTAGTGTTTGTACAGAAAAAAATTGTTTACCAATTAAGTTGTAGCCAAGGTCAGTGAGATGGAAGAAAAATGTGAGAGAAGTACTTAGTATTGAATATAAGCTTTTACATGGGTCAGCTTGTGTTTCATTTCTCTCCCTCTAATTTTTGGCATAATACATTATTTGATGCCAGGTACATTGGTTCATGGTCTATAACCAGAAATATAATTTTTTTTTTCCCTGACATTTGACATAGTTCTGAAATCAAAGAGTGAACTTCTGAATTTCAGCATTTATTAGGGATTACTGTACATGTGCGATGAATTTTGTCTTGTGGATAGAATGCTTGTGTCAATATGCATACCAGATAGGTTATTCATATGCGCTGGTTCATATGCAGAACTGTAACTGAACATTCATTTCTTGACTTCACTGCATTAAAATTCTCAACCACAGTGTTTCATTAATGGGTTTATTGCCCTAATAAGTTTCAGTGAACCCCAGTAAAAGAATATTAACTGTCATAAGTAGATTTTAAAGTTTAGATATAATAACCTGTAGTTAAAATATTTAATTATTGTAGTATCGTGTGCCTTCCAGAGACTGTAAGGGGTATAGAGGAGTGAATTTAAGGTAGTAACACAGAAAAGACTAATATTCTCTTCACAGAGGTTCCAAGTGATACATCGGTTATTATTAGAAATAGGCTAGAGTCAAATTTCCAAATTAACACTTACATCTTCAGCCACCACTGTCAAAGAGAAGTCCAGAAAAGAGAGGACAATATGATGCAACCTTCTGAGAGGAAGCAGAAATGTGATAAGGACCTCACTCTTAGACTTCAGAAGAGCAGACTTTTGTCTGTTTAGGGATCTGCCTGGAAGAATCCCATGGGTTACAGCCCTGGAGGGAAGAGGCATTCAGGAGAGCTGGTTGATTTTCAAGGATCACATTCTCCAAACTCGAGAATCATCAATCCTGATGAGAAGGAAGTCAGATAAAGGCATCAGGAGTACTGCATGGATGGACAAGTTGCACCTGAAAAAGCTCAAACATAAAAAGGAAATATAGAAGAAGTGGAAGAAGGGATAGGTGACCTGGGAGAAATAGAGAGACTCTGAACATGCAGGGATAGGGTTAAGAAGGCCAGAGCCCACCTGGAGTTGAATCTGTCCAGGTACTTGAAGGGCAACAAGAAACTTTTCTATAAGTACTTCAGCAGTAAAAAGAATACAAAAGAAAACGTGGGCCCACTGCCAAATGGGACAGGGGATGTTGTGATACAGGGCACAGAGAAGGCCAAGGAACTTCTCCTTCTCAGTCTTTGTTGGTAAGACTGGTTTTCAGGAATCCCAGGCCCCTGAGGCAATGGTAAAGTCTGTAGCAAGAAGGGCTTACCCTTGGTGAAGGGGATTGGGTTAGGGAAAATTTAAACAAACCAGATTGGCAGGGGAGTGGATCTTACCAATATGTATAAATATCTGATAGGAGGGTGTAAAGAAGGCAAAGCTAGGTTCTTCTCAGTGATACCCAGTGAAAGGACAAGAGGCTATGTGCACAAATTGTAATCACAAGAAAGCCCATTTAAGAACACTTTTTTTTTTACTGTAAGTCTGATTGAACACTGAAACAACTTGCCCAGAGAGGGTATGGAATGTCCGTCTGGAGATATTAAAAATTTGACTGGACGTGGTCCTGAACAGGCTGCTTTTGTTCATGCTGCTTGAGCAAGGAGGTTGAACTAGAAAACAGCCAGGGGTCTCTTCCAAACTCAACTATTCTGTGATTCTGTGAATATAAAAACAATTACTTTGTTGCATCAAAAAGGACAGTATTTAAGCATTGCCCAACTAACAAATCCCTTAATCAAAGAAAATGGATTATTGTTCTTTTGCAAATGCTCACCCAGAATAAAAAGGACTGTTCTTACTTAGGAACATTAACTGCTGACCTCTGCTTTCTCTATTGTAATTTGGGATAATACGGGATAGTGTTAATGCTTATAAACTTGAAAATGACAGTGCATTGTAAGAACGCTTTGCATATTTTTTCATTTGAAACTTTAAGCTATATTGGAGATTTTATTTCAGTCCACTTAGAATTTGCATGAATGTTCTGAAGTAAATACTAAATATATTCTTCACCAGCTCTTCAAAGCATGAATTCTCTATGCACATGGTCTTTCTAGCATGTTATCTCTTCATAGAAATGTTATTAACATGAATAAAAATTTGATAAGATCAGTAATCACAATCAATTATTTGATCCATCTATAATATAGATTACTTTAAGGCTCATGTACTGTTGCATTTCCAATAATAAACATTTATAGCAATTATTTATATAAAATATCCATACTGGGTTCCCATACGGCATTTATCATTAGGTTCCCACAGAGATGAGACAGTAAATGTAAAATGCAAAATTCATACCAGGTTTTATTAGAAGGCATCCAAGGACCTTCTGCATTTTGACTATGTTAAAATACTCTGTCAGTTCTCTGTGCGGTTACTAAGATTAATTGACTTTTCTGTGATTCAAAGAGCTTTAAATGTACTCGGTCCGTATGTGAATGTTCTGTATGTGCATCCTTGTTGCACAACAGTAAACTATAAACTATTTTGTCCACTATGCATAATTTTCAAAGCTTTTAATAAATCCTAATGTTTTCATATCTCCTTAAGTAAAGGTTGAAATGGAGAAAACCAGGAAAGTCAGTGGATGGCGAGAGAGTCTGATTTCATTTTTGTTTTTCTTGGCGGTGGACACGGTAGTTTCTTGCTGTAATGGTGGACCTGAGAAATGGGATTGGAACAGTTCTCCTAAGGGGAGGGAGATCTGACTTTTTTTCTTAGCATCTCTATGTTTGTTCTGATGCCTATTTCACAATACAGAAATGGAAGACAGGATATTTGCTTTGCTTGTATTGGTTGCAGGCATCTAACTTGCTTATTTTGCTAGTTTAAGAAATATGTGCATGATAGAATTCTAGTAGACACTAATGATTTTTAATGCAGCTGTTACTTAAAATTCAAATGGTTTCTTACATTCTTACAAATATTTTGGCACAGATTTCAGGGACATTTTGATCCTTGCCTCATTGAATTGAGTGGGAATTAGGAAGTCAGCAAGTCTTTGCAAAGATAACATTAAATCCTCAAAAATTCTTGTATGATAGGGTAAAACCAATAAATACAGAAAGTAAGATGGTTGGGTCCAAATACTGCTTTTATTTACCTTATGTGTAGTAAAAGTGAAGAAAATAATGGGCAAGCCTTTAATTCTTTTAGTTCATAAAAAGTCCGTGAACTGATAAAGAACATGCAGAAAAATCCACTACATAGTCATATTAGAAATGATAGAGTTTTGGGTCTCAAAGTCATATTGCCTCATTTAACTTATGAAGGTACTAGGATTAATTAAATCAATTACTTGGCATCTCAGTCTGAAAGCTGGGAACAAGGATGGCTCAGCTGTGTCTATATACTCCATCACTGAATTCCATAAACTTTTTTTGGCCATTTACTTTTTTTGAGGCCACATAAGTTAATGCTTTTACTCTCTTGAAAAATTTTAAACGGTAATATACCAATGTTTTAGTATACAAATAGTATGTATTAAGTGTATGTGTGTTTGTGTCAATTTATTTGTTATATGTAACATTAGCAGGCCATGCAAAGTAGTGTAGTATTTGCTCTTAAGAAGTAGCCAATTGCTATTGGTTATTACATAGTGAAGTACAATAATTTCCCTCTATACTAGTTTGGGCACTGAAGCAGAGAACAAGATAACATTTCTGTCAGAAGTTGGCTGTGTAATTCACTAGAGATAGAGGCACAGAGAGAGAAGCTTTCCTCTCATTTTAGAGGTTATACCTATGTGACTGTGTTAGCATCTGAGCTTGGGTTTAAATTCAGATTTAGGCCAAGCAGTACAGAGTCTTCACTAATATGGATAGGTGAGCTAGGCTGTATTTCTGCATGGTACATCATTGACAAAATTGAATAGAAAGTTCAGCTGCAAAATTTTTTTGCTGTTTCAGATGCAGCCAGGAAGAGCCCCACTTGTCATTCAGACACAAGGCTATGTTTACATGGCCAGCAGTGAGAGTAATTATCTCTTTAATAGTCATTTAAACAATTGGATATGGACATCACTGAAAGACAATAAACATGGAACTCTACAATGCTATATTTGCCACAATTTTGAATTGTGTGGCTACACTCTGAAAGCCAGCAGAAGACTGCTTATGGTAGTCAGGAGTTACTCTTCACATTGTAAAACACTGGAGAAAAAATTTAAAACAAAGTTATTTCTTTGAAACAAAGTGGAAGGGCAAAGGAGGCAATATCCTGTTGCTTTCAGATGTTGTGAAATACATCACATTTCAAAATGTTACTATCTTTTTTTATATTTTAAATCCACTAAAAAAAGAACACTAAGGTTGCAGTATCTTACATTTAGAAGTTAGGCTGCCTGCAGTTTTAATTTAACTGTGTGATGGGATACTACTTTGTCCCACGAGGGACGAAAAGGTTAAACAGTTGTTTTTGAGAGATGAGTATTTGAACAGTCTTAACAAGACTGATACAGCAGGGATTTACAACCAGGTGATACAAATGGAGAGTGGGGAAAGCAGAGGATTAGAATTGTAGAGAGTTCTCCTTTTACAGTCCTTAGAGTGAAGGGTTAGTGAAGTTTTTGAGACTGTGAGGGCTTGATGATGGTGGAAACTTTTGCAAAGATATGAGAATTTTCTGTCTTGTTAATGGTGAGTCACTTAGGGTTATGATAAAAGCCTGACATTGATAAAAGGAAAAGATATGCAAAATGGAGGTAGAACAGATACTGGATACGGACTGCAATTCTCAAAATCATGAGGACTAATTATGGACTGCTGTGGAGGTGGAGTGGTTGCTGTGCTGTGGGTTACCCATGCAGCCTTCCTTGTGAGTATGCATTCTTGTACAATCTTTAAATACGTAATCTCACATTGCTTTCACATAGGAGATAAGAATTTAATGAGTAGTGATCCAGTATTTTGTTTTATCATGTTCAATGTGTGGTCCCAGGCTACAGTATATGCTGTTTACTATATGCTAGTTAAATGCTGTGCTGAAGGCAGAATAACTAACTTCCTCATGGGCTTTTCTATAGCACTCATTGTGGTAAGATTGGAATGTCTTACAATGTGAAACAAATTGCCACCTTAATGTATGTTTGTTAAGGAGAGACTCTTTCTGCTCTCAAGCTTAGACAAATGTCAGGCATATTGTATATACCCAGTTTGAAACATCTGAGACTTGATTTCTTTGAGTACTTCCAGTATACAATACTTTGTTTGATGTATAGTTCCTGTTTTCTTCAGTTCCAGCTGAGACTATTCAGCCATTATGCAACTCTCAAACCGAAAAGATGATCTAAATAGGGAACACCTGTGAGAATCTCCTGTTTAAGTTGCTTTCTCTGTGCTTGAAATTTCTGGTAGAGAAAAGTGTTATGTGTAGCTGTACTTCGTATAAGTAGGATGTGGGTGCTCCTGCTGTCATGTTTAGGCTTAGATGCAGTGATTTACAATGCTCTGAGGAGGCAAATGCTTGAAATTATTTATGATCTTTACTAAGTTGGGTCAGGTGAGTAAAATTATGGAAAAACTTTCAAAATTGTTTAACAGTGTAGAAGCCCAACTCCCATTTTCAAAAGCACATAAATTGCTTATGAGCTTAGGTGCTTTCAGAAAATTACTTTCTCTTTTACTCTGCAATAAAGATGATGAAATAATATCTATATCACTGCTGAAGGACAAAAATTCTAATTTGAAAGTTATCTGCATGTAGTTTCTAACAATACTAAAAAATTTAATTGGAAGCTATTAAAGAAGCATAGCTGAATTAAATAAAAGCAATATATTTGCCTTAACAATATATAATTATAATTTTTTATCTATTATGTAACAAAAGTGAATCTTTAGAGAAAGTGAATACTTCTTGAGACAACATTGTTAACTTTACTGCTGTTAACACCATCAGAAATTTTCAGTCTTATATTCTTACCTGAAACACTAAAGTAAATTAGCTTGTCTAAGAGAGAATACTTATTTGACTTGCAAAGTTATTTTTCTAACTTGTAAGTGAACATTTTGTATCATTTTAAAGCCTGTATTGAATGTGTTGCAGACAAAGGTAGACCTGGTGAAGACCTAGTACTACAGGCCACCATGGGTATAACAACACAGTAGAGTTTATAACTGATTATTTCTTAAATTGCTGCATGTAATTTAGTATATTAACATCGATTACTGCTAACAGCCTAATATAAAGAATATATATAAATTGCTTCTCAAATCTGCATAGCAAAGGATGAAATAGTACAGGCAATATCACTTGTGAAACTGAAGAACATTTTCATAATTAGTAACTAATTCACATGATGCATAATGTAAAAATGTGCTTGATTTTAATTCCCTTTCTATAGTTCTTTTCTTTTCCTCTATTCCAAATTTCATATGCTTGTCATTGCCCTTAAATACTTCTATTTGCTGTAATGCTTCTCTGAGGTATTTGAAGAATATGCTAATATAAAGTGTAATGTTTTATCATGAAATAAATAAATTACATTAATATAATGCTCAGTTAGAACCAGCTTTTGACTGTGAACTGACCTGAGATCTCCAAAGTCACTTTTGCAGTATCTTTCAGAGGCTGTGGTACTGGTCTGACTACCTTTGTACTTTTACTCTCTCAAACTTTTGTAAAGCATCAGAAACTCAACTATACAATGTAGCTGCAACTAAAGCTTTTCAGAAAAATATAACAGAGCTGAATTCATCTGGTCTGCCTTCTTACGTGATACCAATCTTGCATTTTATCTGTTAATGATAAACCGTATTTAATCAAAATATATCTCCTGAAAACGTAGCTGATCTTGATTGAAAGATATCAATCAATGGAGGAAATCATTACCAAATTTGGTAATTTCTTCCAACCTTTGCTTCTTAAATTAAAAAAATAAAAAGTCCATCTTCTTAAGAACTGTCTGGCTTCTGTTTCCAGATACTTTTCTAACAATCACTTAGAACATAGTTTTTTTTTTTTTCCTTTGGAAAGGTTTAACATACTGTATTTGAGTCACTTCTCTACACTGGCAAAGTTGTATGTGATAAGCCAGAATGCAGTTTTATTATGAAGCAGCACTAACTCCCTGGAAGAACTGTGCTTGGAACAGGTACCTTATACTGGTTCTGTAGTGGAAGTAGCTTGAATAAAGGCCAGAGTATAATGTCAAACTCTTTGTATAAAGAGCTAATGCGCTGTAATTCATACCGTGTGAAATGGCACTTCAACAGTATGCTAACTTCTTGGTCTATGCTTGTGCTTAGTCTTTTTTTTTTTTTTTTTTTTTTTTTTTTAAATAAAAGTACTGAGCTCTGACAATTTTGCTGTGAGGTACTTTCAACATTCAAATCACTTTGAGAATTCGGTTTTCAACATCCACTTTAAAATAGGAACACTGGAATTGTGTACACAGCCCAAATATCAGGCTTAGAATTAATGTTGTAGCTCTTCTTTTTTCTTTATTTCCCTGTATATGTATTCAAGAGTCAAATTTGCCCCTTTGCAGCACTGTATGGAATTCTAATGTTAAATTGCTCATCCAGTATGAATTCAGTGTTTCCTAGGTCTCCAGTTTCTACATGATATACACTTAGTGAAAAGTTTGTGTTACTTATCAATTTTTATGCAGATAAAAAAATATATCATTTAATATGTGCTCATGAGCCAAAATAGATGATTCTGTAGCTGTCTTGTCCTTTGCATGATTTGCTTTTGTTACCTGCAGATTTTATTAGCAGACTGAATCCCTGCATTCATATGTATGATGAATATGTTCACCATCAGGTTGCACATGAGTCTTACCAACACTTCTCTAAAACTGCTGATACGTTTCACAGAGTAATTACTAATAGGGAATCACTACCAAGTTAGCAGGTTTCTAGTACATCTAATATATGCTTTGCTGATATTCTATAAGGCTGATTTTTGAGTTAGTTCTATGCAGTATGGATTGAAATAGTTTAAAAAAAGTCAGTGTATTACATCTGAGATTAACATGATCAATGATACTTT
Organism: Strix uralensis; assembly: GCF_047716275.1. Lineage (NCBI taxonomy): Eukaryota > Metazoa > Chordata > Aves > Strigiformes > Strigidae > Strix > Strix uralensis. Next base: position 8,412,197 of record NC_133979.1, read on the forward strand.
TAGATTAAAATAATAAAATCATTTTTGACAAGTCCTATTTTCCATAAAATAATTTTGACTGGCATTATTTATGTTCTCTCCTTTAATTCTTTATCAACTGAATCCACTATCAGCTTTTTCCTCTAACCTACTCAGGATTGATGGGGTCAACCTGGGTCATCTGCCTTGCCCTTTATGAATATTTTCATGGTCTTCTAAGACTGTAGGAACTTAATTTTTTTTTTCCCCAGTACTGCCAGATTTATGAAAAGCAGCACCCAGTGGTAGATCACTCCAGCATCACTTTAATTCTACTGGTCATAAGTTTTTAACAGTAACTGACTGAAAGGATATTTATCCAAAGTTTAACACTCTCAAGCACAAAAGGTCTGAATCATTCAGTTAGACCTAGGCAAAACTGTACAAATCCCAAGACTGGTTTCAGATTGTCTGGACATCATGGATTGTACTGTGTTTTTTCAGCAGTATCTTCTGTGACATTCAGGACTGATTCCAGCCCCGAATTTCCTTATGGTTCTCCCTACTACAGGAAAATAGAGTAGTTTCCAGCAATTCCATCTAAGATAACAAATGCCTGTCATGTGTTCTGCTATCTCTAAATCTGCATTTACAAGATTTATAATAGGCAATTGTTAATTTTGTTTGCTGCAGCCAGCTTGCCGAAGAGAAATGGATACGAAAGGAAATAAATTCAGTATTTGTTGCAGAGTGAAGAAAGTGCAGGAAAGTACACTTTCATGAGTCTTTTATCATTGAGTCTGCTGTGCTGTGGCCTCAGCATCATTCATTCCTGTCCTGACAGTGATCAATCTTCTTTTTGGGCAACATTAAATTCATCATGTCTTTTGCTTCTTGCAGAACATTAGGCAATTGCTATAAGAAAACAGTTTATAATATTACTTACTCATGCAATTCTTGCAATAAAGTTATCTTCATACACAGAATGAACATCTTGACTCTGTGTTAATGGCAAAATCATAATTTCATTTAAGTAGGGAAAGAATTTTTCTCTAAATCTGAATTCATTGTCAGGCTCTTCAGTTTTCAAGGAAGAAGAGAAGATGGTCCTCTAATGAAATTGAATTGACTTTCTTTTTCTTCTTCAGATGGAAATCGTAATTGCCACTGACCAGCCTTGAACATACTTATTTTTCTAAATCATTCACAATTACACTGGGAAAAGGATTGCTGCAGGAACACTGTGTCTCCCTAAGGTTAGGTTAAGGAGCTGGCCTGCAGAGGAAGCCAAACAGGAATTCCAGCTCTAACTCTTGACTTTCCCTTTCATGTGTCCTCCTTTCTTTTGTGTTTATACCTGAGTCTTGACAGAATATTGACCCAGTCTGTTAGCCCATGCCAGTGGGCAGATTTCAGTCAGATGTGGAACACAGAGGAAAAATGTGTGGGAAAAATTACATTGGCAGAATCGTATTGCTAGATTTTGATATAGAAAATGTGAATATCAGTAGGTGGCAATTCATATATTCTCACTGGAAAAAATGTTCAATTTATTAATTTATCTCATGTGTAATTACTGATTTCTCTTTACTGCCTGGCATATTACAGTCTCAGGGCTTGAAACACTACTCCTTTATCTCTTTTCTCTGAAAAGATTTTTTTTTTTTAGAGAGAAAAAAAAGACATGTGTATACCATATTAGGTGCTGGATGTGTATTATAGTACATTTATAACAAAACAGAATTTTATTTTAAGCAGTGCCTGCTTAAAATGATTTTGAAAATATTAGAGGCCCTTAGTGAGTTAAATACTAGAGTTAAGTACTGCACAAGCTTTCTGAGTCACTTTGTGTATTCTTGACAAAAGCTCAAGCAGAATACTGATTGTCAGAACTGCACTGAGAAAAGGGATGCTTTTCAATGCTAAAACACAAGTTTAATCTATTCCTATTTAAAAAATGTTGAATTACCTTTAAGCACACCTGAGGGGTCACCTTCCGAAGCTATGATTCAAATTGCATTGCAGCCAAGTCTGTTTTTTATGATACAGTGTGCGTGTGCTTTTTTCTTATAGTTCTTTCTCCCCCCACTTTTCCACTATGCATGTTTCTGTTTTATTTTGGCATTGATTCTGCAGTACTACTCAGACATGCTCATGTGAGCCCACACAATGTGAGGTAGGTGCAGCAAATTGCACAATCAAGTCTATTAAAGACAATTGCACTTCCATAACAAAATATGACAGCTGTCATTTAAAACTGAGAATTCCTTTTCCGAACAAGCATATTTTATACTGAGACAACATCAAAAAAGATCTTCTCCCGTCAAAAAATATAGAAAAATAGAAAATGTAATAGAGGTTATTTTAATCTAGTTTAATCACCTGAACAAATAAACGTCTCTGATATGAATTGATTTGTATGTTTGGTGCCACAAAGGGGAGGGAAGACAATTCCTAGCAACTGGCCCACACTTCTGTGGCATTACATTTGAAAAGTAAAATGGGCTTTAGAATTTCATTTTAATTATTCCATCTGGTTCATACAGAAACTTTTCTAGACTAAAAACTCTGTGCAACATAGGCTTAAAGTTCTACATGACCATTTGTGCTATGTTTGGATTATTGGGACATATTCCAGCACTGAGCTGTGCCTGATTATCTGCCAGAAAATCTAAGATAATCATAGGTAGAACACAGAAAGTGAACTTTCCTCTGCATTTTGGCCTTTTCATACAGTCTGTAAATAAAATAATTCTGAAGCTCTGTACAGCAAAACTCATAGGCGGACTTCCAAGAATAGTTGATGACATTTTTATTCCTTCCTATGTCTTTTAGGAATAACCATAATGAAATGCAGATTATACTGATAATGTGTATATGCTTTTGATGGAATAGAGCAGCCCAAAATTTGGCCAGCAAAGATAAATTTTTGGTAGTTAGATTATGCGCAAGAAATTAATATATGTATAACTCTGGTAAGTTCAATGAGAATGATAATATAGTAGGCCAAAGGTAATATGGGTGCAACTTTTAAAAGTGTAAAAATGTTAACAGTACAACCTCTTCAAATGGAAGCAGAACACCTGTCAGATGGCCTGTAGGACTGAAAAATACTTGCAATATAAAGAGATAAGACAATAACAGGGAAGCTAAAAAAACAGGTCACGTTGAAGGACGTTATGGAAGTTACCACACCAGGATCTATGGGACTCTCAAACTGAACTTTCTGTAAGCTATGTTTTAAAAGAGATCCATAGAATAGGTAATAATATTTTGCCAAGAGATGATGGAAGAGGATGTGTCAGATGTCCATTAAATAATTTTACTGCATGCTGCCCATTCTTTTTGTCTGACAGTGTGTTTCACAGAGCAAGTAAAGATCCTGGGGAATGTATTGCTACGACTTGTTTTGAAAGTGGGTTCTTGGGGTGATTAGGCAAATTAATGGAGGACAGTGCTTCCAAGGGCTATAAATAGGGTCATCTAGGTGCAATCACTTGCTCATGAAGTTCCCAAAGTGCTGATTACTGGAAGAGTACCCAGAGGTATACTGTTCCATAACTGCCCCCAAATACCATTTCTGTAATGCCTACTGACGGAGACAGGATGCCATGCTAGATGGACAGTTGGCTGATTCAGTCCTGCTCCTGCTATGTTATGTTTACAAAGGAGCCGTGTTACACTGAGAAAAAGTGTGTTTGAAAGACTTTAAATACAGAGAAATGGGATACTGAGTCTGGTGAGGTTTCTGCTGAGGTTTCTAGCGCTACTGTGAGTTAAGATATTTGATAAGACTACATGTAATGTTCTGAAAGGAGAATGGAATTTGGAATAAAATATGCAGATGATAAGTTATGAGAAATTGATACTGCCAGTGAGGACCATGGCTTATTCCAAGGATCTTGAGGTCTAGTCTGAATTTCTTAGGTCTTGAGACAAAACTCCCACTGGATTTATTTTTGGGATACATTCTATAAAAAATGACATTATTTCTTCAGCTCTTCAAAATTTACCTCAAAATTGTCAAGTAAAACTATTCTAATTTAACTGTATTCACTTCAGCAGGATATTTGCCTGTGTAAGGACTGTGCTGTACAAAGATTGTTTCTGTTAACAGAAGGAAATTATTTATTCCTATGGACACTTTCAGAATCATAATGGACTTAAATGTCTGTTTGAATCTCTCTGAACAAAAGACAAGGTGCATGTACTACTGGTACATATTAACCCACCTAGTTAAGACCTTTGTTTTACTGAGTCTTGCTCTGGTCCTCTATGATGGGGTAATTTTTGCCTGAGTATATGAAAAAAAGTTTTTCATAGATTATGCATAGAACTGGCTCACAATAGCAGAGTTCATACTCTTGGAGGCCAGGCTCTGATATGAAAACTGGAATGTGAATTGACAAGTATTAGGAGAAAAATATCCAAGTTCCAGAATTTAAAGGACTTTTAGCTTTGTTAAATAACAATTTATTTAATAATAAAACATCAGCTGGCTGAGATTAGGAAGAAACATTTTGATGTAGTTTATTTTTTAAGATATTCACTTCATACAGCTGCGTATTTGTTCCTGTCACTCTCTTCAATATTAAATTTCATGTCTCTAAATGGTGTGAGTTGGTTTTATTTTCCTCAGTCAAAGCCTTTAATGTTTATTTTATTGATTCATGCTAAAAAAATGAAACAATGAAAGCTTCTTCAGGATACTTGAAATGTGATCAATTTTTTTCTTTTAAAGTGGAAATACAATATACCTATTACTCTAGGATATGTGTCTCTAAGTGCAAGTGGTTGGAGCATACATAATAATTTCCTGTTTTATTTGAATGTCCAGGCTTAGCATCCATATTTTATAAATGCTGACGCCCTAAAGTTAAGTAGGCTATCATGGCAGTTTTGAAGTAGTAATTTATGTTGCAAGTAAGACATTATTGAAGTTAAATAAGTGTTTCACAACTAACATTATCATGCACATTTTTCAAATACTTGATATGATATTTGTAAGTACAGTTTTAGCATGACAGGAGTTTTTAGAGCATGGTCTGAATTCCTATCGCTTTCTGTCCAATATTTTATCCTTAGCATATGATTACTATGCACATAGTTAATAGGTGAGTGACAATACAAGAGGAAGGCGGCAAACAAAAATGGATTTTTTCAAGCACTGTCTTAAGAGTGTTGGAACGAGTTTCTACCTTTGATTCAATTTTAATCACGAGGGGAAAGAAGATTTTAAAAAAAGAAGAGAGATCTCTATTATGTGCCATGTGGGTAATAAAATAGGGAGAAATATATAGTCAATACAGAAGTATTCAACTCTAAATTTCTGTTTTCACTGAGTCATAACCTTCTCATACTCATTTCTGTAAGGTAAAATGAGATATGCTTATTTTCTGTTCCAAAGTGATTTCCTTTTTATACTGAAAGCATAAACAGAAATCCGTAAAGATGTTGTGAGGGTAGAAAAAGATATTCAGATTTCAGTTATTCAAAAAAAATAACAGACTGAATGTACAGGTAGAACTAGCAGTTACAAATGAGCAGAGGGAAGGGAAGAATGAAGAGTACACAAGTGCCAAAATGCATAGCTGTTTCTGCCTGCCTGGAAGTAGAAGGTAGATAGAATTTTCTCAAACTTGTCTCCTATAAGCAACTAAGAACCGAAAGTTGTTGTTGACTTGACTTTTGGAATGGCACATACCGGCTGGGGTCTTTGTAGGGTCCTGGTATCCCTCCTTTGCTTGCAAGGTCTGGCCTGGTGTTATAGGAAGGGCTATATACATGTCTGTGAGGAGTCCAGTGCCGTGCCATGAAGGGTGATCATTCTGAGGGAAAACACTCCTTCTTGCTAAATTTAGGTGGCTCAAAAGTAGGGAGAGAGGGTGTCAAGGCACTGGGCAGTATGATAGAAAGGAAAGAATTTTGGATAAAGAGCCCCTGGAAGTTTTACGTGACTGGCATTGGGACTCTCCTACTAGGCAAATGGGATTACACAATAGTATATCTCTGTCATTTTAATTTTTGAGGACTATTGTGCAAGAATTTTATTTCATGCTTTGGTTTGTCCTTCCAGTAGTCTTAAGTCTTGGTTCTCAGAGTCCCATGCTTTACATATTGCTACTAAAAAGCACCCTAGTTCATTCTAAAAGGATTGTAGTTTGAGAAATGTTCAAAGTATAACGTAAGTGAAATAATATGTGACTTTCATTGTATCACAAGGATAGGGTGCATTTTATTGCACATTCCTGCTCATGCTATAAATTCCTGCTGATCTTTTTTTAACTGCTTCCTGTATCTGTTTCCACACAGTTGCCCACCTTATTTCATGCTGTTCCCTATGCTTATTTCATACTCTTCCTCTCCTCTGTTAACTCCCTTCATAACAGTTGTTCTAGGTCCTCCCAAGCAATGATACAATCCCTGTTGGTGAAATTTGCACTTAGTCCTGAAAGCTGGACAGCCATGCTGCTTGCTTTGGTAATAGGCTTATAGGTTTTTGTAATCACTTTAGTAATGAAGAGTAATTTTAATTTTCCTTTAAAATACAATAGCCATAAATAATGAAAGGTTAAGTAAAGAAATTAGTTTTAGACAGGTTCTTCATCATGCAGGACCTAGAGTTCTATTCATATTAATTAATGACAGTATTAGTACTTAAAAAGGAGTGTAAAGACTATAGTGTCCTATTCTGTTTTGGGTTCTAAAATTATACCATCCAACTATTGCAAGATGAATACGAAGTTGAGTGACTAAAAGTCACACACTTAAAGCACTTCTCTTATTAAACTTTTAATAAGAACATCATTAATTTGCACTAATGACGTATATTTGTATTAGAGATGACCAAACTGTGTAAATTAGGAAGTAAATTAATAAATGGAATAAATAACTCAGAGATACTTCATTTTGTTGTGCACTTTATTCTTTAATTGAAAAGGATATTTTAATTAATGATGATGATCATGCACCAGAATATCATTTGTAGTACATCTTGTGTATTACAACAAGGAAATTCAAGCAACAGCAGAGCAATCTTCCTTCAGCACAAAGGGGCAGGGCAAAGACCACTTTTGGTCTTTGTGGCTTTCAGGATATGTAGATTGCAAAATCTGAAAAAAGAAGAGTCTCTTATCCTGAGACTTTGTTGTTTTGCAATTTGCATCTTCCTTCTCTCCAGTCAAATCTACCAAAACCTCACCAAGCTGTTATCTTTTTGTTTTCATCACTTGAATTGACAATTATTTGGTTAGAGTCATTGCCAGTGTTTGGACCTTAGAGGTGTAGGATGCTTTAACTTATATCTCATATCTTACATTTGCAGACTTATATCTTCATCTCCTTTTTACCTTGTGCCAGAAACATCTATCCCTCCCTCGGAAATATTTATCAAGACTTGTCTATTAGCAAAATGTACTTACATCTTGAACAATGCAAGATCAAAGTATATATAAGCCAGTTCTATTCTCAGTAACAGTGTTTGCATAACTGAGTGACTTTATTGAAGACAAAAGAGCCAATCTACTGTCACTGAGAGCAGAATTTAACTTTTTTGTCTTGTGCTTCATCACTTTTGGACCTTTTCTTGAAAGTGTTTCCTGTTACATTGCCAAAGTAACAAATAGAGGTACAGTTAAAAACTGTTACCCTGGTTAACTTAGATTTTATAAATTACATTTTTCCGGTGCATGCTTTGTATGGTAATATGATGTATTCTAGGATGTTTGCCAATGTAATATGCCAATAACTTAATTTTTTAAACTTTACTTATGTTTGTAGTTGACATAACTGTAGTAGCAGGAACCCAACATCAGACAGACAAGCTGTTCAATGGAGTCCCTTGTCCAATTTAGGTAATTCCTTTCCATTTTCCCAAAGCCTCTCCATTCACTGCAGTCTGGTATGTATTTTCATTAATTTCTATGTAGCAAGTTCCCTCTTATTCTAAGACAATTTAGCAGTTTAATCAGCACCTGATTTCATAAGTTTGTTTCCCTGAGTGAAGAGAATTGTTTCCTTTAACCACAGAAAGCATTTGTAATTTTTTTCTAGAAAAACTACAATTTCTGTCAGACTTGTGTTAGCCATGTATGTACAAAATTCTGTATGCAAGCCACAGAACTATCTGTTCTTTCAAACAAATAATTTCTTCCCTTATATTTTCTATTTTCGCATTCTTATGTGTGATTGTTTTATTCTGCTATTTTATGTTTTCTTTTTGCTAGAAGAGAAACTATAGTACTAGAGTTACAACTGTCAGCTATGCATACGTTGGCAAGAATAGTAAACTTTAAACTTCTCTCAGACTTTTCCTTCTGAGAGAAATAATGTATCTAAGTCCCACGATGACATTATAGCCTCTTACCATGTGGCTGAAACAATGAGTCTTAGCTAAGAATAAGAAAAGCTATAAAAAACACTGGAGGGTTTTCTTTGTTTTGTGTTTGTATTTTGAATAATAGGTGGCAAGACATGTTTGACATAAGACTGCAGAATGATTAGACTAAGGGTTTGGAGTGCAGCTGCGCTGATGATATTTGGCAGCCTTATTGACACATTGTATTGCCTCAGGCTAATGATTCTTGCAGTTTTTCAGTCATTTCTTGCAGTCTGTTTAGGGAGAAAGTACTTAGACCTACTTCTGAGCTGGGTTTGTCTCCAGCCTGTGTCTCTCTCAACTTACAGTGGCAAAGCAAAGGAAATGACTGCAGAGTTGACTTGTCTGCTTCTGACAGCTAGGAGGAATACTTTCTCACGAGTGAAAGGCCCTTCATTGGCAATCTGCCCAAGACCTAATAAATGGATTATTTACTAGGTGATCATTAGCTGCTTCTGCTTTTTCTGCATTTGACTCAAGTAATCCAAGAGTATGTTCTATCTGCCAGTTTTATTACAGTGCATCAACAGCTATTTCTGATATATGGCCAGGAATGTAGTATTATCAAATATTTGCCTACCCATGGTATCAAATGCTAAGGATACGTACTTTTTTCCCCTTAGCTAATTATTTTCTTTGCCCTTTCTGTGACTTCAGCTTTATTTCAGTTGCACTAAGGTAATCTCTTTAACTGCCTTGATTTTACATAATGTGATAACTTGCTACTTCTAACATATACTGAAATAATATTTCTGGTAACCATTATCTTGGAGAGGAGGAACACAAGAGCCCACACTGGGCCTCTTTTTACTGCTTTGCATTAGGTTAAGTTATTAGGTCAAATACAATATTTCTGTATAAGATAGCCTGATTTTCATTTCAATGAATCATTTCCCTTCAAATCATTTTCCAAATCTCATTGAAATTCAAATTAAATGAAACAACATATTTGAGGTGTAATAAAGGCATTGTTCTGCCAGGGTATGGTTATTGAGATCATTGTCCTAAAGTATTCATAACATTTGCAGACCAAATTCTAGTGCACTCCTTCAAAGGTGTGACTTACCTAGGACAATTTCAGGAAGCTGTATTCCCTACATCTCTATTCTACACCCTTCTGTTAGTGTAACCTAACACAGCATGTGTTATTGCTTCCTAATGTGGTCGTGGTCAAGCCTCTCACATCCCGGTCATCTAGAAACCACACAAATAATATTGAAATCATAAGAGCAAATGCTAATGAATAAATTGTTTAATGTTTTATTAGTTATTTTTCATGGTTAACTTTTCTGGCAGTCTGACACACTTTGTCCACCTGAATTTTATGATCCAGATACTGTCCTCACTACCTGAGATCCTTACTGAGTAGGAAATAAGCCTATGTTTGCATTTATGATACCTGTGGCTATGCTGATCACAAGGCCATTACTGAACCACAGAGAGCAATCTTAAAAATAGTTGTCTTATGCCACAAGGCACATGCATATGACATGTTCAATAGAAATCACAACAACTTGAAAAACTGCTGTTGCTGGAAGATATGCAACTGTTCCCGAGGTAAGCCTGTGTCATTAGACATATAATTCATATTAAACATCTCATCATTGCTGTTTTATAAAATGATTTTTACTCAGTGGTCACAAATAAAAATGTCAGCCTTGCAGGAGTTTGAAGCTTTTTCATTCCCTTAACTTTGCACCACTTAAACTAAATGTTTGGTCTGATGTCCTGACTTTATGAGCAATTTTGAGGCCATTTGGTCTAATCTGAATTTTAGAAAGGCAGCTGTGCACTGTTGTGTGACAGATCTCACTGAGCTTTCCTATCTCCTTGAAATGTTGTGATCTTTAATGTCTATAGCTGTGCAGTCATCTGCAACTGAACCTTTACCTGTCCCTCTTCAATGACATATGGGTTATCCTTTAGCTTGTGAATAATTACACTGGAGGTAATTTTATTTTCCTGCATGTAATACTAAGTATTTGAAGATTCTCTTACAGAATTTTGGAGGCTCAGACTTTTTTGATAACTTCTTGAGGTGAATTCAAGCAAACGGATTGTTTCAAAACAAAACTTATTTTTGTGGTATAATTAAAATATAACACTATCTTTCAAAAACATTTCAAATCCAGAATTCAAGATGTGAATTTATCTGTAAAATAACCTTAGGGATTCTTTTTTTTTTAAGGAAATAGTTTTCATTGTTATAAGTGTCTGTCAGAGAGGAATGAAAATAATGAAAATAGCAAGTTTTATAGATCTGCTTAAGAAAAACATTTTCATTCTTTGGAAGCAGTGAAACAGACTTGTTTTTCATAAATTATGTGGGCCTTTTTGTGGTTGTAGAGAAGTTAACACTTGAGAGCAGAGACTCTTAACTGTGTACTAGCAGTGTGAACATTCAAGAGTCTTGGAAGTCTAATGTGGCTTTGAGTTTCAAACAGTTTTAGCTGGAACTGGCAACACTGTGTATAGCAATCATGCTATAGTTAGTTTGCCTGTTTCTAGCAAAAGCTAACAACGTGAAGACTAATGCTACCCACTGGTCAGCTCTTGGAAAATAGTTGCAACAAAAAGCATTTTTCTTTATCCTGACCATTGCTTGGAGGAGTGAGAGGACTGAAAGAGAGCCTCCATTACCCTTTCTCTGTTTTAATCCCAAAAGAAGGAAGTAGAAGTTGGACAGAAATAGGAATTGGAGAGCTTTATTGAGCTTTATAGCTCTATTGAGAAATAGAGTTGATGAACTTTGAGTGAAGTCACTTCTCCATTCTCCTCTTGTTTATGGACTGGGAATTGTGGGAGTACAGTTTAGGTTTCCAATGCCCTTTTATTGATACATTTATGCACCTGAGACACATATATTATCTACAGACATGATATTTTCAGTAACTGTAGCAGGATTGAGAATCTGATCATACTATGCATGCTTTAAAGTCATCTTGTACAAAAATATTTTTCCCTAATGAGAACCTGTTCATTCATCAGCAAATACTGTCAAGTGTAACAAACCATAGAGTTTTCAAGATTTCCAACATTTATGTACGGTTTATCTTACAGCAACATTGTTAAATTCAGTCATTTATAAAGAATCAAAAAGTGGAGATATTTCATCCAAAACAAGTATCATGCATATAACTGACTATTACACCTACTTTTGAAAGAGCAGTCTGCATTTTTTTTTTGTTGTAAATACTTTCACTTGTTTTCTCAGAAGTATCTGACAATACATCTTACAAACTCTGAAAAGGCGAATATTTGACACGTTGCTACCTACTTTTAGATACTATTATTAGCTGCTGCTAGATAAAATCAGTTTTGCAAATTGGATGTTTGCTTCTCCTCCCCTCCAGCAAAGCTCGATCTTAATAAATTAGGTTGGTAGCTGAATAGTGAGAAATACTTTCTTATTGTAACTCGTCACTGAAGAACATGTAATGAACTAAGCATGTACAAACAAAAAGCCTCAACTTTATCTGATATCAGCAGGAATCATGTTGGCTTAAGCCAGAGTTGTATTTCGTCTGATGTATTTTACTGATTGCAAAGGGAAGTGTGTTTGTCAATGTTGATTTTATTTGAGGTTTAAAACATGTTTAAAACATGTTTTACAAATATGATATTGAATATTTTAAACTTGCCTGACAACTTTTTAAAGATATCTCAAAACTTTTATACTCCAATCAAAAGGTTTCCATGGTTCCTGTATTTTCCAGACCTAAGATTTCTCTTTTAGTTATAACTTTTCCCCCAGTTAAATAATAAAGACTTGCTGCAGTATATTTTGTCACTTATATAGCTACATAGCTAATTTTAACATGCAAAGAAAAGTCAGGTGATTCTTTTCACATTGTTTATTCCTCAAACTGCAAATAAACAATGTGTACTCTTAAGTTCTCATACCAAAAAAAGCCCCTCCCCAAAAATCCTAAAATAATATATAATAAATGCAAACTAAAAATCCATTTCCTAATCAGAAATAAAATTTTTGGTCAAATGCCATTTCTTACATTCCATTATAGTAATGGATTAAAATCCTGCCTCAGTTTCTTCCTCATCTGATTGAAAACCAAGTTACTGGCAGCACCCTTGCCCAGAGGGCACCTGAGCACCATGTAGCCACTCACTCACCCCTTCCCCCTCAGGACGAGGGAGGAGAAAATGAAGCAAAAGGCTCAGGAAGTGAGATAAGGACAGAGAGGGATGACTCACCCATTATGGTCATGAGCAAAAGACAGCTTTGTTAGGGGAAGAAAAAAAAAGCATAAATTTAATACAGACACTAACAGCAACAACACTTAACAGACAGAGTAGGAGAAGTGCTACTACATCTTAAAAACACCTTCCTCCCCACCCCTCTCTTCTTCCTGGGATCAGCCCTGCTCCCGATCTCTCAAGCTCCTCCCCAAAGCGGCACAGGGGGCAGGGGATGGGGGTGTGTGGTCAGTCCCACCGCTTCTTCCTCCTTAGGGAGAGGGAGGGGGGATGTCCTTGAATTCTTTCTCTGCTTCAGCGTGGTTACCCTCTCATGGGAGACAGTCCTCTGCGAACATTCTCTGACACGAGTCCTTCCCACGGGCCACAGCCCTTCCCAAGCTGCTCTGGTGTGGGTCACCCCTGCGTGTCCCCAGTGCCAAACTATAACAGCTGGGGCTTCTTCCCACAGAGTCTGGGCCTTCTTTGGGTTCAGTCACCTGCTCTGGCATGGGGTCCTCCACAGGCTGCAGGTCAGCATCTGCTCCCCATGGGTGGCAGAGGGGGCGGCCCTGCCATCTCACCATGGGCTGCAGGGCAGTGCACTGGCACACCTCCCCCCTTCCTCCTCCTTTCTTCCACTGACCTCGGTGTTCACAAAGGTGACCTTCTTGTAACCCCTCCTCACAACTCCCACTCCTCCTCCCAGATTTCTCTTCTTAAATACATTAGCGCAGAGGCACAGCCACTGTTGCTAACTGGATCAGCCTTGGCCAGAGGCTGGTCCGACTTGGAGCCGGGGGAGCTTCAAGAAGCTTCTCATAGGGGGCCACCTCTGTAGCTCCCTCCCCCGCTACCAAAAACCCCACCACACAAACCCAGCACACATGAACATTCTTTTGTCTAGCAGTCTGTCTGCTTTGAGGAATTAGATTTAAGTCTAATTAGATTTAAGGTTAAGAAACCATCTAGTATAAGACATTTGCTGAGCAGAAGCCTGCCACATTACAGAACAGATTAACTTAGCCATTTTTACTTTATTTGGTAGAAAAAACCTCAGTACATTATTTGGAATAAATTTATTTCAGCATTTGAAGAAATGAGAATTATTATTTGAAGAAATGAGAATTATTCCATCTCAAATCTTTAGAAGGTATAACTCAATTAAAATAAATTTCTTGTGTAACAGGATCACCTAGGGACAGAAATGTAATCTCTATAATTATTTTTCTTTTCATTTCTAATATCCCTTCTTGTATTATTTAACACGTGAAGTGGCATGTACTTTTGGATTTTTTTCAGAACTAAAAAAAAAATTAAACCTTGATTTGCTCTGACTATAGTATGTCATTTAATGAGTTTAGAATATTTAAACTTTTAGAAATTAACATTAAAATGATGGTTTCAAATAAGTAGCTAAATATTAAATCCCACCTAGCAGAATTAAATTGTCCTTTTAATACAACACAAAATATTAGTTAGCTTGAAATTAATGATCTGAACCAATCATAAGATATTGACCAAACTCAGAAGAGAGAGCGCTTTTTTCTACCATCGAAAGATGGATGTGCCAGACACACTGTGTTTATAGGTTTAAACTAAAGCTGTGCTGAGATTCAAAACTACATGTTTTTTGTTGGGACTGAGTGTGAAGAACTTCTGTGGAAATAGTTTGTACAAACTCTAATGTACTTTGACTACAGCAGAAACTTTAAAAATTATGTACTATGCTAACAGGAGTAAAAGCCTCAGAGATGTGTGTCTTCCACAATGAAGTCCTATATTGCTTGTGTTTTGACCAGTTATTTTTTTTAAAAAAATTATTTTACATGTTAAGATAAATACCCTTAAATTAAAAACTTCAGTCAGCTGTGTGCTATGATCCTTCAGAGCACTGTGTGTGGTGTTACTCACAAATACTTTCCTGTACTTGTGAAATTATTGGTGATTTCTGGTTTCATATTTATTTCGTGGGACAAAAAAGAGCATTACAAACATGCTTTTTCAGAGATTAATACTTTTACTAAATAATGTCTGTATCCTCATGAGTCCTCAGTAACTGAGACAGAAGAAAGGAAAAGTCTGAGGTTTGTTTGCGGTGTGAAGTTGCATAATTATTGTGTGACTAATGGGAAGAATTGTGCTCAGTAGGACTCATTTCACAAAAATTGGACTTTCATGCAGCTTATTTACTCAAACTGAGTTAACTTGTTCTGGCTTTAATGTTTGTCTGAAAAGCTATTATTCCTCCTCTTCATACTGCAAGTTACTATATTGCAGTTGATGCAATGTGTGCTGTATGTATTTTTATGATGTCAGTCGACATTATGAAAAGTTATCTGGAAAGATTTTAAACCTAGAGGATTCTGCCTGAGGGACTGTAGGAAGACTACTGATGACAATATCTTTGGAAGGTCATTAAGAGGATTTCAAGGATTAAACCCCTTCTTTTTGTCTGTATGGAGATTAGTGGTGGAACCTGTACCAGTGGGCATTTAGTGTAATCAAACCTGACTGTGGAGTTCCCTTTGTGTTGTGAAGGCAGCTGAACAAAAGGGAGCTTAACACCGAGCCTGCCTTGGCTATACTGTGCCTGACCCAGTGAGAACAAGCTGCGTACAGGAGGGGCTAATGCATTCTGAAATAAAGAAGGGGGACTTGATATCAAAAGTATAAGGTCAAGTAAGAGACAAAAGAAGATATTGTTATATGCAGATATAGAAGCCAAAGCTTGCAAGGACAGAGGAATATATATATACGGATTAAAAATAGTGGTGGTTAAGTTAATTTTCCTCAAATGCCATTCTCATTTGTAGCTTTCACATTTTGCAAATCTAGATTGAAGGTAAACAGAACAGTACATGTTGCAATTACATCAACAGTACAGGAGAAACCATAGAAGCAAATGAGATACTCTGGTTCTTCTGGTTATTGACTCAGTAAGTACTTAAAGAACATCTGTGATGGTTGGGAAAAGGGAGAAAGTTTGCCAAGACAGGAGTTTCATAAAGGAAACTACTGAGGGAAATTCCAGAAAGTCATGGAAAGGTCTTTAAAACAGAATAATTTGGAAATAAAAATGTCAACTATGATATTGAACACTAATGGCTGAATATGGCTGTAGAATCATAGAATGGTTTAGATTGGAAGCGATTCTTAAAGATCATCTAGTTCTAACCCCTTGCTATGGACAGGGACACCTTCCACTAGACCAGGTTGCTCATTTCCAGTGGTGGGGGTTAAACAGAGGTCGGGCTGTTTAGAATGCTCTGCTGTAACCTGTGCTCTTGGAGATAGGTGTTGGAGGTGGTCTTTTGGCTCTCCCTGTGATCTCTGGCTATTGGTGAACATATCTACAAGAGACAAAAGGAAAAGGATATCTCCCTTCCAAGGTAGTCTTCCCAAACTGTAGCTGTGTATGTTTTTTCCATAAAAGTCCATTTCAGAAAAAAAGTTTGAGTATTTCAAGTTTTTCACTGATACAGGCTTCAAATATCCTCCCCTTCAGTCTTTCATCCCCCTACAAATTGAATTTAAACAGTCTGAATAGGTTTTTATTTAATGTCCTAATAGCATGTTTCCTTTCAGAATTTCTAGAGGAAACCTCTGTCACCGTCTTGTTTTCAAATTTGTAAAATTGATAATGTTCACTGTAAATTTAATATGGAGGGTCCTCCAGACTTCTATATCTGGGGAACCCAGATATTTTTTTCAACAAGGAACTCTGGCATATCTGGATTACTGGGACTGTGATACAATTGTCAACATATGTTGACTCCTTTGTAAACATATTTTGCATGTCTGCTGCTGCTGCAACTTTATTTAAAGCTTAGACACATCCTAAAAAGGACAAGATTTTAAATGGAGTATAGCTTCATATTCTTGCTTAAGCTGGACCAGTGAAATGATGGTATTGGCCATTTAGCTGGAGGTTACATTGTAGAGTCCAAAGAACAATAGGCAGTGATGTAAATATAGTAGGTATTGGAGAATATGGGCTATCATCTTGTGTTTTTAAACTGTCCGGAACAGATCAACCTGTGTGCTGGTGTTGTATTCTGACACAGAGTGAAAACTTTAGCAAATTACATGTGCAATTCTATAGACTTTGTGACTGTGAAAAAATGCTTAAATATCTTCTACCTAGATATGTTTTTTAAATGTATTGTAAACTCCCACCTTCCTTTGAGAAAACTACTTTGTGAAAATACTTATAACGTAATTGATACTAGGAATAGTGCTGATAATACCTAACACTATTACAAATAAATCTTTTTCTAGAATAAATGTGGTTTTCATATGAGTCTTCTCTCTAATTATATGTGCAGTTTCAGCTCATAATGCAACAATCAAAGTTACTGTGAAAGGCTATCAAAGGTGATGAATCTATTCACATGATTTTCTAATTTAAATCAATATAATCTTTTTGTATGCTCTGTTGGTAATGTTCAGTGAAAAATATCCCCAGCCTTAGGTTGGACAAGTAAATAACTAAGATTCTCAAACATTCCTCATTTTAGAGTATGCATTTTTCTTTGTTTGCTTAAGACTAAAATCTATCAGCGAAACAATCATTCCAAACAAATGCTGTTTATTTATTCTCTCTTTTTTCCTACTGTTTCCTGATATTTATGTATAAGAAGCTGTACTACTATAAAAAACCTCATAATCTATGAAACTGATGAGAATGGAAAAATTCTCAGGGGGTAGAAAAAAGCTTCTGTAACAGAAATAACATTTGTTTCATTTTTGAAGTTGGCATCCAAATTCACTGCCATCATATTCCTGTTCTATACGTTTCAATAAAAGTGAAGTTGATATAAAATGTGAAATCTGTTAATTGGTATTTTCACAGTCAGACCTTGCCATTTATGATGTAGTGAACTTTTTGATCTTCTTTCTGTTCAACTCTAATTTAAAATGGATGAAGATATTGAAGTGTGAATATTTCTTCTTCACATATCACATTTTTTTATTCTATATAGAAGAAAATGTAACAATTGTTTATTGAAAAGGCTTTCAATGAAACACAGGAACACTGAACATTAAAGTGGAAGGTACATGTTGTCTCATCTGTACCAGTCCTGTATTACTGCAGGTAGCTTTATCTTTTAGAGGCGGTAAGTTTTTTTTAAACTTCATCTTAAAACTGGTCAGCTTTTTTTACCACCAATATTTTTACTGGAAGACTTTCCCAGAACTTACCTTATTTGAAAATCAGGACTTTTGAAAACTTTATTATGAATGGTTTAAATTAATATATTCTTAAGTAGTTCTTGATAATGACTTCTGTGGTGTACGCATGAACAGAATTATAGAACAGGTTAGGTTCCTCTGGAGTTCCCTAGACCAGCTTCCTGCCCAAAACGGGACTAACAGGACTAACTGTTGGGTCAAGTTGCTCAGTGCCTTGTTCCATAGAGTTTTGAAGACATCCAAAGATGGATGTCCATAATCTGTACTAGTGCTTCAGCACTCTCATTTTTGGAGAAATTTTTCCTTATGTCTGGCTGGAATATCCCCTGGTCATACAACCTGTGATAGTCGTATCTTATCCTTGCATATCTCGAAAAAGAGCCTGGCTCTTCTTCCTCAGTACTTTCCCCTTCAGATATTGGAAGACTTCAGTAACATTACCCTTTAGCTTTTCCTTCTCCAGTATGCAAACCCAGTTATTTCCCTTTTGAGTGGTCTGGGTCCCCCAAACTGTCTTAGTGGCTCTCTGCTGGCATCTCTTCTGTTTTCAGTCTCCTTCTTGTAATGAAAGCCCCAAACAAAACACAGTACTCCAAATGAGTGCCAAGTAGGGGACAATATTCACTCCCCTCCATTCTATGCAGTCTGTGAACACACATTGTATATGTTCAGCTTATCTAGGTAGTCATAATAAATTGCTAACTTTTTTGCTTTACTAGTCTAAATGAACCAGGCTGTTGTTTTGACCTCTCAGAAGGTAAACTCTGCCAGTGCATAGAATTGTGTGCAGTATTCCAAAGAGGATCTCAGCAGCCTTTTTTCCTTAGAAATACTTGTCTTTATATACTAGAGGATCATGTTCATGTCTTATGTGAAGATATCCTATGTATCAGTGGTACTCAGTTTTTGGTCAACTAACTCAATGAAATCTTCCCCCTTTCTTTGTGGTTTTCAACTGATGAATTCCCCCATCATATGAGAGAAACTGCGAGTCTCACAGTAAGCGACTTTCCACATTTTCTCAAGATCATGTCATACAGGAATAATTGTATTCCCATGCTATGCTTTATTGACAATGAACTTCAGGTTTGGAGTATCAGAAAATGTCATTGCTCCTACCTTTCATGATAAAGACTTGTATGAAAAGAGCATGTTAGATCAGACTTCAGTTTGATAGTTCCTCTTTCACCATAAATTGTTACACCTATTTCAGCTGGTTTAATACTTGTAGGATGTGATACAAAACTCCTGGATTATGATATACACAGATTGATGGGGGTGTGTGTGTGTGTGTGTGTGTGTTCAGGAAATGTTGTCTCTCCATCCTACCTCTCTTAATCCATCTTTATAGACTGGTAATGGGGTTTTTTTTGTGTGTTTTGCTATTAAAAATCGTGAGGTGTGGGGTTCACCTTCTGTACTTAAGAGGGCAGTTTGACTTTGAACTAGCTCACAAAATAATAATTAAATATTTTACACGACCCATAATGAGGTGTGTGAAACTAAATGACTGTCTGTTGGTGAGGATTTCAGGCAGAATTGATGCAGGACTATTGTTTTAAAATAGTAATGATGCTTTGACAAGCAGCCTAGAAAACATAATGGATTTTAGAACAACCCTAGTCTGGTGATGGATTGATTTTTTTTTTTTTTTTTAAATTATTATTTTCTAAGGCTTTGTAATTTATATATTGAATGGAAATAAAGTAGTTTCAATGAAATTAGTATTACTTTAGCCATTTTAGGTTTGCTTTTCCTTTTCCATGTAATAGGTAAAAACATTTTAAAAGGAAATAAATATTAGAGAAAAAAAGGTCTTTCATACAGTAGGATTATACCAAAGTGCCTGCTAGAAGAATGAAAGAATTTAAGACATAATTGAAAAATAAAAACGAAAGACACTTTCCATAGAATAGTTAGGAAATAATGTTCATGACTTTGGAGTATACGAAGCAATAAATGGCTTTCACGGGTGATTAAATGCTGAAACGAAGCTAAGATGTTTGATCACCGTGCAAGTAATTTATTTCAACACTATGAAACATGATTCCTATTATAAGACAAGATAAAAGAAGATACAACAATATTTTTATTCTCTTGTGAAGGTCGGTTAGAACAATTAATAATGGGGAGACCAGATGGCTCAAGGGACAGGCAGTGGGCTCAAGACTGTTCTTTTAAATGTGGAACATATCAATAGTAAATAACCATTAGTATCATCTGTTTCTCTACCATATGCAAAGTCAGTCAGTTTTATCAGTCCGTTTCTCATGGAAAGTGTTTGCAGCCTCAAAAGTCACCATCGTGGTTGGCACATTTGGTCCCGTTTCAGCAAAAAGACTAAAGAATACATTGACAGTGTCAACTGGGAGTGAAGTAAATGAATTTATAAACTCGGATTTGTGGAATTAGGTGTGCACAGTTGCCCACATATATTTGCAGACTAACAGACCATGTGTAAACACAGATGTATTCCAGGCTTCGGTTCATCTCACTTAAAAATTTTGGCTCATATCCTGTTTTCTTTTGGGGATTTAACTATTTAAAAGTACTCTTTTATACAATTGAGTATCCAAATACCTGAGTAGTGAAATACAATAATAACCATGAAACTTTGGCACCATAAACCACATTGTTTAAGACTGACAGAAAGATAAATAGTTTTATTATATATATATACCTGTTTGGGGGCGTTGTAAATCAAACAGTAGAAAGGTTAAACTTAAAATTCCAAAGCCTTTTGTCATTATAGGTGCTGACAGTGATTTAAGAAATATTTTAATACTGTGTATTTTATGCAATTACTATTACTAAAGAACTCTTATGTTGAACTTTCCAAGTTGTAAGAATCTCTCCCGTGTCAGTAATCAGGACTGTCTGTGGAATCTTAATAGGTGTTTTTGTACACACTCATGTTACTACTCTGTACTGTTAATTATTCTACCATATTTACATACATAAATATCTTTAGTCAGTAGAAATGCTCTTTTACAGGAAAATGTAGTGGAAGGGCTAACATATTTCCTCCACCTAATACTTTCATGGGGCAAAGAAACAATTTTTCTTGCTTTTGTGCAGTTTGTGTCTTTTAGTTTGCTCTTATTTTCAATATGAAATTTCTTTATGCCTCCTCTACTTGTTCTTTAGTTGCAGACATCCCAAGATTATAAATATTGTGTGTTGTGTTTATTGCTATGACTTTTCTTATCAGTTGAGGAGGGACTAGAATTTTGTAGGTCAAAAGCAACCTTTTTTAAAAAACGGGGATTTTCTCCAAAACAACAAGCTTTGACACTGACAGTAAGTAGCATTTAACAAAAAATTGATTCTTAGTCCAGAAACCCTTTTATTCTGCAGATTAGGCATCTCATTATAATGGGAAAGACAAGTTTTGCTTAACCCATAGGTGTGTATTTGGAGTAACTTCTACTTTGTCCATCTACTTTATCCTGATAACTATCAGAGCCCAAACTGCTGGAAACAATTCCTCACTTCTTATCTATCCCAAAACTTAGAGTTGCTTAAAACTGACAATGCAGATAATAAAGCTGTGTGTGTTATAGATGAGTCATGAAGTAAAAACCTTTGAGGTGGAATGCAGACTGCTTCTGTGCTCAAGATCCAACCTGTCCTCAAAGACATAAGGATTAAATATGATAAAGGCAATAAAAGGACAAATAGGTTAAAAAAATAATAATAATTCCAGCAGTGTCTTCCTCTCATCATCTGTTCTCTTCCCCTATAAAATTCCAAATATAAACAAGTATGTGGCTCAATCTTAACTTCAGCAGGCCAAAGTGATTTATTTTGTGCCTTTTCAGGTATATACTTAGTGCTTTCAGTTGTGTTTGTATATTTCTTAATTTTCTGTGACCTCTGGCCTTGACAATTTATCTGTACATTGTGCAGCAGTGAAGATTCTCTTGACTGAAGGATTTTACCATATTACATCTCAGCACTATTTTATTTTATTTTATTTTATTTTATTTTATTTTATTTTATTTTATTTTATTTTATTTTATTTTATTTTATTTTTCTGGATTAAATTACATCAAGTGAAAGATGGCAGATTGAAATGTTGGAGTAGTGAACATAGGTTTACCTATATGGTATCCAGCAATATTGATAACTTCTGGGAGTGTGCTTCTACAACCATTTTTTAAGCGTATTCTGGCATTCAGTACAGAGCACTACCTCTGTAATACTTCTAAAGTACTGAGCAAACTTAACCATATGAAAATATTCAAAATACTTGCAGTAAGTTTACTGAAAGATTTAAAACCATCTTTAATCCAGGTCTCACTTTTCCTGAAAGCTGAGATAAAAGTAGAAGGGGCAGTTTTCTAGGTTTAGTTCACATGGTAACGTATTTATAAACAGTTGCTTCTGAACAGAAACAATGCAATTACATTTGGGAAAAAAGTTTGTATTTTATTGTTGTGTGTGCCCTTTGTCAAGAAAAATCTGTTGCTTAATAATCAGTACCATAATTTTCTTAGACAAATATAGGAAGAAATAGATGGTGGTGAATAATCATAGACCTGATATAATAGTACCTCAAAGGGAACCTGGATGATGGATCCATGTTTTTTTACTGCAAGTTTTGCATGAAGGACTACTTGGTCATCTACCTAAAGTATCTTTCAGTGCAGCTAGTTATTGTAGGCAAGTTAACATGCAGGCAATTGGTCATTGATTGGGAAGGTATACTTCCCCTCCACAGGGCTGTGTCATTTGCACAAAAACCTTAGAAAGAGCAGTGAGCCACTCCTAGACACTTACACAAGTTGCCTCAAATCCAAATTTTCACAGGGTACTGAAGCATCAGAGAGGTTATTGTAGAAGAAGGAAATCCTCATTGGCAAAATATTGGTGGGAAAGGGCAAAACTTTAGACTGTCTGTAGCATTTGATAGTTTGATTGTATTGTGTTTGCAATTGCCTGGTACTAATTTCTGCTAGAAATTTGAGCACTGCAAGAACATAGCACTGCCACATGCAGTGCGTGGCTTTCAGTAAAGCAGTCAGCCCTGGAACACTGTTTTGCAGTAATTCTGATTTAGCCAGATTGAGGTCTAATGCTGCATTCAGGTTCCTGTGGTAGATTAGTATCTCAGCTACTTTTAGTGCTCAAGGACATCTTGGCTTGCAGTTCTTCCCTGTAGCCTCTAAACAAAGATGACATTCATACTTGGGGAGTTCTGACATTCAGATTTATTATGAAATTCTAATTGCAAATGACTATTTCTCAAGAAAATGTAAAATCCACAAAAGAAATAAGTAAAGAGGATAATAGTGCAGTACTGTGATGGTTTAATTAATGTTAGGCTAACCTTAGGATGTTGTAAATGTCATTTTCTATTGGCTACATTCAGGCTGAGCTGGGGTTTTAGCCCACAGCTATGTGCAGTCGGTGGGTGGGCAGAGCACTAAGACTGTTCTGCCCAAGGATCATACTGCAGTACTCCAGTGCCCCTTCTTATTTTGCCAACATCCTGTGGCTCAACAGACATTTTATTTTCTTCCTTTTCTACTCTTGCTGTTTCCCAGTAGTTGCCCATGGCTAATGCAGAGGCTGACACATAGGCATGCAAACAAGTTTGAGTACCTGATTGAAGTAGGTATGTTTAATTACAATATCTAGATTAGCTGGTGTTTTGTTTTTGTGGGGTTTTTTTTGTTTGTTTGTTTTTGTGTTGGTTTTTTTTTTGTCTTACAGAGCTCTTTTCATATGTTTGGTACCTAATAATAATAATACTTAGCACTGTTACAGCATTTGAGATTTTCACAGCACTGTACAAACATTGTCTGATTTACCCTATGTGTCTCCTACAATGCACTTATTGAAGTGGCAGTTCACATGAAAGCTTGGGTCCTCAGGCCTTCCCTTATGCTTTGCCGTTTGCCCTCAGAGACCTATATTTACCACAATCCCCCACAAATCTAGTACTTCCTCTCTTTTTAGAAAATGCTGAGATAGAAAACTGAGATCATGCACAAATATTATTTTTCCATCTTTATCCTGCTGTTTTACATGCTCTACAATATGCTTTTTCTTCAGTCTCTATTTCTGATGTATTTTCCCACGTGAAACCCAGACTTAATCTCTACCATTGCTAGTTGATACTGCACCAGTCAAAGTTGCCCTAACCTGGCTTAGTCTTTGCATTAGCTCTGAACTTTGAGTTAATGCAAAAACCTGCACAGTATTTCTTCTGGTGCAGGATTGCCTAAAAGACATGGGGAGGATGACAAGGCATTCCTTTTTTTTTTTTTTTTTTTTTTTTTTGGTGGATGAAGGCAAGCTGCCATAAGAATCTCTGTGGATCAATAAAGCACAATTTTTGTAAATCACAACAGCTGTCTCCCTTAAATTAATCAAATGGATCTGGTCCAGCACTCAGTACTTTAGTGGCCCTTTCCATTTTGGGCATACAGAAGGTTTCTCCGAGCAACTGAGAACTATATTCTTGCTTCACCTTGGGACTCTGTCAAGTTAAGAAATGCAATTGCCTGTTTTTTTCTCATCTGTGGCTTAGGTCAGAAAGTACCTTCTGTGGTATCATTTGGATTAATTAAGTCACATTTTCCTCTGTTGTTTTGCCATCTTATTCATAAAACTAGGGCTCCAAACTACAGTAAATGATAATACAATATACAAGTGATTTCACTTCCATTACTTTTTGGGACAGTACTAGACAGTCACACTGTATTTGCAGCTCATACGTTCAGTTTGAAATTTCATATTTGATTTTAAGATAACCATGGAAGTGCTCACAGCTTCAGTTCCATCTTTGTTCAGTAAAATTATTTATTATACTATTATTGGAATACGAATAATTGGAATAGGAAAACCTACCAGCTAACAAAGACTGAAGCTTTGAGGTATTCAGTCATTTTACATAATATGCTGAGGTAAATTTATGTAGACTTTTCTTGCAAACTGTAGTCATTTTCCAATTCTTTTCTCTCCAACTAAGGATGTTTGAGAAAAAGATTTTAAAATTTTTATGAAATACTAAAAACAACTTTAAAGTTAGAAGAGAAAAAATTTAAAGCCTTACTTCACCTTACCTTTTCTTAGGTAAATAAGTGAAATACAAAGAAGAATGTTTGTGATATGACTGGAGAAAACTTGAAAATGTTAAGTCTAATACTTAAATGCCAGGTACTTAAAGCTCTCCAGTCTTACTGAAAATCATGAGAAGTAAGAATATTCATCTTCCTGAGGAGGCAGACCTTCTAAGGATAGGTTGGTGAGAGGGGTAGAAATCAGGTTGTTTGCTTTGTTTTTGTTAGCACATCATGCTGTAATCTTGTGTTTCCTGGAAATGAAGAAGAGTAGGTTAGAGCACTACCAACATGAAAGCTCAGTAAAACCTTAAGGCACAGAATGGTAGCTATTCCTCATTCTGATTTGGCAAAGAATTTTTAGGATACATTTAACATGTAATTGCTAAATATCAGTTAAAGAATAAAGCAAAGTTCTTTCCTGTCAATGTCGATCTGCTGATGCAGCTGATATACTACTTCGAATTTGTCTTCTCTTTTATGAACATGAATACCATTTGGAATAAAAGTGATTGTAGGTTTTTCCACTAGCTGAATAGAACTGATGTATGTTTTATTTTTAATTTCCTAATTATAGTGAAGATCTTTGTTTTCTGCAGTCAGGCACTGGGAAACAGTATGGCTTAATGAACACAGGAGCGAGCTGGTGAATTTGGTTCAGCCACTAGACTGTGGCATTGTCTTGGAAAATCATGTTCTTTCAGACACAATTTCTCTGCTTCTTTGTGAAGTGTTCTGCCCTCTCTTGTTGAAAGGTGTGGACTTAAACTAAGATATGTAAATCATGACTTCCAAAGAAAGATTTGTCAAACTCAAAAATTTCCAAAGATGACTAAGACAGGACACACAAATAGCCTTCAAGGGTTGGCAAAAGCAGTATCAGAATTTATGGTTTCTCTGCTTAAGTTTGAAATGCTTCTGTCATCTGATGGCTGAAAAATAAAATTAGTATTGTGTGGAAACACAAATTAAGTCCAGCCTATTTTGTAGCACTAACCATTCCTGGAATATGACCTCCAACCACATCAAAGCAGCCTATGCCATTTGCAGCATCAACAGATTGGCTCTCTCACTTTCTGAAATAGAAATAACAAACCGGTGTTCCTTTGACTGAGGCTAATGAGGGTTGCTACCTGCTACCATACTCCTAGGGTTGTTACAAAGACCTAGAACAAGGTAAGCCTCTCCATTCCAGGCACCAGGTGACTGTCTTGGCTCTTCTAATGTTGGATCTCAATGTCTCTCTCTCTCTTTTTTTTTTCCACTTTCCTTCTTTTTTCCTGGTGACGTGTTTCTGTATCAGATTGCATATAATGACGCTCTTTATAGTCAACCAGTATTTACTATATTTTATAGTATTTACTACATCTTATACATGAGGTCATTCTGGGAGTCTCTTTGAACAGTTACACACTCATTACTGTTAATTTATGGGTTTCAGACAGTAAGGGGACTAAAAATATACGTAAGACTG
The DNA here is from genome assembly GCF_047716275.1 of Strix uralensis. Taxonomy (NCBI): domain Eukaryota; kingdom Metazoa; phylum Chordata; class Aves; order Strigiformes; family Strigidae; genus Strix; species Strix uralensis. Next base: position 8,438,466 of record NC_133979.1, read on the forward strand.
ACCTTACAATCTTCTTGAGCTGGCACTCCTCAACTCAACTCGAAAATCTCTGCACTGTCTCCTAGTAACAGCTTGTTCTGAGCTCAGACTTGCTGAATTCTTTCTCCTAGGCCATTCTTTTTTTGCCCTCTATGGGCAAGATCCCATAATTAGAAATGCATTGTGAAGCAAGAACAAGTTTTCTTCTCCTTCCTGAGGGAGACCATTTCTAGGAAGCAATGTGGATGTTTTTCTGTAGAGATCAATAAAGACATAGATGAGGAGGGATGACTTGTGTCTAAGCCTAAGTAAGGGTGACCTTCAAAGTCAGTCTTAACTGACACTGCAGACATATTAAAATAACCAAGAATATGTTACAGAGCATGAAAAGCTTAATATGTCTTGAAAACAACCTTCAGAAATGCAAGAATATAGGACAAAAGGAAGATGGGAATCATAATCTAGGAACTGCGTAATCTAGGGCTCTGCTCTTGCAGAAAGCATCATAAAAGTCCTTTCAGTTTAAACTCTTATCTTAAAATAAACTGGGATTTTTCAAATCATTAGTTAAGGTGTATTATTTTTTAATTTTTTAGAACAGAATCATGTGACAATTGAAACAAATATGTGGAAATATTAAAACTAACAGTAAAATTGAACATATGTTTAATATAAAAATATGTAGCCAACAAGGGAAAAACCATTGATTATTCTTATACAATCTTAAAAGTTATTAAGGTGCTGAACCTTTTAATAGAGAACTAGATTATTTTTAGAGCTAATGCAAAGTAACAAAACCCCTTTAACAAATTATCCTTAGGAGATTGTTAGAGTTTTAATCGGTTTCTTGTACTTAAACTCATTTTCCCAGCATGATGTACACTATCTGTGTGAGCTTTTCATAAGAAATTCACACTATGATTACAGCACCAGCTATTTCAAGTAAAAACATTGTGAAATGTTACTATTGTTTGGGCAGTTGGAACTGAAATGATTGAGTGAAGGATGATAGTTATGCTGCAGGCTAATTACATGGCTAATGTCTTTGCTTTACATATCAATAGATGCTTCTAGAGATGAGCAATAACTGAGACTCCATTATCAGTCCAATACAATGCACTTAAATTAGCCACCATTTATGAATACTATTAAAATAAGAGCTGGCTAGTGTTTAGTGATGTTGCACTTGACATGTTTTTTGTTGTCAGTCTGTAGATACTGCATATGGCACACTAGGGAGTTTTGACATAGCCAGAGAAGATGTTTTTACAATATTTTGCTGTTAACTACATATTGATTAAAATCACAGAATTTTTCAATAAAGTATGAGATCAAAAAGGCCTTCAGAACAATGACAAAAAGTCATTAGAGCTGAGTGTTACCTTTGCAAATGCAGTAAATGAACTAGCAAGGCGTTGCAATCGGTGAGAGGTTTCATAGCCAAATGATGAAGCTCATTGGAGCAATGCTAATGGTGCTCTCTTTCAATTTTTGATGTGGAAGACTGCAAGTTGACCAAATTTGCAGCTTTAAAGTCAAAACGAAAGAGATCATCCAGTGTCTGAAAGTGCTTGCCATAAGTTTTCATATATACTTAAGGAGTTATTTTATTTGAGTGAAAGGCTTAACACAGATTTTATGTTAAGCAAGTTATTGTCTGTTTGGCATTGCCACTGATTTCACTGTGTGTGGGAAAAATGTACAGGAATGTCATACAGGCAGCACATGGATTAAAAAGAATTAGGTTTTGCTGACAATATGTCTCTTCTAAGTGGCAGCTTAACTGTTTAAAAGCAAAGATTAAAAAGGTGGGATTAATTATTAATTCCTATTAATCACAGAGTTCTTATTAGGCTGTTGTCCTGTACCCCTGCTCTCTTCTCTGCATTTGGAGAGCATAGTGCTTATCATATGGGATACTTCACATCTTTTGACAGTAGTGTTGAAGCCAATGGTGATATCCAGAACTGATTAATATCTGGTGACAGCAGGCTTTTTTCACCTACTTACACAACATCTAGTCTCCAATAACATAAAATTTATAGACCAAACTATCAATCTTCAATACAAATATAATTATTGCTGTGCTGCATACCTGTGTAAGCTAGAAAAAACATAAAGTGTACAATCAAATTTCAAAATGCTCAGGAAAATATTACCTAATTAAGTGGAATCAATTTATAGCAAACGCTGAAATTCATTAGACTTCAACTCCTTGCCTTAAAAGTAAAAAAAAAAAGATGGTAGTAGAAGTATCTCAGATGTGTTTAAAGAATGAGGCCTGAGTGTTTCCCTTGATACCCATGGTATTGGGCAGAAAAAGGAGCAGGTAAGAAAAACCAGTCAAAATAATTTCTCCATGAAACTGCACAAAGCAAAGAAAGATGTATAGGGTGAGGATACACAAATGACAGACAAGGACCGTGAACCTTTCCTTAAGGAAAGAAACTGAATGATACCTACAGGAGAAGCACTGCTATCTCTGTAGTTTATACATTGTAATTTAACTGAAATCTTCGCTTAAGACTGCGGGACCAGAATGATGATTAAATTATCTTTATAATGTATATTGTGATTAATTCTTGCATTGTGTTTTTGCTTTTTACACTATAATAGAAATGCTTCAAACAGGCAAGCTTCAGGGATGTTAAACACTCGCCTGTTAAATGTTTGCAGTTATGATCATCTTATTTCACTTATGGGAGTTGATATTAATATCAATTGATTAATTCTGTTTCTTCACATCAGTTGTATTTAAGAGATTGATTTTGTTTTTAATCAGCTTTGTGTCATACTTATAGATAAATATGGCTTGTGTATGTAAGCTTACTTGCTGTCTAGGAAGCCTGGAGAACAGCAACTCCTCTTGAATACAAAATTGCAAGTATATGTTGCATCCTTTACTCCATGCTTAAGTCTCAGGTAGCAGGTAAATGTGAATAATGTGGTATAAATGTCAATGTAGGAGTAAATGCAGAAATATTCCTTATCTGTCTGCATTTTTGTAGGCATAAAACTGCATGCATAAGTCTGAATTGAGTTAATTTTTTTCTGTTTTGCCTAAAAATCTATGCAAAGGGTTTTATTTTACTTGTTAAGAAGGGTAGAGCAAATTTTTTAACCTCCTATGATTGTATTCCCAGGAAAGACTAGCCATACAGTTCTTCTAACAGCTCAAGTAGATGAGCATGCCACCAAGTTGGAGAATATGTCAGTAACAGAATGAGAACACTTTTCCAACTTACTTGTTCCATAAATAAAAAAAAAAAGGTGCCAGTCTGGCAGGAATGATTATACAGTAATTCCTTCAGTAAATACTGTGACTGATTTACCAGAAGAGCTAAACAGTGGACTAAAAGAACCTTCTCTGAGAAGATAACTGTAATATCTCCTGCTGTCAAGACTGGTATGCCTTCTCCATACTTGTTAATAAATATTAGAAAATCACCTCCCTAAAATACAACAGAATGCTGTTTTAACTCTGTCATAGTTTAGAAGGATGATTTTGTAGTAATGCTCCCAGACCAAAAGTTGTGGTCCTTTGAAACCTCTTGGCAACCTGCATCTTTTCCTTGATAAGTAACTTTGAGTAGGGTGGAGTGTTGCTCAATTCAGTCCTGCCTTAAGTGTAGTGAAGTATTTTCTCCAATACTGTGTAGCATAGTTTAAATCAAAGATTAAGATCTTATTTCATTCCACAGACAAGTTTCTTCTCACCTAAGCCAATGCTGAAAGATATTCCTTTAGCTTATGTCAAACAGTATTACTTTTACTTCATTTCTCTTCTCTCCGTTTTCACAAATGGCAATACAGCCTGTACAGATCAACTCTAAAACCTCTATGGATTTTCATTGTTCACAAAATCAGTGTAAGAGTATGACCTCTACAGTCCCCTGGATTTGGAGGTTCCTAGTGCTAGTTAAATGTGCTTATTGCTTATCTTTGTTTATCTCATATCTCGTTGTTCCATGCCCATGAACCTATAGCTGTTAAACCTTGTGCATCAGATGCTCTTTCATAACACAGAGGTGTCCCATGTCTTGTCCAGCTGTATGCTGAAAAGTCTCTCTTAAGTTCTGTTTCGCCTTTAGAGGAAGATTTGCACCTGGATTTGCCTTTTCATTTCTCTCTGAGATCTGGGAAGTGCATATTTGGAAAATTGTGCTTTTTGAGTTTGACTTTGGAATGTATCTTTTCCCCTTAAGACTGCCAGGTAACTCTTTTAAATAAATTTATAAAATAATAATACTAATAACAACAGCAGCAACAACAACAACAATAATTATTACCATGACAATGACGACGACTACTACTACTACTACTATTAAGTTCCATGCAGTGAAGTATGTGTAATGCTACTGAGGAAGTAAAGCTAACCACATACCAAAAAAATCTCCCCAGCCCTCAGAAGAATCTAGCAAATGGAGAACTGAGTCTTGCTATATTAAGAATGGAAAGAAAAGGAGGAGGATTTAAAGCAACTTTCTTGATGGTCAGCTGCAACCTTGCTGCCTATAATTTTATTATATTATTTAATATAAAAGTAGATAAATGTAATTATAGCTATATGATTTTTTCGACCTTTTTAGCAGTCCAGTCAGACCACTTAATTCTTTGCCGGGTGGAAACTGTATTTTATGGCCTGTGTTTAATAATTGACATTTACAGGACACTAAGTTCACTAAGTAGTTGCTTCTTTTAAACCAGCATCAAAAAATGTTTGTGGCCACTGTTCTATTGTGTGCTTCACAGCCTTTGCTGTCTACATTCAGTTCCTTTTAAACAATTTTCCTAGTAAAACAAATAATTTGATGGCCTCCAGAATGCCTTCTTAGATGGAAACTTACTGGTTTTACTTCATCTTTGATACAGCAGCGTACTGTTATATTGAAATACATAATAAAGTTTCAAATAATTTCAAAGCTGGTTGCATTATGCACAGTCAGGATAGTTGAGGAGAAATATATCTATGTGGGTATCTAATGCAACTCAAAATGTATAGGTTTTCTTTTCCTGTGCCTGTTACATTTGCAAGCACATTCCTGTCTATCTCTTCCTACCTCTAAGAAAATTGTCAACATCAACATGTTATACAGCTGTGAGTAAATTCCTGGCATGGATAAGTGTTTTGGATTATCTGAAATATTTTTGAAAAGTAATGAATTCAGTATGAGGCTTAAATTTATCTGAATTGATTTTCTGACAACATTACCAATGATGTGCATTATATAAGTTTTAAGTTATCATTTTGTTATTGTCCTTTCCATGTGACCCATGTCTGGAGAGCATTATTGTTGCTACTCTGGTAAACAATTGTTAATGCTCATTCTTTTAAAGGGTGCAATACTTTAAATTCAAGAACAGATTAAAGTTTGCACATACAAAAAATTGTGTGCTATATTACAGTCTTCAGATATTCTCATCCAAGCTATCAAGAGCAAACAGCCTCATCAATGATGATGATGTCTATCATTCTATGCCTGTAGCAAAACTCTTCAGATTCATGGAATGAAAAAGTCATGGTGTTCCAGATCAGACATGGCTGTAGCCAGTGCAGTTTACCTCTGCCTGTTTAGTAGAGAATTTGCTGGTTTTGTCAAAAGCTGCCCAGATAGCAGAACTCTTATACTTTGTCTAGCAGCTTTGAGGATCACTCCTACTTTTTTCCCAGTTCCATTGCCACTGGACAGTATAAGATTACCTTAGCCAGTAGCAGAATATCCATCCCAACATCCCAACTCAAGGGATTTTCTCAGAACAGTTAACTGTGATAAGGGATTCAATGTTTGCTGTGTCTCAGAGTGATAGAGAAAGCTCCTGGCCAGTTTCTGGTTAAAACATCCATTTAATGGCAAGCAACAGTATAGCAGTGTTTTGCATGAACAAGCAAGGAAGTGTCACATCAGCTCCTTAATGCAAAAGGGTGATTTGTCTAGGGAAATAGTGCATTTTCTCACAGAATAACAATATCTGTGATTCATGTCCTGTGTTTTAGGAATACATTGACAAGTCGTATTGACAAACATTTCTCACAAAGTCTAAAATGGACAGTCAAGGATTTGATCTTTATGTCTGCACTGGATCGATGGAATTGTCTATTTAAATGCCATAAAGGTCTTGCATTTCTTACATTTGTAATGCTCCAGAGCAAGACAAAATATAGGTTTTTAGGGACATTTCAGTAGAATTAAGATCTGTCAAGACATGGCTCTTGTCAATGTTAGCTGCAATTGTGGTGTGGCAATGTTCGGACTGACTGCCTTCAGCCCTCTAAGCTGAACAAACCCAAGTCCCTCAATGTTTCTTCATATGTTAACTTCTCCACCTCCTTAATTATCCTGGTGGCCCTCCACCAGACCTTTGGCAGGTTTTCAGTGACTCTCATGAACTGGGTGGGACCAAAAGTTATTTCTGGTTTGGCTGGTCGAGTGCTGAGCAGAATGGGATGTTTATTTCTCATTTAATTACACATTTTTAAGAATCTTGTTCGTTGGTTAAAGTTGTATATGCTGATGAGTTCTATTATGAACACTTCTTATGAGTTAATCTTGAAGGTGCTCACATATGTTATAAGAAATATTATTACTGCTTTACAGATGGGAAGCAGAGGCATACCATGGTGAAATGATTTTTAAAGGTCATCTCACACATCAAGTCTGGGAAGCATACAGGTATTGGATCCCTCTAAAGGGCTAAAATAATATGAAAAAAAAAGGTGCAAAACCATATGAAAAATCAACCAGTCTTCTGATTCTTTGTAAGAGAATTTCTTTTTAAAACTATCTGACACAGATATTCACTGCAGAATAGCCTGAGATCACAAGTCGATCCTTTTACTTCTGGTGCAAGTTACTATATGAGTTCCTATCATATCAGATTTCCTTTATCTTGTCCCTGTACTTATAAACCCAATATTTTAAAAATTTTAGCATACAAGTATCATCCTTCTCAAAGCACTTTATTCTAGCATCTAAGAAATCAGTTGTGACAATTTAACAGTTGCTGCTAGCCTTGCCTGTGTCTTAAGGATGTATACAGTGTATTCCATAAACTGCATGGATTCAAGATTAAATTCTACTTTTATAATATACTGAGATACAAAAAAAAAAAAAAAAAAGGAAATGTCCACATACAGTACTTCATATGATTGACTGTAAAACTTTACTTGGAATTATCAGTGTCAGTTTGGTGAATTACTTCACTTAAAATAGAATCAGGTCACATGGATTATAATAAGATTCTAAATGCTTTGGAGACAAGTACTGAATGGAGCTTCACCCTACAGAAATATACTTGTCTACCAAGAAATAATTAGTTTCTGATTGACCAGAACTCAGCCTTCTGGACTGCAGTGCTATGCAGCATGTGAAAATGAGAGTGGAACATACTGAAGACCTCAGGCATAACTCTACAGTACATTTAACTCATTGTAGCCTATTTCCATGGGTTGTAAGCCACATTCTGTTGCTCCCTAAACTGATAAAATACAAACTCCAAAACCAGTGTTAGCAAATTTCTGCCCTGTATTTCTTCTCTCCATTGTACTATTCCCAGTGAAGCTATAAATGATTTACATTGGTAATTTGGGTGAGTGGCTATAGTTTACAACTACTCTTTCAGAAGTCTTTCCCTGGGTCTTCTCTCTGTGTTTTTTGTCTTCTGTCCAAGGTCTGATGGGCAAGAGGCATAAAATGTCACTCAGCTCCATTTTTAATCTGAACCATGTTTTCTGATGTACACATAATCTAGTCATCATCATCATCATCAAGAGGAGCTCTTGTTCTTGCAAAAGGAGTTGCCATTATTAGTGGAAAGGTTATTGTAACTATGATGAGAGATCGTGACCATCATGTATAGAAGGCTAAATGACTACTTACTTAAGCAAGTTGAACACAATTTAGATTAAGGAAAGGAAAATAACAACAGGAAATTACTATTGAGGGTGTTCACATGAAAAAATTGACTTGGTGAAAAGTATTTTCATTAAATATAAATGTGTCAGACTCAGTAAGATGTGTATAACACTTCAGAAATTAACTCAGCTTGCAATGATTGAACCAAAAATATATGTTAGTATGCTTTTCTATTAATTTAATTCAAGTGCAAACTAAATAACCATAAAAGTGAACATTTTAAAAAAGTCTTCATTGTTAAAGAAAATTTTATCTGACCAGACTACAGATTTAGGAAGGTTGCTTTCAAAATATGATACTATTTTTTGCATTTCAAGTTTATTGGAACTGATTCCTGGAGGAAATCTTTTTTTTGTCTGTTCTTTGTTCCCTCTCTTCAAAATAATCAGTTTGTTTCAGGGCATGAATGTCAAAGAAAATACTGAGGGTACAATGTGAGATATGCCTTATTCAGCTGTTTAAGGGTACTGTTAAAGTCTCATTTAAATAGAGAATCAATCTTCTAAGCAGGTTGGGGATTACAAGAAGTTTTTTTTTCTTTTTTTTTTTTTTTTTGACAGATGTACTGATATAATTGGTGTAGGAGGGAATAAACAAGCTATTAAGCATGAAAGAGTTTGGGGGCTGAAAAACTTGTCTATGTCCCATCCAGGTACACCACTTGGCTTGATAACATATGCCATCTCTTTCTACAGTGCTTGTCTTACATTCTTAGACCCTGAAAACAACAGCAGTCCTAGGAATGTGCTCTGTGCCTTCTTCCCTAGTTCAAATTATGGAATAATTTCAAATCATTAAGTGAGTTAATTTAGTCATCTCCCATTTAAATGTGGTGCTATTACTTCTATTTTGACAGCATTATCTCAAATCTCCACAAGCTCTTTAGAATTATTTAAAAATACTTTGAGCACGAACATCACATGTATGTCCAGTGCCAGCTATTACTAGAAATCTATTACAATAAGGCTCATAACAATAAATAATGACTTTCTTGATTCACAAGTTATAAGATCTGGTCCTGAGTATGATACTGCCTGCTTACTAGATCGTAGGAAGCAAACTGTCCTCTCTTAGGATTCAAAGGGAGTCCTAACCCTCTGATTTACTATCTTTTGGCTGCCAGAGGCAGCCCTGAAGGCAACACCACCTCCCCAGACAGATCACATTTACCTGTAATCTCAGGCTTTAGCTCAAGAGTCAGGCTTGGTGTTCTCAGGGCGCTGGTACAGCTACAAGTGCAGGTGCTTCTTCTGAAGAAGTGACGTTAAATAGATGAAAGAAGGACTATGGAGATGGGTTTTGTGTGGGCAGGTTGCAAAATGACAGCATCATTGACTGAATGTGTCAAAGGTATTATTTTCTTCATTAAAAAAAAAGGCAGCCCAATGCTATCTTCAAAAAGAAGTATGGAGATTAAAGGAAAAGGAATCCGTCTTTTCATTTTGCCATTACAGGGATATATGGAACAAACTGTTTTGTCAGAAAGCCTGCATTATGTTTTGTATTACGTTACATGTGTCTGTGTGTTATAAACAAAGGACAGCTGTGTGGCCTTTCTATACTCAAAACAGGAATATAATCATTGATCCATAGTCATATTTCAACACCCTAAAAACTTACTAAAAATCTCTACTTTATGAATATTTTTAGACTGGATGAAATTGTAATATAATTATTGAATTGTCTCTTTACAGCTATTTATATTCTCCTGTCTTTCAGCCTGAAAAATCCATGTGTTTCAAGGGATTTAGGTGTTCAGGGATGTCAACAGTGACTGGATTTTAAAGAGATATCTCTCTCTGTTTAATTGCTCTGCTGTTAGGCTCTAATATACGAGTACTGCAGGACAGGACACTAACTGGAGACTGATTGATTTCTTTACATAAAGAAAAATGCAAGGCATTTTGATATTTTTGGTTTTCTTTTGTTCAATAATACAGAAAAGATGAACATTTTTCCAAAATGACATAGAAGATTAGCTCAGAGGCAGGAGGAAGGGTGTAATACTATACATAGTACTCAGTACAGTATTCATATTTAGTTCCATACTGAGTAGTGTGCCAGCACACAAGTATGTAAGTATATTGTATCCCATTATTTTAGGACTAACAATATTTTGTACTAAGGAATTGCTTTTCTTTCAGTATTTCAGGGTACTTTACAAAGGTGGGAAACTTATTCCCTTTTCACAGATGGTGTATTTAAAGTAAAGGGTTCTGTTTACTCAAAGTTACACAGCTAATGAACGGTAAATTAGGAAGCATGTCTTTTGATTCACGCTTATCTCCTGTTTTACAAGAGAAAGATGTTTTCTTAAACTTATGTGTAGAGTAACATGCAATGACTTATGTTTAAGGTATACTACAAATTCAAAGCCTGTACAAACTGATAAGAGCACTTAAAAAACATTTCCATGATTCTTTTTTTGAATGACTTTGCTAATCTTTCCAGGAAAGTGAAGTGGATTTCTGTGTCTTGTCTTTTTGTGCATCAGAGGGGACTTCATGGCATAACGTTACAAAAGTTTTTCCTGATAAAAATGTTTCTGCTCATTGTTATAGTAAACTGTGAAATAAACTATGTTCAAACCGAATGTCTTCAATTACAGAGTACATTCCTTAGTTGCTTTTCTGCAATTTTCATGTATATGTACAGTAGTGTTTTAAAACAAAGAGGTTACATTTATGGTACTCTGTATGGCATGAAAGACTTTTGTAAGAGGAAAGACACTTCTGTAATCACTTAAAATGTTCCTCTGTTTAATGTCTGAACTGATGTGCATGCGTAAAATTAATAATTGCTTGAATTTTGAACAATGAAAATATAGAGAAAATTACAACATAACAATAGAAATCTATGCAAGTGAAAGTATCAGCTGGAAGAATAATAGCTTTATTTGACAGTGTTTTGACATCATTGATGTACTGTTGTCACTGGAGACCTTCCTTTCTGTGTTTGTGATATACTATTTCAATCCATATTATCCCAAAAGAATCACAAACATTGAAAAGACCTGATGTGTGATAGTCTCTTACTAATGTGTGAGTTGACATGTTGATTGTTCTTTCATATCTGGGACTTTTGAGAATTCTGTTTAAATAGTAATCGCCAATACTAGAAAAGGATGCACAGTTGACAAAGGGGATACAGGTGTTTTGCAAGTGATTAGCATGTAAAGAAGCAAAGTGGCTTATCTACTCCATTTTGTACAAAGTGAAGAAAACCAAGTGCAGGATTAAATGTACCTACAGCAGTTCCTGTGTTAAACTAATGACAAGTTTATCATCATCATTTAATAGACTGATAATACAAATCTGTATGCAAGAGACCTCTTGTAATCTAAAACTTTAAGGTTTCTATTTTGAGAAATGTACATAATGGTTATAAATGTTCCTAATTTTTAGAGAGCTATATCAATGGATTTTTTTCCTCAAAAGACAGACATGCATCAGAACAAGCAGGTCTGGGGAAAAGGGAAACAGGGAAGCAGGGGAAAAATATTCCTTAGGAAAAGGTAAAAAATTGGCAGTTACTGAAACTGTCAACCAAAAGGACTAACCTGTCTAGGAAATCAATTTCTGGATAAGCCTACAGGTTTAAACTGCTAGTAGTTGGTGGTTTGCAGTTCAGGTCTGCTCATAATTGATAATACGTAGCAGAAGGAATCCTCCTCTACCGTCTCCCTGTGCCACTTCCATTTTTCTTTGGCTTGTGGGCTGTGTGAAGCACAATTTCCTTGTCATAATAGGCAGGTTGGGTAATGATGTAACAACTATATCAGGCTTTTTAAGATTTATCATTGAGTCAGTAACTGTACAGGTTTAGGCCTGGGTACAGTGTAGTGCAGGAAGACCCTTGGAGAAACATGGGCTGAACAGGAGGGAACTGCCAAGACCAGGTGAGCTTCCACTCAGGTGCCCCTTATAAAAGAGTGAGAAGCAGGAGATACTGGCTGAACAATTCAGTGTAGAATAGCCCCCTGAAGACAGACTGTTAGTCTTTTGCTAATCTCTTCGGCTGTGATCTGTAATCTCGTTTCAGGAGCCCAAAAGCATGGTGATGTGAGAAAACAGTAAGGAAAGATTGTGTTCTTTCTTTCCTACAAAGCCTAATGAGCAAGGACTCTTCCAGTTTATTATACAACATTGGTTGAATGCAAGAAAACATGGGTCTGAGTTTGAGAACAGCACACTGACAGGAATTTCCATATGCAGTGATAAAATTTGCAGGAGTTTCTTTCTTGCAACAAATGTGTATCTCTAGTTCATAAAGAAATGGTCTCCTTAAAGCTGCTGTGTCTTGGCTTTATTTTAGACACTCTTCTTCATCCCTGCCAAATGCTTCTTCTTTAGCTTACCAGTATGGATTAAAGGTATCTGTATATCTGAAGATGAACAAGATGATTTGGTTTGCTATCTACATATTGTCTCTGGAAAATGGGCTCCATTTCTTCATTTAGTTCACTAGTTACTATGTTTCTGGTAAATATTTCAATCCTAGGCATAAAGCAGCAGATGGGAATAAAAATTGTGGGTGCCAGGATGTGTGGGAGAGGAAAGGACTGTTAAATTATGAAAGGGAATGCAGTATTCAAAGAGAATAGTCTTTGTGGGGAAAGAGGTGGACTGGCCAAAATCAAGGGCAGGACTCAGAGTGCATAATGAGAGGAAAGAAGGAGATTAAAAAAGTGTGAAGAAAGAGGGAATAACAGACTACAAAAATCATTTAGATGGAAAAGTTTTCTGTAATGCTGTGGAGGAAAGAGGAAGCACAGTGCAGATGAGAAAGCAAACAGTGGGTGGAGAGCTGTGCTAATGCTCCTAATCTGCTTCTCATGTCCTTGTTTGTTCTCAGCGAGCTTGTATCTTTGACACTGTACCATGGAGACATACATACAATGTTGTGGGTTGTTTTTTTTTTTTTCCTGAGACATAGATTATTATGGGTTAGGTTATTAACCCAGCACTCCTAGTCAGACAGGTTTCCGCAACTTCTCAGATGGTTAGAAATAGTCTTCTAATTCTCAGCCTAAATTTATTCATGGCTGTTTTCTACCTATTCTTGCTCTGAGATTTTCTTTAGTATAAACACTTTGTTGCCTTCCTTGATTCCTTTAGTATATATATTCCTTTTCTTTAGTATAAACACTTTGTTGCCTTCGTTGATTCCCTATTTCCCTGATATATTCATATATATACAGTTCTTAATTTCTCATTTTTCTAGTCTAGGCAAGCCCCACTGACCCCATGTGAAGGTGGTTGTGCTTAGCTGCCACCCTGGGTGCTGTAATGACCCACCATTTCATGGTTGCTCTGAAAGAGCTCCCTTAATGGCAAGCAGTGTGTGTTCAATGCAGCATCTACCTAATCCGCTGCCTCTACATGGCCTGTCCCTTGGTAAAGTTCTTACTCTTGACAGTGCCTGACATCCTATATATAGTAGAAATAAACCAGGAGCTGACAGTTTGCAACATTATAAATAAATACCTCATACTGTGAGTGATATACAAATGTTGTATTCCTTTAAATTGTAGAAGATGAGGCTTTTAGAGTATGTTACTGGCATTTTTTCCTGTAACTAGGGGCTTAGGCTGCAGGCTAGGGAATGTTAAATAAATTTCTCAAGCTCTAATGACATCTTTTTTTTAAAACAATGCTGAATTGGAACTGGTGACCTTGTCATTGCAGACATTGCAAAATTTATTTTACAGTTTCCTCTACCAGCATTAGTAAAGAGTATGTTGTGAAGATGGGCAAAAAAATACAGCTGTTAGTGTGTTAATTTAAATACATATTTTTATGACCAGTGTAATGAAGATAAGACCAGCACTCCAGAACCATTTAAGTGACAATAAACAAAATAGTATCTGATAATATGCCTTTCTGTTCATTGACATCAGCAAAGATAAATCATATTTTTAAAAAGTACCTAATAGAATTGCCTATGCAGAATAATTTTAGTTTGCAATCCCAAAATTTTCCTCTGTCTTTTTTTTTAATGACAACCTCTTATTCTTCTCAGAGTATTACTGCAAGCTACTTCAAGCACCCTATCATTAATCCTGAAATATGTATATATCTTCCTGCATTGTTAGTCAGATGAATGTGCTGTAGCTCTTGTGATCACCTGAAGAAAATTACAACTGTGAGAGAAATATTTATATTGTAAATTTGCAAAATTTTATATGATCTCAAGTGCAAATATATAATTGCCTCCTATTACAGATAAAAAATTTGTGATATTCAAAAAATACCTCCAGGAACTGGTGAACAAATGGTGTCTGAATTTGGATTTGAATTTATGCACCTAAATTATGTAATCTTTGAAATCCCTCAAACCATTAGGTGTCTGAAGTCTGGTAGGTACCTGAAGATTTTGCCACTGAAGTTCTTTCTGTGCCTTCACTTCAGTGCATGCCCAGAGCTGCCTACGTCATGTGCAAAGATGTTTGTTCCTGGCTACTCTAAGTGCAACACATATTCTAAAAATAAGTGCTGTTTCAGTAATTCTTTCATTGAATTTAAAATGGAGGCATATATCTTCTATATCTTCTCTGGGCTCTAGTTTAGGACTAAGTGTTCCTAGGGGAAAGCATGGCCTTGTTTCTAAGCTTCCCTGGTTTCACTAGCCTCCCCAACTGTTGGCTCCCTGCTGGGAATCACAAAAACACATAGCCTTTCCTAAGACTTTTTTTTAGGAAACTGTGTCTTCCACCTGAGGTTTATGTGTCTGCTCCTTAGGTGTGACAACCTGTTGTGTCACAGCACCAGAATCTCTTGGTGGTCCCAAACTTCTATTGCCTTTTGAATTTCAGGGGAAATTGTGTGCCCAGCTTTTCTAGGTGTCTTCCAGTATTCCAGGCATTACAACAGGGCCTCCTAGACAATGGTTGCATCCAGCAGGGCTTTATGTTTGTAGCTCCTAAACTGAATTAGAAAAGAGCATTGTAATTGTACTCAGTACTCTCCAAATATCCCTCTTCCACATGGGCAGATGCTAAAATTGTTCTGTGGCTATCTTGTAAATCACTCTTCTCATTCTTAATCTCTCCTGTAAATGATAAATAAAACTTATTCCTGAAAATTATCCTTGATACATGAAAAAATCCCCAAGCATGTAACCATAACAAATACTCTGATCCTTATTCTACTATATATTTCAGTGTTACAAGATGTAGTGATGCTATTTTTAGTAATTTGATAAAGAAAACTAGTAATGTGGGGCGAAAAAAAAGAAACATATTACAGGTTTAGCTTTTCTTTTCTCTGTGATGTAATTGATCTGTTCAAGTCTAGCAGGTTTTTTATACCTTTTACTGAGACAAATCCTGAAATCCTTATTCTTTCCTTCCTCGGGACAATCTCCTTTTAACTTCAATGAGATAATAAGACTTACACTGCTTTGTAAAGTACTTTGAGATCTCTGGTGAACAAAATTTAAATATTATTGAAAGGGAAATTTGATTGAGTTTAGATTAAATAAGGAACTTTAGGATTCAGTTTATAGAGATTGCTCTTTTTTTTTTTTTTTGCCATGTGCTTCTTTATGCATTCATAAACTCTTCATACTTTTGTTACAGTGTGTAGTGAATTACTCTGCTTTTCTGTAGAAGAGTGTAGGAGTGATAGTTGTGGCTGGCCTTGGAGCAGGGTCTATCCTCCTGCTCTTGTACACAATCTGGCACTTAATGGATACATTTGCTTGCAGAATTACTTGTTTAAATAATTTACTTTGACATGTGGCTGCAGCATTACAAGTAAAATACAGATTCTTTATTTCATCTTAAGTAAAACCTGCCTTGTATAACAGTTTGTACTGTTAGCTAGGGCCAGGTAGGTCAGAACTTTAATGGAACAGCCCAATAAGGTAGATTACAAGTCCTTTTCAGTTTATGAACTTGGTCAAATTCATGAAACGTGAATAATGTTGCATATACAAATAATAAACAATTTAATAAGAATACAGGCACGTGTTTTGAAAGAAAATGATAGATTAAATGGAAATAAAGATGGAAAAAGTGTAATCATATCAGTTTCCTATTGATTTTTATTGAATTAGTCATATCCACCACTTAAGTACTTTGTAATCTACTGAAAATGCTTTTATAGTGTAGAAATTTCATTTTATGAGTTTGACATAATGCAATCAAAACATTAAACTAACATCTTCATACTAAGAAATTTCATCCCCATATTATTTTACAATTCTTTTTGATTAAAGGTAGTATTTCTAATGTAGTCATCTAGTTATATAGAAGTATCTTGACAGAAAGTACCAGTTATGTAATAACATAGTATTCATTGTTTACCAGTGTTCTGGGACTAGAAAATAAACTTGTGAAAGAATATACTAAATTTAAGTTAACATCTTGACACTAAGAGGATCTACTGCCATTTCCTCAGAAGCTCATGGAAATCTTATCACTGATTTGAAGTAAAATCAGTTTGGCACTGAAACAAATTATATGAATTATTTATGCTTCTCTCTCCCTCTCCCCACCTAAAACAAAAAGGAAGAGGTAATGAGAGGATTAGAGCCACCCAGATCTGGATCATACCTTACATAAAACTTCATACTGTCAGCCATTTGGGAGAGGAGGAGGAGGGTAGGTGTATGAAAGTGTGCATAATTCAAGTATGAGTGCAGTAGCCAAAGAGCTCTGCTGTAACTGAGGAGGAAAAGGATGCACTAGTAACACAGTGATGTGTAACTTCTGTGTTCAAAACCCATTTTCTCTGGCATTGTTAAGGAATTTCCTCAGGTAGGCTAAGGCAATATCATTTCTTTTATGTCTCTTACCGTACTGATACTGCACTGTCAGCTACTTATTGTACAGCCATTTCAGGCTGAATGAGGTGGACTGACTTAAAAGGAAAAATTGGCTTCTTTGAAAACAGTTGAAAATGGTTATCTTCAGTGTTGCCTTAATGTCAAAATAGTTAAATGTAATAAGTGATGAGAGAATAGATTGCATTGGGTTACATAGACCAAGGCTGGAAGGCAAATCAATTTGTATCCACCCACCTGTTGGTAGAAACCTTCCATTTCTGCTCTCTAACACAGCCCCTTTAGGGAGGGATGATCTGAAGAGCTGAGCTTTGAGGTACGATAATTCTTGCAAATGTACATTTGAAAATTTCCAGACACTTAATGTGTTTAACATTTCAAACTGTATGTTTGCAATATTTGTGGAGGCTGCAATTCAAACTATATTGGATTCCTGTATGCTTATTTGCAAGAATTTCATTAAGGATTGCTGCAATGTCTAAATTGCAGTCCAGTAGATTATATAAGACACTTTATTTCTGTCTGCCGCTGTATCTCTCACAAATTTGTTTGACTGGATCAGAATCCCTCCTCTAGGTATTGACAGAGGAGGTTGCTGCATTTTGGTTACTATAGCAGATCTCAGTGGATTGACTTTAAAAGCTGTGCTGTCTCAGTTGTGACTTCCATGTAGGGAAAAGCACCTGGTTTCTTAGTATGTTCTGGGCCCAGTAGCTGTGTAATGACTCTTTGGAGGTCAGATACAAGTATCAAAGAGATCTTTCCTGTCTTGTTTTTGGTTTTTGTATAGTGTAAGATGTCAATATTTAATGAAAAAGAAGGAACTCTCCAGCAGTGTTGTCAAGGAACAACATTTTATGAAAGGAAAAATATGATTTCATGGGGTAAATGCCACTTTTATAGGTCTGCAGGATCTGGTGACAGTGGGAGCTTTGCATGGAGGCATTTAATATCTGCATGAGAGAAAGCTTGGTCTGGGAAGTCTCTACACATGTCTTTAGTCACTTGAGAGCAAAATAGGAAACAGGTCATCTGAAGTACACTTAATTAGAACGGTCCTAAACTTCATCGTTTTGTGAAGAGAAGCTGAGGGAAAGGTATTGTTCCAGAACTAAGGCTAATATAACTTCCTGAGGACTGTTCTACGTTGTATTCAAAAGTAATGCTTCCCCATATCTTTAATTAATATGTATTTAAACACTATATTTAAATACTATCTTTAAATTTAAATAAATAAAATATTTGAATAAATTTAGTACAAATGTTTATTGTACTTAAATAATATCTTTATTTGCTCAAATCAGGTTTCTTCTCAAATTTTAGGGAATCTATTTAGCCCACGAGAAACTAATTTCCTATTTCTGTCTTCCGTCTGAAATGAATGCAAATAGGAAGTCATCTTAAAATGAGAGGTTTACCTTCATGTACCCAAACCAACAAGTACTTTATGCTCAAATAGAATTTTTACATCAACAAAGCAGGTAGCTGAATGTACAAATGAGCACTTACCTAGCATCTAATCAGCTGCTGTGCTGAACTGGAGCCTGAGGTTTTAACAGGTCAGCACACACTAATTAAATACAACTTTAAAAATTTTCTTTAGTGTTTCAACTGAGGTGGTTCAAGACAGTAGTAGGGCTAATATATAATACAGATTCTATATGTAAAACCACATAAACTTTATTCCAGAGCTTGTTCGAATAAGTAAGAATCTTTCCTTTGACTTGGATGGACTTTGGATTGAGCTCAAAATGGATATCTTTGTTTAAATAAAGAAGAAACATATGGTAGACATCTGATTCTCTTTCTGTTGTTTGTTCAGTTAACAGCTTCTTTAGAATCACTACATTTGTTATTGGAGTATATAGATTAGGGATGAAATTAAATAGTCTTCAAATTGCCCACTCAAATTTGTTCAGTTCTTGGAGGCAAACTGAGTAAATTAATCCCTGAGATTGGTGACCAAGATACCGTAATTCAGAATATTAATCCTTCCACATGTAGGCTGCTTTCCAGAGACTGGGGCATTATTTTTTTTCATTAGTAAATTCAGCTACTGAATCATTAGAGGCATTTAAAAAGAACTGTTGAAAATTCAAAAATCTAAATGCATATTATGTGTTATTTAGCAAATATTTATTTAGCTCCTACCAGTACAATTCCTTTCTTTCGTGTAGTTTGCTGCAGGTGTAATGTATCTCTTTTTCTTGTATCTACAAATATTAAAGACTTTTCTCTATGAAGAATGCTTATTTCTTATTCTTTTCTTGCCTATGGCTGCTATTATTATATGGCATTGGTCGCTGATTGTCTTCTTCTAAAATATATTCTCATTTGCTCTAATATTTCCATGTCTTCCAGAATATTTAATCACACAACATGTCTGCAGTGATAGTGGCTGTAGGCTAGTGCATAATGCAGGGTGACCGAATGCTTTACTAGGTGGATATTTTTCTACACAGAGAAGGCAGCAGCTGTTATCTGCCTTCAACCTGGTACAGCATGTTAACTACGCCAGCAGTAAACTGAGGCCTGCTCTTAACCATTTTTATTCACCATTTGTCCCCATTTTGCATTTATCCTGTTGGGAGATTTTTGTTTTGTTTCTGGAACCACTTCATATCTCAGTCAGCTTTGCTTTCTTTTCTCTTGTGTTCTCTGTTATGTTTTTTCATGTATTTTTTTCTCAGTCGTTTCTTTTTATTCTCCATTTCATTTCAGCAGCTCAATACCATTCAGAAAGATGCTGCACCTTTTGCCTGACTGTACATGTCATACCAGCTAAACCTATTGTCTATTTAACTTCTGCATCTTCAACTTCTCTTGTCATGCTCCGTTCTTTCTTGTCTTAACGCTTCTCTCTTTCTTCCTCCTCTCTTCCAGCCTCTCAGACATGTTGCGTTTCTGGCTGTGTATTTCATACTATGTGCATAGACAGCAGACCTCTGCTTGCCACAGCTTGCAGCACCACGTGTCTTGTCTTTTGTGATCACTTAAGAGAACCAAGCACTCTTTGATGTATCAGAAGGGAGGGAGGGAAGTTTTACGCAAATTCCTTTAAACACACAGGCATCCTTACTGTCTTCCATCATTGCTATTTATCATATTGCTGACACATGGATAGAAACCTTTTCCTTTTATGTTAAGCCTGGACTATGCAAAGACACTGGAAGGCAATATATACACTGCTGCAGCTTATGACAACAGCAAGGTATTTTTACAAGTTTGAGATATTACCCCTATTAAATAAACCAGGATAGTGATGAGGATGAATAAAGTGAAAGAGGCTATAGCAACTGCACATTTTGATAAGGAAAAAGATAACGGGAATTCTGTCATACAGCTTAATGAGGTAAAATACGTATAGCTGTAATACCCAAGTCCACAGTTGAGATTGGACACCGTGGTACATTACTTTGCAATGTATGTGCTTACGAACCTATAGTCTTTGGTTTGTCTTTGACTTCTCAAACTCATCTGTGACATATGACTGCATAAAGAGGTTTTAGACAGGAATAATGCACAGGAAGTTGGGGAGGACTGTACCAAATAGTAAACCTAAAGCATTTATCTATTTACTTATAGTTTGGTTTTATCCTTCAGTATGGCGTCAGTGTTGATATTTATGTCGGCAGGATGATTTGTGCTGATATTGTTTCAGGCTGAGACAAGATGACAGGAGAAACATAAATGTGTATAAATTGGGCTTATGGTTTTCAATTTGTTTGTAAAAGTGTTAATGGTGGAATTCAGCAAATACATTGTGAATAAAAATGAAAATGTCTACACATAGACTCCTCCCTACAGCCACAGTTTATGTTTGCATCTGCGAAGTGTACGCCCCTGACTTGGACCTGTAATTAATACTTCTCAGAGCTGAAATGTGAGTGCTAATTTAAACACTTATGCTGCTTTGTTTTCCTCTTAAAATTACACCCACTTCAAGAATAGTTGGGTTTTGACTGTTGAGAATCTGCTATACCAGACAGTGTAAATTTTTTTAAGGATGTATGTTTTGCTTTTCACTAAGAAAAGTAAATTATCAAATTTACTGGAATGTAGATAATTTGAAGAGATGGGGGGAGGTGGGTATATTTTTCTCTCTCCTCTCCATATCGATTTATGGGAACTATAAACACTCTGTTAAAAACCTTGAATATAACTCATCTGTATCTATTATGGGAGGTAATACAAAGACAAGCAGAGGCAAATGCTCATAGCCAGGTAGAAGTCAAAACAAAACTGTCCAGCAAAATGAGGCAGCTCATACATCTCATCAGCAAGTGTGACCCCTGGGCAGCCTGAGAGGCAAGTTCGTCAAGAGCTCATGCAGATGCAGCTAACAGGCTGCTGGAGATGTGACTGAGGAGTCTCTGGGGACACCTCTGCCATGGCCTCCTACAAGGTATTTACTAGAGTATGGGTCCTGCAGCTGCCATATGGGCTGTCTAAGGTTAAATGGACATTGGGCTTTGGTGTTAAAGCAATTCTAAATAGAAGGTAAAATCACCAGTTTCCACAAGAATCCATAAAAACAGTTAGCCAATTTAGCTTTATAATGCTATACAAAATGATAAACTCCATTTTGACTATATGCAGTGTCCTTGTTACTGGTATGTTCAGCATCTCTACCAGGAGTTCTGTGCAGGCTGGGGTGAAATTTAGCCTGATGAGTTGGCATATACTACAGTAGATTAAACCTTAATGGTTACATCATCATCAATTTCATTTGGTCATTTTGCCGATTTTTTTATTTCTGCCAGAGTAGTTTGGGTCTGAATTTCAAGCTATGCCTTTGTTAGCAACACTAATATAGGTATAAATCTTGGGTTCATACTAGGGCATACTCCTGTATACATTTTATCATTTTCTAACATATTTCTAAAGCTTTAAATGAGGTTATGGGAATTTACCAGCAAGTGATGCTTCTCCAAATGAAGGTAGTGCTTGTTCTATGTGTGTTTTACTACAGGTTTTTATTCAGAGAGAACCTGAGAGTTTGGGGCGAGGAAAAGGAGAGTTCAGATTAAAATGTAGAAATAAATGCCAAGTCATTGATACATTCCAGTGGCTTAGGGGAGTTGTATCTCCCTAAAACCTTTCTTTTTTTGTGATGCCTATTTAAAACTTGACAACAGTGTTGTTCTGCTCCGACTACTGCCTACCACAATGATCACAACCATCTTGTCACCTTCTATACCTCTCCATCTGTCTATATTCCTCTGTTGTCTTGCAGATGGTAAGCTGTCTAGGGCAGGAGCTATGTTTTTGTTCTTTGCTGACACAGCATCTAGTGTATAGCACTTGTCACAATTGGAGTCCTGGTCAATGACAAAAACTAGAAAGTTTTATGATGATAAAGCAAGTATTATTGTCAACTTCATATCTGTTAGAAAGTTTAGTTATGTAAATAACTAGTTTCCCATGAGTTTTATCAAATATTTTATGTTGTTAAATTATTTGCCATAAGCAAGTTGTCTTACTTACTACTCAGCATAAATTAAAAAAGATAATTTGAGCAAGGAAAGAAAATATTTATGAAGAGAAACCAGAGGCAGAAATAAAAGTGATAAATTAATGAAAACACCCTGAAAATGGCAACAGTCCAGGTGAGAATTATCTCTTATCTGAGAGGTCATTTGATATTATAAGGATGATGTTGCACCTGTATGTATTCTGTGCTGGGTTTGCCCACCTTTGTGATCCATGGTACAGCTTGGGAATAGTGAAGGACAAGGGTGTTCTGAAAAGATTTTGAGGGAAAATTACCTTCAAGTATAATAACCAGTGAGGAACAGGAATACAGTAGTGCTGCTGGGAGGTGTTAATATGGTTTCAAGTTTCACTGGAGACTGTAAGAGCAAGGGGGAAGAAATCAGGGGCATTTGGGATGTAATAACAATGAATAACCTTTAAAGAATTGCTACAAGATAGAGGTAGCAAGAGCAGACAGAAGAGTCCATGGCCCTGAAGCAAGAGGTCGTCCATAGCAAGGTGTGCCATTTTTGACTGCAGAAAACTGTAGACTTGCCTCAGGGAGAGGTCCCTCATGGGACAGGAAAAGGTTGTAACAAGTTCTTTCTATACTGTAAATATCATATGTCAACTCCGTATTGGGTCTCTCCTCTGCTAGCTTATGTAGACTAAAATGTCAACAACACACTTCCACTCAGTTTTATGTCAGTTTCACAAAAGCAACTATTTGTGATAGCTAGATTGGTAAGAAAAAGTGGATTATAAGTGTTTGGCTAAAAATGATCTAGAAGATTATTGTCCTGGCCATGGCCCCGGAATCTAGTTTTTAATGCAGATATAATTTTATTTCAACATTATAGAAATACAAGAAACTTCTGTATTTTACAAAAAAGATTTATGATACAAATTGTACACTCATTTTTATATTGTAGTCTTTTGGGAATTAATATTTCTTGCTACAGGGATGGAGAAAAAGAAAGAGGTATCGACCAAGTAGAAAACATAGATAATGTGTTTGTACAATGATGAGGAATTTTCAATAAACAGTTACCTTAGAAATGCTGTCAGTATGGACACATAGCTAAGCTTTGCTGTTTCATTCTGTACAGCCCCAAAGTCCTATATCCTACTGGACTATGAAAAGTGATCTTGCTTTTATATTATTATCCTAGGTTCTTGCATGATTTTTCCATTTGTATACTCTGACTACTTATAACAAAATAAGGGGTGGTAGCATTGATTGTGGTCATGAAGGCTTTTGGTTCAGAAGAGTGTTGTTCAAAGGCAGGATCATCTTTGTAGGAATACAGCAGCTGTTCCAGATAGTTTTGCTCCTGGGACATGGAAGACTTCAGAGAATTGATGCCCTCATGGCATCATTCTCTCATGCTGTTATGGTCTAGCATATTTATTTTTGTGTGTGCTTGTTGTTCTGTCCTCTCTTCTCTGATCATTTTCACTACAGACAAAGCACATTAAAAATATGTGAGTTACAGTGGCAGACACCAAGAAGAAATTGGATAATATACTGTGTAATGTAATGTATAAATAGGTATTGCTGTATTTCAGTTATGAAACTTAAAGATGGCAAATAGGTGAAAAACTCTTAAGGGATGCTATACAAGGCCTTTGCAGATCTCTTAGGCTTTTTTCAAATGCAAACATCAAGACTGCACTGACAAAAAGTGATAATTCCATCGGGTTCCTCAATATATATAAAGATATACTGCACAAGGTTTGAAAAAAAATTGGCAAACCTAAAAGCTGCTTACCACAGAGATAAACATAAAGCAGAAGCAAATGTTCATATTGTAGCAGATAACTGGTCAAAAAAGATGGAAAAACTTCAACATGCTTCTGTTCAGAAAAAATCTGAAGGCTTCCAAGACAGCTTGAAAACAGTCTCTGGCTGTAAAATTAGTGGTGTTATACCATTCTGTAGTGAAGATGGTCAAATGCTGTCAAACTGAATGAAAGGAAAATCCTCTGTCACTGGCACAAACATTTCAACAGTTTAATACACTGTCTGCTTAAAGCTCTAAATGAAGTTCTGCTGTTCCCCACGTAGGAGCAGCACTAACATCCACAGCGGTTTCTTAAAGTTCTCCTGTGACTATCACAAGGTGAAGCATCAGGCCCCCCATGATATTCCTCCTGAAACATTCAAATGCAGAAGACAATGCCTTGTCTAAAAGAAGGAGGAAAAATAATGAAGTTACATTTGTTTGCCAGTTTATGGGGTAAGGAGAAAATTTCTAAAGAGTTCAAAGACACAGAGAAAACATCTGCCTCTTGAAGCAAAAGAAAAGACCACCTGTGCTGTGTTAGTCATAAAAATATCTTTTTCTTTAGCTGCTGGACAAAATTCTTCCCTGAGCAATGTCAGGCATGCTCTTGAGTTTCCTGAATTTCCAGTCAAATTAGCTTTTGATCTAGGTGAGGCACAGTCCAGATTACTTTTTGCAATCAAATATACCTTAAAGTGAGTGCAATGGACACACTACAGCTTTATAAAATTTGTTTCAGGTGGTTTCTGCACAAATTGCACTGTCAAGATAGATATGTGAATACTTTTTTTTTTTTTTTTTTTTTTTCTTCTTATTTCCCAATGGAGTGGTAGCAAAGATTTTGGCCAAGATGGAATGGCAGGAATTTTCACTGTCCAAAACAGCAAGCACAATGTTTTTATATCACTCTCATCTAACACCTTCTGTGGTGTAACAGCTGCATGATGCCTTTAGAGGTTTCAGAAAGCAGTAGATGGTAGAGTTTCCCACTCTCAGACCTGCATATTGAAGGCCATAAATTTGCTGTCCTGCAGTCTGCTCATTGCGTGACTGCAAATTGTCGGTATGCATAGGCTGTTGGTGGCATGCACACTTGAGAACATGGGGTATCTTACTGACTGTTTTAGTTCTGCTTGTCAAGTTTCTTGGTCTGACATCAGCACAGTGAAGCAGTAGTTCTGTTCCAGCCTTGCTCTGGCAAAAAGCACATGAGGTTACAACTGGGAGCTGACAATGCAGTATTGAAATCTCCCAACAAATTCTGCTGCTTTGGTAATATGCTGTTTTATGCTGTGCCTTTCTAATCTTTTTACACATCCAGGATACTTGGGGAATGCTTTGGAGAAACCTGCCAAAGCCATTTCCTCTGGTCATTTAATGTACAGTGAATAGCACAGTGAGAGAGCAGTGAAAGTTGATAAGGATGTGTGGAAGGCAAGTTTTCAATTTGTAGAGTTGCTGTCCTCTGTGTTGGAAACTACAGCCAATGACAGTCTCTTCACCCCGCCTGAATTTGAAAGCAGAAGCAGCACTGCACTACAGAAGTGGCAGATCAAAGCTACTGCCATGAGTACAGAGGGCACATGTGTGACAACTGGAGCTATCTGAAAATTTCCCTAATTTCTCAGGGAGTCCATTATGTTGACTCTTCGTATGAAGAAACAAAGAAATCCCCATGATGATATTTAAACTATAGGGAATTACTGGA
This sequence comes from Strix uralensis, assembly GCF_047716275.1. Lineage (NCBI taxonomy): Eukaryota > Metazoa > Chordata > Aves > Strigiformes > Strigidae > Strix > Strix uralensis. Next base: position 8,464,115 of record NC_133979.1, read on the forward strand.
CCTCAATGATGAACACTAATAGGAGAGCAGAGATGATTTTAAATATTAGTCTACAGAGGTGTCTATGTTCTACGTATCACTTCAGACTGCTCTGGATTTTGCTTGTTGATTAACGGGAACCTTAGTTGTCAGAAGAGGGCACTGAAGCATTCGTAGACTATATTTTTTTTCTTTTAGGGCTTGTATTTTTGCCCTTTAAATAAAAAAAACAGAAAAGGCATTACACTCATCATTCATACACTCATGAGTTGCAGAAGTCCCAAGAAAGAAGCATAACTATTTTGTATCGGGGAAGATTTGTTTGGAGGTTGTGTTATGATTAATGTAAATGGTCTATAGCATTCCTCTCTTGTTTAGGAACTGTTCACAAATTTTCAGTCACAAAAACTGGCAACAAGGGACCAATCTGATTATTATGTTTATTTCTATGCTATACCTACCTATCACTGTTTTTCAGAACCATTCCCAAAGTATCTCTATGGTTGGAGACAGAGATCTGGAGAAGACAATGTTCTTTGGAACTGAAGGAATAGGTTCTGTTTGGGATATTTCTTAACACAAAAGAAGGAAGATGACCTGTGATCTGGAGTTCTTGGGGTCCTACTGCTTTTATCTGTCCTTCAAATTAAGGATGTTAACTTTTGTTAGATTTATGGAAAGATCTCAGCTGCATATGGAGATATCTTTTTCTCTAATTCTCTGCCAAGTAATGCTAAAGGGATACATCCATCACTAAGCACTAAGAAATGTTTCTGGATCATCATCAGGTAAAAGATTTGGAGAAACCTGTGAAGGTACTGAAAGTCAGAGCTCAAGTATTTGTGCAACTGTACTGTTAATTTGAGGATAGATTAATCAAGTTGTAACAAATAATGCTATATGCCAGATTTATAAACGAAGGAAAGAATATGCATAGTTGCTTCTCCGCATTGTGAAGAAACAGGTCAGCTAGAAAGCAACACATTTAGCAATGGATATCTCATACTTCAACTATCTGGAAGATACATTGCTATTCTTGGATTACAGGAGGAAGGAGTATTTTCATCAGATCCCAAATTGATGGTCAAATGAATTAAGTTTAAGTGAATGTTCAAATAGTTATATGAAGCACCCAGATGGACATTAAAGCAATGGGGTCATCCATCATTAAGCCATTTGCATTAGAGAACCAGAAAAATTGTCATTGTTTGGGGCCTCTCTTGCATACTTGCATACCCAGTATTCTTTTATCTAGGTAGGCTGATTTATTCACCAGCTCAATTCACAGCCAGTTGCTGGCTGTGAGCCACTAATAATGGATTACCTATGCAGTAGCCCTCAAAGAGAAAAAGAAGATAAATTTTTATTACCAAAGCAATTTTGGCTCTGCTGTGAATATGTATTTTACGATCTCTTGTTCCATGCTAGAGCAAAATCCTTTCTCATCTGGAGGTTGTAGTAATGAAGACATGGTAGGCAAGTAGGACTGCTGTGGGCTTCTTGCTCCCTAAATATGACATAATCTCTCTGGATGTTGAGGCCCAGAAGAACTCAAAATCTGAAGAACTCATTTTACTTTATAGGAGGTAATTAACCTCTTCAAAAAATTTGGGGTGGAATTGATCCCAAAGAGGATGCCACATGGATTCCTTGAATAAATCTATTCATGCACTTTCCTCCTTCTTCTCTGCCTCTGATGAATATTTAAAATAAAAGCTACCAAGTACAGTCTATTCACATGGCATCAAATCAACAAATCAGGAAATCAGAAAATATATATGTTACTTCCAAGTTACTATTTCTTGGTGATTTCTTTCATGCTAAAAGTCTGCATACAACACAAAATAATTTGTATTTTTTTCATATGTAATTACTTATGAGTTTTTTCTGAGAGGCAAGTCAGCCCCCACAATATACTGCTTTTTGTTGTTCCTGAAGTTGCCCAGTGCTCTGACTTCACCTTCAAAATGGGTTAGCACAGTCTTCCTGAAAGTGGTGGTGATTAAATTTCAAAAATATTTTTGTCTGTTCCTGACAACTGTTAATGAGAAACAACTATTAATGAGAAATATGAGTCCAAACTGGGACCACAGGTGACTATTTTCTCTCACTTGTAGTACACTGCTAGCTAAGGCAAAGTTATTTAATTGGTTCCTAAGCACCTAATTTTTATAAGTGGGGCTTAAGTACTGAAATATAGGAAAGCATATTTCCTTGTGCTTACTATCAGCACAGTAACATATCAGTGTAGTTTAGGGAAAATCCTAGAAAGCTTCCTGAATTCTTCCCTCTTTGGAAAATGAAAGGCATTATCCTGTAATCTTTATTTTTATCAGAGAACAAACTTTTTTTTTTTTGGAAAAACACAGTACTCATTTCTCATTACTTTTAGTTGGAGCTTCACATAGATGTGAAGTAAGAAAATGTGACCTTTTATTTTGGGGGGGGAGGTAGTTTTGAAAATGATGCTTAAAATCTCAGGAGTTGTGAGGGCTGTGGTCTAATACAACAGTGATACTTTTTACAGACTAGTGAGAGAAACTGAACTGATATTGTATCCCTGTCATCTTCATCCTGTTACTTGTAATCCTTATAAATCGATATACAGATTGACTATGTATATGAATTGTGAAACATTTCTGTAAAGTAAAAGCAGAACAGTGTTTTCCATTTTCCAAACACTTAATAACAAACAGAAATAAAAATATTAAACAATAACACTGTACATTTGTTATCCAGGCAAGATTTATAATCTTTACAGGTTTATTCTGATAGGTCTTTTTTTCCCCTCTTTGAATGAATGTTAAAATAAAAGGAAGCAACTTTTTTCACATTAGTTTATTGTCTTTAGGAAGCAATATATTATAAACTAAAATTATGTCTCTGCTTTCTGTTGAAATGCAGTACACTTCGATGAAGTCTTTATACTAGACTCTCTTGTTTGTATCTTATTTTCAAAAAAAGAATAACTTGCAGAATATCCATGATGGTATTAAAGGAAAGTGAATTTATTAAAGATTTGTGTTGATAAGAGCCAAATTGCAGCAGATTGATATGGATAAAGTTTATCAAAGGTCATAAAAAATGGAACATATCAAAACATCTCAAAAGAAAAAAAAAGGTAAATTGGGATATCTAGATAAAAAAAATATATTAGTTCTTGTATTTATTTAATACAGATATTATAAAAAAATTATCCATGTAGAGTTTGATGATTGTAATGGTTTAACATAACATTCTGAAAAATGTGGTTTTTCTTCCTTCAAAGGTCAGAGTTTATTAGAGGAAAAAGCCACAGTGAACAATCTGTATTTTAACACCAGTAACTGAATTTTTGATAGTGTAGAACTGAAGACGACATATGATGTAGTTTCTCTAATTAAGAAATGGGAATCCTTTCTCCGTCAGATTGCTTCTTGGGGAAAACCCACTGGGTTTTTAACATTGCTTCCTCTCTCTGTATAATGACCTATCCTACAAGTTATCTTTTTCCTTTCATAATTATTTGTTTAGTTTATTCAGGGAAAAAACCCCCACCTTCTGAAGGCCACTAACACTCAATAAGCCTACACTATCCTATAAAACAAGTGAGAACATAGTTCTTTTGGAAACTCCTATTTATATATTTTAGGGATTAAATATAGATCACCTGGAATTGCTGGGGAATAGTACTTATTGCTCTCTTCTGCCTCACAAGTCTTTGGTGTCTACTTGCAGATCTTCTGGAGGGGTAGGTACACAGACCAAAAGCTAATGGAAGTATTTAAGGCTTGGCCAGCTTTCAGCAGCAGTGGCTATACTTGTTCTTGGCATTCCCCAGTGCTTTGGACATCTATTCGGCCCATAGGGTGTATCTATGTAGTCGATGAAGAGGTATTGCAGAGCACATTTCAGTATTCAGTTCTTTGTACTGTTGGCAATGGTATTGTTTGAAACTGGGATTGTCTGAAGATGTAAGAAGAGCAATGTCTAGAGGGACAGGTGATATGTTAGAACAATATAGCTGGAAAAAACATACAAGCTGTCTGACATACAACTGTCTTGCTTTTAAAATTAAATATAAAAATACTTCTGTTACATAATACAGTTAAGGTGGGGAATCTTCCAAAAGCCAGAAAATTCAAAGTGAAGCCTGGTGTTTTATCATTAACTTGTCCTCTTGTATGTGTCTTTTTCACCACAGTGTAAGTGAAATATGAAGTGTCATCATCCCCACTTTAAATTTTTCTTCTTTTGTCAGGTTCTGTCACAACTCTACTGTGTCAGGTGTTCTTGCTGTGGGAGTACAGGAAGAATAAATGGTAGAAGACCTATACAGCAATACCGAAACACATCTGTATGAATTGTACAATGACACTTAGGCTTGACAAGGGGAGTAAAGAGATCAGGCTGTAGCTCAGAGTTGGATAAGGAGAAATTACTCTGTCCAAGCACTTCCTCCTTTGAAAAGATCTTCAGGAATTTTAAGGAGGAGGAGGAAAGTGATTTGATGCCCACAGGGAAGATATGGGCTCTTAAATTCTTTAAAACTGTAATCATCCTTTTATTAGGAGTTGGCCTGCCATGATGGGATCCTAGCCCATGGTTCAGGCTTGGTGGCATGACTGCAGCACAGGTACTTCTGCTAACAATAATCAGATTTGTAGAAGGCACTGTTGTAAAAAAAATCCCTCCTCATAAAGGTGATGGAATAAGTGTTGGCATTATATTACGATATTTTAAGCATATGAACAAACAAAAGAGGCCAGAAATAAGAACTGTGACATCAGTGGGACTTTGTCCTTTTGTAACATAAATTTTGTACCAATGAAATTTTACTGACTTCTGGATAGTTACTTCAAACTTGCACAATTTTAAAAATATAAAAAAATGGGTGTTTTTTCTCTTTGATGTCTGTGTTTCAGTGTTTTAGGGTTCATTTTTAAATATATTTGACACAATTTGACTTTCACGTGCTACTTTGTTAATGATAGTCTTTAAAATATGAGTATGCTTGCATTTAAGGTTCCAAATATGTGCTTTGTATACGGAAGACAAATGGGAGATGTTTCCATCTACCACTGATGGGAGATGGTATCTAGATGTCCTCATCCATAGGAATTGAAATAAAGAAGAGATTATGGCTTATAATAAAAGCTTATGCTAATGAATGAACTTCAGTACTCCAGGGTGCTAAATCTACTTGCCAGAGAAGGTGTCATAAAACTCTTCTTTTTCCAGTGAAAGAGAAATGATAGAACAACTGAAAATTAACCATCATATTTTAAAAGCACTTTATCCACACACACTACACATAAAAGTAAGTGCACAAATCATTGAAATGTTGTATCTATTAAATGGCAGTGTATCTATGGCACAATTTTCTTTCTAAAAAGTATGAAAAGCCCACAGCCTTTGGCAAGGTATTTTAGCTCTTGATTCTTTCTCTCTTATGCATATGTAGTTTAATCTGACCCACCCAATGGAAGAAAAAAGGGTTTCCTCGAGCATCAGTATTTTCTTCAAAATGGTCATTTTCATATTTTATGCACCAAAAAGGGTTATAATACCTTCTTACAAATAAGGTAATTTTTTGTAATTTTAAAGGAGAAAGAAAAATAAACTCTGGGTGCCACCTGGTAGGATATAGAAGCTGCAGGTAAGCACACTAATAATACTTAATGCTACCATAACATGCTGTGTTTTCAGCACTGTAGGCATCAAGTGATGAATTTTCAGAACATTTCCTGTGCTCCAGGTAAATGTTACTAATCTCTTTAAGGAATCTTCTTGGTCTTGCTGAGCATAGTGCCTGTGTACTTGCCAGCCCTGGAACCGCTGAAATAGGCTTAATATTGCATTTGCTGAAGTTTGTTCTTTCTCTGTCCACCCCTTCTTCTTCCTGCCCTTTTCACCAGCTCAGACTCTGCTTCTTCAGAGAACCCCCAGTGAAAAAAGCAGTCAAGTTATTTATTTTTTCTGAGTTTTCTGGTTTATTTTTTCTGAGAGATCTGGGTGAACACAAGGAAGTGGTAAGCTCCCGTCATGGTGTAAAGGAAGGCAGCTTTCCTTGCAACTGTCCAGACATTGCCCCATAGAAATAGTAAATACTGTTCTGTGCAGTTTGTTGTTGTAGTAAGTATACATACATATTTGCCAAGCTGGAATCCCTGCATGTTGCTAAATTCATATTAGCTAAAAGAGACAGGCAGCAGTAAGTGTAATGTATTGTTACAATTAATGTTCGAGCCTGTCACCATGTTTAATTAATTATTTGTATCACACTAGCAGTATGTTTAGTGTATAATTAATTAGCCCGGAAGCAGAAGAGCAAGGAAGGACAACTTGAAAACTGGTGGTGAAAAGGTTCCTGGCATATGATAGTTAGACTGGTTCATTCTGTCTTTCTTCATTGTGGAAGCTCTTTCAGTGTTTTTGATTTAAAATAAACAAAATGGAGCCCTATGTATTTCCTAAAGAAATTAGTGCACCATTTTCTCTATGTGGGACATTGCATTAGTCCCAGGTTAGTGCAAGATGTATAATACAAGTGCATGAATTTTTTTGATCTCTGTGTTACCTCTTAGGCAGGAAAAACATCAGCTCCAATTCAGTATCTGTCAATGCTCCAAGTGGATGTGTTACATTTTTCTCACTTCCCAACATGACAGACACTGGGACTGTGGCTGTGTCTTGGTCTTTCTAGTTCTGGCAGCTGAATTCTAATACTTGCTCGAGGCTTTCTCTGACAAGTATGCTCTTTGGTAAGGATGCAAGGAGCTTCCTCTGCCTTTGCACTTAAAAGCACTGCAGAGGCAGCTCTGTTGCTGCTACCTGGGGCACATGGGGAGTGAAGCAGGCAGGAGAGAAGGCAGGCCATGCCCTTGCCTCTCTATTTCTCCCTTGACCTTTGTGTCAATTCACTTTGTTGCTGGCATTAGGGGAACAGGCTGCACCCTTTCCAGAGACGTAAGCCAGTGCACACTCAGTGGAAAGACCTGCAGGGGAAATCAGCAGAGCACGGCATTGACGTTTCTTCCAGGAGTGCTGAACACACACCATGCAATCTGGAAGGCATGAACCTGTCACCTGACACATGTGCCTGCTGAGGTATTAGGAGTGTAAGTATGGGAAAACAGACCCTTGTGGAAAGATACGTAACACAAAATACATGTAGGCTGGAAATGAAAAAATGATGACTTGAACATCCATGCTCAGTCTAGCATACCAGGACTACTGGAGTCAAGGAAAAATGCCATTTTACAATGTGCTGTTAAAGTTGTTACTCTATTAACAATAGGATCCAAGTAAATTAAATACTGATTTCACTCATTGCATTGTTTTTCACTGGGTTTATCTAGCTTGCAAATCAGTGTCACATCTGGATGAGTGAATCTGTGGTGATAACAGATAGCCGCACACACATAAAATGTGACATAAGGACAATGTGGTATGTAAGATTCCTACTGGTAAATGCTGCCTAGTTTTGTAACTTGCCCAATGCTACCAAAATCACAGCTATAGCATTAACAATTCAAGTCAGGCATAAGTTTTTCTGTCTCTGAATAGAGATCCCTACAATGCTTACACTCTCTAAATATAGATACTGAGAGGCTGTGGCATAATTCTCTTCTCCCTCGACCTAAAAGCAGTCACGAGTAAAGTCACTGAAGCAATTGGTTACTGTCGCATAAAACTAACAGAATGTGTTTGGCCTACGGTGAGGTTCTTAACTTGAATATCCTTACATTTATTTGGGTGGCAGGATCTTTACACTAGTTCTTAGTCTTTTTTTTTTTTTTTTTAATTTATTTAAATGGAATAGTCTCATGGCAACTGTTATTTGGAGGTGAACATCAACAGGTGAAGGGACCAGTTGTGATAATGTCTAAACAGTAGGCAAGAGAGGGACTGTAATGCCAAATTTTAAAGATTTTTTTTTCTTTTTTTATTGTTTGGGGAATAAAGGAATCTATGCTATCTACTTTGCTTATAATTCACTAAAATGGGTCAATGCTTGAGCTAGCAGTTGCTCTGAAATTACAATGACTGACTGTAATTAAGAACTAATTTGTAGTCATAAAAAAGCCAGATAAGGGGCTATCCACTTCATGAGAGATGAATATAATCAGGATAACTGGCACAGCTGGTGGCCATAGTCTGTCCTCAGTGAGCACACACATTTCCCATAATTCGTAATAGGACTTATGTATCTGCCTCAGAAGGTGAATACTTAAGAAAATTTCCTTTAGATCAATGATTTGAAGCGTTAAAGCTTATAGACTGTGGGGACGGGGCTTAGGGAACACAGTGCAACCATTTATTAATTATACAGCATTAGCATTCTGATTGTTATTATGTAAATGAATCAGGTAGATGTGTTTTGGTTTCCTAGAAAAAGTCAAGTTTGTTTCAGAGGAGGATATCAATGCTGAATGTGCCATTTTATTAATATAAGCAGGGAATGACTTCAACTGAATCCATTCTTCAGTTGCATTTGAATTTGTGGACTTATTTTCCTTGATATAACAGGCAGACCTAGCAGCAATACCCTGTAACCTTTTCATCTGTGATATTCAACTAACTTCTGTATGAAAACAGTCAGCTTTAGTTTTATTGCAGAAAATATATCTATAAAACCCTGTTAACTGTTTTCCTTATGCAAAACAGCAATTATGACCTCTTTGACTTAGCACTTATTCTACAGAAATAAGCAATTGCCATTTGGCTCTATTCATTTTGTACTTTGTTTCACACTTTCTTAAGATGTATCAGCAGACTTTTAATTATCCTGCAAATGATTCTATTAAGCATTCTCCTTGCATATTAAATGCAGAAGACATTGTTTTGAGCTTCCTTTGCCTCCTGTGAATAGAATGTGGGCAGACATAGAAAAATCAAATTATTTTACTAAATGAAAACAACCTGAGCAGAAGAAATCATTTTGAATAATGACAGCTTGGGTGAGAGTGTCACCATTTTCTATCAGTTTGCTCTGCATCACATAGGAGCTCACTTGATGGAATGTTAAAAAAAATGTGTCTAGTAAAAATAAGCTGTGACAGTCTCTAAGTAAGTGTAATAAATCAGGAGGATTTTCAAAGGGAATAAAAAGTGTCATTTATGATGGTTACAGCTTATACGCCCACTATGATTCCTGTACTGGTACAGTTTATACTCTCCCATGGTAGATAAAATTATTACTTGATCTGTCAAAATGGAGTGACAAAATTTTTGTGGGTAGGCAGCTTATTTAAGAATAGTAAAGTTCTATTGTGTGTTTGCTATCCTAACTCAAAGTGCTGTAGAAAACAAGAAATGAGGGAAAGCAATCATTGTTCAGAAAGCTGATATAAAATTGGGAAAAAAAAACATTAATAGCAAAAATCTTAATGTTTTACCCATAGGAATCTAGTAGAAGAAATAATAAACATATTTTCATCTGAAAAGTTATTATTTCAATAGCCTGTGAGACCTAAATTCTAGCAGTTTTTCTGTAATATAATGAATTGATAATTCTCAGAAAAAGTTTTTGCTCGGCAGGAAGTGGACCAGATTAATCTCTCAGTTCCAGGTGTTCAAAACTGGATTAAATCCAAGAACTGACTGTGATTGCATAGTGCTAGCTCAGATTTGCCAGACGCCTGTATGTGACCAGGACATTCAGAGGTGTGGAATATTTATGCAACCTCAAGCACTAAATGTATGGGCAGGTGCACTTCATTGCAGTTCCTGTGAAACTTGTATATAGGTGGAAAACTGTCTGCTCTGAAATTTGGAAGTGTGAGCATAAAATGGACTCCATGCCATTTCTTTAAAGAACGAAGCTTGCTTTGCTTCTAAGTGTGTTATGGGAGATCATACATTAGGTTTGCAAATCACTGTCATTTACAGAGGTTCTGTTCCTCTACGTTTTGAACCCATAATCAAGAAGTAACCAAGTTACCGTGTAACTCACCGGTAAAGGCATCTAATACCAGAAGGCTTTTAAAGCTAGTTAAAAATATGGCTAGAATTAAAGTCAGCAAGGTATCAAAAGTAAATGAAGTGAGTATGTTTTGACAGTAGGAAGGAATACTTACCTTTGGGGTGGGTTGTGAAGGAACATCATGAATCTGCTATGATTTAAAGCCTTTAAATTGTGATTAGGAGTCCTTCTAACTCCTTAAACCCACCATGAGGTACAGCTGAAACATGAATAAAGGCCAGACATACTCTTCTGTACTCTTTTTTCTCTGCTTGCACATTTTGAAAGAAATGTTGTGGAGTTACACTTCCTGTGCTAAATGTGGAGTTTGAGTTCTGTGCTCTGTTAGAAAAGGCATTTAGAGGATGAATGCATTTGCATATTTTCTGAAGAAATGATCACAGTTGAAAGAATGGTTCCAACATGAGGAATAAGCCCCATATTTCAAAATTGTTACTAATTCCCAGTTACCAGATCCCAACAGTTCCTACTGGACAGCTTAAACCTCAAGTACTCTGGAAGGAACATGGTTTTAAAAATTTTATATTGAGTGATCTATAGTGAATAGAAGTATATCTTCACTTACAGAACAACTCCTTTCTCTCTGGTATGGCTATTTATTGAAGCTATTTTCTATTCACACAGCTGCGTAGCGTATTCACATAGCTTTGTAAGGGAAAAGGGGAGTTGAGAGAGGAAGCAATCTGAATTGTGAAACTATTCCCTTCTCTTCGGATGAAAGACAAGCTGTAAAGTGGGTATCTGGATTTTCCAAAATACCTAGTGAGATACTGCTTTGGGGCTACCCGTAGCAAAGATGATCTGGTTTTCATGGACTGCTGCTTGTATAGCTGCAAGAATACTTGTTACAGTGCCTGTGGCAAGTAGAGTCAAATTGGACTTCTCCCCATAAAAAAATTGGCATTCTAGGAAAAAGAAAATGTTCCCTTGTACCAACAGAAAAGTCAGCATAGTGAAGTCTCACTAGGCGAACAGCAAAATTCATGACAAAAGTAAGCAGAGGACATCAAACACACCATAGATTTCTTTTTTTTTCCAAGAGCAGAGTCTTCTAAATATAGATTATAGTAATTTACTTTCAAACAACTCATTTTCAGCATCTGACATGTTCATTAACCCCAGGTAGAAAAATTATTGTGGTGCATTAATTTTTCACCAATGAAGACATTAGTCATATTTGCAAGTATCATTAGTGTCTGCCACCGAGGTGGAAAAGTCTTACTGTCTCTCTCCAAATGGAGGATGCATTAGAATGTTAACTAGGGTCTGCTGAGTTCTGTGGGTTATCAACCCTTGCACACTTTTATGCATTGAATTTTAATTAGACTTTTCTAAAAGTACATCATTAAAAGACATGTTTTATAAGTGAATAGGACAGATATGTAATCCTTTAGTAAAATAAGGTAAAATGTACAAGGATTTAGTGTAAGTATTCTGATAGTTCTTCTGACAATATGAAGGGTACAAGTTCATATATTAAACTGTATGTGTGCTCAGCAATTATAAGAAGGAAATGAGATCAGAGGTATTATAGTCCACTGAGGAGGGAAGGGAAGAAGGTTTCAAAGGTGCCAACAGCAGCAGGTATCTAAAGGTAAGTGAGGGTGGAGAGACTTGGGTGTTTTTCTTCCCACTGTTTTAACATAAATGTCATACACAGTACATTCCTGAAATAAAGACTAAGTATTGGAAAATGTCTCAGAACGATTGGCTCCTATCTTTCTTAGATGCTTTTCTGTACATTCTTTCTACTAGATGCTCACAAAGTCTTTTATCAAATCTTTATTTAAATGGTTTTGCTTTGGATTTATCTATGACCTATTTTTTTAATCCTTTGTGGAATAAAATAGTCCTTCTAGCTTTTGTTAAAGACATGAGAAAAGGAGAGCAAGTTGAAGCAATGTTGCTCTACTTAAATTTTTTAACACTAAAACAATGCTCAAATTTTATTCACTGAAGTATAAGACTATATCTGTGCAGTGGCTAATCTTTCAGAACTTTTTTTTTTGTAGGTAGAAGAGTGAATGTGTGTCTTACTGATAAATATGACTAAATCTTAGTCAGGAGCCAGGGGGAATTGACATTCCCTTTAGTAATGCTTGTAAAACTTCAAATCGGTTATTCTCTGTTTCCCTGGTTCCTTCCCCTTTCACTTGAAATGTCCAATTTTCACTTAAATGAAAGAGAGGGCATGAAGTAGCTCGATGTAGAGCCTGCTGAGGACAGTCAGCAAGTTCACTAACTGGAGTCAACATAACGTGATGGAAACCATACCCATCACCAGATCATGCCAGTTTGTTTTTGCATCTCTCCTGATATTTTTCAGTATAATAAAAGCGCCAATCTGGAAAAAATCATCACCAGAACAAACTAGTGAATCAATCCAAAGTTATTTTCTGAATAGTCTGTGGCATTATGAGTGCAGCTGGGATGGGACTTGTCTTGCACTGCTTTAAATTAGGTGTCTTGTCTAAGTAAATCTTTTATACACCAGTGGAGTCAATGAAAAGGAACAGTCACTTCCAAAGAAAATGTCCATTTTTCAGGGTCACGAAGGCAACCATACTCCTGGGTATATTTCAGCAGCAACATGACCAGGGTAGGAGGAGTGGGGCACCTCTGGAGGTGACCATCTCCTTGTTGACAATAAAGCAGGCTGGAGAACCAGCTTGGCCTTGAGCAATGATGGTGAACCTTTAAATTTGTTTTAACTTGTTTTAACTGTTATTGTTAGATCATCCCAACTAGTGGATGCTGGACAAACCTTTCACTACACATCAAAACCATAGACATAGACATGTGATGTATCAACATAGCTCATTAACTAAGAAATTATTTATTTTTCCTTAATTGGAAGATTGCCCTATTAGAGTTTGAGAGTGGGATAGTCCATAATTTCCTCTGTTTCAGGAAAAGAATGGGATATTACCCTCTAGGGCACTCCTGTCTCCTCTATATATGGTGAATGATTGGGTTTGCATGAGAAATGCCTTAATGTTAAATGGTATAGCATGTACCTAGGAATCTGATGGCAAGCTGTGATACCAGATATGTACCTTGGCTTCAAGATGAAAATAAAGACTTATGGTGGATTCACTAGTAAAGAGCTCCACTATTAGGTTTGTAACTTACTATTTTTTTACCACTCCCTGTAAGGTATGTTAGATCTTTATGACTAAAAAGAAGATTTTTTTTCTTTTCTTGGTGATGTAGGTAGTAGTATACAATGTGAAATGCCATGAGATTTTCCTGGGAGATAAAAGACCTTGGGAAGAAGTATTATAACTAGTAATAAGATTGTGTGAGAAGAAATGAGCATATGCAGGGGGATACCAAGAACAAGTGTGATCATTGTCTTATATTGTACTTGTGTAATTCTGGATTCTGCACTAGGTTTCAATGATGTGACTCCAGGTAAAGTGGGAAGGAATTGCTTGGGTAATGCTCATGCTGAGAATTTTGGAAAAGCATTCATAATGTTTATTTACATTGGATAAACAAGGAGAAAAACTGAATCGCAAGTAGATGTGAACAATTTTTACTGTATCATCATTTCTTCTTTTGTATTTAATTTCACCCCAAGACAACAGTGCCTCTGTGGAAACTACACAAACCAAGACAGCTTTTGTAGCTACCCATTTTGAAGTCCAGTAAGGTAGTGAATCTGTATGTCTAAGTGTTAGAATTGGTAATGCAGTTGGGAATGCCCTTTGAACTTCATATATCAAAATAAGAATAATCATTTTAGGGCTTTGTGGAATTACTCATGGGCTTGCCTTGACTGTAAAAACTCAGTTTAACTGGTGTTTAATTTAGTCTTGCTATCTTAATTTTTTTAAAATAATGGTAATAAATCTTATTACTGATTATATTAGTAATGGAAACTTTGGTCCAAGCTGGTTTGGTTCAAACACCTGTTATTTTTTGTAAATATGAATGTTTATTTGATCACATAATAACATGATGGTCACATAGAATTAATAGTTGAATAGTTTCAGATGTTGCTTGTTTAATTTCAGTGTTGTAATTTGGGTGTTCTGGACATTGTAAGTCCATATATGAAGCATTTGTATAATCATTTTTCAATAGTTTTTCTTATGAAAAAAGTTTCTAGGAACTAGAAAGCTAGTTAAATACTTAACCACTGTAAAATTTAATTACACTTAATGTTATTTTTCTGGCTTTTACACAACATAAAATCTATGTATTACATTTTCATTTGTTTCTTTTTGAGCTCAGCCATAGAAAGTTATTCTCATCTCTAGATAGTTGTATTATTTAAGCACTTTTTGTTTTGATGGAAATTACTTTTGTAGGAAGAAATTTACCGCTTTGACTGCGATCAGGGCCACAGCTCAGTCCGTAACATTCACTGCTGACATGCCTATTTCCTACCTGTCAGAATGAAATACTAATGGTAGGTCCTATCAATTCTGACATTGCTTTCTTATTTTTTATAACCAAGGTCACTTTGCTTCAAGTTTACATTTGGCATGCAAATAGAAATGAAACTATAAAAAGGATTATTATTTTTTGCAGCAAACTTGTGCTGATCGTGTCTTATTTTAATATTTTTCGTTTCAAAGAATAAAACATTTGAAAAATTTAAAGTGATAAGGCATTTACTTGTTGGAAAACAGAAAAAAAGGTGATTTTTCATCTTTATTATTAAATACACATGCAAAATCAGACTGGCTAATCAGCTGGTTCTTTTCTCAGAGTCTATGTTATTGCATTCATGTTTAAATGAAGCATTTGAAAGCTGTTTAAGGACTATTGTCTAACCCTTACAAAATATCTGTTCATAAAGAGTCTAAAGGAAGCTTTTTGGTCTTTAGTCTCTGTAGGAAAGGGTAGTGATGGTCTTTTAGGGTAAAAGACATTGCATTTCTCTTGAACACACCAAGGGAGGCTTGCATTTCAATTCCCAGGGCCTACTTTTCACTGAATATTTGTTCTTTAATCATAATTTTCATTATTGTCTGCTTAGTATCATGTCTTCATTTTTATACTCAGAAGTGAGAAGCCTTGTTTATGTTTCTGATGACTGGAAGAATAGCACCATGGGAAACCAATGTCCTTGTTCTATCTGCATGCTCAGGTATAGTACAGGCGAAGCTTCTAACATTACACTGCCAATGACCTCTATCATATTTTAATGGACTCTCTCTTTGGGTAGCCTGAGAGAAGTAATTCAGCCTGCTTAAAGTTGGTATTTTGAGGGAGAGCTTTCTGACTGTTACATGTCTCCAATTGCAGTTCTCATGATCTCATACAGAGATCAATCTGTTTCATATAGATGATTTTGTGTCTGATTTTTTTAGGGTTTCTTTGTTTCTAATATAAATTAAAATTCTGAATATTTAGCCAGCTGGAATAATGCTATTTTAGCACTGCTCTGGCAAAGGCAGTCTTGTTGTAAATTGAGACAATATAAATGTTTTGTATAATAACCTTTTTATTTATTACAAAATTATGAAACATTGTATTTCTATTGTTAAGAAACACCAATGAAAGGAGTAGTTTTCATGGTATCAAACAAGCTGCTCTTGTGATGGAAACTCAACACCACAGAACTTGGAATTAAGAGTCTCTGGAGCATCAGAATAGACCTTAATAAATAGGCTCTCCTATATAGTTTTTGCAAGGGAGGGGAGTGGCTTCTAGACTTTACTGCAGTGTACTCAATTTTAGATCTGTTCCAGTTCTGCAATTGTAAACTGATAGAACGCTGCAGAATACCATTCTGTTTGGGATATTCAGAAAGAAATAGTAGGTTTTGTAAACTGATTGTCTTTCATACTAGATAGGACCCTATAGAAGTGTTCCTCAGTTATGTTCTTTGCAGAGCCAACCACATCCTTATCAGATTTTCATAGGAAGTATGACTACTTAAAAACTTCCTAGAATATAGGTAGTAAGTTTGGTCTGGTGTTCACCTCTCTATTAATTATTATTTTGTTTCATCTCTCATCATGCTGCCACTACATGCAGTGTTTGATACTGATAGTGTGCTTATTGCATTAATGTAATTCCAATTTAGTGTACTTGCTAGTCTCCTCCCTCTTCCACCACTAGATTATACGTTTCAAATCAGGGCTGTATATCAAAAGGGTTAAATATGTCCCTGGCTGCTCAGACAGTTTCTCTGTATACTTGGTCAGTCTCCACTGATAAGTGCTCCAGCCACACTGCCCAATACACAGAAGGCAAAGGCAGGAACTGGGAGAAGTAAGAACTGCCCACTGTAGGAGATCAGGTTTGAGACCATCTAAGGAACCTGAAGATGCACAAGTCCATGATGAGATCCTGTGGGTCCTGAGGGAACTGATGGATGAAGTGGCTAAGCCACTATCCATCATATTTGAGAAGTCGTGGCCATCCGGTGAAGTGCCCGATGACTGGAAAAGGGGAAACATAACCCCCATTTTTGAAAAGGGAAAAAAAGAAGATCCAGGAAGCTACAGGCCAGTCAGTCTTACCTCTGTGCCCAACAAGATCATGGAGCAGATCCACCTGGAAACTATGCTGGGGCACATCTAAAATAAGGAGGTGATTGATGACAGCCAACATGGCTTCACTAAGAGCAAATCGTGTCTGACAAATTTGGTAGGCTTCTGTGATGGGGTTATAGTGTTGGTGGATAAGGGAAGAGCAACTGGTGTCATCTACTTGGACTTGTGCAAAGCATTTGACACTGTCCCGCATGACATCTGTCTCTAAATTGGAGAGACATAGATTTGATGGATGGACCAGTCGGTGGATAAGGAATTGGCTGGATGGTCACACTTAAAGAGCTTGATGTCCAAGTGGAGAGCAGTGATGAGTGGCATCCTCAGGGGTCGATGTTGGGGCCAGAGCTGTTTAACATCTTTGTTGGTGACATGGACAGTGGGATCGAGTGCACCCTCAGCAAGTTCACCAACGACACCGAGCTGTGTGGTGTGGTTGACACGCCGGAGGGAAGGGATGGCATCCAGAGGGACCTGGACAGGCTGGAGAGGTGGGCCCAGGCAAACCTCATGTAGTTCAACAAGGTCAAGTGCCCATGGGTCAGGGCAATCCCAAGCACAAATACAGGCTGGGTAATGAGTGGATTGAGAGCAGCCCTGAGGAGAAGAACTTGGGGGTATTAGTGGATGGAAAACTGACTATGAGCCAGCAATGTGCGCTCACAGCCCAGAAAGCCAACCGTGTCCTGGGCTGCATCAAGAGCAGTGTGGCCAGCAGGTCGAGGGAGGGGATTCTCCCCCTCTGCTCCTCTCTCATAAGACCCCCCCTGCAGTGCTGTGTCCAGCTCTGGGGCCCCCAACATCAGAAGGACATGGACCTGCTCGAGCGGGTCCAGAGGAGGCCACAAAGATGATCAGGGGGCTGGAGCAGCTCCCCTGTGAGGACAGGCTGAGAGAGTTGGGGGTGTTCAGCCTGGAGAAGAGAAGGCTCTGGGGAGACCTTAGAGAGGCCTCCCAGTACTTAAAGGGGCTACAGGAAAGATGAGGAGGGACTCTTTATCAGGGAGGGTAGGGATAGGACGAGGAGTCATGG
Source organism: Strix uralensis (assembly GCF_047716275.1). Taxonomy (NCBI): domain Eukaryota; kingdom Metazoa; phylum Chordata; class Aves; order Strigiformes; family Strigidae; genus Strix; species Strix uralensis. The sequence continues at coordinate 8,481,606 of NC_133979.1, forward strand.
CTTTAAACTGAAAGAGGGTAGATTTAGATTAGAGATAAGGAAGAAATTCTTTCCTGAGAAGGTGGTGAGACACTGGCACAGGTTGCCCAGAGAAACTGTGGCTGCCCCCTCCCTGGAAGGGTTCAAGGTCAGGTTGGACGGGGCTTTGGGCAACCTGGTCTAGTGGAAGGTGTCCCTGCCCATGGCAGGGGGGTTGGAACTAGACGATCTTTAAGGTCCCTTCCAACCCAAACCATTCCATGATTCTATGTTAAATACATATTTTTAAAATTTTTGCCAGTAACAAACACGTAATAATGCATAAACATAGCCAAAACTTTTCAGTTGTATTTACCTTACTACGGTTTTCAAATATCAACCCATATGCAATCTGAGCAGTTTACCCTCCCATGAAGTAGAAATATAAATGCATTCCTACGTTGTAGAGCACTGTTGAATAAGTCAATACCTATAAGACCTTTCAAATGCTCTCAAAGAAGGTTCAGAATAAATGCAAAGGATTAAACCATTTACTAATGAGTATTACTACTTCGGCAGATTATATCCCTTATTTGAGTGAAATGTAAATCAAGTCAGGATTTTTCAGTAGCACTGAATTCCTGCAGACCCATATCATCACTGGTTTTGCCTGTTTAGTGGATAAAACCAGACAAAACCTCTACTTTTGGGGCAATTTTTGTTACAGTAGGGATGCTGATGTGTGGTGTAATTTGAACAATTTCATCCTTATTGGAGAAATTCCTTTATTAAATTTGGCTTGTGTTTTATTTTTGTTAGTATCAAAGGAGATTTCATGGGCTAGAGAAGTCAGAACAAGAAGTATGTTATCATCACTTTCCTTTTGACAGTCATTGGGACTTTGTGCTGCTTTACGTAATCAGTTTTGCAATACTGTAGAAGTCTGTTTACCGAAGTAGACAGGGTATTTCAGCAGACATTTTGGTCTAGAAAATAGCTTGACTGCCTCAAAATCTACAGGATTTTCTTTGGTATATTGAGTTTTCTCTGATCTCAGGAATGGGAGAAAGTACACATGGTGAAAGAACACAATGTTGGGAGGATGCTGACTCTGAAGCCTGCCCTCAACTTTGCACCTGGTATTTGAACAGCCTTGAGCAAGATGCTTAGTGTCTCCATCCTTCAGTGTCCCACCTCAGAAAAGGTGTAGGTATATTTCATAATGTTGTAAGACACTGAAGTCCTATGATAGGACATACAAAATGGTATTTTCCTTCTAGGAAAAACTGATACAGACCGTGGTCTTTTCTGTGCTATTTCTTTATACACAAATAATTTTTTCCTGTTGTTTTAATTTCTGTTTCCCTTAGTTCAGTCTCTATCCAGCTAAATCTAAAAATAAGTCAGCAGATGAAAGTAAAACAGAAGTAAGCTTTCTGGGCAGTGCTTGTCTTTGTTATCTAGCCAGAAGTGTATTTATTAGATTTGTTTTCATGTCTTATGTATGATGTGGTTAAGTCTAGGTATTACAGGTCTGTAATTTTAAAATGCCACCTCTCCTGAAGAACTATATTTTTTCTTTTCTTTCTCTTTTTTTTTTTTTTTTTGTGTTTTTTTGAGGGTTTTTTTGTTGTTGTTTTGTTTTGGTGTTTTTTTGGGTGTTTTTTTTTTTTTTTTTTTTGGCTATGAGCTCAGTGTTATTCAATGACAGTAGTCTTGCAGGGTGAGAAAATCCATGGAAGGCATGTAAAGGACCATTTTCCATTTTGTTGTTAAAGAAAAGGTCTCAAAATATTCCCTTCTTGAGTAATAAACCAAAAGCTTCTATTGTAGTGCGTGCACCCGGTATTGTATCTTTTCCCTTTCAGACAGAAACAAATAGACTTATTTACCTAATCTGTCAATCTAACCTATACATTTCTGATGTACACATTTACCAGAGGTCTGAGAACTGTTTGTGCTGCTCTGATTTTTAGAGAGATCTCACTGATATATGGCCTTGATGTTCCTCTTCATCTGTATTTTAGCTGTTGATGGCTCTCTTTTAACTGTTATTTGTTAAGTCTTGTTACTACTAGGCTCTAATTATAGCTCCCATTATTTTTAGGAAAATGCTGAAATACAAGCTCAAAAGGGGCTTTAGAAGTGCGCAAATGAGAATTAGAGATGTGATAAGCACTCATCAATAGGCTACTGGGGCTTTTCACTTACCATCATTCAAATAATAATTAGAATATTTAGATGCTAAGTACATATCTGAGAGAAAATCAAATGGAAAGGGTTTTTAAAAAATGTATATATAAATAAAATATAATAAAGATCTTCACTTGTGTGGATTGGCACACAGTATGGAGTTATGTATGTTTTGCCTTTGTTTTTCAGAACTGTTCTTTACAGGAAGTATTGCATGCTTTTTATAGTAAATGAAACTGCTAAATATGGATTATGTAGGAGCTGAATTGGTAAAAGTCCTGCAGAATGGCTGTGTATTTAAATGCAAAAAGGAAAGGGACAGTCTAAATCCTTATGGTAGGGACAGTCTAAATCATTATTTCAGTCTGGTTTTGACCACAGACAACTCTCAGGGAGAACTTTTAGAAACAAACAGCGTAAAAGAAAGGAAATTTAGTAATGAAAAGTAAAATAAAACATTTTCTAGAAATATCTGGAGCAGTCACCATTATGCACATCTCTCATAATCCATGTGTGAAAGCATTACCAACTGCCCATCTTTCAGGATCAGGAAGGGTGCATGAAAGTTATGCAGTTAACTGTGGTTGCAAAAATTCTAACTTTGCAAGGATGAATATGATTCCTGTGCCATTTCTTCACAAATATTGGAAGCAGCAGAGATGCCACTGCTGCATTGATGGTAAAACCAACAATTTACTATAAGATGTTTTAAATCCCCATTTTACAAAGCATTTAATTTTTATAACTGAAACCTTGCTCTCTTGTGACTATTGACTATCCATGAGGCTAATTCTGCAGTAAATATTTTTTCCTTTACCAATGTAAACGTTTCTGATTTCTTATGCATCTCACCCCCCTCTCTATATGCCTAGTGATCTTCCCTATAGATCCCTTCTGTTTGGATAACTGTGCGCATCAGATGGCAAATAGTTGGCTGCTGGTTTACATGTTGCAGGGATCAATCCTTCACTGATAGGGCAATGGACTGGATGACCTAAGATATGTCTTTCATCTTTATTTTATCACTGCAAAATGCAAGTGGGCGTGCAAATCCTAGCTCTTTGCCAAAGCCATCTGCTCGAAAATATTATACAAACAGATGAGGAAGGTTTAAAGTAATTACAACTTTTGTCTGTTTATGAAAATTATTCTTTGCTACTGCAATAATAAGGGCTTCCCTTAGTTGTGTTACCTTTTTAAATAAAAAAAATTGCGGAAGCCACCCAGTCCAGCAGGAATACTAGCAGATTCTCTGATGGCAAATCAGTTCAATGCACTCATTGTGCAAAGACTGCACATATTTTTCTCTAGAAGATCACAGATAGCATTATGGAAGCCCTATGGTGAGCTCTTTGTTATAATGTTGCCCTTGTCTTGCTTTTGCACTTTAAAAGGCTGGTCTCTAGGGAAGAGCTAGGATTCACATTGATATACAGTTTTATCTTTGGCCTAGGAAGCTCTTGATGTGCACAAAATGGTGTGTTTTGCTTGAGAAGAACAGTTCATTTCACATGGGCTGGAGAAATTGAACTGAACATAACCTACTTCCAGGGGCACCCAACAAACCAGAGGAGAATGGTCCTTTTGAACTTCCATGATCTCTTCTTTCTCCCAGTGCTCCCTCTGTCCTGTGGGCTGTACAACCTCCTGAGCTCATCCAGAAATGCTTCTGGAGTGCAGTGGACAGTTTCCCTAACTGGGAAGAATTGTCCCCTCTTTTGCATGTCCAGGCTGTGCTGGACAGCCATTCTCCATCCTCAACTTTGTCGTAGCCAGATAACAACTGCTGCCTACCCCCATGCGGCAGGTCACTGAGCTCAGCACTGAGACTGTACCATGTTATTGCTGGCTTTTTGGGTGACAGATGGAAAGCCATAAGCTCTGTCACCAAGTGTTGCCTGAGCCAGTAACAGTTGTATGTGCAGTTCAGGGTGTTGGTGTGTTCAAAGTTTTATTTGTGTGGTTTTGTTGTGTTTGTGTGATATTGTAAAAAAGAAAAAAGAAGTTAATTTCTTCACTAGTTAAAGAGAACTTCCTTTAAAAATTGTATAAAGGAAAAAAGAAAGCTGTTTACATTGCATTTTGTTGACAGCAATTTTCAGTTTAAGTTTTTCTTCTTTACAGGCTTTTGACCAACTCCTTGTGGCTTTTATCTCTGCAAGTAGTAACTGCAAAAATATTTTTAGCCATATATTGTTTTAGAGGTATCAGCTCCAGCGGAACTGTCCTCTGTGTCTAAATAAAAGGCAAATTGTTTGCTCACTGTATATAGCTGAGAATTGGATCACACTTTCAACTTTCTCTAAAGTAATTATTACATTAGTTTTCTGTTCCATCAGTCTGTATTTCAGCATGTAGAAATCCTTTGCTCTCAAAAGTTTTTTTTGAATGGTTAAATAACTAATTTTGATTCTGTATATGCATGCTGCCATTTGCTTAGTCTCATAGAGGCTAAACTGCTGAACAATGCTAAAGGCTTAGCTTAGTGCAGGATATGAGAATATTTGCTTAGAACTGTGAGATTTGTTTATTATGGAAAACAACTACCATATTTAACTAATTATTGGAAATTTTTTAGCATTGTATTAGTACATAATTAACAATTTTACAACTACCTTAATAAACAAATAACAATTAAACTTCCACATATGGCTTACTTTACAAAGTTACCACATCCTGCATAACTAATGGTTTGCTATCACATGCTAGGAATAATACTGTCACAAGTTTACTGAAGCTGGTGGCTTGTCTGTTGCAAGAATACCATAATATTCATATAGATATCAAATACAGTATTGGCTACAGGTTGTCCTGTATTGCCTTTTACTAGACTAAGAAAAGTAAGACACCTTGCATTGGGATTTGCAGAGAATTTTAGTGACGATGAACACTTTTGTATTATGGTTTAATGAGGAAAATTAAATGAATTTAGGGAGAGTCACTGCACTGCTTTGGCATCTTAGATATTATAATAATGCTATATCATCCTTACCTTCTGCAGGTTTCATGTCAGTCAAATATTATTCAGCCTGGACATTCAAAAGGTCAATGTAGCACCTTAGGTTTTCATGGTTGTGAACTGTTTTAAGAGCTACAGAGTAGTGTGGCTGAAATGGCACTATGGGCAGTGCTGTCAGTATTCAAATTAGAGCAGCCAGCTGGGCACAGTGAATGTTTCCTGCTTGCATTGGTGCAGTTATGATGGCCAGGTAGAAGTGACTGATGACAAGGCAGAAGTTTCACTTACTGAAGCCATTGTAGGTAAAGACTAAATACTACACAATTTTCTCGTGAGCTAATGCTACCCAAGGAGTTCTCTCCCTAGGTGAGACATGTTATAAGGCTGGCCACACTGTTCTGAGAACCAGCAGCCCCTGGTAGTCCTTGCATTTAATGCATTGCTTTTCAAAGTTGCAGCTTCAGTTCGAATTTACAGCTGCTGAGTTTGCAAGACAGGGAAAGCCCAGGAGCCAGCTGTGAGCCCACTGCAATGCTGCAGTCACAGCTGAATGAAACTGCATTTGTGTGCATTTCATACTAGTAACATAAAGGGCCGCTGCAGTAAGAACCCTGAAATCAAGGAATTTCTCTGACTTTATTCTCTTTTTAATTATAACTAAATAAAACTAGAGCTTGCGTAGATACTTGCACAGAATTTAATGCATTTGAAATGCATTTTGATGGATATTTCCTTAATAAACTGATGATAATCACTTTCTTATCTGACATCAGTGTTTTCTCCCTTTTACTGTTCTTCAAAAAGTTGAATTATTTTGAAAAGAGAAATTTGTCATGAAGGGAGATTTTCAACACAAATGGTCTGTATTGTTCATGCACAAACTTCAGCTTTACCTTTTCAACTTCCCTGTACTGTTTTATGCCTTATGACATTTGTGTCAGATCTATTTTGGTTTAACAATGCAGGCTATATTCTTGTACACTTCAGACTGTATGTCATCTTTCTCCGCTAAAGAGAACTGGACAGAGGTTAGGATGCTATCTTTTTCAGGCTAATTAAGTTCCAGCATAATCATTATACATAGCCTATATTTACTTATTGAGTGTAAAACTTGCTTTGAGCAGAAGCTTGGGTGAGATAACCTCCCAAGGTTGCTTCTGACCTGAATTATTCTGATTCTACGAAAACAAAAGTCGAAGGTGTGTGTTTATTGTAGAATGAAACGTTTCATTGCCTAAAATTCTGTTTCTGAGAAGTCAGAGTTCATTGTAAAACATTTTGACTCACGGTAACAGAAAATGAGATTTCCCAGAAGAAAACTGTAACTCTAACACGGGCACAACTAAATACATGCTTAAAATTCCCATCCTCCAGCCTCTAGGACCTCCATCCTGCAGAAAATACTTGTTCTTTTCAAGGCCATATAGCCCACAGAAGGCAAACTTGTTTTTCTCAAATGCAGTCCTATCCTTTTTAAAAAAAGATTGAATTCAAGTGGAGACTATAATTTAAAAATAAAAGTCCCCACAGTTGCAGGTTGTGGAGAACTCATGCTGTATAAATTTTTTAGAACACAAATATTTCAGTGGCTGAGTTGATGGATGAACTTGGCAGCCTGTCCTCAAACGATCTGGGATTTTTAGAAAAACAAAAAACAACACCCTTAATGCCAGGCTCTAAACTGTATTTAATAAAAAATAGAGCTGTGTACAATGTGCTTATTTTGCTTTTTTGCTACAAGGCCCATTGCTGCATTCAGCCATTAGCTTCTACCTCATTCTGTCAATATTCAGGATAGGAGAGCCAATAAGCCACCCTGGCTGCCTTCAGAAAGATGCATACTAAGGAGAGAAAAACAGCTACAACTTAGCCATGACTGTCTTAACTCTTTTTCCTCTGGGTTAGCTGATCATGGTTATTCTCTCATTTGATCTAGAGAGCCTAAAAAAACCTAAATCAAACATGATCGAAACTCCCTTATGGAACAAGATAATAGCCTAGCACAGGGCTACTGTGAGCACGGTATACATATTCAGTCACTAAGGAAGACATATGAGCTTATGCTTATATGAGGTGGATAAAAGATCTGTGGTTTTTGTATGCTTAACCTTCTCTATGTGAAGTCAAAATAGATAATCCTGGCCAAGCAGTCAGGAAGGGCAAGGGAATACAAATAGACTGTGAAGAGATCATGGCCTCTGTTCTTCGAAGAATCATTTCCATTTGGTTTTCCAAAGCCTCCAAAGGTGCAGGTCATCTGGCACTTATGTTTGACAGAATATATACAGAAAGTCTTCTGCCTCCACATCTAAGCCCTTGCCCAATAACACAATTTACTGTTTTCTGTGCATGAGATTCCACAGAAGTGCTTATATGTGAATTATTAAAGATCCATCCAAAAATATATAATGCAATTTAGGATAAGATTATAACTATTGAACTTCACAGTTTCTTCTGAAGTTTCTATTGCCTTTAAGATTGGGACCTACAAGAGATAAGTGCTTGAAGCAGTGCTTTAGTAAATATCCAGGAAATTTAAAGCCAGGAAACTGGTCCTTGATTGTGTATCCAGCTGTGCAATAGTTTACTGACTTGGTTTCTTCCTTTCTTAAATTGGTCTGTGTCACAGGCAGTTTCAATATAAAAATATACACAGCTGGCAATGAATCCACATGCTTTCTTCACTGCACCAGTTATAACATGTCAAATTTTGTGCAGTCAATCAAATAATGTAAGTTACCTAGCTTTATTTACCAGAGAGCACTACTAATGCTCCATGTCATTACTCAAAATTAGGAAAAAAAGTTTGGCAGGGGGGTTGGGGTAAGAAGAAAGCAATTTAATTTCTCTACAGCTTAGGGTTCAAGCTCAGTTAATTACAGAATCATGGAATCACAGAATAATTGAGGTTGCAAAGGACCTCAGGAGATCTCTAGTCCAACCTCCTTCTCAAAGCAGACCCAGCTGTGAAATCAGACAAAGTTGCTCAGGGCTTTACCCAGTCAGACCTTGAAAAACCTCCAAGGATGGCAATAGCACAACCTTTCCATGCAGCCTGCTCCACTGCTTGGCTGTCCTAATGGGGAAAAAGTTTCTCCTTCTCCAGTCAGATCTGCGCTAATTTCAATTTATGTCAGTTGTTGCTCATCCTCCTGGGATGCACCACAGTGAAGAACCTGCTCTCTCTTCTGCATAACCTCTTTGTAGGCACAGAGGTCTGCTGGTAGGTCCCCATGAAGCTGTCTCTTCTCCAGGCTGAACAAGTCCTTCTCCTTCAGCCTCAGAGCAAATGCTTCAGCCCCCAGCCATCCTGGTGGCCCTCTGCTGAACTTGCTCCAGTTGATCAATGCCTTTCTTGTATTGGGGGGGTGGGGATGGGGCAAAACTGGACCAGGACTGAGTAGAGAGGGATGATTGCTTCCCTAGATCTCCTGGCCATGCTCCTGTTCATACAGCCAAGGATGCCGTTGTCCTTCTTTGCTGCTAGGGCAGATGGCTGGATCATGAAACTTGGTCACTTCCCAGCCCCTTGTCATTGCAAGGGGCTGTAGGACTTTGCATATCTCCTTGCTGAATTTCATAAGGCTCCTGTCTGCCCATTCCTCCAGCCTGAATGGCAGCTCTGCCCTTGAACATATTGACTGGTCCCCCAAGTCTGGTCCCTTCCATCTGCAAAATATTTCTCTGTGTTTCTAATACAGCCATATCTGCTATATTTATTATAGTAGAAATAAAGCAATACAGTTTAGACTCAGTGTTTTGACAATATAAATTTTTGTTTATATTGTAGTTGTAAAGATATGGAGTGGAAAGCTTAATAAAACGTAACTAAATCATTGACATTTAAAATACATAAAAATATCTCTGTGTGTCAAATATCTATTTTATTAGGGTTAAACTTTAATTCTTACATCATGCTGTCCACATTCAATTACATTAGGACCCTCTGTGTTAGACTTGCTGTTGGAAGAAGGTAGATACACTACTATCTGTTTCCTGAGTGTGTTACCAAGTCAGTACATTGGCTGTAAAATGTACAATGATGTCCATTTTACAAATGGATATCAAAACTCTAAAAATTAATGGTTTGGTGCAGAGTCCCATGGGGCTGGAAAGGGAAGCCAAATCACAAGTCCCATTCCACTGCCCAGGCGTTAGATTAATCTTCTTTCTGGCAGCTATTTAATTCAGAATAGATTTAGATCAGAACTTTTGTTTGAACACAGTGGCCATTTAATCATGCCAAAATGTTTCCACTGTTCCCACTTTTTCTTTCATTACATTGTGTGCTAAAGAAATTACAATCAGCAAAGCACTAGAATTATCACCTGGCTATCCTGAATCATAATGAAGTACTGTGTGGCATTTTACCGTTCCAATTCCTGATTTGTGGTTAAATTTGATATGCAGCATACTGAATTCACATTATTGTGTAAATATTCTCATTATAAGCTATAATTTGCTTTTGATCTGAAAAGGTCATAAACATGCCATCGGTTATTTCATAGTAGTATATAACGATTCATTTTTTTTTCTTCACTTAGAATATGAGGTATCTGCAGTAACTGTATGGTAATGGCTGGCAAATGTTGACTTTTATCAATGGCTTGTGTTTGCTTCACGCCTTCAACTCCTACATATTATAGCAGTGATTGCTGTTTCTGTTTTATTCTATGGTGGCTTAGTATTATGCTGGATATACTACTTTGCATAATGTTATCAAATTCCTGCTATTAGGCCTTGGAAAATATTCAGCTCAGATTCCAAACTACTCTGAAATAATGGTAAGTTTAAATCTAATTTGCAGTCAATCATTCAAGGTCCATAAATGATTGTCAACCATCAATTTCATGTATCTTTAATTCTGTTCTGAAAAACAAACATTTGAATTTTATCTGTTTTCTGCCCTATCCCAAAGTCTGTTTTTCACTTATTCTTGTTTTACTATTCCTTCTGGTCCTGTCACAATCTCTCCATGAAAACAGAGTAATGACTGTGGTACAGAAGCTTTTATGAGAAAGTGCTTTAGCATCTCATGAGACTGAGAGGAGGAATTTGTACTCATACTGAGCCAGAAAGTGAAAGAAGTAACAGGTGACTCCTTTCTCACATAAAATCTTGGTGATAGGGAAGGTACTGAGGCAGCAAGAACAGAAAATAGCATTTTTGTTATTTTAGTTCAAGTTCTTGCAAATTATAGGTAAATACTGCTTGTAATTGTCCTATATCCAATTGCATGCTTTACAATAAAGTAGAAATACAGAACAAGAAGACTTGTTAAATACACAGGATCTCTGGGGGCATGGCAGAAGCATGGATCCTTTGTTCGGACTACATAATTTAGTTTAATTAGCCACCAACATTGCAAGCCTATGCTGAGGCCTCACATTACACAAAAATTACCCACTGGCTAAGGCTGCCAAAACCTACCTGCAATTCAGGATTTTGCAATACTGCAAGCAGTATGTATTTCACCATTTGAGCTCGCGGAGAGGAAGCACTTGTACTGTGGGTTCTTCCCTGAACTGTTATGGAAATGGAAATGCCAGGTGGCACAGAGCAGAAGCCCATGCAGCGAGTTCCTACTGGAAAGCAGGGAAGAGCTAAGCGATGACACTTCCCGCCAGCAAGCTGTGATGGGAATCTGAACCCCAGTGTAACGTGTGTGCATTTCTGATACCTCTGAGTCAAACTTCTAAGTGAGGCTGTGCAACTTGTTGACTCATGGCTTTTTTTTTATGTGCCTCTTTGGACTGCATGATAGCTGGCAACCTTTTCACGTTGGTGTTGTTGCTAGTACTTTATTGGAGCAATCTGTAGGAACAAGTGCACTACATAAACCAGAATTAAGAGGTTTGATGATTAACTTGCAGTTTTATTTTGTGACTTTGCTGCCCTGCTGGTGAGGTACATCGTCTGTATTTAAGGAGTTTTTCTGAAGACCATCATGTAATATGGCTTTTATTAATGGCATTATAGGAGCATTAATAAACCCAAATTATAAATGAGGAATATCCATACTGATATCTGAAGCTGGTGTCTCAAATTCAGCTGAGTTGTCATGTCAGCTGAACGCACTGGTGCTATCTTACAGATCTTCTACTCAGACATTTCATTACGTGACTTTCAAAATGTATAGGGAGGTGATGAGCAAGGATTTTGGTGCTATTTGAACTCTCTTCATACACAGCAGCAATTTACTGACACACTTTTTTTCTGCCATTATTATACAGAAAGGAGCAACACTCACATTCCTTTTTCAGAGTATATTAAAAACCAGTTTTTGTGGCTTAAGACAGCTACCTTTATGCAAGTTTCTCCTGCAGCTTTAGAACTTTCGTGGAATCTTTGGGGATGTGCTGTGGATTTAATCCTACTGACACTGAATTCACTCCAACCAAAGGTGTTTTAAAATCAAAAGCGAATATATGTCTAAGAAAAGTGCCTCACTAATAGACCCTCTGTCAATTAAAAAAAAAAAAAATCAGGATTCTCTTCACTGGGATCATCAACATTTTGATGATAGGGGAGCGGGTGTATTTACTACATAAGTTATAGCTGAAATTCCTAGACAGTTTTTGCTGTGTGTTGTCCAGGATTTTAGTAATATTGGAGATCAAGCAGAGAAAGCCTGAATTTTTCTGGCAGCCTACTCTTGGCATCAGTTTGTCTGGAAAATCTTCATATGGCTCATAAAAATCCATTTATTTCCACTACTGTCTCACGTGATAGAAAAACCCACATAACATCCTTATCCTCAGATGTTCCTTATATATCTAGATAAGAAAGTCTTATAGTTCCTTGTGGCTGTTGTTCATTATTTCTACCTCAACACAGAAGTCAGTTAACAAGGAATATTCACTTTTTACCTTACCTCTATTCAGAAAAAGAAACAAATTTTCTCCCTCATTTACATTTATGTTTAGTTTGTGAGAGATCTTTTCTTTTTTCTGAGGACCAGGGAACAGATTTGTGTCCAGATAGTTGGTTTACCAGTATCTGCCTTTGAAGGCCCGTTAATTAAAATGTGGATATATGTCTTCCCGAGTCAGTTTAAATATGCCTTAAATATGTCTTAGACTGAAGATTTACACTTTTGCTTTTAAACCAACAGCATACAAAATAATAAAAATAGTAATTTGTAAGATGATTTTTGTGGTAAAGTATTTTTGTATAATTAACAAAGAACGTAAGAACCATCAATTTTTAAAACGTTTGCCTGCAAATGCTTCTTAGTAATTGCATAATACTGAAGAAAAGCATATTAGTAAAATGCATTGGATTTTTTTTTTTGCTATTTATTGTTACTGATGGATCTGTATGTAGACATCCTTCATATTTCAAGCTATTTCTAAAACAGGTACTTGCTTTTGCTGAAAAGACGCATAACACTGAGGGCTGAGGAGCAGGATCATGTCAAAATATCTGAAAGTCAGCAGGAAATTCTTTTCTAGTTAGAGGGCCTTCACAAAGCTCAACATTTCAATAGTGCCTCATTTAATTCAGGATACAAATGAGGATTAAATACTGCCTAGGACTACACGTAGAGCTTGCAGAGTCCAAGAACAGGGAGAAACAGAAAAAGAGGTTTTGTATAAGCATAAAATTGAAGCTGGGAGTAAGTTCCCTAACATTCAGGATAAAAGAAGGTGGTAAAATTTGTTTAAAAAAGCCCTCTTTCTTTATGCTTAAACATGCTGGTTAATATTCTAGCCTGACTGAAGTCAGGAACAAGCTCCCACTGACATCAGTGGAGCCGGGATTTCACACTCAGGCTGAGGGAAGCTGTAGATCTTCTTTATATCCGTCTTTCTTTAGAACTCTGACTCCAAGGAGCTATTTGCTTTGCATTTGACTTTGCTCATGGGAGATCTGCTTTTCACTTCAGTGGGTGTAGATCAGTCCCTTTCTGCCACTGCCTGACATGAAGCTAGGAGGCTTCCCTGTGTGTGTGTGTGCGCTGAGGTGCACCCGAGAAGTGGCAATTTTTCCTTCTATCCTTTGTGATTACGTCAAGGGGAGATGTTTATAAATGTGCTATTTTTATTTGGGGTTTTGTTGAGGATGTGGTGTTCTGAATCAATATGTCTATTTTAACATTAGTCACCATACTACAGCTAGTACTGCCAAGTGACTACAGCCTATGACAGAGCCCAGCAGAAGCCACCAGAGTTGAGAATCTGTGGTGGTCGGTCTTTATGCTCAAGAGCCAGAGAAGAAAATGATATGGGAACAAAACTCTTTAGGTTTTAGTTAATTATGTTAATAATTTCTTAAAAAATTTATTCGTGGAAGTTAACCCCCTGAAAGTGTTCAAAGAACTGTCAGTCTTTTTCAAGGCAATATTTATCCTAATAAAAAATTAAGAAAAAACAAATCCGCACTTTTCAAACTTTCCCTGACTTTTCTGCTTTTGTTTTGCTCTATCCCTTTTCTCCCTTTCCTGCTCTTTCTGGCAATTTTTTTTTTTTTTTTAATAATTTCTCATTTCATTTAACATTTTGTTTGCATATGATGTTGCCTTTCTGTTTAGAAAATACGAAACAGTCAGTATTCCACAGCTGCAAAGTTACTACTGTCTTGAGGCTGACACAGAAAGAGATACAGAGCTATAGCCTGTTTAAATGGAGATTAAAATTTTATGTAGCAATTAATGGTTAACTGGGGGTAAATGATCCAAAATTACCCAGCAGGGTCTTTGTTGAACAGAAATACTGCTTAATGTCCCTTGTTTACTAACAATCTGATGATGAGTGAGAAGACATTTCTTCTTGTACACTGTCAGGTCTACATAGAAGATAGGATGTGCTGCTTTTGGTACAGTGTCAAGATGAGAGGTATTGTAAGATACTCTAGACACAGATTTACTCTCCTTAATACACCATATTAATGTTCAGAATCCATGACCACCCAGTGAATACAGTCCACCTCTGGAAACCTTCCAGCTTAACCTTCCAGGTTAATAAAGACCTAATAAAGCTGTGATAGTTGCATTACAATGCAGCGTTCAAAAAGTCCACTCCCTAACTTCTGGACACTACATGGAATATGTGAAGACCCACACATTTGTTTGCCAGTTTGATCACTTAGAAAAATTACCTTCCTGAATGTAGTGTTCATCCACATTCTGGACATCAAAAGGAATGCAGGTACTGGTTTAAAGGTGGGAGGTTGGGAACGGACTCCTGGTTTGGGGAAAAATTTCTTTTGGCCTTCCCTCCTTTGAGTTTCAGGGTGAGTGGGAGAAGTTCAGAGGCTGCATCCTGGTGCTGCAGCTGTGGGAATGAAAGAAAAGATGGGAAAAGGACTGGGGAGGTGTGGCAGGAGACTGCACCACCTGGAGGTGAGAAGGGAGGAGGGAAGGGGGACATCAAGAAAGACTCTTTTAAGCAAGTTGATTTGTTTTGGAAAGTTTATGTTAATGGACACTCAGGATTTAAGGTTACTGTAGTTACTTAACTATACTACAATTCAGACACTTTTTAAAGGACCCTATTTCCTGTATAGCCTATGGAGCTAAGTATTGGTACTGTAAATACTAGGAAGAGGTAAGTATTGCAAGAAAGTGGTGCAGAGCAGCTAGGTCAAATGCTTACAGGTAGAGATGGTGATGTCATTTAGAGCTGGTTGTCATTTACTATTTCCTCTAAATGGGTGGTGTTTTCTTTCACTCTTAAGATTAAATACAGTCCTGTGACTGGAGTACAGAGTATGAAATCATAAGATTTTTCCCCCCTACTTTCCACAGCAATCCTCCTAAGTTATCCACAATATAAGACTTCAAGCAAACAAGAGTAGCAGTTAAGTCAGCTGTGATGCATTAAACGTACAAATACTGAAAATTAAATCCTATTTGCAGCATGCATCCCAAAAGGTTTAAAGATTGTTCTGTAGGGAAGAGTGGGAAGGCAAATGTCTATCAATGCATTTTATATATGCTACCTGTGACAAATGTTTCATAGACTTGAGGAATAGGAGGGAAAAGAATCCTGGGGAGTGAAGCAAATTGCCTCTTGGTTTCCAATACTTGTAGATCTACTTAAAAATTAAAATGGGGAATATCTGGTAAGCACTTTAGTTTATGTGATAATAACTACCAGAAATTTTCTGTAAAAATTAGATTCATAATGTACACAAGTATCCTGAAAAAACTGGTAAAAATTGCAAATAGCCACTGATACAAAATTCAAGCGTGGGCAGATTACATTTCAAAGCGACAAGCCATTTTGCATTTGCTGGCAGGAGCTGGCATCTGTTTTTAGATGTAACATCCTCAGTGTAGCTGAAGAGCCTCTCAGAACGTTGCTGGGAAGAGCTCCAAGCGAAGACAAAGCCAGGTTTGCAAGATGTGGAAGTGAGCTAGCATTAGACTTCCACCACTCAGCAAGACCTACTATGTGTGTAGTGAGCTCAGTGAGGTACAGAACTAGTTCATATTTGGCAGAAACAAGAGTCACTTGAGCTTGAGGTTGTCATGATCTTTTCCAAATAGCTCATTACATTTGCAGCTTCCAGGTGGGCTGGATGATACTCTTTGGTCTTTATTACTGCTTCTTGGATGACTGGGATTTTCCCCTGATGTTCCTCAGCTTGACTGTGTGTGACAGTTCTGGCATTGTCTTGGCGAAATCGAGAACTGGCAGAGAAGTGCCTGAGCTAAGGAATCAGAACTCATGCTACATGGTGTCTTTACTGACACCACACTGTTAAACTGCTCAGAAAGACAAGATAACACTTTCTTTTTCTTGGCCTTGTTGCCTTGATCCAGTACTCACATGCTGAGGTGGGACTGTCAGAGCCCTGACAGCTGGCATGATGACACACATACACGCATCTCTAGAGTTTATTTTTCAAGCTTACTCCTCAAAGGGGTTGAGGATGTGAATGACAGTGTCTGCCAGGCTCCACTGTACCTGAGTCAGCACCAGCTGTCTTCAGCCAGAAAGCTATCAACGATTGTTTGTTCTTCTACAGGCTTTTCAACATGCAGTCTGTGGTCTTCCAGCTTGTGGCTGTGCCCTGGGAGAGCTAGCTCATGGAGAGGCATCATTTGGAAATAAAATTGTTAGTGTATTTATAGGTGCTGAGTATTCAACTAGTAATAAACCTGTCTTAGTCCTTGAGAGATATTTCAGTAAGAAGACTCTTTGGAATGATCTTGTTTAAATGATGAATGCATCATTCATACAGATGCAAAAGATAATGTAGAAGGCACCTCTCTAATCACATTGTAGTCAACAGCCAGTTACAACAACAGCATGGTATAGACAAGGTCTTCTCCAACAACTGTATACAATTATCTCATCTGGTAAATTTTAATTATTTCAACATGTCCAGGGACACGTATTCCAACCATGTGTCAGCTGCTGAAGGCCAGGTCATGCCCAATGCAGGACTTGAAATCTTTAGTAGCTGAATGAAAAGAGAGCCCGAGCTGTGATACTCAAAGACCACATGCATGCTAGTTGTTATTTTCTGGTTTTAACATGACTACTGTTCACAGGTAACCTTGCCAATTTGCCTGGGATTGTAGCATTAAAAAGCAGAAGAAGCTGGGGGAGTAGTTACAATGGGAAGGATGATACTGAAATTCTAACAAGCACATCACTGACCTGAAGTCCAGGTACTCTGCTGTAGGTAATCATGCTTTCTCAGCTGGTGCAGTTTTTCTTTGGGAGAGGAGACCTGGGACCTGTTGTATCTAACATCCATGGTCTTCAAACTCTTGCAAACCATTTGAGCTCTCAATGTGACTGATGTGAAAGTCTGACTACGCTGTGACCTTAATCTTTGATACTTTTATAAGCTTCCACAGATGCAGTTTCAGCATGGGTTTTTTTTTTCTGACTGACGTACACTAACCAAATATAACAGTCCTTTGAGGAATGTTGACTTTCTGGGGATTTTTTTCAGCCATTTCTACCTCAGTAAGAAGTCCCTTTTTTTTTCCTCTTGGACTTTGCCTAGCAAGATCCAAAGGGAGACATATCTCACACAAATAAGATCTTTGTCATTACAGTAATTAATGAAGAGACTGTAACTAAAAATCATCGATCACTTGGTTCATTGAAACGGTAAGTGGCTGAGACTCCTATACTCTCAGACATCAGTATTCAAACAGTAAAAAAAATAGTTCAGAATGACAGGCTTTACAGAAAAAAAAAAAATTAGGTCAAGCATTTTTCATATCCTTGTGAAGCACTGATATGTGTTCTTATACAAATAACTTGTTGAAAATAATATCTCATTTATATCCTATAGAATGTGATGAAGGTAATTTGTTAGTTGCCCTGTAGTGGGACTCTACTGAAATAAATCCACTGTATCATGTATCCCAATTTCATTCTAAATGCATTTCCAAAGAGTACTTTTAAAAAAAGTCACTTAAAAGCATGCAGGTGATCAATGTTTCTTTGATTCTAACTGCCAGATAGTGAGCTAGGTAGTTATTTTTATCTAAAAGTTTTCAATCTGCCCATACAACCTAGAAAAATGGTGTTTGTGACCAGAAAGTTTCACCTTGGAAAATAAAAAGGAGTCTACAACAATACTGGAAACACATTTGCTGAGCTGCAAGAATTCTTTCCTGGCTATAGACTCTCCATAAAGAAAGTATCTAATTGTACTAGACACACTTTGGAAACTTTCCCAGAGGAATAATAGATAAGTTAACGGAGCACTTTTTAATTTTGCAAAGTGCACTCTTCCTTATAATTTACTTAATATAGAAATTTAATGTACTGCAGTTTACTGAACAAATTACATTTAAAGTATTTCAGAGTTAGCTTGAAAGCTCTGCTTTGGTAGCCAGTTGGACTTTATTATTTGATTATCCAGATAAGGACAAGCAGTAACAAAGTTCTCTGTCTTAAGTGGTTCCAGGGATTATCTCTCAACCATTACCACTGTTAAATGCAGAGTTTAAATTTCCAGAAAAAAAAGTAATACAGTAGTGCTTTCCTGCCTCTGCACTAGTTAATGCTTAGTTTTCATCTGACCTAAGTCTTGAGAAGATTTCTTACTTGTTCTATAACAACTTTCGTAAATGAACTATACCTTTATGAAATAAAAAACTACAGTTATAGTTAAATATAAGGATGCTAGAAATGAATATGAACCAAATATCCTCTTTGCATGTACTGCAGTCCAGCTAACTGAGGCTCTTTTCCATTTATTTGCATGGAACATCACAAAAAACAATTCTGGATTAGAAGTAACAGCATACTTAATTTGTTTTCATTAAATCATTGTCATACACACATAATTCATCATAAGTGATACTTCTGCTCTGCCCTCCTGTAGGGCAATCATGTAATTTAAAAAACCCCACAATTTGTTTTAAAATTATGTTATGGTTTTGTTATCAGACAACAGGTCAAATGAGTGTTTGTGCTTGGAATGACATAGACTGTGGCATAAATTATCATAGGCTCCAAAGCAGCTCATTAAAAAGTTTCATCTGTTACATGTGTCGGAAGTAGAATTGTGGTCAAAAATCCTTCTTATGGAGGTTTTTGCTGTCTTTTAGATGCCCTGGGATGGGCACACAGATCACTTGGAGGAGAGACTTATTTAAACTTTATGAGAAGCCAATGTAGAGAGCAGAATTTTGAAGTGTTCTTGAAATTCTTAGTGGCTAAGAAGATGCACTGCTGCATACTTCACTGTTTGAAGTTTCCTATGAATGGTTTCTCTACCAGAATGAGTCATAGAAAAGACAGGGCGTCAAAGACAAGGAAGTATATCTGAACCTTTTGGTGTCTGCTACTGTTGTCTTCTGCAAATGGGAGTCTGAACATGTACAGTGGTGGCAGCACCTGGGAAGAGCTTCATGGAATGTGTGAGAGGGCAGCAAGAGGGCTAAATGAGGAAAGTATATGACAGAAGACTCCAGCAACAGGCATTAATGAAACCAGGTCATCACATTAAGCATGGAACAGTCCTAGTCAAATTCACAGGTGATGACAGATTCTGTGATGAGGTGCCTGTGGAGTCTGAGAATCATCAAACTGAAGAATGCCTCAGACACATGCAGCTGGGTACTTCCAGCTAAAAAAGACTACACTGCAAATGACAATTCCTCAACGTATCACCTGCTCTCAGAGTGTCTCACCACTATTACTCCTGAGTTTAGTTTCAGCAGTCCACTGATGGTTAACCAGATGATCTTGGCTTAACATACAGCCAATTTGGATGAGAGGAATATTTCTGCAGCTGAAGTCTGGAAGGGTTGTGTAGTCCTTCATCTCTGGAATGTGCATGTGTCCCTCCAGGCAAGACATGGGCTCTCTGAAGGAATTTTAATAGACTTTCCTTCTGGTGAGCGGTCAGAAATTCTAGTGATCAAATCTATTCCATGCTGTTATGATCCAGGAGAAAAAGTAAACAGATGCCCTCCATCATCGAAAACTGAACAATGTTACTAGGGCAATCTCTAGTCCTAATCCTTGCTGCAATCCACATTGTGCTAACTGAAGATGTTGAACTCAGTCAGATGATATTTTAGGCAGTCTTTGATCTATTTCCGTGTGAATAAGTTCAGAAAACAAAGTTTAGAATTGGATGGTAATTTACTGTCTGTTTTATCAAGGAAGGTAAGGAAGGTGAAGAAGAATTCACTATTAGGCAACCTATTGTATTCTTGAAGAAGAAAGGAAATGTCAAATTAGGCCAAGGGAAGATTTGTCACTCCTACAGTTCTTTTACCAACTGGAAGAGCAGAGATAAAATTACTAAGAATTGGGCAACGTTTAATATTTTTTGTGATGCAAAGATGTTGAATTCTTAGAGTGGAATCAAGCTGTTTCCTGGCTGGTACAGGGACATTGCTTGTGTATTAATAAGTATTCCAAATGTGCATGGTCACTGAATTAGATACATAGGATTTTTTCAGCGCTCAGATCTGGGCAGTGCTGTTGTCTGCAGATAGATTGATGATATGCTTCAGAGTTTGAATAGCTCTTTGGTGTGCGACTTGATGGCTGGAGATGAAGAATGAAGTTTTCTTCATCTGGCATATAGCCTCAAGATAATCTTAGAGAAATGTTTTATGTTTCTGCTTCTTTGAAAAACGTATATGTGCTGTTTGCTTTTAGCAGAAACATATAAATGGATAAATCAGTAAATGGCCTCATGAGATTAACATTCAATTAATGGATGATTTCCTCTGTACAAAGATTTTTATTAACATTATGATTACTTAGAATAATTAGTCATAGAAGTCTATACTATCATCAAGTTGAAGAACATGACTGGATCTAATTAAAGCTAATGTGAAGAATTGGGTATTGCATTTTGACTAGGATGGCAAT
Organism: Strix uralensis; assembly: GCF_047716275.1. NCBI lineage: Eukaryota > Metazoa > Chordata > Aves > Strigiformes > Strigidae > Strix > Strix uralensis. The sequence continues at coordinate 8,502,027 of NC_133979.1, forward strand.
GCAAAATTCCATGCTCTTGTCAAGTATGAGCTTCAGTGACATCATGTGGTCAGGACTCACTTTGTTTCGTTTGAAAGAAGGCATTTTCAAAACCTGAGAATGAAGAGATACTGCTTTCTGAAAACCAGACATGTGAAACGTGAGCATATAACCTATGGCTATGGCATGCCCTCTGCAAACATGATCACACTAATGACATGGACCTCCTAGAAACCTTACGATAAGAAATTAGAGAGAAGCTGAAGAAACTCAGTTTCCTTCTGTCTCATAGGGTGGTTCTTCAATTCAAGGAGGAACTAAAACTGTTCTTCTAGATCAGGGAATGGCCAGCTGGAGAAAAGCAGCAGCCCATTTCCTAATAGTTCCTCAGAAATGTGATTTTATCATTGGAATAGTGGAAGTAATTTCTGCCTACAGTTGTGGATTGAGTTAAAAACATAGTTAGATACAGCAAGTTGTTATTATTCACAGACATGAAGAAGATATTTAAGGTAAAGATCATCATTAATTTCACTATAATGACTAATGCTTTTATATTCCCAGAGGCCTACCAGTTCTTTGATGAAACACCTGCCAAGCTTTGGCTCACTCAGGGTTTTCTGCCATCTTAATGAAACTATGCTTGTACTTCTTTCAGTACAAAATCTTGATGACGTGTGACTATGCACATGAAGTTGTTATAAAGGAAGTGAGATGAGCAGGTACATAAATAGTTCAGATAAAATCACTGTCTGCTGCTGAGACTAAACCTTTTTTTGGAGGCTAGAAAGGCTTAGGTCAGAGTTTTATTTTTTACCTCTATTTATTTTTTACCTCTAGCAAAACATTGTAAGAGGCAGTCTTCAGCCTGTTGGGAAGTAACAAGTAAGATTCATTGGGAACGATCTCACAAATAAGCCACTATGTAGATTTAGTGGGCAGATTGATTTTTTGTTTAGCAGCTCATATTTCAAGACATTATCCCCAATGAATTTGATTGCAAGGAAAATAATATGTCCCAGTTATAGTGATAGAAAAAGAAATTGTCTTAGTGTTTGTTGCTTCTTTCAAATTTTTTTCTTTGATGTGCACATAGGGGATACGAACTATCAACTGTTTTTGTAGGTGAATAGTGGAAGTCATGTAATGAAGCCAACTTTAATAGTCTTCCAAAGATTATCACATGTACATCCAAAGAAGGTTGACTTCTACCTTTAACTTTTACATTAACATTTTTCTTTGTATTTAAAGAATATAATGTTGGGACTGGCAATTTTGTGTAGGTTGCTACTGCTGCTGGGTGTTAGCAAGTGCATCACTAATATACATTTAGAAGTTTTGAGAAATTGAATTTTTAAACATTTTGTCTCTTTTCTAAACAGCAATTTTTGCCATCAGCTATTTTTTCTCCCATGTTTTTCTCACAGATCTCCAAGGAAAAATTAGTATTTTCAACTTCTCTGTATCAAGACAGAAAGGTCTGAAAGACAGACTTAGATGTCTAGAAATACCACTCATCTCATGAGTATTTGGTATTAAAATCTACATGAAAGTGGTGGAATGAAGGGTGAACAGATTTGAAAGCTCATAACCCAGTAAATTCTAAAAATCTGCTCTTTCTTTGTTTAGATGGAAATTTCAGGGACTTGATAACACATCAACTGTGAGATAAACTGGAGGTGTGAAACAGCTCAGTCTATCTATCTCCTTCCCTTTTTTTTTTTTTTTTTTTTACAACTCCTCCTTATTTTATTCAGGTGCATTTGCAGTCAGAAGCCTCTTATCAAATGTGTACTTATAGTTGAAAATGACACACCTGCCCAGTATCTATGGTAACAAAGGCTCTCTTCAATCTTAGACTTCTTGGTGCTCTTTTCTACCTTTTTATCCCCTGGAAGAATAGATAATAACAAGTATTTTTAACAGTTTGCTTTAATTTCTGTTGCCATTTCTTTGTAAATTTTCTGTAATAATCTGAGCATCTTGCCATTATAAGCTTTTCTCCAGTGATTATGGTGGATTGGTCTTTTGTAATGATGCAGGGTTTTTGTTTTTCTCCTTGAAAATATAATAAAGAATGCAAGAAATGGTAAAATAAACATTGTCGTTTTAGAAAAGAACACCAATGAGTTATATATAACATGTATAATACCTATAATTTCATCAAAGAATTCTGCTTCTGTCATGAGAAACTGCGGATCTATAGGGAAATTGCTTTAATCAAAATGATAAATAAACTCTAGTCCATTTTTTGTTATGGAGAACTGATCCAATGTACTGAGCTCTTTCCTCCTGTTGAAATTGATGGAAAGGGAGAATTTAGTATCTCACAGTAGCAGTTAGCTTGGCTCACTCCACAGTGAATCAACACAGAATGGAAAATAATCGGATTAATAACTTTCTCTTTATTTATAAACCTTGACAATTATAAAAAAATTGAAAACATAAGGTCTGTTTTTCCTCTTAAAACCTCTCTCACTCTTTTCAGAGTTGTAAGTACAGCCAGTATTAGCTAAAGGAAAGGGCTTTGGTACCATCTGTTTTGCCTGGTTCTGAGATTCTTTCAGTGAAATCAGAAGACAGCCTGGGCATATTTTGAGTTTAAGTGGTATTGTTTGTACGTTCTTTTAAATCAAGGTGAAGAGACAAGTCCCCCTGTGGAGTTCAAGAATCACTTAGCAAACCAGATCCTTGTCAGAAAACATAACAATATTCTTTCTTTATAGTACACTCTATTCAAGGCTGCCTTTCATAAGACTACCCATGACATAAGGCTGCTATTCTTCAGTTCCTCCTGCTCTCCTATTTCTCATTTGACAAGCACCTTCCAACAAGTGCAAAATCCTTCACTTCTAAGAACAGTCTTTCTATTAAAAGGTGCTGTAATCTCATCTATGTCCTACTTATAAAACCTCATAGACCTAATATACTTCACAAAGGTCTATGGGTCAGATTTTGTCCCTAAGAACAGCCATGTAAATCTCAGTGAGTTCACTGAAATTACTGTAGATTTACACTTGCGTAGAAGAGCAGTGGGCTGCTCTGTTCAGTACATAATTCTTTAACCACTGCATCATTTTAATATGATGGTTAGGAATGTGATGGTTTATTATTTTGTTCTCATTACAGCTCATCAAATTTGAGTACACAATACGCTGGGATTTGTGTAATGTTTTAAGGAAAGAAGAGTTTCTGAAACAAAATTACTGAAATGCATGTTTTAATCTGAGCCTGCAAGGATTTGTGCAAATGAAGGTGAATAACTTGGATGCGGCTATGAAAAAATCTGTAGAGGGATTCAAGGAGTAATATGGTCAAAGCGTCTGGCTGGGAGAACAAACTTTGCAGCAGTTTCTTGAACAGCTATGATCTGAGCAAGGATATATTCAGAAAAGACCTGATAAGGGATGTTGTCACATTAGAAATGAAAAATAATGGCTGAGAGGATTCACATCTGCAAATAACCTCTAGCCTAGCAGCTTAGACACTCAGTTGAGAGGTGGAAGGAAAATTTGGAATCTGTTCCCTCTTTGACTTCAGGGCAGTGGAGATATCCAGTGGAGATTTTCTTGAGATTTCCCGAGTACTAGGACCAAGATCTAATACACTTCAGTTAGTTAGTTTCTTAAGGCTAAAGAAAAACTACTTTAAAAACAACAGACCTTCTGACATACATTTTTGTTCAGCTATCCAGCTGGGAAATCAATTATTTGCACACCTCTTTTGCACTTACTATGTGTGTTTTATTTCTCTTCTACCAGCTAAATCAGCCTTCCCCATTGTAGCTTGTTTTTCAGGTATATACATGATTTTCAAGTGTATGCAATGACTACGGGGAAAAGGGTTAGGGCTGGACTGTGCTTGCGTGGAGTTGGGCATGCTTGCACACCACTCAGACGGACCTTCTGGAGGGAATCCAAAGCTGAGAGGCAAAAATGGGACTTCATGATGTCAAGGTTGTAGCACTGTCTTAGGTGATACTGCTTCTCTCTCTCGGTGAGCAATGTAGCTCACACAGCAGCTGTTGAAGGCTGAACAGGTCAGGCAGGGGAGCATGGGTATTTTGCTTGCCACCTGTGTGGAAAACTCTCTGTTCATCTATGCAGCCTGTTCTTCATATGTGAACAACATTGATTACCACCTGATACTTAATGTCTGGAATTAGCTGATCTTTCAATGGTTGACCTTCGTGTGGAGGTTGACCTTCAGGACTGAAGAGCAGAGGTAGTTTGTGCATATAGTTGTAGGTGAACATGCATATGTACATATATAGAAATATGTATATATGGAGTATTTATATATTTTTGTAATATATATAGAGACTGCACTTCATCGCTCTCATTTAGGCTCTACTTTTGAATTACAGAGTCCATGAAGGGTAGTGATAACAGGGAGAAGAGGTCAAAAATATTAATAGGATTGTTTAATGTTATAAAAGAATTATATTTTTCAAGGTTATTCTAATATCCTAGTCAATAGTAATATCATCACAGTGTCTTCATGTAATCAAGTTATCCGTAATAAAATATAGTGCTGAATACTCAAAATTAAAATGACGATGGAATAGGAGAGGAAGATTGTGATAAAGAAAGTAAAGTTGTCATCATCATTTTATCAAATAACTTCTATTGAACAATGGTGGGGCTCCATGTAGGCTAAATGGCCTTGTGCATAGAGGACATCCAGGGATAATACGTCCTTCCCCATCACCATTTCAATTATATGGTTGTTTTCAATTTTCTTACAGACCTAGTATGCATTTCAGAAGCCATGGGGCTTACTGCTTGAAGGAAGACAAATTCTCTTAATTAAAAAATATGAAATCATACAATAGCCCAGGTTGGAAGAGACCTTGTGAGAACCCTTTTGTGGGAAAGGGAGTTTAGATGAGATTATCTAGCACCCGGTCCAATTGCATCTTGAAAACCTCCAGTGATGGGGACTCTACCGTGTCCCTGGGGAGGAAATGAAACATGAAGAGCTATCCAGTTTTCCCCAGATCTGAAGTGTGGATGTAAATACTCTTTCTTGAAAAAGCTGCTTGAGAGAAACTCTTTCTTACTCAGTCACTTTCTACATCTAGACAAGATAGCACTCCACAAAGAAATTTGTAAAGAAGACAAAAATGAGTGGGGAAGAAGCTGAAGGCTGGGAGAACAAAGGAAATGATATTTCTAAGGGGAAGAGAATGTGATTGCTCAGGAAATAATTAGACTTGTTACTTAATAAATAGTGTTTCTTCTATTTATTATGCAGTTAGAGCTTGTTTGGTGTCTATGAGGAAATAATTGATTTGACTTTTAACAGACACTTAATGAGTTTTAGAATAGCTTAGAAATCTTCACACTGTGAATGGAATTGTTTTCATAGCTGATTTGTGAAATTTGTGAAGACAGGCCTAGAGTTCAAAACCAAAAGTGAACTCCTCCTACATGGAAGGTTTATTTGGATTATTCTTTGTGCTCAGCCCACTTGTAGCAATTGGATTAAACCTTCAAGATGAAATTTTTCTTTCTAAGCTTAAGGGTGTTTGAGCCCGAGGTGCTGTAGTGAGGTTCCCTTTGAAATTTTGTTTTACAAGTAGTTTCATGGTGATTGACAATATTCTGTTGCAAAGAAGAAAACGAGGGCACGCTAACTGCGTTTTGGTGCTCACTAAATTCCTAATGGATGCACTCAGAGCCATGAATTTAAGCTTCACTATATAATTTTATCTTGGATTATTAACGTGTTAATAGCACATAGAGTTAGGATTTTTTTTAATTATGTGGAAATTACAACATGCAGTGAGCACTTTTGCTGCATTTCTACTCCACTTTCAGCCTTGTTACTTCAAACAGGAGGGGTAAAAGTCTTTTGCAGGCTCAAGGGCTTAAAACTCACTAGAGAAAAATGTAACTGTGGTCACCAGGATGTGAGTAAATGCTGATTCATTTAAAAGTAAAAGAAAATAATATTTTCTCCCTGACTCCAAATGTAAGGGAAAAACTGGATATACAGTCTTTAAAGTAAAGGTGGTTTTTTTATCCCTCCCCCCACCCATGATCAAGGCTGATTTGTAACTGATAGAGTGTAAATTTTTGGGAAACATCTATAAAGACTGAGGTTTCTTTTACAGCATAAGAGCCTCTGTGGTGAACAATTAAATGAGAAAATTATTTTTTCTATCATTATCCAATGAGAGAATCCATTATCCAATATCAGAATCATAGAATTCCATGTAGGAAGGGACCTCAAGGATCCTCTGGTCCAACCTTTCTTGGCAAAAGCACCATCTAGGTCTAGACAGGATAGCCCAGAACCCTGTCCAGCTGAATCTAAAAGTGTCCAATATTGGGGAATCCACCACTTTTCTGGAGAGATTATGTAGCACATGGCTTCATAGGTGCTACACATCTCTATAAGTAGATACTTTGAACCATGAGAACAGATTTTTCCAATAAAAGGAAATCTCTTTCTGATGGAACTAATAGATTGAAATGTGGGGTTTTTGTGTTTCCTCCATTTTAAAGGAAGCCAAGTGTAATGCAAGCAAGGGATACAGAGAGTTGAAGACACTGACTGAAGGAACCAGTGTTTGCAGCACGCATAAGACACTATAAATACCATAAATGCCATTTTTATTCGCTTACGGTGATTTAATTTTATTGTTATAACGTTCAAGGACCTGAAGACCATTGTGACAAACACTGTTCTGACTCACAAAGAGTAGTTACATAGGCTAGGGACAACTCACGTCTTTGGTCTCCAGTGACCAAAGGCAAAGGGGTATCCACTGAGTGGGAACAAATCCAGACCATAGAAAGGAAGCACACATTTGCAGCAGTGGGGCACATTCAACATTTGCAACAACTGATTTGGGAAATAATGGACCTCTCCATCATTTGAAACCTTTGATCAACTTGATATATCTTGTAAAAATATGTTATTCCACCAAAAGTATTAGGTTTGGTAAGAGTTATGGGGTGATGATATGTGCACTGTGGAAGGCTAGGTAATATTTTTTAATGCAAAACCAAAACATACAAATTCTATTCTGTTTACAAGCTGAATATATTACCCTTCTGCAACTGCTCTCTTCAGAAAACCCAAAAAAGATGAGGGCCAGAAATGAAGTAGTAGTCCAGCTGGCAGGTTACAGATAACACAATCATAAAAATTAAAGTTATACTTCAGGTAATTAGGAAGTTTGCTTATTCTATCATTAATTGTGCAGCTGTTTAATTTAAATATAATCTGATTCAAAGTGTTAAAGTTTACTCCAAGCTGAAAGCTACTGTTTTCCCTGCAGTCTGCAGCATTTTGCCAGGAAAATATAAAATCTGGAAATACAAGGAAAACACTATTTTTTGTTTGCAAAATTACATGTTATGCCTATCTGTAATTTTTTTTAATAAAAGGAACTTGAAGTAATGCAATTATTTCTACTGGGAAAACCCCTCAGGAGCAAGTTGTACACAGTAATTATGATTTTAGACTGAGCTGACATCTTTACTAAGTTCTGCGTTATCTTACCCTATATTAAGTATGTTCCATTTTTGAAGTGGGTGTTTCAAATGTCTTCTCTTAATTATCACTGTGTAACTGAAGAAAAGTACAAACTCACAGCCCCATAAATGTGAAGACTATTTTGATTTGGTTTGTTTTGATATTGTTTTTCACATATAAATCATATAGACACATCTGCAACTGAAATGGGGATAAGCCTCCTGGTGTTATCTTATTTCTTAATTGTAGGCTCTCGTTTTCCGAGGAGAGTGTTGACTTGGTCCTTTCCTTATCATGCCCTCCTCTGTTGTTTACTTGCTTATTTACTGGCAAAGCTGCTTATATTTTAAACCTATCTAGGCAGAGCAAGCTTTAAAAATGCATGTCAGATGTGTTTTAATTCAGAAACCATTTTCTTTAGCAGCACATGTAGGCTTGCTCAATTTTTTTTTTTTTAAATTTTTTTATTTTTTTCACACTAGAGTCATAGAAATGCCTCCTCCGGATAACAGAAGGAGGCAGGTGTTATTGGGAATAGTCTTTGTGAAAAAGTGGAGCCATTATTAAAAATACTTTCAGATAAATGTCAGTCTTTATACTTTCTGATATTTAACACACATTGCAACTTTTTCTACTTTTTCTACTGGAGTATCTGCAGTGTGAGTGGCTCTTTGAAACGAGCTGGTAGGATACAAAGCAGAGCTGCTTCTGCTGTTATGCCACTAGTCCTCAAGTCCCAGACTGACAAAGCATTGCAGGATTTTGGATCTAAGCCACATATTTTTCACCTGGCTGTAATATTATTAGGAATAAAATCCTGTTGCATTGCCTGTGGTTGGATGCTCTTTCACCTTAGCACTTAGTAGTTATTTGGAGCTTTCCACTTGATCATTGCACAATATCGTATGTCAGTTCACTTGCAAATATACTTCCAACTTTATGAAGTAGATACAGTTTGTTCCACTGGTAGAAAAAGTGAAAAACAGAGGGGTTAAGGCAGGAAGAACTAATGTGAGCAATAGGAGAAAGCTGATGCATTGGCAGTGAAGCTGCTCTTCTCTCTCTTTTGATTTTCTTTCCTGTTTATCCATTATCAGGGATATAGGAATAATTGCATTTATAAATAATGTTTCATTTGATGATCCCAGCATTTTACAGGTATTAATTAGTTAAGACTAATAATAACAACCTGGGAAGACAGGTTAGTGCTACTATTTTTGTTTTGCAGGTGAAAAGCAGGGTTCACAGAGGTTGTATGGTTTGCCACAAGGTTACAAAATGCATCAGTGTCAGAATCAGGGCTGAAAGATGGGACTGAACACTGCTCCTTTAATAGTGCCCGGTGACAAACCAGCCTCAGCTCTGTGTCACAAATTTGAGAAAACATTTTTCCTGCCATAGTATCTTGATTAATCGACTCTTGCTTGGCAGTACATGTGGTAGCAGTGTCTCAGAGTCCCAGTATCCTGTTTTGTGAACCTTTTAAAGGTCTTCATCTCCATTTTGCACAGCTGTCATATCCTGTCACAGTTATTTCATGACTAAGTAGAAAGTATATTTTGCATCTAGTTTAAATGTGCCAAATAAAATGGGGAAATGTGAAATACAGGTGGATGAAAAAGTAAAGGTTTTTACCTTATAGATATTACTGAAGAGCATCTTCCAGATGTGATAAATCCGTGTCTTTAGATGATTTATGTTGCAGGTAGTTGTGCATCCAGGCAGAGAAAAATTAATAGAACAGAACCTGAAAGTTTTGGAAAACAAACATGAGATAAAAGTATTTGGAAACACAGAAACCGTTCTCCACCAGAACAGTAATTTCAAACAATTCAGCCCTGGTAATCGAAAGTATTCTGAGAACAGAAAGCAAATTCAGAAGACTCCAGACATAAAGGAGCAGCAGGAATTTCCAGAGGTTTAAAAGGACCACTTTCCCCAAGTATTTCTGAATGTTTCTAGATAAATTTATAGTAAATTATGTATTTTGCGGAAATTAATCTCAACTTATATATATATAGAACAAGAGGAAGAGTCAAATGAGAATAATATTATCTGTGAGTTTCCCAATAACCTAAAAATATGCTATTAGAGAGTAAATAGGAATTTCAGAAATAGAAGTCAGAGTACAGTGCTTTCAATTTTTAAGGCATATGTCTGTGAAATAGACACTAAATTCAGAGACCCATTCTGCCTGATTTCAGAAACACTTAGAAACATTATGTTGCTTGCTACTGTGTAACTGCCAGACCAGCTACAACAAATAAGAAATTAAGAGTTTTAAGATATGTTGAATACTGTGAATTTTCTTGTTTCTCCTTGCATCTGCATAGTGCATATTTTTCTGTAATTTTGTTACATTTAGAAACCCCCACATGATTTAGAATTACTCTTATCTGCTTTTTTTTTTCAGTTTTGATTTGTGAAGCTTTTAGGAAAAATAAATATAAGACTGGACAGTGTGCAAAGAACATCCCAGTTTACTGAGTAGTTCATGAATAATGCCTTTTTTTTTCTAGTAACATCCTCTTAATGAAGTTTTGGGTTTTTTTATATTTGTCTTCCTAATTAATGTAGATAAAAAATTAAAAATAACATTTCCCTTATGGATAGAAATAATAGACTGACATACCTAATTTTCTGCATTTAGATACATCCTTTTCATACAGTCTTCTCTGTGAGTAGTGTTGTGGTCACTCCATATGATTTGCATTGTGAAGACTACAGTTTAAAAGTAATCTAATATAACTGCATTTCAATTGCATGTATTTTCATTATCTGATATTTTTCATGTGCTCTCCAGAAAACCAGTTTGCTTTAGCTGAAATTTTAGTACTATTTTAAAGTTTGTATGAAAAAAGAGATACTGTCCCAGTGGCAACGTGACAGCTAAACTAAGAATTAACAAGAATTAAGAAAGAATCACCTGACAGAGCACAAAAAACTTGATTTTGATGCTGAGTGCAGGCAGAAGTCTGTCAGCAGAGCTCTCAATGTACAGTTGGGTTTCATTCCTCCTCCTCTTGGACCCCAGACCTGTGTGAATTGAACTGCCTCGCTTCCCTTGTCTAGACAGAGTTTTACCTGGGTTTATTCAAGGAGCTTTTCCTCAGGCCTCCTGATACTTATAGCAATGATACTCTTGAGCCTGCAGCCATACAGAATCTGTAATAAAAAGAATGAGACACTAGGTATGGCCCTGGGAATTTCCCTCACTCTAAACCGTACCATCAGAAAGGTGTAAACCCTTGAGAAAACACTTGCAGAGACTTCTGCAAATGAATCCTACAGGCTTTGTGCCACTGTACCTAAAACAGCTTACCACTGGGAATAACACTGGAACTGGTATTTTCACCCAGAATGGAAGCCGCTGTTTAAAGTGTCATTGTCCATCCCTTTTTCTTCGTAGCACCTTGAGCTGTTTATATTTCATTGAATAGTTCACTTTCATTGCTGCTGCAGATTTGCCAATCTGTTCATTAAAAATAGTATTAAAAAAAGTTGCTGGGGATGAAGAAGCATTGAGGAAGCTATATTCTTCATGGCTTGAAAGAGGTAAGGTTGATTTTTGACTTTGTGTTAAGATTATCGACACTGAAACAGTTAATAGTAGTATCAGGGACATAAAAAGTGCAGTTCACACATCTTAGAGTTATTACCTCTACTTGTTTGTAGAACTGGGAGGATGCAACACTGTATTAGATTATATTCTCTTCATATTGTTAAATTGTTAAAAGTCATAAAGGACGAATACTTCATTGAGATCATGCTGATTTTGTAGCAATGGGGAAGAATCAGAGAGTGCTTAAATACCAAGTTTAGGACTGAGTTAATGAATAAAAACCAGACTGTAACAGAGACATCTGTAATTACACCATGTCCCTTTCACACGTTTCCCGTGTCTCTGCTTCTAGATAGCTTTAGGAGAGTATTTTTAAGGCAATATAGGAATGTGCCCAAGTCCTGCCTTTTTGGACTAAAAGTTTTGCAGCACTTCATACAATGCTGGACTGCTCAGGGTGGGACTCCCATTTACATCTTTACATTGTTTTACAGATATGACTAAACCTATTTTTTCATTAATTAGCTTGTAAGCTTTTCTGGCAGGGACCAACTCATTGTTATGTCTCTGTACAATGCTTAGTCCAATGGGATCATTGCTTATTATTCATATCAGAGCCAGCTTAAGTCTTCTCAGCAGTGTGGGCAAAATTGAATTTTGTTGCCCCTGGGAGAGCTGGCGGGGTCGGTAAGGTTTTTCAAGGGGATATGGTGTAGGGGACATGGTGGGCTTTCAGTGCTGGGAGTGTCAGTATGTTTGAAATGACTGTGAGATGTTTGGGGATGCTGCAGAATAAGGCTGAATTATTTTACCTACTTAATTTCCCACCTCCCTTCAGCTTGCCCTCTCCAGCTGAAAAACAGAGGCCTTACCTGATGCCCTTTGTCTCACAGAGGAAATTGGAGGCCAGAGCCAGGGATGCAGAATGTTGGCCCCTTCTTTTGCTGGCTGGCTAGGATGAAAACACCCCGTGTGGGATGTGATCCACAGAACTGATGCTTTCTAAGCACAGGAATGCATGTAAGGCACAGAAATATGTCACACACCACAGTGGTACACAAACACTTAAAACCTACACGAGGGTCTACAGTTGTTACTTTCCCTTTAGTTTGGGCTTCTTTAGCTTTGCACAAACCAACTCTGTGAGCAGCACATGGACAGCCTAAAAGGATAAAGTAATTATTTGTTGTCCAACACACACAAAAAATAGCTAGGATTTTAGACTACAAGGCTAAGCATTAGCACGCTCACTACCTAGAAGGGTCTTTTCTGGCCAGCAAAATCTCTGCAAAAGCTAGCAAAAGCCTCTGTGGCTTTTTGGAGCTCCTCCTTGGTGTTGCTGAGTTGCCATCTTCCACCTGCCCCAACAGGGGCATGGATGCACAGCACACCAACGACGGAGCAGCTCTTGGCTCTCAGTTCACCCAGTGACCAGACTACTCCTGATTAAACCTTCCGTTTTCTTGTGTTTGTTTGTTTGTTTGTTTTACTTTGTTATACCTTTCCATGTTGGTGTCTATTTGTAATTTTATCTCCCTACAGACTTTCTTATCGCTTTCTCATTATTGTAGCAATTTCCTGAGAAATTGGAGGGCAATAGGGGCTGGGGTAGCTGCTGACAGAGGTTATAGTACGGACATTACCTAAGCTTGGCTGGTCTCTAATATGGGCTGCATCACAGAATCACAGAAGTGTATTGTGTGGGTCAGCAAGTTGTGGAGTGAAATGAAGGTGGAGGAGGAATGGAGACACTGCAATGGGAGCCTGTGTCATGTTTCGCAGACTTACAGGAGGGCCCAGCAGGTGTGGCATCTCATCCTACTTGCTTAAGACCTTGTCATGCTCCTCAATAGTATAATAGCAAGCAGGGACTGTGAGATGAAAACCAAAGCAGAAACAGTGCAAATCATAAATACAATTCTAGTGGGGCTTCCAAAATCAGAACTCTTCCAACTTTTTTTCTTGCTAAGAATTACAAAAGTATGCCAAATGATAAAGTGACTGCAGCAAACTATATTATGCATAGTCATTCAGATAAGTCACATGATTGTGAAAGAAAATAGTGTTGTCTTTCAAGATTCAACCTAGCTAAAATAGTACACCTGGATAGGAAACATTTATTGCCACAAATATGCTAGCTCCTTTCTTCAGTTGGGGAAAAAATAATTAAAAGCTTGGTTTTCTTCTCCATATTCTTCTCCATGGCTAGCGGTATTTCAGAACAACAATATAAAATGTTTTTAATACTTTTTCATCCCTAAATAGTTATTTGATTACTTTCAAGAATTAAGTGAAAGTGTCTTAGAAATATCTGGTAATATAAAAGGTAGAGGGTGACCAAATGTTTTGAACTTTAAGAGTGTGTTCTTTGCAGCTGATAATGCTATTATTAACTTACAGAGGCACCAGTCTGACTGCAGACTAACAAAATAAGAATAAATATTTGCTTTCAGTTATTGCCCTTTTCATAATATTCTGCATAATACAGCAGAATAATCATTACTTGTAGGCACGTAACAGGAGTCCTGATAATTTTTTCTTGCAATATTTCTGATATCTCAGTCGGTCAGTTTTTAAAACATGAAAAAGATGAGGCAGGTCCATCAAATAATTATGTTTATATCCTGTAGCAGAAAGGGTCTTAAAAAATGTTCCATCTATAAAATATTTTTGTTATACGTCAAGTGAAGATTGTTCAATTTATTGAGCAATTATAATTCTTTGAGAATAAAAAAGATGGGCATAGTTCAGAGTTGGTTAAATGTTACTTAGGTTTCTGTCACAATGCTTCAAAACATTTTCTGTTTCTGATGCTGTCTAAAATTTGATCATTGCTCAACTTTGACATAATGCCTTAATTAAAGGATAGGTTACAACAACATATTTACAACAAGTTCTTCTTTCAAAAATGAAACTCATCTGAAAATAAATCCCAATAGAATGGAAAGGAAGGAAAGGAGTTGTATTTGGTAAGAAGTATTTGATTTTTGAAAAGAAAATTACCATGATCTGTAGATTTCTATGCATACTTCTGGGGTCTTCAGCTAGGAAATTGTCAATCTTGAATTCCCTTTTTTCTCAATTTCTTAAAATTTGTGCAATTTATATTTGTTGTTATCTTCAAATACAAGAGAAAGAACAGCTCATTCAGCAATGCATGTAAACAGGCTTTATGGATTTATTAGAAGAAAAGATGGATTAGAAAGTTTTGAAAATGATCATAAATCTGATTTAAATAAGATATTCAGGCTTAGAGTAACTAAATTTAATACCTGATAGTAGTAGAAATACACATCTTAGAGAAGAACATGACATGATAAGTAAATTGCTGTTTACCTGAATTATTAGCTGTTAAAAAGTTTTCGTCTTGTGTCTCCCCTGCGTTGCTACCCAACAGGGTGGCCTCTTACCTCCACATCTGTAGAAACCTCACAAGTTCTGCGTACCCAAAACTGTGACCTTTCTTTCTACTAATGATTCATTGCTTTTTACATACTAATCATAGAATTGTAGAATGGTTGGTGTTGGAAGGGACCTTAAAGATCACCCAGTTCCAACCCCCCTGCCATGGGCAGGGACACCTTCCACTAGACCAGGTTGCCCAAAGCCCCATCCAACCTGGCCTTGAACCCTTCCAGGAAGGGGGCAGCCACAGCTTCTCTGGGCAACCTGTGCCAGTGTCTCACCACCTTCACAGGTGAATTTCTTCTTTCTATCTAATCTAAATCTGCCCTCTGTCAGTTTAAAACTGTTACCCCTCATCCTATCCCTACACCCCCTGATAAACAGTCCCTCCCCCCTTTCCTGTAGCCCCTTTAAGTACCGGGAGGCCACTCTAAGGTCTCCCTGGAGCCTTTTCTCCAGGCTGAACACCCCCAACTCTCTCAGCCTGTCCTCACAGGGGAGGTGCTCCAGCCCCCGATCATCTTTGTGGCCTCCTCTGGACCTGCTTGAGCAGGTCTATGTCTATATAGGTCTCTATATAATATCATATATTATATATAATTTTTATATATTATTTTATATAAACTAATATAGTGATATATAGAATATATATATTCTAGCTGTCATTATTTTAGTTGTCACTGCTTATTTGTTTTTATGAACATGAGTCAACAAGTCCCAAGCAATGTACTTATGCAAAATGGTGCCAAAGAATAACTGAAACATGGTGGAGTGGTGTAGAGGAACACCACAGCTTCCGAGATGTTATAATTAACTTTGACATGCTAATAGTTATTTAACATAGAAAATGTTCTCTTTCTGATATTAAAAATAATTTGGAGAGGGGTGGAGAATGACAGAGAAAAGATGACCTTTTCTAAAGGCACCCACTCTCATCTTGCAAATTTGAAACTACAGTAAGTTGCAAATGTTTCTTACTTCATAAAGGGAACTTGTGAGGAAAAAGCATTAATTTCTGCTTAATATATGGAGTACATATCTTACATAGAATATAATCAAGAAAGACTCCTGGTAAATGTGAGCCTTTTGTCTGGCTGAAGCATGTTAATGGATTGGAGGGGAAATATGCGGTACTTGAGATTTTTGGGAAATTGTAGTTAATTTGTCTTTGTTTGAGTTTCATATGGCTTCCTTGAAAGATTGTTTATACAGTGTTTTGTGCAGAAATGTCTTGTGGAGTGGTAAGGGTTTTGCTTCTGTTTTTGGAAATACCCTGTTGCAGATTTTAATTATCAATATATGACTGATTATGTGCATGAAGGAGAATATGCATTTTCTTTTTCTCTCATTTTTTAATATAATATAGGCAGATATCCATATGTAAGGTCTGTTTTCACAGGTGCATTTTTAAGAAAACACAATAACCAATAAAAATTATGCATTCCTACAAGTTGAAAGATAATAGTATTAGAATTATGTTATATAATGGTACAAAGGTTTTATCCAACATTTATTTATACACATATCTGGATCTTACTCTTGGTATAAGAAAAATAAATGAATGCATTGGAAGGAAATAAATATTTAATTAAATATTAAATATGGTTCAAACTGCTCTGTTAAGAAGGTGATTCTCTTGATAGTGGGATTTAAACCCTTATCTCTGCTCTATGGCTTTGGACATAGCCTTGTAGTTGGCAGCAAATGAGAAATTTCAGAGTAAATAGCTCCAAGCAGGCAAATATTGTAGACAAACCCGGTTGCTGCTGCAGTTCTTCTGTGTAAAAGCTTCTGAGATATGATTAAAGTTGAAACCTAAATGGAGATAAAACAAATAGGCCTAAGCTAAGACCAAAAGGTAAAGCAGAAGAGGTTTATTTATTTTTAGGTAATGAGATTACTGTTTAAATTGCATTTCATCTCATTATGGGACTGTTAACGTCTGTTACTTCTTTTTCTGACATTAAGTTACCATATAGCGCAGATTCCAGCTAATGACTTTTTGAGGGAGACATTTAGGACATTTCCTAGGAGGGGTTATATTCATTTTTCTACTGCAGAAAAAGATTGAATTTTTCTTTGAACATACCAGTGAGTTAATTTATCTGATTAAGGATTAATTATGATAATACGGTCCCAATGATTAGCTACCTTCAATGTAAAATTTGACTTCATATATTACAGATCTCTAGAATAAATAGCTTGATAGTCTTTGACCTGCTATTGACCTGATGTTTTGAAAGTACTTTTTTTGACTAAGGTGGGCGCAATTTTAGTTAGGGCCAAATTTTGCAGCCTTGATTCATGCTGAGTTACATGTTTTTCCAGTCATTTTTTTCTATAAAGTGAATATTACTGTTGATGTACAAAAGTATTATTCACCATTAAAGTGGTCAAATGCCTGTATGCAAATGTTGCAAATGTGTTGAAGAGCATGTTTTGCTCACAGATGAAAGCTGCCTTTTTTTTTTTTTTTTTTTAAATCTAAGAGAAGTAATCTTTTGTACATTGAGGTTCATAATGATTAAACTGACCTTCCGGTATTTTTTGTGGGCGTGAACCATGCAGCTTAAACATTTATTAATCCCTTTGTAAGTGATATGACAGAATTCTGTCACAACAGGTCAAAGCATGAAAGTGAATTAATGTTTATAGCAGCTGAAACCATTCCTGGTTTTCTGATGAGTTCTTCAGTGCAGCAGACAGCTTACTTTTCATACAAATAAAAATACATATCAAATGATAGCACCTTCAAAATATTCTGACAAATCCAGTGGCTGTAGCAGAATGTCATGCAAAGACACTGAGCTGAATTTTGGCATTATAGCCCAGATTTTGTTTTTCTAGAAAGCAGGAGTTTCTGTTTTTCTGTAGTTTATTTCTTTTGGTTTAGATTTACTCATATAATGATTCCATAATAAAATGATTATCCATTAGTAAATCTGAGGGGAAAAAAGAGAATGTTGAGACAGTAGCACATTAGTTAATAACCCCATCAAAATCTGTAGTAAATGTCTAATGAGTTAAACACTTTCTATTTAAAAGAAACAGAACATAACTACTTGACATAACAAGTGCATTTAAAGGAAAAAAGGTCAAGGAGGAAATCTCTATGTTAATATGACCCAATTTAAATGCATCCACTTTAATCTTTTGTAAATTCTAAATCACAATGAGTTGCAAATGTTTTCTGATTCATAATAGGAACTTTGTGAGGGAGAACATTTATTTCTAGCTCATGTGTATCTAATGTGATCAGGAAAAACTTCTGGTAAATGTAAGGCTTTTGTCTGGCTGGGGTATATTAATGGCTGAGAGGAAAAATGTTTATGCTCTATTTAAGATTTTTGGAAAGTGAAATTGTTTTGATTTTGTTTGCATTTAATGTTAAT
Source organism: Strix uralensis (assembly GCF_047716275.1). NCBI lineage: Eukaryota > Metazoa > Chordata > Aves > Strigiformes > Strigidae > Strix > Strix uralensis. The sequence goes on from NC_133979.1 coordinate 8,519,853, forward strand.
GGCAATGATGATGATATCTGATAATGATTTCCTCACAGGTACTGAATCTATGTTTTTCAGGATTGACCATACTCTCTAAGATGGAATAGACTTTCATTTAACTGTGTATATGTAGCCCTGTGTACCGAGCTGAGCAGATAGGATGTCTAATTGAAAAGAACAGCTATGTGGCAGAGAGTAATGGAGATTAATTAATGTAGTGTTATTGCTGGAGAATTGTTTGTGATAAATTTTGCAGTTATTTTGAATACAATAGGAATATGAGAGTCTGGATTATAATTGGTATGGGGTTGAAGGATGTCCCAGTTTATTTTCTCTCACTATTGCATTTTTCCTCCCTACATTGTTTTTTTCTTTTTTTTTTTTTTTTCTAGACCAGATGTTTCTTTCTGTACTTAGTTTTAGTAAATGGTTTAAATACTTGACATCAAATTCTGTCAATGTGCAAATAGGTTTAATGCTGCTTTCAGTAAATTTTTCCCCTATATATACCAGGGCTGCAACTGGCTGGACAAACAGGATTTGTTCAAGTAAGGATTTCAACCTGGAACTACAATGCAGCTTTAGCATCTTCCCCAACAAAATCCCATTTAATATCCTTAAATTATTCTCTTATGTCAGTTTTAATTATGTTACAAGTACTATACAGTTTGAAGCGCTGGTACAATAATAATATGCTATATTCATAAAGTATTAGAAATTTTCTGTAATTAGTTCAATTTGTAATTTAAAATATTAAGAGAGAAAATCAGTGGGGTTTTTTTGAGCAAATTGCATGTAAAGGATGACTGCAGCAATATTAGTAAAAGGCAGGAAGCTATATCATTGCTAATCAATCTAGAGAGCTCTGTCTCTTACAGATGTCAATACAAAGTTAAGTGCTAAAATAATTGTAGTGTAGGCTTTCTCATAATTACTGTTGTTCATTTGGTATGTTGTGCAAAAAAAGAAAAGAGGAATTTGCTTTGCAGTCAGCAGCCGCAAATCTCTAAGGAGAAGGAAAGAAGATAGCAGAAGGCTGATAGTCATCCATCATTCCTGACAATTTCACAGCCTAGAATAACTTGACAGAGACCCAGAACAAAATGTTGTTGAGAATTGAATGCTGCTAAGCTGAGTGAATTGACTTTCTGATGTCAAAGGAGGACCTGCTTGAAGTGGCTGATGATTTTCTTTTTCTGATTTCAGAAACTGCCTTGTGCTATGAATGCTCTGAGCAGATTTGGAAAGTGGGAAACTGTTTTGAAACTTTCTCTCTAGATCTTTTTCAAGACTTTATAAGATAATGTGATTCTGGTCAGGAAGTGTGTGAGTTTGAATCACACCTAATATTAAAGAGGATTTGATCTTCGTATCCTCTTGCTCCAGACAGTCAGAAGCAGGCGTAAGGAATCAGAATTGTTCCTAAGATGTCTTGAAACAATACATTTTTCAAGACCTGGCTCATGTCATCTCAATTTGTCTTTGGTGCTGTACTAGCTACTCTTTTACTATCCTTGGAAAGGTGGAATTGGTTTGTTAATGGACAAACTCTCTGTGCAGAATATGGGAATAAATTGACTATCTTTGAATCCCTTCCCGCCCCCTTTTTTTAAATTAAAACATTCTTGCTTTGTGTTTAGAATAGGTGCGAAGTGTCTTCCTTATAACTGTAGAATGATATAAGTTGTTACATAGTTTTTATTTAAGTAGCATTGGTATATGAAGAAGATAATTTTCCAGCTACTTATTTAGAAAAAACATGATATTGGAAATGTTCCTAAATTATGATAATTACACATTTATTTACCAATAAATATTGCCAGTTTTATCTACTATTCAAAGACTAACCTTCTAAATTGCTTACAACCATTAAAATGCATGAAGAACACAAACTGCAGGGTTTAAATGAAATGAGCTCTTGTTTTGTAAAAGACATGTTATATCTTAGAAGTGTAAAAGAAGTGGAATGTAAATAGGACGTGCGGGTTAAGCATGCCATCACTGATCAATAATGCAAAAGGTTTAGCAGGTTTATTTGTAAACCTAACAGCACAGATTTAGTCAGAACGGGGCCTTGTACTGTACACGCAGGTATTTAAAGGTTAGGAACAAGGAATTTCATTAGTCTGGCAAATCCTCTGCTGTCATTCCCCAATCTCTTTGAATTGTTTCCAAACATATTCTCACATTTCTGTTGTGCTTTTTTTTTTTTCTTTTTTTTATTAATGGATGTGTTAGTGCTTTGTTGCTAATTTAACTCCACTATAGATTGGCATAAGGAACATTTTCAAAGTGCCTTGATTCCCAGTAACGATGTTATAGCAACTATCTTTATGTTAATGTAGTTATAGCCGGTATAAAAAGGTTACAGTACCAAGCCTACTAGTCTACAACATTTTATCTCCATTTCCAGTATGCTTAAAAAAAGTAATGTATGATACCTAATAGACTGAGGCATAGATCTAGTATTTTATGGCATCCACTGCAACCTTAAAGCAGCACTGAGAGACATAAAACTGAAAATTGGCAAGCCAGTTTTATTATATCTTGGTGCTAAAATTAAAAAAAACCCACACCACCTTATGTAGCCTAGTGTGGTCCCTTCCCTCTCCCTCCTCTCTCCCTTCCATTACACTCATCGCAAGAAGGAAAAAAACCTTAACGTTTGCTAGAAGTTAAAGAATAACATATTAATAGAAAAAAAAGCTAGACATTCTTCAATTTGAAATTTAGGACAATTGTATTCTGCATTTGTCTAGAAGTCTTCACTGATCAATATAGTCTATCCAAGGTTTCTAGGGATGAAATAACTGTCATTGTCACACACTCATCAAAAGTTATTTCTTTTAAATGATATCAAATATTTTGTCTCTAATTTATTCTTTTCTTTTTCAATAAATCAGATATGAGAGCTTAATCGAAGCCAGTTTTCAATGAAGATCCTGTACCCTATTTACTGACAGTTCTTTTGTAACTAGGTAGTTATATGCATTTCTGTGATGTAGAAACATGCAGAATTTTTTTTATGGGGATTTAAAAGAGTGGATATATTTGAATTTTTATATTGATGTCAAAAAAAGAATATTTGAGGTTTTAATAATTGATTATTTTAATGTACTTTTTAGTTTTAGGTTGCAAAACAGAAGTTTGTTTGCAGATTGCAGAGTTTCTACAAATGCTTTTCAAGTGATCTGAAGTTGTCATCTGTCTGACAAAGATATTTTGTTTGAGATATTCATCATTTTGTGACGTTTGTGTTTTGTTTACACAGCTTCAGTAATTCACTTCTGGGACCAAAACTTGCTTTTGAGGTTTAGGCACACTGCAGGATGCCAAAAAAGCATCAGATTCTTCTGTATTTGAAAGCTTTTGGGCCATCAAGAGATCAAAAGCTGCCAGAATCAAACCTGAGATCTGCCATTATAAATAAGGCACTGACAACTCTTATTGTGAGAGGTCGTCCCAGGGGTGAAAGAAGCAAAACAACTGAATTGCCCTGGCTTTTTCATAAGATAACTCTGTATATGTAATGGTATATTTCTTTGGGAGAAATATGTATACATAATACATTCTGGTGCTGAAATAACCATTTTAGCTCACTTAAACTTATCAAGATTAAAATAATCTTACGGCCCAGTTGTGGTCAGCAATACTGAATTCTTGGGACAAGAGCTGCCCTGGTTTTGAACTATAATTTACTCTGATAATCTTGTATTTATATAAAGCAATTTATGAAATGCAAAGAAAATATTTTTATAAACATTGAAACAGATCTTTCAAATTTACCAGACCATTTCTGAGGTTTACTTTTCATGCAAATGTAAACAATCATAATTTTTTACCAAATCTAATAAGTTAACACAGGTTTTCTCAGCAAAAGTAAGTAGCTACAGTATTTCAACAGTAATTCAACAGTGGTTATGTTTGCAGTAAGACATTCTTCCTTTTCCCAGCTGCATTTTAGCAGAGTTTTTTAAATAATAAACATGTTGTTAATGTGATTAAAACCCTGAAGCTATTTACAGAAGTCTTCATGTATGTTTATATCTGAATGTCTTTCAATTTTTCTGCTTGTTTGCTGTTGGTAAGGATATAATGCAAAACTACTATAGTTATCATGTTAAAATTTAGCAATAAGATCATCCAAGCAAATGCCTAGAACAACGTTATTTCAAAACGATCTATAAGAATTGTTCAATAAAGAAAATGTTCCTTATATATATAATTCAGCTTTATCTTTATTGATTTGTTCATATTTTTAATAGGTTTTAGAATTGTCAGTGTTCTAGTAAAATATCATGTAATCTGGTTTATGGTTAGGATAATAGAGTTACAAACTTGGACAAAATTTTAATCTATCCTGTAAGGTTGTGGGGTTTTTTTTCCTATAGGCATGTTTTTTTTAGTCAATTACTTAAATAGAAGAAGTCTTAAAATGCGAGATGTGAGGAACAACATGAGGAAAGGAATTGTGCTTTCCAAAAGAGGGTACCTGACTGCCATATGTTTTTGGAAGATGGACATTTTTTTAGTAGGGAAAAATCTTCCTGCGCACATTTTTATGTCAGTGTTTCATAAAAGTTGCCATGGTATAGGCTAATAAACTTACAATACTGTTAAACTGCCTTTATACTTGAAGAAAGCACAAGTGCCACTTGATGTGAATGGATTATTTATCTACAGATACTGATCTGAGTTTGTGGTGTGGACAGGTTCTGTGTGTTGTGCTGTAATTGTCACCTGAGGAAAGAAGGTCCCCATTTTGGGGAGTCTTATGTGACCAAGTCTGTAATCGGTGCTATCACAGGGAGCGAATGACTCAGCTTTCCCACTCTGAGGATTTTAGCAGCTGGGGTGAGTGTACTATTTAGATTGCTTTGATTTATGCCAAGGAAATCCCTAATGATCCAGAACTAGGGCAGTGCTAATCCATGTATTTTTACCCTCTTCAGACACGCTGTGTGCTCCTCTTGCAGCTGACACCCCAAATCGGAATCACCATTTTATTTCTCACAGTCACATTTACAGCTTAACTCTTCATTCCTGGCATATCTAAAATTCCTGTTGAATTCAGTGTCAAGTGTGTAAGGAGCACAGAGGAGCATTCTCCCATGTAACGAGTATTTGTATTTTGTTGACAGAGCACTGGTCCAATTTTGTGGGAAACTCCTTGTTATTTTTGAAGCTCATACTAGTATTTTTTATTTATTGGAAGACTTCGACTCATGCAACTACATTTTTTTTGTTCATATTTTCCTGCCTCCCTTGTGATAAGGGGGTTCTTCCCCCTCCCCAGGCTTTGCCACCAAAATATTTTTTGTAGACTTTTGACTTTGTGATACATGGTTGTAGGCTGGCTGTTGGAGCAGTGTTCATGATGTGGTAACTATAGATTTAAGGAAAACCAAAGGCAGACTTGTCATATGCATTGCAGTAAAAAAAAAAAAAAAAAAAAAAGTGTAAACTGCAGTAGTGTTTTGGGAAGCTATGCTTAGAGTTTAAATGATACTCTGGAAAACTAAAGATGATCAGCTGTGATTACTTCATAAGGGAACTGAGAAATATCTCATCTCTTCAGTTGCAGCTTTTTTTGCTACTACTTTGTATCTTCTGCTGTTACGATTTTAAAATTCTAGGAAATCTGAAAGGAATTATATTTACATATTGTTTCCAAAAAACTCTTGAGTCTTTTCCAACAGGAAAAAATTGAACAACATAAAGTGTGAAAGATCTTTTGCAGCATTATGGTTAATATTGAGATGTTGTATTAAAATACTATATTATGAAGCAATGTTATCAATTTTCACATTTCCCCAGAAGGTTTTCAGCAACCTTGAGTACTCCATCAAACTGGCACATTAGAGAGTGCAGAATTTACCTGTTAAGATGCACAGAGCATTTGTAGCAGCCTCATAGCTGTAGTCTGCTGTTATTGTTGCTTTGCAGAAGAATAAGCAACCAATTAGAGATGATGTTTTCTTTACCAAGAGGGCACTTCAAAGCAGATTTCTACACCAGCTTTTGGAAGTAAGCTGAAGTAAAATCAAATCTGTAAGCTATTGAAAGGGGCTTTGGTCATATATGATACGATTTCTTTAGAGAAAGATGTTCAGCACCATAACATATTTATCTCTTTTTGGAGACTCATTTTTGGTGGAAAATTACCAGAATTTGTGCAGACGCTCGCTCAGTATCTGAGCGATGTTTCTTATAACTTAATATAATATAATAATTTCAGCAAAGTACAATATCCTCAGTACTTCAAAGCCAATAAAGATGAGTGATCCATTTTCAAATTCCTTTTATTCAAACAGCATTTCAGATTGATTTACATAAACTAACAAAACAATATTACACTTAAAGTTGATCTGTAACGGCAATAAAAATGTTCCTGCATCCCAAAGCTGCAGAAATGTCACTTCCAATCTACAGTGATCAGTTGCTAAGGATAAATTGTGCCTATGGGATTTTGGCAAATCCAGCATCTTTTTCCCATATTGCTAGACTGTCTTAAATCCTGAATCAGAAATCCACCCATATTCAGGAAGAAAGTGTGCATGTTTGCTTAAGTTTAAGTCTCTAGGAACACTTAAAAGTGAGGCTAAATATTTATGTCTTTGAGAGCTTTTCTGAATGTGAATGTTCCTTTATCCACTTTTAAAGCTCAGTCAGGACAAGATGTTAATTTTACCTATGGCATTTGAAAACAGAAAGACCTGACTAGCTGGACTGCAGTTATACTGCATGTCCCAGTAATGATGCATTATCCTTGCTTCGTTTTGTTTCCCTCAAGTGGGGGTTAGTGCCAGGAAGGAATGACACCCGTGTTACACAAATGCAGCACAGGGCACATTGCTTTAAGACACTTAACTTTCCTATTGAAATCCTCCCAGTTCTTTTGTTTAGATGTTCTGTTCATGACACTGCCAAAACACGTTTATTCACACACTGCGAATCACCTTTGCAAACAGACAGAGATCGTAATTTGAATCTAACATTCAGCATTTCAGCTTCAGAATGGGATTTTCAAAGCTGTGAGGACAATTCATATATCCCCTTACTATTATAGTTGTTGGTTAAGGCAGTTCTGAGATCTTATTCTAGATGTCAAATAGACAGGTACACAAAAAAAGCAGGAAGTAGATCAGATTTCCTTCTATTTACCCTTGGGTTTTCTTTTGAAGCACAAAACTTTGAATAGTCTGTTAGTACATGAGTTGGACACTTGGAGCAGAATTCAAGGTAGTGAAAATTGAAAATAGAAGAAATAGTGCTGAAGTACTCTAGAAATCATGAACATTTTCTTTCAAATCAATACCACAAGCTACTGGTTGCCAATGTTAAGATTCCAATGTACACTAACATATCAATTACATTTTCTTATAGAAATCAGTGTATTGTGTGAATGCTGCAGTATTGTAAAAGAATTCAGCTAGAAAGAGCAGAAAAAAAGTATTTTAACTCTGCAGTAAAAATATAAGGGATTATTAGTTTTGCAAAAGAAAACAAAGGGGATACGTGCTATAACAATATTGTATAGTTTCATGAAATTTATAACATATACTTTATATTTTTCCACAAAACCCTTTTTTGCATGTTTTTTTCATGAGCACTGCAGCTACTCCAGTAAGGATCCTATTCCAATTCTGTCTTAATATAAGGGAACTATACAATATTGGGAAGCTTTTATTCAATTACTATTCAGAACCATGCATGGAAGAACATAGAAGGTTCAAAGGTTTCATTGTAATAGCAACCAAAACGCTTGAATTAAAAAGAGAGAAAATCAAGGACCTCCATGAATAACCTGGACACAAAGCCCATCTGTGCTTAGTTACTGGAGAAGTAAATAGAGAGGTTTTATATGTTTGCAAGGCTATGATCCCAGTAACGTAACCAAGACCGCTGGCAGCAATAACTAGTGGTTGTACACATCAAAATGTCTTTGTCTTTGTAACACATCAGAGAACACTGAGGCAAATATATTGGTGCTGGTTTTGAGCTGTCCCATATATCCTGTCTTTCCTTCTATGTGTTATCATCTCCTCCTTTTCCCCCACAGGTTTTTCCCACAAGCTCCAGACAAACAATAGCTTTTAACCGTGAAAAATGCCAGCTGCAAAAATCCAAAGTAAACAATTGCTGGAAAAGCTTCATCCAAATCTCTCCCTTAACAGGGCTTTCTTTATCTTCCTTTTGCTTCTCACAAGAACCTACACTTGAAAAGGCTTTTTCATTCTCATCTTCCAGCCTGGGTATCAGATGGATTGCTGCCTTTGTGTTTGCATGCTATTTAAATTGTGATTATTACCTTCTGTGTTTTCAAGGGTTGAGCAAAATCATGATCCATACAAACATCACTGCCACTCTCTCATTGTTACTGCCACTCTAACCTACCGTCTTGCAGTATTTCTGTGAGAGTGTCAGTTTTCAGCACTGCCCTGCATGCTTTAAGCTTGAGTAATTATGACTGTATATCACTTTGGTATCCGTCATAAATGTCTAAATTCTTGGTAAATGTATCTCTTGTTGGTAAGGGAAGTTTTGATTCTGGGTCATCGCCTGACTGTTGCACTTTATGAGGGCCCAGAAAAGTAGGCCTTATAGAGCAGAAAGAACAGGTGAGCAGAATGCTCTCCCATGAACTTAGTCAATGCTGCCACTTCATTCTCTGGTCTTCAGTGGCACACTTTATGTCAGTGCTCATAAACATGGGCTTTTTTTTTTGCAGTTGTTCCCTATAACCATGGTGTGGTGACTTTTCCTGGACCTTTTCACTTTTTCCAGATTGATCTCATTGTTTTGAATCCTCCTGTGGGCTCTACTATGAACAGGATTTGGTCCAGAAAACATTTAGTTGATAGGATTATCTTTTTGAACAATTAAGAATATGTAACTATTCTTACTATTTTAAATCCTACCCAACTTTGCAGCATTCCTTCTCACTGGCTAAATAATTTCTATTAAGAAAAGGAAAACTTAAGTCTTTTCAGCTGCTTCCTCTTGAGGGATGTAAGATATCAGCAAATTTTGCTAAAACGTTCCAGAACAGCCAGCTGTTCCTATCCACCTGCAGCCATAATATTGATTGAAAAGAATATAGAACCTAAACATGGATAACTTCTTTAATTATGTAGAGTTTAATACATGACTCTACTTCAAATGTCATCTGGCAATGGCTGTAACACGGCATGGAATATATTAGGAAATAATTCAGCTAGTTGAGAAAGTCTCAGTGAAAGACCATGCACTGTTTCCTTATTTTATATTTCAACTGGTCCCTGAAAATACTACCCATGTATATGGAGAAAGTCAATGGCAAGACCAACAGGGCTCATACATCCTGTCACATATCAGATTAAAAGTTTCTCACATATTTCTGTAGCTCAGCAATTTCCTAGCAATGTAACTACAAGTGTCTCTTTTGCCAAAGACTGCACATATATGAAAAGATAGGAAACAGAAAGTAAACGTACCTTTTTTTTTCCAGACCCGATTAAATAAAGATGCCCTTTTTTGCATTTTGACGTTTGCTTTCAGCTTCAAACTTGTTTTAAATACCTCTGTAGCCTGGTTATATACTCTGTCAGGACCCTTACTATTTTCTTTTTGATGAATCAACACAATGCAACGTATGTCTTGTGACAGATTTGCAATCCTATTGGAGATTTTGGCACAAGGAAGCAAGGAATGTGAGTTGGTCTAGTTACACTACTGCTGGGTTTCTAAATAGACATTTTTGAGTTTTCAGTTGAAAATTTCAAATTATTGATGTTCAGATGAAAAGTAAAAACTTTAACAGAAAGTTGGCTTCTGTTGACAGGAGAGTGTGTTTAGTAATAAATCTGCCATTTTTCCAAGCAAGGTTCAATGGGAAAACTTGGAGTGACTCTTGCCCTCACAATGTTTAAGTCCAACAGGTCATGCACAGAAGCCAGACTAGCGGTCAGTTCACGGCGTGACACTAAACAGGGAACAGCGATTCCTCTGTAGATCCCTTGGAAAGCTTTCTGCTAGAAGATGGCCTTCACCACAGTATGCCCCTGCTCTAGACTTAAGTGAGATAGCACCGATATCGGAGGTGAAATTCCAAATAGGAAACACTGCCTTACACAGGTGGTACACCTCCTGTGGGTCTGTGCTTAAGTGTATTAGTTTGGAGGCAAAGAAAGAACTTCCAGAAAGGACAGATAAGCAGGGCGAATGCCTAAATTAGTAACTATTTAAAAAAGTATTTTTTATCATTAAGATACAGTCATGCCCTATTAACTGAAAAACACTAATATAGCTTATTGGTACTGGGCTATCATGAACACCAAGAATATCTCAAATACACAGACAAATACCACGATAAATGCTAAACTCATTTTATAGTTAGCATAGCAGTATATCAGAGGCCTCACTGTATTAAAATCCTTTGAGTCTTATTTTAATGCTGCTCTTTATATCATCCCAGACTTCAGCATTTCTCGCTTTTAAGTAACTAAATGAAGAGCTCTACCAAGGGAAAAAATACTATAATTCACAATCTGTAGACCATTTTCTGCATCACTTTCCTAAGACTTTGTTGCCTTGTAAGGACCTGACAATTTCCAGTTAACAAGACACAGGTGCAACTGATTAGCGAGTCTGGTGGAGCTCTAGATGGTCCCCAGCATCCTCCCTCAGTAGGTGAGTGTTTATTTTCCCCTCCTGAGCATCAGCTGGTTTTGAAAACTCTTTAGCTGAAGAGAAAAAAGCTAAATGCTATCAATACTCAAAGCTTTTCTGTTTGAAAGGACATGTGTTCCTACAAAAGGAAAAAGAAAGCATGGGTTACTTTAAAATGTTAGCAGTAATGAATGATTTAAATTTTAAAAGGTCAGAAAAATGAAATTTGCAAGTTTTCATTGGGGATTTTGCACAGACCTGGCTCTTATATTATTTGTTTTCTTCAGCATTGATAACAATTGTAAGTGATGCTTTTTTTGCCTTTCCATTTTGAAGTCCCTCCAGTATAATTTATTTTTGTGTAGCTTTGTATAAGGTGCTTTGTCAGGAAAGATCCCAAAGACCTTCTAACGCAAATACAGAAATGCAGCACTTTTTTTGTGAGAAAGCAGCAATCCCACATTGCCAGTTTCTCACATTCAGAAATGGTGACTCAAAATCTCACAAGTCATGGGGTTGGCTTGAGAGTTCATTCTTCTTTTCTTTGTGTGTGTTTTTTTTTTTTTTAAATGGAATGCAATTCTAAAGTAGATCTGCCCTTTAAAGGGATGAAAACTTACATTTATAAAAGAAAGAGAAGGGATTTAAAAAAAAAAGGAAGGAAGGAAAGGATAACCAAGATTCTTGCCGAAGGCAAGAAGCCAACTCACAAAAAGCTGCAGGTCTCAGGAATTCACAAAACACTGTAATATCTAAAGAATCAGCGGAGAGAAAATCAAGACATCAAGCAGTGAAAGCAAAGCAAAGCCGATGGTATCCAGGAACTTTGGATCTTTAATGGTCATTCAGATCACAAGAGCTCAGACTTAATTTCATCAGAATAAATACTTAGTGCCCAGTTCTCTTATTTTGGCTGGTTAAATGATGAAATTGTTCCTGCCTTCAAACAACTGGTTCCCATGTATCTGGGCATCTCATAGTGAAGTTTGTATCATACTTGTAACATGCAGCATTGTCCACTGAATTGACATTATTATGAAATGAAATTATTATGCTATTAGTATTAAATATATTATATAATTGTTAATCATAGAATAGAACCATAGACTACCACGTTGGAAGGGACCTCAGGGATCATATTTAATATGTGTATGTTACATCAATATTAAGAATGCCTGACACTTCCTACTGCAAACCCTATTTTCAGATGTTATAACTTCTCATACTTGGAATGATTTGACACAAAATTTTCTGTGCCAGGTGTCTGCCTGAGGCAGAATTTTGTGGTGTTCTTTGGTTTGTTTGTTTTTTTTTTTTTTTTTTCTTTTAATGTCAGCCAAAGCAGCTCAGCTATTCCTGAGAAGTCGGCTGGGGAAAACCATGCAAAATAAACCTGGCAGTCTTTCTGGAGGGACCTAGTGTGTCCTTATCCTGTGGGAAAGCACTTAACCTTTGGCAAAGGTGTGACTTTTCTTTTGGATATCTGCTTCAGTTGGTAGGTTCAGATGGAAAACCTGCCAGAATGTGGGTGAACAATGAATGGTTAAGAGATCACAGTTCACCCTGTGCTCACACAGACCTGTTGGAATATGATGTCCAATATGACTACCCATGCGCAATGCCTTCAGCTCCAATCCAGAACCACACTGATGTGTGCTTGTCCCCCAAAGACTGGCAGCTCTTTCCAGCCCCATCAGGAAACTGCAAACTTCTGGTAATAAGATAAAATGTGTGACACATTTCAGCTATCTTTTCCCCTTGTGTTCAAGGTTCACCTTTATCTTGCTCATGTGAAAAACACTGAGCATCCCTTAACACCTGTTTGTGTTTTTAATTCCTGAAATAAGTTTGCAAAGGATGATTGGGAAAAGCAGATTTAATCAAATTTTAAGGCTAAAGGCAGGACCAAGCCTTTACTCACTTTTCTGTCTTAATGGTTTTAGCAGCAAGATACCTCCAAATGCATGCTTACTGCACACATTATGGAAAGAGGACATCTTCCTTCTCTCAGCAGGCGGAACATACCTGCCTTGTCTCACATTCTCCAACATCTGTCTCAGATCTGGCAGTCCATGAGACTGAGACTGCAGCAGTTGTCTTCCCTCATGCTGTGAAGCCACAATATATCCTGATGCACCCCACCAAATAGTATGGGTTTACTTGGCGGTGTCCTGAGAGGCTTTTCTACACTGTGCCTCTTCCACTTACCCAGAAGTTGCAGATCAGTTTGCAAGAATAATGCAGTAAATTGAAAATGTGTAACAACTGAAGTGAAATCACACTGATAATTTCTTGTACAGCATGAGTTCGAATATTGCTTCTTTTAGTGGTATTCATACCCTCCAAAATGAATACAAGTATTTCTATTGTAAAGATTTCTGCCATTTTTCTCTGGATTGATGCTCTGGAGACCAGAGCAATTTCTAGGGAATTTGCAAGTACATTTAATCTAGTTTTATTTTCTTAACTTGACTTTAAAAAAAAAAAAAGCTAGTTTTAAAAAATTTTTATCTGAATTATACTGCTTATTAAATGCCACCCATTGTATGTCTCTATGATTCATAAAACCACACAGAATAGTGATAATTTTCGTAAGAAAGAGTGTTTTAATATGCATAGTGTATATCTAGTCCTGTTGCTCTTTACAGCGTATAACTGGTGTGTTAAAGAATGTCAGTATAGACCAAAATTAGACTGAAAACTATATTTGTTCAGCAAACATTTGATTGCTGTATCACAACCTTTTTATTATAGCATTCAGTTCAAAGATGTTTGCATACCTTATTGAGCAAGCTGCATATTTTTCCAGCTAAGGTGTGCATGCTGTAGTCATTACATTTTTGCACACTTCACTGACTGAGCTGCATGGACTACTTTAACTATCACCAGGAATACTTGACTGAGTTCAGCTGCTTATTTGAGTGCTTCGGTTTGTGTACTGTATTACTTCAGTGGTGTATGTTGATAAAGTTCTGTTCTGTGCTGTTAAATTTTTGGTTCTGCCAATCTAACTATATACCATGCTGAGAGAACTGCACGCATTGCTAACTGCTTACTCCGTGGTGAACATGCCTGGTTGAAATGTTATAATCTGTAGTGTTTTGTAAATGAGCTGCATATTTTTGTTTTTATATACGTTGCTTACCCAGTTGTGTACATTTGCCCAACTCATTATACAAAATAAGCTTGATTGGAATAAGAACATTCTCTACCAGCTGTCTGCTCTGAGTCAGTATGTAACAAAATTAGCAACTTTCTCTTTCCAACAGTGACATGATTGCATCCAAAGTTTAAGGCAATTGGTTTGGAGATCTTGTTTGTTTCATTCACTCCATGCAAACATCAAGATTAACAAACCAATTTGTTGCAACTTAATTTGTTTTCACAAATATGAACAGAGTTAAGTAACAGAGGAAAAACTCAGCATTCTAATACAGGAAAATGCTTCCATGTAGAGTATGGAATATAGAGAGACCTAAATATCATTACACAAGAAGATGGAAAATAACTAAAGACCTCCCAAGATGGATATTTCATCAGATAAGCAATATCCTAAATACTTAAAACTACAAATACAACATTTTGTAAATTAAGTGCGTGTTTTCATCAAGAGTTATAAAAATAAACTCATCTCATGACCATTAGAAAATCTCAAAATGCTACAATAGACAAAATACATGAAAGCTCATGTACAGGGATATGTAGTTTGCTCATTAACTTTGGTACAAAATTGAATTAACATCTTTAAGGAAATGTTTTTCTCAACTTGCTAGTTTTTTGTGTCAGTTTCACTAAAACCTACAGGTTATTCTTAGATTTTGTTTGACTAATTTGCAGAGTTTGCATACATAGCAGCTTGTGCTTCCATTTACAAAATCTTCAGCACTACCTCACCTCAGAAAAACTGTCTTAATTTTTCTTGAGTGTAAAGATACTTAATTAGGGCTATATAGTTTACCTGGATTCCTACCTGCCCCACATATAAATGTAAACATGCCTGGCTGTTGTTGTCAGTGTCCCATTGCTGATTTTTTTCACTTTAATGTTATAATTCACTGTTGTCTGAGGAGACTGCCTGGAAGGTCCAGATTTGTTTTTGCAAAATTTTACATATGAAAGCTTAATTGATCTTATTGCTTTAGTCAAAATTGTTTGATTTTAAACAGTGGCCATTTAATTCTCAGACTTCTCATGAACCATTACTTAAGAGTGTAAACATTACAATAGTTTGTTCTAAAAACAAGTGTGTGAATACCTAGGGCAAATATAATTTTTAGCGGTCTGTCTTCACTGATACCTGTGGAAAAGAAATTTAAAGAGAGAGGTACAAAGGGAATGTGTCAGTATATCCTGGAATATTGTATCAAAATTAGTTTTGTCTTCATATTTCAGTTTTTATGTGTACATTAATGTTGGGTATCAAAAGAGTACAAGAAACCAGGTATAGTCGATTTAATATCTGGAAAGTAAATGTACTACATGAGATGAGCTAGATCCAACCTAGGCTTTCTTAACAGAAACAGAATAAGTAAGTTTGTATAGAATGACATAGCAGACAGATGGTAAGGAAGAAGGTTTTGTCTCTGTCTTTTCTTCCCCCAGCATGAATTTACTTTCAGTATCAGTCCATTACCAGTAAAGATCTAAATTTTGCTCTTCCTTTGAACTGTTAAATATCATCTACAGTTTTCCCAAAGTTATCAGTCTAAACTAAGATCAGAGTTGGAATGTTTTCTTTATCATATTCTAACAAATGATGGCTATGAGCAATTTCTACTGTATAGGTATCCTGTACAGTTTTTGCAGAGGAAAATTCTTCCTTTTGCCAAAGGAAGTGAAGTATTCCTTTTTTTTGGGGAAAGAAAATCAGAAAACTTTATTTTTTCCTGCTGCTATGTGAGGCCTAAGCAGGTTGAAAGAAATGCCTAAGAAGCTTTCAGATGAATCATTCCCCTGGAGAAACTGGCTGCTCATGGCTTGGATGGGTGTACTCTACACTGGGTGGAAAACTGGCTGGATGGCTGGCCCCAAAGAGTTGTGGTGAATGGAGTTAAATCCAGTTGGTGGCCAGTGATGAGTGGTGTCCCCCAGGGCTCAGTTCTGGGGCCAGTACTGTTTAATATCTTTATCAATGACCTGGACAAGGAGATTGAGTGCACCCTCAGTAAGTTTGCAGATGACACCAAATTAGGCAGGAGTGTTGATCTGTTTGGGGTTAGGAAGGCTCTACAGAGGGATCTGGACAGGCCGGATTGATGGGCCAAGGCCAACTGTGTGAGGTTCAACAAGGCCGGGTCCGCATGGGGCTTGGGGAAGAGTGGCTGGAAAGCTGCCCAGTGGACAAGGACCTGGGGGCTGTGTTGGTCGACAGCTAGCTGAGTATAAGCCAGCAGTGTGCCCAGGCAGCCAAGAAGGCCAATAGCATCCTGGCTTGTGTCAGAAATACTGTCCCCCTGTGCTTGGCACTGGTGAGGCCACACCTTGAATACTGTGTTCAGTTTTTGGACCCCTCACTACAAGAAAGACATTGAGGTGCAAGAGTGTGTCCAAAGAAGGGCAATGAAGCTGGTGAAGGTTCTAGAGAACAAGCCCTCTGAGGAGCAGCAGAGGGAACTGGGGTTGTTTAGCCTGAAGAAAAGGAGGCTCAGGGGAGACCTTACTGCTCTCTACAACTACCTGAAAGAAGGTTGTAGTGAGGCAGGTGTTGGTCTCTTCTCCCAAGTAACAAGTGATAAGTCAAAAGGAAATGGCCTCAAGTTGCACCAGGAGAGGTTCAGATATTAGGATATTGGATATTAGGAAAAATTTCTTCACTGAAAGTGTTGTCAAGCATTGGAACAGGCTGCCCAGGGAAGTGGTTGAGTCACCATCCCTGAAAGTATTTAAAAGATTTGTAGATGTAGTGCTTAGGGACATGGTTTAGTGGTGGACTTGGCAGTGCTAGGTTAACAGTTGGATTCGATGATCTTAAAGGTCTTTTCCAACCTAAACAATTCTGTGATTCTATTCTGTGATTCTATGAAGCAGTTGGAAGGTTTTCATGAGGACTGCTACCCTGTCTCCCAGCTTTCCACCAACCTTTCTAACACTAACTGCAGCAAACAGGACTTGCTCTTCTGTTTTCAGATCTGAGTAACCTATGTCTTTGTACGGCTAGGATACCTACTGAAAAATCAGCATACTAAATTCAAAACATACATACAATGTATATCACTACAGTGTAAAACAACATAGACTATTAAAATAGTAGGAAACAGACAGGGTATCCATTACCTGAGATCTATGGAGAGTAACAATAATACACATCTATTCCATATATTTTCTGTGTATATTTTTATGCAACTGATATATGCAATACACATATAAATACACATATTTATACCTGACCTTTTTTCTTTGTTTTTGTTTTTGTGTTTGTTGTTTGTTTTTTTTTTTCCCAGAGAGTAATTTTCAATGTTGTCAACTTCAGTAAAACAAAAAGCCTCTATAGAGATGGGATGGCTCCAATGGTGAAATCCACAAGCAGACCAAAATGGTAAGTTATCCTTTCAAAGACTTGCTTAACGAGATAAAAATGTTTTACCTGGCACTTGTACCAAGGACCTGATGCAAAAGCAGTGTTGTGAGAACAGGTTCTCTTTGGAGCAGATGGACAGTATGAACTCTGGAGGTCCCTTCCAGCCTTGCTGTTATGGTGTGTTGAAGTGCCTTGTTTCAAGAAGCATGGCTGAAGTGAAGTCCATTCAAGGAAGCTGAACAGTCAGGGCTTGGGCCAAATTATTTTTCAGTGACCATTCTCACCATCAGGGACTGTTAGGACAGTCCCTGAGCCAGTTTTGTCCTGTGTCAGCTAGCAGTCTCCCAGACAAAGCCTGCAAACAATATGGGAGATGGACTGGGCCTGAATGGGTTCTGAAAGGCTGTTTGGATTT
This sequence comes from Strix uralensis, assembly GCF_047716275.1. Lineage (NCBI taxonomy): Eukaryota > Metazoa > Chordata > Aves > Strigiformes > Strigidae > Strix > Strix uralensis. The sequence continues at coordinate 8,537,417 of NC_133979.1, forward strand.
GTTCTCTCTGTTCTGAGGTGGTCAGAGTTTAGTGGAAGAATGTGAGCTCTGCCATGTGAGTTGACCTCATGTGGCTGAGCAGTGTCAGCTCTGCTTTATCTAAAACAGAAGGTGGCCAAATAACCTGGTCGTAAGCTACACAACACAGAAAGGCATGCACATATGAAACACATGTATACCCATATAGATGGTACATTTTCTCAAAGCAAATTAATGAAATGTCTACTGTGAATAATAATATGTAAATCTAATGAGTCCTAATGTATGCAAGACTCCGAAGAATTACATGATTTGCCTTTAGCTAGGAGACTTGTTTGAATATGGATGGTGAGGTTAGGCCATAAGTGTACAGTAATATATTCTTGTAAGCCTTTACAGCTGCTACTTTTTATTGGTTAATTAATAATACATTTGATCAAGCTGCATATTATCTGAGCCTTATAAATATATCTTTCTTAAATACTTCAACTGTCACAAAATTTCCACCCACAAGATGTTAACTTTTGGTGGTCATTTTGTTAACATTAACTTTTGGTGGATCATTGTTATTGTATGGCTTCCTCTTCATATGAGCAACAGAATGACTATTTATTTTTTTGTCTAGATGGTAAGGTCATCATGAGCTGTCTCACAGTACAGTTAGTGAATGGAGTCAATTCCAGCTCAATAGGAGCATGTAATAACATTGAAAATTAATTTAAAAAATCCATTGTGTTTAGTGTTTTTGTAGCAAAAGTCCTGTTAATTGTGTTTACTATTCAACTTCAGAAAAATCTTTTGAGGCATTTCAGGGCCACATTTATCAAGCATACTTTAATCATCTTTCAAAACCCTTTCCTTCTCTCACTAGGGTCTGGTATTTGCAGCTAAGCACATTGTGTGTTAAGTTTATCTATAAATCAGATATTGCTTTCATACAAATTTTATGCCTTACTTTGGTTTCAAATTAAAGTGTAAATCTTACAAAACAATGCAAAATGGGCTTTTTCTAGAACATATAGGCTCCTTCACTATTTTTAAAACAGATTTCTCTTCCATTTCCCCAGAGATCTATTTATTTTTGTGTTTTATATTTTTAGGGGATGTATTTTGCTCCCATGAAAGTGAAGAATGAATAATATTGCCTGGAGCCAGGCACAGTGTAGGCAGCAGGTGCTGAGCAGCTTCCTTGTACAGGGCTACTACCAAACTTTAATCCTGTTTCAGAAACTCTAGCTGTAATTTTTTTCTTTAAAAAGATCATTACTCTATTAAGGTATTTTTATTTTTTTTCTAATAGTCTGTGTATGAAAACATCTTGCTGTACTTTGAAGGTGCACATTAATTCATACTGTTATCAGGGACCTTAGTGATATTGGGGTCTACTCAGTATAATTTCTGTCTTGATGTTAATAGGAATTATGCATGTGTTTTCCAAGTGGGAAAACACATACATTATTTTTGGATATATGCTTTCTATTAGAGCTGTCTTCCATTTGGATTATGCCTTTTACAATTACCTCTGTATCTGTTTCCATGGCATTCTAGAGAAACCTGTAAACAAAATTTTCTCTTTCACTGTTTGCTGAAATAGGATTTACTAGTACTTACAGTTGCTAATGCAGCATACAGGTAGTTGTAGTGCTTGAACATGAACAGCGCAATATCCAGCTGCATCGATCTGATCCTGTTAGATGCTTTGTATATCTTAGTCTAGCAAGCAATACTGAATCATTCACTGCTGCAAAAGTGCTGAGGTTTCCACGAGGGTACTCAGGATTCAGAACTGTGGAAGGAAACTATTGAAACTCTCCACCTTATATTAAGATTTAAGTCAGTATAGCAGGTTAGTGGATATAATGTAATTAAATTAGAAAATAATATATTAATTACAAAAGTTAAAGAAACCCAAAAGTTTTTAAAATCAAGTTAAAAGGAAGATTACCAGAAGCCATGGTCTCCAAATATTCTGAAACAGAGCTCAGTCCTTCATCTCTGAACTGTTCTGTACTAAATATTTGAGGAACTCATGATTATTGTGCCTGCCTGTGTAAGTGTGTAATCCATACTAAAATTCTCCCAACTTCCTCTGGCCACACTGATAAAAGCAATGCTGTGTCACATGTAACAATTCCACTCCCTTTTTTATATAATCAGGTTTGAGTTTTAGGGTGATAAAGCGTCTATTTTCCTTTTTGCATTTGAGAGATGTAGGCACATTACTCCTCTTACCAACAGATATTGAAGCTTGAGTTATGTTCTTTTGATTTCAGTGAGAAAGTTCCCACTGTATTCCAGACAGAATTTGACCACAGTGCTCTCAAAATCCTGCATAACAAAAGTAGATTGGCCTCCAGAGACCGTGAATTTTAATATTTGTTTTGAATGTGGTTATGCAAACATGGCTCCGAGCTTTGCAACATTTTTTGAGTTTGATTCTTGACTTTGGAACAAATCACTGCCAAGTGCTCTTGAAGTAGAGAGTGTGTCAAAGACAGATCAACGTTTTTGACCTGTATTCTCTTGCCCTGTGGGGTAAGATCTTTAAATGCAGACAGCATCAAGGTTCAGCTCAGTGTTACTGATGTAAATGTAGTATATCACTGTCATCAAAGCACTCTATGTGGACACAGATGTGCTGGTGTTGACATATTCTTCTCTTTTGAAGTAAGGCCAAATATTTCCAGTAATGAGCTACTTAAAAAGAGGAAGCAATATGCTGAAGGATAAGGAAAAAAACAGATTTCATGCTAAAGAAAAAGATCATTTTTTTAAAAAGAAAAAAACCCAGAAAAATAAATTCTGATTAAAATGTCTATTTTCCCCATATGTGGTAATGGATTTACTGAATATTCTTTCCCAGAGGGATAGAGCAAAAAAACCAATGAAGTAGGTTAAGTTCTAAGTCCCTCTATCAATTTTTCGGTGATTTTTGTGGATGCACCACGTTGACGCTAAATAGTATGGGGTTGTGGCAGTTGCACTGGTCAAATTTCACTGCAGTGAATCACAGCTCATACGTAGAAATGTAGCATTGAGTTGCACCATATTACATCAGTTGCACTTCATAGCAAATTGGACAAGATAAACCTCAAGATTTTATTTCAAGCCAATGGAATGTGCTGTGTCTGATCACTTAACATTTTTGCTTAAAATTAGCTGGTTGTTCAGAAGTATTACACCAAGATTTTAGAGAATTGGTGTTTTTTTCTCAATAATGACTGCTACAAGTATAAAAACCTCAATTACTAAAATAGAGACCTGTTCTGACTGAGTCATTTTTCTTTGTCTCATATGTGGAGGTGAAGATTTGAGGGGAGATGGATTTGAAGAAATTTAATTTTTGCTATGCTGATGCCATTTCTACTGTAATCTCCTTTCTCTTTGCTGCTTCTTTTAAGTGCAACCTAATTTTGTTGCAATTTTTTAATCATGATTTCACACTAAAACTCTGTCCTTGGAAGGTATTCATGAAACCTACCATGTGGGCATAGCAGTGGAAGACCATTTAAGTACGTATACTGTACTATTATATTGATTGTATGAAGTTTTACAAGTTTCTCAAAGTGAAATAGAAGAGTGAGTTGTTTGAGAGGCAGCAGATTTTCCAAATGATGAAGTGAGCAAATATTCCCTTTGGGCAGAGAACAGCTATAACTCTTGATTATTCAGTGTGAGCATTGCCTCATTGGGGACATTAGTTTTTCAAATTGTGCTAATCTTTTAAAAGTAACAACTGGCCACTCATCACCTTAGGTATTTCAGCAAGATCATGTGCAAAACTCTAATTAGTATTTATAGAACAGCAACTCCTCCCAGTAGAATAGTAGTGGTAGCTGGCAAATATCTGGTTGACACCTGTTAAGTCTTCAGACATCCATTGTATTTTATTCTGCATTTCAAATGAGCAGAGAGCAGTAGGTGAAGTCCCCATAATTAAGGGATAAAAGATAATAAATAACATGGTTCCTGAGTGGATGAACACAAGGTTAAAGGCTGTTCTGCAGTTGTGATGCTGTATTTCAGGAATTGTTTGTTTGTAAGTAATAATGCTAGCTAAAATATTATGGAGCCTTCAGCATATGAGAGAGGATTTATGTCTAGACTTACATGTGTTTTGTTTATAATGTCAGATTTCAAACTGCTTTTTGGCAAAGCAACTACTTTCTTCCCTGTCTTTTATCTCACTCAGCATTGATGGTTTTTAACTGGATAGCTGCCTTCTCCACCAAACACTCCACTACCTCTGTTGCTATAACATCTACTGTTAAATACTCACAACACATTGCTTCTGAAGTGTTTTTCTTTTCCAGTAAACCTGGGACTACAGAAAAACTTCTAGGTAATTAATTCAAATTTGAATCTATATGTATCTTGGTAAATATTGTCATGATGAGGAATTTTGGTAGACATCGAGAAAAGCAATGCAAGTTTTATGAACAATACTCCCATATGTTCCATTCATCAGAAGGGGACAAGACTGAGAAAATCTGAATTTTGAGTAGCTAAAATGTGTTGATTCTTGCCAAGTTTCTTTAACATTTGTGTCTACAAAGCAGTGTTACAATCACTACCATGTCTACCAGGCTGCATTATACATTCAGAGACTTTCAGCAGCATTTTTAGTATGTATTTATATATCTTTAGCCATAAGATAAGCTGTTTGTGAAATGAGCTGTCATTTGTGGTGAAACAGTTTGAGAATAAAGCACTAAATATATATATAGCTTGCTAATCTGAAAGACTAGAATTGCTTACTATAAAATATATAGCAGGCTAGGGCTAGTGATAACATCACCTGAATTTAGGTAAAGAAGATGAACAAGCTGTTATCATTACCTGATTCCTTCCTTGGCCTATTATACAACTTTGGCTACTCTCTGAAGTTTGTTCCTTTGCTAGTTTTATAATGTAATGTGTGCTTGTTCTTGCTTTCCTGAGGGATCTGGTGAGAATGCTTTTGGAGGTTCAGAAATATTTCCTGTGGCATAGGTGTGTGTTGATGCAGTCTTTGCCAGGTGCAGATCTCACTCCTCAGAGCTGCTCCCGCCCTTGTTCTAGCAAAACTCTGCATAGAATCACCAGACTGGGAGCTGGCCCAGGTTTAAAGTAAATTTTCAAGGAAGAAAAAGAGGATTGAGTCTTGGTTTTGTTCATCACAGAGATCCAGAACCAGCTGTATGGTCCAACTGCAGGAGCAGTGAGGGAAGTAGGTATAAGTGACTGGATCAGGGGTGAGGGAATGAGAATAGCAGCTGCTAGGAAAATGCCTAGAGGATTGTCTGTGGAACTACAGCCTCCATGTCAATAACTTGTAGCATTTTATTTGGAGAAAATGGTGAAAAAGACATTGCACTATTGACCTTTTAAAATCCCACATTGAGTGATAAGCAGGAATAGTTTTGTCTTGGTCTTACTGCAGGTCTTTGGAAGAAAATAAGATTGTTTTAGACAGTTTTGAGGTTGGCATGTATATGAAAGTAAAATAACTACCTCTGAAGTCAATCCCTGGGTAAATTAATGTTAGTGTGAATCTTGTGAAATAACAAAACAAAGAGACCTAACCATTCTACAAACCCATAGAAGAAATGCACTCTCTTCCCCTTTCCCAGTCCAACAAGGGTAGTTATTCCTGGGAATATAGAGTAGGTTACATATCACTCTCATCAGCAACAGCTTTTGTGGAAATAGAGGAGAGGTCATATTCTGCTGACACAAGGTATGAATCAGATCCCACAACTAATGTGTTTATTGTACAAACTAAATGGGATTATTTTGTGGCAAGAAAGAAAGTTAAATTTTATTGATGGGATACTTTACTGGAAATTTAAGAAGAATGGAATTATGTTGGGAAAATTAATAACAAGGAAATTACATTAATATAAAAGAAGGCAAATGAATTTTAGAATTCAAAGAGAAAATAATGAAGGAGCTCCAAAGGACTGCTAAGCCATCATTTAAAAACCGTAGCTATTTTATATGTATGTGTGTTTCCTCATCATTTATCTGACTGATCTCCTATAAATCAATTTATTTAGATTACAGCAGAGTCAAAAGGCCCCAGTCAGGATCAAGACTCATTGTTCTTAGTGCTGTGGAAACATATAAACAGACAAAGTCCTTTTCCAAAGTTCTGAAAATTTTATGATTGATTTCAGTAAGAGCAAAGTTAGGCCAATACTGAGCACTTCTGAAAATTCCATCCTTAAAGATTTATTCCAAGCAGTAACTGTTTAAAAAATGACATACTGCTTACATAAGAGTCTAAATATTTGATGGTTATAGTATTTACATCTAAAACACTAGAGGCTATGTGCTTTAATACCTCAATCTGTTTCCCATATACTCTGTCAACATGAGTTCCCTGCATTGATTGAGGGCACTCTGTGATCCCTAAGGTTGTATTCATGAAAGGTTACCCTTGGTACTACTTTATTCATGAAAGGTTTGAAGCACATAGGAAACAAATGGGTCTATTCCTTCCAGGTGCGGTTTTGTCATCTATAAATACTTAATTACTGGGGTGCTGATGAGAAATTAAAAATCTTAAAATACTGCAGTTGCCTGAAAATAGTTCCCCCATCACCAGTGCAAATCACAATGAAATTTGCAGTTGGGAGGTTTTGTGGCAGTTTAAAACAACTGAATTGTAGGTTTTTCCCACTACAGTCCATGGTATTGAGTTTAATGGCTGCAAAATATGACCAGAGCCGTGCATTACATCCCATCCTGAAACAGGTCATTCTTTTGCCTCAGGTGATGGGCATTTGGTGGAACTGATTGCATGAAAAGTGTTCACAGAACTGGGTTCCTAACCTTGGCAGGTTTAAAAAAAAAAGTATATAAAATTGAGGCTTTTTCCCCCCAAAATGAGTCTGTAAGTTAGATAAATATGGGCAGCACTAAACTCAAAGCAGAGTCAAACTACCAAGAGGACATTGCAGCTTTTCATTGCAATCTTGTACTTTGAACTAATGGAGCGAAGCAGAATGAAAATCACCTCTGTTAAGAATGGCATTTATCAGCCGCAAGTACTTAGTAGTGAGAGCCCTACACAGACAAAGCTAAGTGTCACCAAGAAATGTACTTGAAAATCAGACTGTTAACACAAGACTACACAAATAAGAGCCAAAAACTGTAATCAGAAAATGCAACATCTCTTTAAGAATGTTTTAATGGCCTGAAGAGTGCTAGACAAGTTGAATTTAACAAGATGTAATGACATAATATAATTGAGAATGCACCCGGATACAGCAGAGTCAGGTTAAATTTTGGCTTTCCTTCACTTAGCCTTGCAACTTTAAAGGTTCTTCAGCATTTGATTTTAAAAATCATAGTGTTGTTTAGATTTACATATGACATAAAAGCCTAGGATGTGCAATATATCAGAAATACAATTCTAAGTATTGTTAGGGCTGAAATATCCAGCCTAATATTTTTAAATGTTTGTTTGAATCATTAACAACTTTTTCTTTCATTTTCTGTAAAGAAACAATATTTAGTGCAGAGGAAAAAGTAATGGGAACTATTCATTGTGAACTTGTGATAAAGTGAGATGGTTATCAGGCACCTGCCTTATATTTGATGTGCCACAGTAAAAGCCAAAGCAATGAGTTCAATTTCTCTTTCAACAGAACATAAAATAGAAGACAAAAACATTTTGTTGTACATGAGAATTGTAGAGAAAATAAGCAGTAAACAAGTATGGCAGGTGATAATGCAGGAACAGAACATTAAAATAATAGGTGCTATATCTTGAACTTTGTCTCATGGAATTTGACAGTTGTATATAAACCCAAAATATAAAAACCTAGTTTTTATGCTGTGATTACTAGGGTTAAGTTATGAGTAACTTCTGTATGATATGTCACTGGTTTGAGAGAATTAAAATTTAATGATAATAAAGACCTTTGCTGCATCCTTAGTTGCTGAGGCAGTGGCTGAAGTTTGTTTTTTCAACTGCTTCAAGGAGGATTATTGAATTCTAGCTTGAAAGTAAAACTCCGTCTTCCTGCTTCACTATATTAAGAATCTCTGAGATTGAAAACCTAGCATGAGCTCTCCTAGCGTGATTAGAAAGTATCCAATATTTTTTGGCAGCAAATACTAATTCCAATCTTTCTGTCTAGTACTGCTCAGGCAGCACAAGGATAACTGGCTGTCAGATGCTTTGGGTAATGGAAAGGTAAGGCTCCAGGCTCTCAGTGGAAAGCAGTTTTGCTGACAGTTCCCTACCTCTCAAAAAATGAGTGCTACTGAGGAGGGGAAGGGCTATGCTGGGCAAGTGGAGTGGGCAATGCTGGTTCTTGGCTGGAATATCATTCTACTGGACACCATGAACAATTAGTATAAGCTTGAACAATACAGTACCATCATTACTGCTCTCAGATATTTGGGTTTCTCTGCACGTATCATCTCTGCTACCTAGTAGATCTGTTGGTGGAATTCAGGGCTGGTGTTTGCCTGCTCAGGCTCTTAGGGCATTAAGCAGCCAGACTAAAGAGTCTCTCCTGTACCTGTCATGGACTCCCCAGGTCTGGGACTTATCCACAGCATGATTATGCACATGGGCTGCAGGTGGGCTGTGCAGCTGAATTGCAGGTGTCTGTCCTCAGGATATTATATTTGCTACAGGTGTGCTGGTAGTTTAAAAAAAAAAAAAAAAGCTTCTTGTGTCTGCTCTTCTCCCACACAACAGCAGAGGTTCTGAGGTAGAAGGCATGTTCTGTCTGTACTGGCAGGTAAGGGTTTTTCCAGCTCCTAAGCCCCAGTAGTATGTGAGTTATCTAACTGATTGTGTCTTTTAGTAGTGAGGTGTCCATGGGAATTATTAAAAATGATGATAAAGAAGCAATGCATATTTATTTCAGCTGGATTGCTTCATTTGAAGCAGGATACCCCCTGTGGGCCTAGGCTGAGGGGGGACCTGGCTGTTGGGGGACTCCCCCCCTCTCCCCACCCAGCGACCACCTTCCCTCAGGTGCTGTCTGCCCTGCCTTGTGTTGTTCAGGCTCTGTTGTGTGTGATTTTGCTGCCTTATCCCCTCATTTTTCCTATTCTGTGCCCTTGTACAGCCACCTGTCCTCAGTGCTTCTAAGCCTGGAGAGAAAATGGAGAGGGGGGGGGGGCTGGCATGCCCTGTCCCTTCAGAGGCACTGCTAGGTGCATAGGCAAGCTGTGGGTGTTTGGGTGCTATCTGCCAACAGTGTGGCTGAGGGAATAGTGTCATGAAAACACAGTAATGAAAAGTGTCTTGTCAGCGGCTCAAGAATTAGATTTTTATTGGGGATTAGATGTAAATTTATTAGGGAATTGCACCGGCTAGCTGGACTCACAGTGAAATGATTTCAAATGGCAAAATTAGTAGCTTCCTAAATTGGGAATTGCTATTGAGATTGAGGAAGAAAGTTGTGTTTGTGTTAGCTTTTTGTTTGAAGATTTCACTGATGTTCAGCCTTTTTCAGGTGCTGTTGTAAAAAATACGGTATTCGTTCTATGAAGACTTTTTCAAAATAGTTTATTGTAAATGTGTGAATACCCTCAGCAAATCTATAGCAAAGGCCATTGCAGCTCAAGATAAAAAGAGATTCAACTTAAAAGGATAGATTCACCACAGAAAGAAATTAAGGAATATCCAAGTTAAAATAATTTACCATGCCTTTTAATATTTGACAAAATGCTCCTCTAATATTTTTTGCAGTGTAGTTAAAAAGCACCAGTACCCCATACCTTTAAGACCAGCAGTGATATAATAATTTAGCTTTGATAAGGAAAAGAATTTTTTCCCCATCTGCTACTCTACTGGATAGTTTAATGCTCTTATGGTTGTCTTTTAAATGTCATTTAGTCAATGAAGGGGAGTCATGCAGTATATGTATGTTTGTGTGTAGATTTTTTTTTTATTAAACGTAATTCCCTGGGCTCTCCTGAGGGATTGCCACTATCCTGGGGGTGGAAGGGATTGCGGTGCAAATCCTGCTTGGAAAGTGTTTGGCTCATTTGGGCTCTGTGAACTTGAGGAATGACTCAGCAAGGGGAAAAGTGTGTCTGCAGGTGCAGTCAGAAGGACTTTACCTTCAGGAGCAGCTTCTGTAGCTAAAAGCCAAGTAAGTCAAGGTAAGCAGGGAGGGAAACGTATTCAGATTCACTGGGCATTAACCCCTGAAGGCAAAAGTCTGAAACGTGCTTTAAAAGGAGGAAAAAAAGGGAAATGCTGTTTGTGCGCCTGGTTAAATGAAGGAGGTCTTGATTTAGGTGAGAATCATGGATATAAATATATTTTTCTGATAGGTTAAAAAAAAAAAGCATGTGTTGTATGTCATGCTCCTTGAGCATATGTGGTTAACTGTTACATTTCTGTATGAAAAGCACATTGGCTTTAAAAACAGTAAATTACATGCAATCTTGGCCTTTAATCATGTACTGAGAATGATCACCTGGAGGAAATTTCCACTGCTGTGCAGTTGCAAACTAAGAGTCTTAGAGCATGGAAACAAGGAGAGGAAAAAGTATGAGGCATCACTTACGCAGAAGAAAACATGAGTAGCTTTTCTTTTGAAAGTATTTAACAGATGTAATTCTTCTTTCTGCTGTTATCTCTATAAGTAAGCATGGATCTAGACATTTGTACATCGGTCTGAAAGGGAACACTAAACTGCAGGTCTGCAGGTAAAGAAGCCAGGTGCAAAGGGGTAGAGTGTATGTCAATATTGAAGATGTCTTAAAGCAGCATGTAGGAGTCAGATTTGTTGTTGCTTTTCTAGTTCTGTAACTGTGGGATCTACTGAGAGTTCTTTCAGACTTATTCTAAAGTATTCCCCCACTCCCCCGCAATGTGAGATACCTGTACATCAGAAATTAGCATCTGTGGTCTGTGTGGCTGTAGTCTTTTTTAAGAGTCTCACAGTACAGTGAACATGAGCAGAGCATTCTGGATTTGTCATTTCTAATACTCATCAACTTGTCTCTCTGTACTATTGGTTTCTGTACTTCCATAACCTAGATGAATCATAAAAGTGTCTGGGGGGAGTGTGTGCGTGCATATATGTTTGTGTGGGATGCTCCTTCAGTTTGTTTTCTTTTCCTTTTATTTTGGCAAAGAATTCCAAGTTTATACTAAGAGGCTGGGCTTCAAAACTGTATCTGAATAGAGGAAATGAAAGAGTAGATAAAAATGGAGAGAAAATAGTAGCCTGGAGTGAAATGTGTGACTAACTGTGTCTGAGGCCTCTGGATACTAAAATTACAGAAGGAAATAAATTACATGTTGACTGCATGTTTTTCTTCCACTCTTAGAGCAATAGAAACTAGGATGTCTTCTATATAAAGTAACTGTGAACTTAACCATAACCAAGCACGGGAAACTGTATTTTAGTTCTTAAAAGACTCTTATCTTGCTGCACAATAGAGCATAGCATTTACATTCACAGTACTGCCACTGTGTGGCTTCCCCTGAAATTCTGCAGGTAAGGAAAGCCATTCTCTACCAAACCATCAAGACACAAAAGCAGCGTGTACATGTGGGAAGCAGAGTGATGGCAGTGAAAATTGCATGGATGCATTTCAAGACTTACTCTTTTATTTTAGTTTTAGTTTGCCTTTCTTGAAGGAGGGATTTCATGCTTATAAAGTTTCATGCTTGTAAAGTTTCTGCCCTCCAAATATATGTTGTCAGCACAACCTAGCATTTCAATACCTTAATATTTACAGTTGAACCTGAAGGTTTCTACTCTGTTTCAAAAGGTGATACACAATTTTAGGTTCAAATGAAACTTGTTATTAGAGTTTCTTTTTAAAGTTTTAGTTCTTTGAAAGTATAGTGCAATGAAATAAAGATATATCCACTGATAGAATATTCTGCTAACATAAATAAAGGCTGTTTATAGCTTTAACTTAACATGTAATTAATAAAAGCTATTTCTCTTGAAGCCACCAAAAATGTGGATTAAGGTTTAGAAAACCTTCTGGTAAGTGAAGCTGATATACTTTATAGCAGATGCACAAGTGGTGTATATATTCACAGGCAGCATTTACAAGTATCACTAATACGTTCTGCCTGATAGCATAAGCCATGTGCATGAGAAGTTAATGGTCACTAATGCCTCAATAAAAACTATGTATTGGAATATAAGTTTTAAGATTCACCTTTAAGTACAAATATTTGGTATTTTAAGTTCTACTTTCAAACTGCACTTCTGTACTCGCTTCTTATTTGGTATCCAAACATTTTTGCTTTGTGTGTGTAATTGTAGAAAGTTTAAAAGCTCACAAAACTCTGACACTTAATAACACAATACAGTTACTGAAGTCAAGCTTTAAAAAATTTAAAAATCTACTTTAGGTCAATTTTATTAAAATATAATATGTTTTTACTGTACTAGTGGTGAATGAGACTCTAGAAGTTTGAGTTACTGAACAGTACTAATTTTTTACCTCTGCCTTCAGAGGTGCTGGATATATTCCATCTTAGTTTTAAACTAAACAGCTGTGTTTTTTAAATCGTAGTCAATTTGTAACTTTTTTTTTAATATATAAAACTGCAAAATGGTGAAATACATGTCTCTTAATTTTTGTGGCATATCTTAATGTGGCTGTGTAGGCCATAGTCAGAAAATCTGCAAACTAATAATGACTTCTGCATCTTTGACGTTGTTTGACCTCTATTCCTCCTAATTTATGTTGTATTTCCTTGAATGTGAGATATGAACTTCAGAAAACAGTGCTTTGAAAACAAGTACATTATATTACAGGTATGAAAATTCAGCAGTACCCAGAAGTTGAAGTAGTGTTTTCAGTTGCACCATAATAATAAGCTAATTGTGAAGTTTTTAACTGAAAGGAGAAAACTATTGTTATTCAGTGAAGAAAATTTCCATAAGAAATAAAGGAAGCAGAAAAATGCTACTTCAAATGATGGTACCACACTTAGATTGCACAACAGGGCTTCCCAGCCAAATAGCTGATAGCTGCCTAGGACATGTATACGGATTAAGGCAATTGCCTTCAGTGGATGAGAGTCAGCTGAGTTAGGAGGAGGGCTTTAAAAGTAACTAATGAGACTTTGACAGGTTTTGAAGAGTTAGGGTAATTCTGCTTGGGTTTTTCTGGGACGTAGTGTGAGAAGGCTGATTTCAAGAATTCAGCCAGCTCAACCAAGGTGGTTATAATGTTTTGTTGTCTTCTGCTCAGAGTCCCATCCCAAGATAGATATATAACACTTGTGTTTATTATCACATTGTACAGGAGGAGAGATAAAGGCAAAGGAGCATAGATTTTTTTTCAAGGTCACTTTAAGGATCAGCTTTGGAGGAAACTCAGAATTTTTTCATTTTGTTTGCTTCTCAGTTCAGTGATCTGAAAGCAATAAAAATCTACTACCAAATTTACTACATTATACTGGTATGTTATTACACTAAAATTTCACCCAATACATAGCCTGGCTGTAAGTAGTTCCAACTTGGGTTTTGGTGGTATTTTGATTTTTTTTTTTTTCAGAGATTTATATTTTAAACTCCTAGAGAAGGCTTGAAAGTTTCCAGGCCTTCTGAGTGCAGAAAGTTGTTTGCTTTGTTTCAGAAGCATATTACTGCTCCTAGCAGGATTTAGCACACCTTTTTAGTTATAAAGGAATACTTATATTCACTTAATCTGAGAGCTAGAATTTGCCTTTCATAATATTTATATCGAATTTATCTGCTGCTAGATTACTGAAAAAAATCACACTTCTATCACCTCAGAATACTTACATGACTTTTTGTTTTTGTCTTTTAAAGCTGTCTAAAAATATACCCAGACACTCCAAACAAAGCAACAAAAAGGCTTCCCATAAGCTCCAGAACAATTAAACTCGGTGCTTCCTTCTAAATAAACCATGTGCTGGGTCAGTAGAGCTCACAAGAGACAGCCTCTTTAGACCCATTGTTTGCACAGTTTTCTGCTGTAGACCTTCTGCACAGGTTTGGAAGCTTGTCTCAGCTCTAGCTGCCTAGAAAACCTGCACATAATGTTAGATTTAGCTTTCAGAAGTTTTCCAACTAAGTTTAAACTGCTGAAATGAAGGTTCATAACACAAAGGTTGTCATACCCTTTGTTGAAATGGTGCCTTTATAATGTGGCATATTAAATATTTAACATAGTTTGCAGCAGATAAAAAGCAATTTTGTTTAATTTTTCCTAAATATTAATGCTATCATGCACCTTAATCCTTTCATTATAATAAAAATTTGTTCAAGCTCATTCTTATTAAACATTTTCTAATTTATAAGGATATGGATGTTTTGCTTCTGATCCTAATAAGTAATAAGGCCAAAATGCCATTGTAAAGAAAAAGGGTGAGAGCTGGGAGGGAGACTTCACTGTTATATAGGGAAGAATTACAGTCTAGAAAAATAACTTTATTTTTTTACCCAAGGACACCAAAGACAATGCCTATTTCCCAAGTACCCAGCTCAAAGTTTTGGGTCAGTTGTCAAGGAATGAAATGAAATACCTGCAAAACACTCAGTGAAATGACCTGGAAAATAATTTATAAAGAGGTTGTATTCATTTCTGAGTGAAGACTATTCTTCCATCTGTATCTCTGAACTGAAGAAGAAAAAAAAAAATTCCTGGGTTGGAATTAGTTTCAAATCAACTCTTCTCTACATCCTAGAACAAAAATGTAGTTTGTAATTATTTATAATGCTAATTAAAGATGTGTTCCTCCAAACACTTACTGTCAGTAGGATTACTGGAGGCAATACGCCCTTGATGCAATAGCAAATGTTTCCCATAACCCATCAGCATCAAGATATGCTATACATATGAATATTAACAATGAAAAAGAATCAACTTTAAGACAGTATTGCTTAGAATTTGAATATATTTGGGCAATATTATATTCAGTCCATGTATATTGATGTGGCTCCACTAACTGCAGTAAAACAACAGCTGGTGATGGGCGGGTGTGGTCCATTTTTGTACTGGGTCTAATGTCTCTGGTTTGTGTTAGAAATTCTTGGTTTATTCTTCTTTTCCTCCTTTTATCTAATGCGAATTTACACACCCACAAAAAAGGAAATTCACACCTTTGCTTTAACTATATTTTTATTATTATGCAGCTTTTCTTTCCTTATGGAATGACTGTTTTTAATTTCCAATGTCCGCAGCCCTTCAGTTGCACAGAAAAAATATTGCTCATTTGCTTGTATGCAAAGAACTGTATTGCACTTGTGGTAGATGCACTTTTCAGAAAGCAAAATAGTTTCTTTTAAATATTAAGCTGATTAAAACAGTCTTTGCATAATTCTTAGGCCGGCTGAATCCCGTGTTAGTTGACTTTCTGAGCCAATATAACTCATGCCCAGAATAATTATATAGATATTTCTGTTGAGAAAGGAAGGGAAGAACTTGCAATTTAAAGAACTGAGTATAGTAGCTGTGGGGATTGTGAATACAATAGGTCAGTACTTGTTTTCATGTCAGTGTAAATATGGAGGAACCTTTGGAATTAGCTGGAGTTTAGATTTACATCACTGTGCGATAGGCTATTTACCTCTACTTCATTATATTATAGGATATTGTGGTCTCAATCTGGTGAAGCACTTGCTTAATCTTTGAAAATAGGAGTAGTTTACTGAAGTCAAAGTTGAACACAAATTTAATTGCCTTGCTGGATATAGGTTTCTCCTTTTAAATGCCAGCAAAGCCCCGATAGTAATCGACTGTATATTCCACTTGCTCCTAATCCAAATAATTGTATCCCAAATATCGCCTGCCTAGATGAGATCAGCACCTGTGTGAAGAACAGTTAGCTGAAGCCGAACACTCCAAGAATGGGGAAGCACTTTTATTTTAGAAAATGTTTCTGGATGGTGTACTACTTCCAGAAAATCCTGAGAGCATGTAAAAAAACTCAATTCACTCTATTCCTTCTCTAAACAACTAGAAGACTGTACTCTCTGTTCTGATTGCATACCTGCCAAGGAAAGTTGTTAGTACACTTGCAGCTTCTCTTTGGCTGTACCAACTACTGAAGATACTGTTGTGCTCCTTTCCTTGTGTTCTCAGAAAATACAGGGAAATTCTAGTTTTAATCTTGCAGGCCAAACAGTAGTGAGTAGCCTTTAAAGTTGCCATGTGTCTTGGCCTAAGATAATGAAGTGAGACAATCTTTTGCAATTGTCGAAGTGACAAGTTCTTGAATCCTGTGGTCATAACTAGCAAAGCTCAAGCTGATAGAAACCAGTTTTTCAGCAGGTTTGGTGGTTTTGATCTTCTACTGGAACAGATTAGAAGAGTGAGGAATCTTACTGTTCTCCATAACAAAATGGAGAACTTCTGTCAGTAACTGTGATGAAAACCAGTAAAAACTGAGAGGGGAGAAAGAGCAGAAAGTAGAGAGAAGATATTTTAATGGTAGGAGAAAGAAGAAAATATTCTAACAAATCATGAGTCCTAACAGAAGCACGATGCAAACCACAACACCTACATTTAAAATTGCATATTTATTCTATAGGATCCATAGCAGTGTCACGATGGATAGCCAAATTCTCTCTGAAATCAAGAGGGAGATTGTCTTTTTCCTAGTTCTGAATAAAAGAACAACTGCGATGTCCTTCATTTAAATGGAAAATGCAAAGAAGCACTTGCAGTACCTATAGATGAGGTTTATGAAGGTAATTAACTAGTGTCAGAGATACAAGGAACTTCTTCAGTTGTGCCTGTGACTTCAAAATAGTATATCAACAAACTGATTTAATGAGACAATCCCAGAAATCCTATGCTGGATTTCTTTCATATTATAAGTACTTGAAGTAAAAATTATCAGCAATAAGATATATTACCTGGAATAGTCTTGCAAGGGAAGTGGTAGATGTCTCACCCCTTTGGTGGAGGATTTGATGAACCACTGGAGTGGGATGTAAGGAGGAATCCTACAAGGACAATGAGATGGACTCCCACAGCTTTAATCTTTGTCTGCATGTAATTTCTCTCCAGCCATTTAGCTTTACACTGATGTGAATATAGGAGGTTTTCATCGTAGTCTGGACCTCTGTGCAGCAAAATGTATATACCTTGAGAGATGCTAGCAAGGACTTCAGGAAGATTATTCATTTGTTTAAGGTCATACACTACATATTGCCTAAGTGCTTTGCTAGATCAGTGACAAAGCTGTGTACTTTTTGTCTGTAAGTGTAGGTATGATTAACCATGATAATCAGCTTACTTTTTAGTCAAATTAAAAGGGGATGACTTCGAGTACAAGCTGCAAATGGTCATGTGGGCTGTGTCTGAAGAAGTCTTCTGCCATTTCACATCATCAAAGCTCAATCTACAGCTTGCTGAAATCAATGGATGTTTTAGCCAACATTTCAATGAGCGTAAAAGTCCCCAAATAAGGGCTGCAATATAAGTGCCATTGTTTTTTGCAGTGCTTATAATGTTCTAGAATATTTTTAAACAAGAAGTAAGGTAAGGACCATGTTTCGTGTAGCCCACAGTAAAGATAGACAAGCAAACAGAGATACAACCTCTTAATAAAATCATGAAACTGAAGATTTGAATCTAAAAGTGAAATTAATATTTTTTTATGGCCTAACTAAATAATGATGATATATTCTGCTTTTTAGCATTAATAGATGAACCTCCATACAAGAGATTGAATCTGGTACATCTCAGGGGCTTCCCAACTGTCAGAATGTACCTAGCAAGCCTAAAGGAGAAAAATGGTAGTAAAGGGGAAGAAATAAGTTGACATTAACATTACATGCCCACATACTAACTTGACTGAAAGTGGGTATGGAAATTTAGGCCTAAAATACCTCTTAGTATCGTTAGAGAAAGGATATTTTTTTAAAAACATTTTTCAGGTTAAAAAGGTTAAGTTCATGAAGATTTAGAAAAGTATGACTGTAGTCTGCATGTAATGGAAATGTTAATTTCAGAAGTCTTTCAGTAGTATGATAGAATGTGTCTTATGCATGCCTTTCTTCACAAACATCAAGTTCAAAGGAATTTTTCTTGAACCTGTAATGATTTCCTGAGTCACAGAAAAACAGGTAGTTACAAACACCACAGCTCTGTACATGAAAAATATTGAAGTTCTATTTTAAGTATTACTTGGCATATCAAAACTTTGCACTAGTAATTGCATTGTCAATCATGTAGTGTCCCATTGCTAAAGAAATAATAGATTAAAATCTAGGCATTCTTTTTTTTTTCCAATGGATACAAAATTGAGTTTTGTAATGAGAAAACAATGTAAATGATTCCCTTCAAGAATTAAACTGTATATTGTACAACAAAATTACCATAAACTACAGTTGAATCTTGAATTCTGCTTGAAATAGCTGCATTTTTCCAGCTTCCTATAGTCTTTTCTTTAAGCACTTTGGGCTATGCTAGTGCCCACTGCATATAACTTGAGACCTGCAGAAGGATTATAGTTGATGCAGGCTGGTGCGCTGTTGATGTCAGTTTGCAAGCTGTTTAATGTTAAAAGTTCTATTGAAACTGTCAATAGAAAGTCTATGAATAATTTCAAAGACCCTCCCAAGTTTATCTGTTCTCTTGCTTCCAGCATGCTGATTTTCGTAATGAAACTAGCAGACCTGTAGTTGCTGCTTGGCTTGTGGGATAGTGACTTGGAAGCAGTTTCACCACAGCTGTGTAAGATTGAGAGAGATGCTTCTCTTTCACTGCTGGAACAATTACCACTCATTCCTAGTAGTAGTGCCACTCATATTTCAACAGACAGTGGTGGAAAAAATGTTCTGCATATATGGGTGCATGTGTCATGGTCTCCAGATTCTGATCTCATTGAAGAAATCCAGCTCTTTTTCCTGGAGCCTAGTTGACTTGCATAGTTGCTACATCCTGCAGGGTGTATTTGGGTGTGCTTCTATGTATGTATGCATATGTGTGCCATTTTAAAAAATCTGCTGATCCTTTGTGGAGAATGTAAAAGACTACAATAATCCAATAACTATCTGTATGTATAACCTTTTTAGTACTAATAGTATACATGGAATTGGGAGTTTCTGCTTTATTCAAACATCATTTTGTTGGATGGCTTACTTCCTATTTCAGATTGAAAGGCATTTCTTTGCAGAAAGATTCTGTGCTGGCAATGGTCAGCCCAGACTACTAGCATTATTTTATGGAAGTTCTGAAATACCAGCTGATCTCCTAAGATATCTGCCCATATCTTGCAAAAATCCTTACACTTTTAATAATCGTGTCTCATCTAAGTTCAAAATAGACGATAGGTTTGTTCTAGTCTTGATGAGAGTCTAGCAAGAAACAAGTGTGGTGGTTAGGATTTGGTATTTTCCATAACCACCCATTACTTATCTGACGTTCAAATCTGTTTGTGTTTTGTGACGCAAGTAGTCCCCTGTCCGCACCTCCCTGTCGTTGTCACCCCCTGCCCCTTCTAGGATAAGGAATGATGTCTAGCAAAGGCTGTTATTGTAAAGAGTTCTTTGTGAAGTCACTCAGCTTGTTGGGGAAATGTCTCAGTGAATAGAAGACTTCAAATAAAAAAGTTGACAGCATGAATGGGCAAATATTTTTGCAAGCTTTTTGGGCTTTTAGGTAATACTTCTGTAACGAAGTAAAAAGAAAACTCTAGTTCCCACTGTGCAAAATTCCTGTTGGCTTAAGGGAGTTAGGTCTACGTGCATAAAACAAGCATTAAATAGCTTAGTAGGAGCAATACTCACTATTGAGGTGGACTGTTTCCTTTTAAGTAAAAGGGTGGTGCAGTAAAAGGTGATCTACTGATGTAGTCTTTACTTCTGGTACATACTATGGTACCATGGCAACATCAGAATTAGACACAGAAAATGGGGCAAGCAGCCTGGTAGAACATAATGAAGAGTACACAAACAATGTGTTACAGGGAATCTACAGAAGAAATTATTAACAAGCAAATATAGTAGGGTTCTGGGGAGAAAATGGGAACATTGTAGAGCTCTTCTGGGAGCAGCTTGAGTATGGGATTTGTCAGTAGGAAATACACTGTTGAAGAAAGAAGAATATATTACCTAGGTTGGTAAGAGGAGTGAGAACATTAAGCTCTGCTGCTGCAGAGGGGTAAGTGACACTTCTAGGTTGGGTAGAATTAGAGACCACTTAGCTTTTGGAATCCATGAAAGCTGCAATTTCTTCTAGATATAGAGAAACAGTAATTCACTACTGTGCCTGTATGTTCAATCAGGAATGTCCTAATTAGGTCCTTTCAGTTATTTTTATGTGTCTGTCTGAAAGGAGAGTATAGGTTTCTGTGTTGCGAGTTGTTTAGGGTAATCAGCTGTCCAGATTTACTCTGCAGTCCTAACAGAAGATAGAGGCAGTTACTCACTACATTGTTTGCACTGCAGAAATGCATAGGTACCTTGCTTTTGACAGACTACAATTACGATGGATAAAACTACAGTACAGTGAATATATGATTCCAAATCAAAGCCATCTGATGACCATGGTGTCTCAGATCAAGATTAATGTTTGAGAGTTCAGCAGTCACAGATTATAAACCTATCGTGGGAAATGAGATTAATGCAAAATCATAGGCATGATTGCATATGAGACATTAAATAATGTAGATCACAGCAGACTGTTGTATTTTCAATTTTGACTGCTTTTGTTTTTCACAGGAGGTGTTTTGTGTCTTGTTTCAAAGGGTTTGTGTACACATTGCAAATTTACTACAATGATGTTGTTGATTTTTTTTTTTTGTTCCCCAGCTGTTATGGGTAACATGGGTATCTTTGTGCCACCTGTGCAGCCAGAGGTCCTTACTTCAGCTGATTGCAGATTACAGGTTTGGATGTTATCAAATTAACCTTATGAACTGCTTTGGCTATTCTCAAATCAACCTTATGACCTGCACGTCAAAACTCTTGCAGCTGAACGTGTACAAGTGTGTGAGGATTAAGGTGTTTGGAATGCTATCCTACCATTTAATCTCAAAAGCAGCCTGGAAGACATTGCTTATGAAATTGATTGATCCCTCTGGTGTGAGGAAATGATAAGGTTGTGAGACACAGACAGCAAAAAAAAAAAAGTTTTGTGCATGACAAATATGTTAAGCTTAATGCCCGCTCTTACACTGTGATAATTGTATTGCTGGTATGACAGCACTCCCAATGCAGGCCTGGATTTGGTTCCGCAGTTGATAATCTCACTATCAATTATTGTGTTCTTTGCCTTGGTCTTCTCTGACAAGGTGTCCTCAGCTTCTAGGACCTGTTTAGAGACAGGGTTCAAGGACAGTTGCCGGTGATGGATAGAGATTGAGAAAGGGATTACTTGTGGGAAGCTGACCCATTCAGGGCCATGGGAGCAGATGGGCAGTATCCAAGGTGCTCAGAGAGCTGGCTGATGTCCTACAGAGGCCACTTTCTTTAACCTTTGAAAGATCATGAAAACGGGGAGGTTTTTGATGACTGGAGAAAGACAAATCCTGTACCCATCTTCAGAAATGGTCAAGAGGTCTACATTGGGAAGCACAAGCCAGCTGACCTCTCTTTGGACCCTGGGAAAATCATGAAGCAGGTTCTCCTGAAAGATATTGCTAGGCGTGTGAAGGGAAAGGTGTTTGGATGCTTAACCAACCTGATTGCCTTCTATGGTAACATAAAGGGGTTTGTGGATGATGGTGAAAGCAGTTATTTACCTCAGCTTTAACAAGGCTTTTCTTATGGTCTTTGAGAATATTTTTGTAAGTCAGGATGCTTTGATCTAAGTGCATGGACAATTAGACAATCTCCGATATCAACTTAGGTATCTGAATGTAGAACAGAGACTCTGAATATATCTAAGGGAATTCAGTTAATAGTCTCCAGAGAATGATTCAAAGTTCTTCAGAATGTTTTCAAGCGATAGTCAGCTACTCTTTGCAAGGCTGCAAAGCATAAACAGTACTTGACTTTTATTTGTTTATTAGAAAGGCCATACAATTTCATTTTTACACATAGTATTCAAGCCAACAGAAGATAACGAAGAGTATGCATTAAAGCTACAGTAATTGGCTTTGTTTAATAGTAACATTGTAACATTAAACCTCCTGGTTATTATCCCTCTATTAATAAATAATTACTGTTTCTGTTGTTCATTTATGTTAATACCCACTATATGCTAGGAGGTCATCAAACACTGTTTATGAAGAAATTCAGAGCTATGGTTGAGGCTCTACTATGCTCCTCTTGTTGTTCTCAACAGCATATTTTTCAATGTATTAGTATTACACTATAAGAATAATTATGTATTAAAATACTATGCAATATATTATTAAAGATTGAGCTAAACTTTAGATTCTTAATGTGTGCTTGGGTGGTGACCTTTTGCCCTCATTATATAGCCTCCTAAGCCTTCCCAAGGTTTCTTTCTCAGTCTCGCTAGGGAATTGTGTGGTTAAACATAGCCCAGAAAGTCAGAAAATTGTTCTGTTTGCAGTAGTGAGAGTGTATGGATGTATATTAGTAAAAAAAAAAAAACCCACTAACACTTTCTGTTATTGCTTTGCTTTTAATTGACTTTGTTGATAGGTGACTGGGCTATGAACTGGGAGGTCCAGAGGGCTAGAGAAGGAAGCCACCTTCAAAGCTGGAGTGTGTGCTTTTCTCCTTAAGGAAGTGGGCAACTGAGAAGGTGCCAGGCACTGTTGGTCTGTCCAGATTTCCTCCCTCCCTATAGAATACCTCACTGAATATGCAGAGATATGCTTTGTGCCACATCAGTCTGCTGCAGCCAGTTGCTTCTGATAAACTGCGTTGCATGGGGATAAGGATCAAGTCAGTCAAGTACCAAACCAACTTATTTCTTGCCTTTTCTTGGAATGTATGGGTGCAGTGCATCGTTAAATGTCAGCTATGCAGTTCGCAGTGCTCTCTTGTCTAAAGCCAACATACCAGCACATTTACAGTAACACTCTACAGAACTTTTGTAAGGGCTTAGAAGCAATACAGTCTTAGGGGTTTTGGTTTTGGATGTGGGAATTTGTAAACTTGAGTTTACTTTTTTCTGTTTTTCTTCATGCTTATGAGAGCACTGGTGATGACAAAAAAAATTGGAATGACTTCACTGTGTTAAATAGTGTTGTATTTTTGCCTTACAAGTAGTTGCACTTGAGAAACAGAGGTTATAATAATAAGCAGAATTTGACCTGACTTAAAGACAATACTTGTAGGGGAATTGCACTAAAAGCAGTTTCATATAAATGAAGACGTGTAGATCCAGTTAGAAAATAACTGTTTGGTAACTGATTTCACATACTAGATGAATAAAAAAATCCTGATTTGCTGGACTTGGAAAAAAAACCTTGGTGAATATTGTATTCTTTTGCCTTAAAATGCAAAAGGAGGGGAATAAAACTATGACAAGAGCAGGCAGTGATTTAAAGGCTCTAAAGTCCAGAAGAGATTACACTGGAACCATACTGAAGTGTGTGTTTGTGTACGTGCTGCGTCACAGACGGAGGAGCTGTTGAACACCTACTCCTGCCCACTTCAGGGACTGCTTCAGCCGCTGCCAGAGTTCTCCCCAGCCCTGGGGCTGTCAGTCATTCAAGCCACCAAACTCTGCTCTGCTCACTCCACTTGTGGTTCACAGCTGCTCAGTGCTGTGTGTGGAATCGGTACCTGACAAGTGCAAACATCCATGCTCAGATGGCAGTGCCTGGGGATATTATGGGAGATTGTATTCTCATTACGTAAAACTCGTGTTTTTTTTTTTTTTTTGCACATACCCAGCATTGTTTCTTAGCTTTCTGTCACTTTGTTTTTTTGACTGTATTCATCATATTGTTACAGATTTTGGTCTAGTGTGTATTATTTGTGTATGGGTTTAAGTTTGGATGTATTTTGAGGTAATTCAGCATGAAAGATCCAGCATAAATATAGAAATTAAAATGAAAAGTGGCACGAATATAAGATGTCACAATATTATAAATGAGTTATGTTGAAATAGACCAAGAGAAAAGGTGTGATACAGCCAAAGCATTATAGTATCAACGAAAATGCAGTCCCTACCTCTGCATTTACAGCTGTTGCAATTAGATTTTTTTTCTTTTTCCTTTTTCTAATTGCATTAGGAATTCCAGATAGCCACTTAGTCTCCACAAGAAAGGCCCTTGACACTAAGTGTGCTGAAAGGTCATTGAACAGTCATAGCTTTCTTTTAATTTTAAATGCATTTATCCAAGAAAACTCAACACTGATGCAATATCTGCTTTTCAAAGGGACTCTGTCTTCTAGCTGAGCTGACTGAGGTTTACAGAGGTCAACTGAAATACCTAAGGTCACCCAGAGTGTCAGAGTAAGGGGTAAGTATCTGGAAAACATACTAAAAGAAACCTACTTTTCCCCAGAAATTACAGGATTCTCCTTTAAACTTCTAGGTAAACACAATATTGTTCAGAAAAAAATACAGGAATGTTAAAGATGGTGACTCCTGGTGTGTTGATTACTATTGATACTGAGAATTATTTGTAGAGGATTCTAAAAATTCTTGTCTAGAAAAATGAGCAAGTTACATATCGCAAAAGCAACCAATACTGTTAAGGCAGAAGACTGTGAGATAGTTTACTGCATTGTTGCTACACACTGTTTTTTCAAATTTGTTTCTTAATACTTTTTTCAGTGATTGACTTCAGTTAAATTACACTGTCTAAACTAGCTGATGAGTGCACTTATAAAATCATAGCTATTTTAGGAATGAAAGATCCTTTACCCCATCATTCAGCAGTGAAGTAGTATGCAGTGACGGCTATGATTAGCAGAATACATACATTCTCACAAGGGAAAAATGTTATGCTGAGGATGAGGTACAATTTTAACCTTTGGGAATCTGTACAAAAATGTTTGAAATGTTGTAGTGATATTTTTCATGGTTTTTAACCCTCTGACTGTAAAATTTTGTAAAGTTTCACCCAATTCAACAAATATTACCGCAACTAAAATGAAAATACAAGTGATTGTTTTAGATGAGTGTTTTGTAGAACTTCTGCTGAGGAACTGTATAGTTTGCATAGTACATTTGTGGTAAAGAATTTTGAATAATTGCTATGGATTAAAAGTAATTAATGGACGATGACTTTAATTGTGCAGTCTGTACATGCCTCAATCTCCCATTGACTTCCATTGATGTGGAAGTCTGCAGTGTGCAAGGAATGCAAGTTATAAAACCTAACATCAAAAAAAAAAAAAGAAACAATCTTAAGGATTAACAAATGATTGTAAAGATTGCCAAAGGTAAAAGCAAGGAACTATCTTCCAAGTAGTACAGTTGAAAGATTGCATGACTATCTTTCACCTTCATTGCTAATAAAAAAAAAAGAGCATTGCTACACTCTGATAGCAAAATAAGAATGCGTAGAGGGTATCTTCATGATTTCTCTTTCCATATGACCTTATAAAGAGGAATACATGTGAAGTACTGGTATGCTTCTATTACAGCTTACCAAAGAATGATCAAAGGAAATGTGACCTTTTCTGAAGGTGACTTATGCATTCATTGCTGGCTTTAACTTATTCTGCCAATTTTCTGATGATTCATTTGCTATTATATCCCAAAAAGACTTAATTTGTCAGAGAAAATAGAATGGCTATTAGAAAACTTATGATTTTTTTCTTTTTTCCCTGGGAAATTTGTGTTAGCATACAACCCTGAGTACTGGGGGAAAAAACCCCCGTTATTTGTCAGAAGCATTCTAATGTTGTTTGGTGGGACCTTTCACTATCTTGTTAAACATTGCAGTTTTGCTCTGTTTTGCCTCTGCTTTGTCCAGTAAGAGGTCTGGCTCAAATGTTTTTCTTCTGCTTTCATACTGCATGTATGTGTTTGAAAAATGATTTTGTTGAAGTAAAATACAAACTGATCAATCATACAAACAAGACAAAACTCCCACAGAGCACATGGGGAAAAGAACAAAGATTATTTTTGTCTGTCTAGTTAGAATTTTGCATATGCTCGAATATATCTGACAGGTTGTTTGTGCCTTTTAGAAGATGAAAAGAAAAGATAAATAAATATATATATAAGGAGAGAGAGAAAGAGGTGCTGATGAGTACAATAGCAGTGTTGATTTTCATACATTTGGGGTGCTGACACAATTCACAAGTGGCAAAGCAGACTAAGTTGTGTTATGTCGTTCCCTGCAAATGAAGATAAATGCCTTGGTTTTTATCACTTTGTTATATTCCTGAGAGAATGATTTAAAAAATGTTTTTTTAACTTTTGTACTCCTTTCTTATTTATATATGTATTTAAAATATAAAGAAAGTATTTGAGGATTCCAGTTAGAAGCTGTAATGCTTAAAGCCTTGCTGGGCTCCAGCTATGTAAGTCTCTGAAATACTGACTATCTCAAAGACAAAAAAAAAAGCTATTCCTTCTACAATATGTAGAGCTACAGGGATTATAAAACTTCTGCAGAATGTGAATATAACATGTTTATGAGAGCAAAAAACCATAAAAAGATTTGTCCTTTTTTACTGTAGTTAAGAATTGTAAGACAGAAAATAAGTTTCAGTACCTGATTTACCACATGGAATTACACTGCTAGATTTTTGTCCTCAGTGAAATCATATCTCCTTAACATGGCTTTAGTAAACCTCCTTCGTTATATTTGATTTGTGTGTTCTCCTATGAACCTTTTATATGACAGTTATGTCTTTGAATGTTCACCCATTAAAAACAATGCAGAGTCCAAATTTTAAGCAAGGACAAAGAAATATTGAGTGGGTGTGCTAGGAACAACTAAAATATCATATGAATTTTCCTGAATAGCTATGAAAACACATCCTAAATGCTTACCCAAAGCCTGAAGCAACTCTTAAAAAAAATCCAAACAGCTACCTCGAGAAGGGTCTACTCTGTCCTTCCACCTCTGTCTGGATCTGTGATACACTTCATTTTACACTGTATTCTAAGATTCAAAGTATATGAAGTTTTAAAGAACAGGTGATGGAAAGTAGGAATAAGGTGAGATTCTATGCATTATTAAGATGTGTTCAAGAAGTAGATGTTATGAGTGAGGCTTCACTATGGGAATGTATCCAGAGAGCTCAAAAACAAAATGACTGACTGGGTGGTCTCTGGAGAAGCAAGATCAGATCCACTTAGTTTGCAGAAAAGACCTGAAGTGGGAAGGAAGAGATGTCAGGTCCTCAGGTTCTCAGATACAGAAGGATGGATTGAAGAGAGTTGTGTGGAAGCATGAAAGTATTTTGTGGTGGAGGGTAGTTCTGAGAAGATTTGCATGACCATTTGAACTGTTGTTGGGTGTTAACTCTGAACCTCAAACCTTTTCACAGATGCCTAATAAAATGAGTTTTGTATTAAAAAAAATTGCTCAGACTTGTTAATATTTGATGGTAGAAATCCATCTATGTCTAAATTCATGTGTGACCCACTTTGTATACTTTTGGGGAATATATATATGGTAAGGCCAAGAAATTGCACATGGTTCTTCTCATTAGTGTATGCACTGAATTTCTGCAGCTTTGGAAAAAAAATTTTTTTCTTCTCCTGTATAAGACTCAAGGGATATAGCCTTTAAATCTTTCTGTTTCCCTGAGATTTGTGTAGATCCTAACGTCCAACAAGGTCAGTCAGTGTCCCTGTATCCTCATCGTAACTGCAAAGTTCTGTCTCTCCCTACCCCAAGGGAGACTTGCAGCATCAGATACTTCCTAGCTAGTATGTGTCTCTAGGGTGCTCTTCAAAGAGAATTTGCTAGTGAAGATGAAAAAACAAATACTGCTTGTGGAAGTATTCATCTTCCTCTGGCTTCAGGAGGGAATGTTTGGCACCATACCTGCCCTGTGCCCATGGCCAAACTCTTCCCAGCTGCAGATCTTCAGACCTGCAGAGAACCTTCTGCACAGTCCAGCTGCCTGAGCCCCAGGGTGACTACCTTCTATTCCTATGGAGAGATCTGGGTGCAGAGTCTTCTAGAGATCAGTATGATTTAAAACTAGCACATCTGTGGCAAATAAGTTACTCTATATACAATAACCTTTGATTTTGTAGAGCCAGCTAAAACACAGTCAATTGAATGTGAAAGAGGCTAATTAAGAGACAGTAGACCAAAGTAGTCATCACTGTAATTTCTTTGGCTTCAGTGAGCTTATTGCACGGATGAGTTTTATTGGAGTTCTTACTAATATAGAAAGTATGTGTAAAGTTGGCAGTTATGAAGTCAAAACTGTATTTCAACTGGGAATACTGTTTGGGATTTTCACAGAAGGCTTAAAAGAGTTAAACATAAAACTTCTACTTTATTTCTCTTGCATTTGAGCATTGGATCTTCTTGAACTATTTAAAATATCCTACCTATTCAAGTGAGCCAGTCACTCAGCTTTTAAGAAGGAAGAGTTGCCAGAGTGCTAGGTGACATGCCGAGGAAACTCTTGCATTAGTGTTTCTCTGAATATAAGTAGTCTGAATTTTTAGCGTACTTGCTCAGTCAGAAAAAGATGGAAGAAGCTGCTTTGTGCAGCTGTTTCTATTCCTGCACTTTCCATTTAAGTGGCACTGGAGATTTCATACCTTATTCGCAGGGAGAAGGCAGAGTTGTTCTTTTCAGGTTAACTGGTTTTCCTCTCCTTTTGGTTTTCTATCTGTTTATAGTATTCCAGAAATATATTTTGTGGGTGCCTCACAAACAGAGCATTAAACTCCGTGTGAGCTGTTTTTCAGTGCTGTGAGCCTGAATGGCAAGTTGGCTTCCCAAACTTCTGGTCTAACTGAGAGGAGTCCATCAAGGACACTGAGGCCATGCATCCCTGCCATAGTCTTGACAAAAGATAAGACTCACACAGTGACTTGTACTAGGACAGCTAAAATAGACTTGGTGTTGACAGGTTTGGCTCAGGTCAGATCTGGCAAGTTTAATTAGGGTTTAGATCCACTTAGGTCTGGAAGCCTAAATGATGTTGAAATCTTTGGAAATTTGGTGTCTAATTACCTCTTGGGGTTCTGGGACTGAGTGATTTACTTAAGGTCACAAATGGAGTAGAAACAGGAACTGAGCAGAGAATTCTCAAATCCCAGTCTAGTGCCTTTACCATTAATCCTTGACTAATCTGGTATCTTGTGATCTAGGTTTCACTTCAGCCAGCTGCTTTCATCAAGTCGTTAATGTCATCCTACACTGGGACAGCTGGCCAGAGTTTAATGCATAAGTAAGTGTTGTCTGCATACTTCTCTTATTTATACCCATGCCATTATGTGAAACCCACTAGCAGTTCAACATAAATACAGATCATAAAATGGGAAAGAACAGTGTCTGTGGACCTTCGAAAGAAAAGAGAAAGTTTCTGATCGGAGATTTTAGAGTCTGACAGAATCAAACCTGCTAGTATTAAGTGCTGGTTATTTAGATAACAGTAAATGTAGCAGCCAGGGAATTTAATCTCACAAAACATCTGCATTTCAGTGTTATACATGCTATGGAGAGATCCAGGTGAATGAGTTAAGATATTTGTCTATAGATCATCACTGCTGACCTGTGTGATTTCTGTACCATTCCTCACTTTTTTTTTTTGCTTGGCTAGGGAAGGCTCAGGATGATTTGCAGGAAGTAATTTTAAAGTGCTGTGAGTAATGAGATGTAAAAAAAAAAAAAAAAAAAAAAATCAAGAAATGACTTTTAAATACTTAGAATCCAAGCCTGATATTTGAAAAGAAAATGCTAAGCAATGAATGGGATGAATTTCCACACCACATATTGCATAGGAAATTTGCACACACAACCTTTTATTTGTTTAATGGATTTTCTGTGAACATCTCCCATTAAATGTTTGTAAAACTTCAGCCCGAGAAACTTAGCTATGGAAGGGAAAGTATTTATATTCATTAGATGAGAGCAGACTTTTTGCTCATGATTTGGGTGGAATTTAAAATGATTAAGGCAGCTTAAAGTAGTTAGGTGATAGGAATTTTCTAAAACATTTTATCTGAATCTAATAAGCCCTCTTGGGGATACAAGAGCTTATGATGCATATAAGGAAATTTAGAGCTAGTTTATTAAAAATAAATTTCCACTTACTTTAATGGTGTTCTTCCATTGTATCTTAAGATTGCCAGGTATTTTACCATCTACTGCAGCCAGCTATAGAGACTAGAACCGCGTTATCTGAGAGGCCCATCCCTTTATTGTAGAGATTGGAGTTGCAGTTGACAAAGAATGCTAAAGTTCAGAAAATCCTTCACAGAAACTTAAAATGTCTTAAATTGAATTTATCTAGAGAGGAGCTTTTTCTTAGGAAATATTCTATAAAATTTTAAATTAAAACAAAAGACATTCCAGTTAAATTGTAGTCTCAAAATGAAAAATTAAGCATTTTATGTGGCTTTGTGATAAGTTAGCTATAAGAATGCTGAAGGTAGATGTTTACTCAGACTTTCTAGAAAAGGGAAATTCAGAGTTCAGATTTGTCTAAAATTAAATCAAGGATTTTTCCAGGTTGTCATCTGACTTTGTAGTGGTGGAAATATCAGTGTGGATGACTGTAATATATCCTTTACTGTGTTTTATAGTGGAAATTAAAGTGGTACACTTACTTCTTCAGATCATTGGTAAATCAGCCTTTGCAAAGTCACTATCACAGCATTCAAAGCCAACCTCACTCTTGGATGGAAAATTAGTAAGTAGTGTCTCAATTATCCCGGAGTAGACTACCCAGCTGACGGATGGGAAATAGACTGCAGGTACTGAGACACTCAGTCCTGCTCTGAATGAGTCAGTCTGGCACTGCTGTGTGCAGTGATGATCCCAGCTCGGATGCTAGCTCAGGGAGGTCTGATTCAGCATTGCTATTGACCTCTCTTTTCACTATTTTATTTCTACTGTGTCATTCTGCAGCCTAATTTACAAGAGAAGAGTTACTATAGGCAGTAAGGTGGCAAGTTAAGCATTCATTAATCCAAAGTTTGTTCTTTCAATGTCATGTTTACTGTGCATTTCTGACCTGTCAGGTATCATTTGACTGAATTTCTTTGAAGAATAGATTTTACTGACTTAGAGAAGCCAAAATTTTAAAAATAGAAGACAAAAAGTGTGGATATGATGAGTAACTATTCAACAGAAGTTCATACAATGAATCAGTCTCTAGTTTAGTGTACTAGGTCTATGTATATAGCAGGAACTCTTTGCCAGGATAACATTACAATGGAGTTGCTGCACTTAATGCTGGTCTGTAAGATTTAGATTACGAGTATGCTAGGGAACTCTTCCCATAGTAGGTAATTTTTCAGGGGTTTAACCAGTTCTTATCCACGACCATTGCAGCTATGCTGGCAGAAATCTGTAGCTTTGGCATAGCCTGAAACTATATTCACCTCTGTTCTTCGAGCCAGTGTCCTGTTCCTCACAAGGACTCACTTCAATGTGGCTATAAATTTTTTTGAAGGAACATTCTGAGCTGAATGCCACAGAAAATAAATATCTGTGGTATAATGCAGTGATGCTTTGTTTCTCAAAGAATGTGCTTTAGATCAAAAACTTGAATAATTTGTTCTTTGTTAATATGTGCTCTATGGTCAAGACAGGAAAAACAAGTGGTATTTTTAGCTTTTAAATTTAACTGCCAGTGACATTAGGAGAGAGCAGGAAGGAATTTGCAAGGTGGCATGATCCTGTTGTTGAGCCTCCTTATTTCAGACCTCAGTGTCACGGTGAAGCAATAATGTGCCTGATCATCTTGCTGTTTGAGATGGTATTCAGGAATGCTCACCCTGCTGTATTGGCTACCCAGGTTGTTATGGCTATGATGTACAGCTGGCAGTACAGTGTGTATGCGGAGTCAGCTGTGGAGGCAGATGTTGGGATGTGACAGTGAAGCCTCAAATTCTTCTGGACCTGTCATAACAAGGATGGATGTTTATACACAGAAAAATTAAACTCTTTTTTTTTCTTTGGGGGGGGGGGGGGGGAAGGAATGGGTAGGGGTGACAGACTCCGAATACTTATTCGGTGAAGCGTTCCTCTACTTAATCAAAATACAGAAATAGCAATTTTCAGGTAATCCCTTCTTAGTTGCTTTTTGTTTGGTTTTCAGTGGCCTGCTTTAGGCATAGTATGTATTTAATAGATAACCCCATGCAGAGTAGAATTCTCCTACAGTTTCAAATCAAGGGCAGGCGGGTGTTTATTTGTTTCTAAAGATTTATTGAAAGGCCATCCACTCTCTGGGTGGAGAGATTTCTACCCACTTTTCTGCTGTCAAACTGTGTGATTCTAAATGTCTCCTCGAAAAACACAGCGAGTATTTCTTTGTAGGTGCAGATGCTTTTAAAAACTGCCTTAAAATAAGTGCAAAATGAAGAAATTGTCTGCCACCAGATGAGTGAGACTTGGCTGGGCTTTTTTCTTCTTTTCATCTACATATGCACACCTCTACAGTCATTATAAAAATATCATTCCTATAACCTGCAAGGATCTACTGTTACTCACAAAAATGCCTTGCTATTTTGGGGCAGTTTTGAATCTTTATAGCCATGTAGGGTATGCTGTGTCTAGTTCTACTTCTGGTGGAGATATCTTGGCAGGTAAGCTGAAGGGGAAAGGTTGAACCAAAATTAATCTACATCAGTCTCCTGTCATGGTGGACAGAAAGATGTTGGTTCAAAAACTATTGACATGGAGGCAGAGGAAAGGTTTGTTCATTCTCAAGCATGTGAGGCAATGGACTATGTTCAGGAGCCAGCAAAGCCTGCCTTTAGGTAGGGGATATAATCTATAGCAATTATATAACTCAATAACAAATTGCAGAAAATAGTCTGAAAGAGGTTTGATTGATGATTCCTGATCCTTGCCTCATGAACTTACAGGAAATAGATTACGCTGGCTTGAAGAGTGGTGAATCCATAGAAGTAGAAACAATATGTGCCATACCAGACCCATATTCACAACTCCAAATGCTCGTTTTCTTTGCATTCCAGCAGCCCAGATGGCAGATCTCCTTAGCACAGTTTAAAATTTTCAGCATGCTTACTGAACTGGTTTATATTTTTTTTTGTATTCCCTTCACCATTTCTTTCTCACATAAGACCCCTTCATTTAATGAGTATCTACAGGGTCACAGTGGAGAATGAGCTGATAGGATGAATGACAGTATATATGTACAGGGTATGAGATTCAACACCAGTTTGCAACCTTGTTGGCATAGAGTCCATAGCATCTCTAATAAAGTCATTATAGCTCTCCAGGTTTTTCAATTATTATTTTAATTTCTTTGCTCTCTTTATTACTTTATCACAGTATGGGATGTTACTCTGATTATTTTTATTGTAGCATATTTAATAATAAAAACCAATGCCTTAAATTCTCTTCTGTAGAACAGTTAAAATAGCTAAAGGGGGAAAGGTGTACCCATCATGGACTTTGATAGTCCTAGTTGTCTTGATTTAGATAGCAGAAGCAGGGGGTCAGTTCGGGTGGTCTGAGATGCACCAATCTGTGACTGTTTTTCTCAGACAAAATGGTTGGTTTTTTTTTTTTTAGACTTAGAGAAAACATTAGTAACTTCATCAAATCTAATCAAAAGAAGGTATTTATTTTAACTGACTAAGGATTTAGTTGTTTCATACAAACACAAGCATAAATACCGCCATTTACTTTCAGGTATACTTGACACTTAGGTCAATGGCATTGCGCACTGTTTCTTGGAAAGTCAGCAATGTGTACAACTTTAAATATCTCAAGGGTCTTTTCTCACAAGTAAGAGTTATTTAGTCCTAGTGTTCTGGCCATGTTCCAAGCCAGCTAATTATATTCGTCCAAAAATTTTCCTCAAAGTTCCAATTAATTATCTTCTTCACTTCCTCTTCTGAAGTACTGTCATGTCATGTTGTTTCTATGAAATGCCTGATGGTGTCTTGCATCTGAAGTGGCTGTATTTCATTTATGAATGAAGCATTGCTGCAGATAAAGGGTCATATCCACTACGAGCATGTGTCAGTGTGATATGCTGATTATAGGGAAGGTATTTTAAATATAGCAATAGTGAAACTGAGTCTAAGTATTCATGCTTAGAGTATAAAATGAGGTGTGAGTTTTCACCATATTATTATTTATATTAATCTACACTCTGAAAACTGCATTCTTATACCTTACTCACTGTGACTAGTACCTTTAACAGTCTACTTGATTTTTGATACACCATTAAAATGCATACCAGCAAATAAGCTATACTGATGTTGCCAAGATTCCTATTTTTCTCAGGTGCTGTTGAAATACAGGGGTTGAAAACTTTTTAAAAAGTCAATAAGTGTGGTTTTATTCTTCCTTTAGAATATGGTAAGTGTAGTAATACCATACACCTTTATGGTATTTTACCATACCTTATAATGTTATATTAACTATTTGAAAATCCTTCAAAATAGGGCTTTGTAGGAAATATTAGGTAGACTTGAAGGAATATTACAAATATTCTCCTGAGCATTTTGTTGACACCCATAGCTGCTTTATGAGTGATGGAGAAGACTAAAATATCTCAATGTTGGAAACTCTATGATGCTTTAGAAAATTATTTCACAGAATCGATATTGTATTGTGTTGAAAATGTATTGGAAAGTGAGTCACCATCTTGAATATCAAATGTAAGAACGATAAATTACAGAATAAAAATATAAATGTATTTTTTCTACATACCACAGCTCGAGGTGCACATCACTTTAAGATGTTGATATATTAAGTAGGTATCGTTTCTGATCGTATCTGACTTATATTAGCGCAATCCTAAGCAATACTTTGTGACGTGAGTATACATTTAGTTAAAAGAATGAGTGGAGAAGAGAGGTTGTTGGTGGGAGATAATCTTTTCACTGCCTTTCACCTGCATATTGATAAGATGGCTTTGAGGTATCTTTTCTGTTTGTTTGCAATTGCAAATTCTTACTAAATTGTTAAATTGCAGCAGAACATCTTGTCTGCATTTTATAAATTCACAGCCACTCTACTTAAATACAGTTCTCACCCACACAGAGTTTCATTTGCACAAAAGTCATAGCAGCAGAATATCAGCAGTTCCCACGGAAATGACAGCCCAAGCCTTTAGTTCATAATATTGAAAAATTTCCCTAACTTGCAACGTTTCCTGAGGGAATGTCAGAGCTGGCATACATTTCTGCTTCTTTTCTCTAATTTTTAACCTCTTATTACAAATGAAAGCTTGTAGGGCTTTTTAACAGGTGGTTTTTGCCTGGGAGTACATGACAGAGGTAGAAAGCCAGAGAACTGTGATAAAAATTAAACTCAGCAAATCTAACCAGTCCTAGTGAGAATGCAGTAGGGAATAACAAATCCTCAGTGAAAAGAGCTAAAGATTGCTTAATTAAACAGGGTTGCAGAATTAGATTTAACTTTAAACTTGAAATTTAAATGAATTTCTTTAGTGAGGAAACTGTGATGACTTCTTGAATGTCATCCTAGATTTTTTTTTTTTTTTTCTCCCAGGGCTGGCATGAAATGTCATTGTATTTTTCTTTAAATCAAAGTAGTTGCTTGTTTCACACAGTAACTTTCAAAATCTTGGGGAATAGGCTTTAACCCCTATATTTTGAAATTGTCTCAAAAAGAAATATTAATTGGTGATTAGAGACTGTAGCCCAGGATGAAAACACATAACAGAAAAGGAATTAACATCTTTGGGTTGTAGTACTCTGTTGCTGCACTGATTTGAGCTGGAAATATTTAACATAACTGGTTTTCAAAACCTGATGTAACAGCAAATTTCAAAGAAGATCTTGGAGGCCCTTGAAATCAATGACCAAGGTTCATAAAAAAACAGTTAAAAACAATGGAAGTATTATTAGAGAAGCAGATAGAGATAAACCGCCCTTGAAGAAAGGTTTGATGCAAGTATCTGAAAATAAATCTGGTGTCCCTTGCCTAAGGGGTTGCATTTATGATTTGTTGTCCCCTTTCCAACTCGGGAACTGTAGATTCCCTTACAAACTTTTACCACTTTTTAGTGTATCTGATAGAGTTTTGAAATGGATCAAATTGCATTAATTGTATCTTCATTATTAATCCTCAGGAAAGTTATTGTGGGTACAATGTGAGCAGGATTGTCAGTTTTTAATATCTTGTCACCGTCACCTGAGTATCCTTGGCAATTGTCACCTGTCCAGATTTTTATGAACTTAAATCACTACTTCATTTTCATCAAAGACTGTGACAAAAAGTTTTAAGGCATTGGGCTTCATGGTTTCAGAGGTCCTTGGCATAGATCTTTCAGCAAAGGGCCCTGAGGCACTTCGTCTGAAAATGCAAAAGTGATGCTGACTGGGGATGTGGCAAGGCCAAGGTGCCTTAGGGAATGATGGTTCAGTGCTTCAGTAGGACAGCTTCCCTTGGATGATGCCAATTAAGCTGTAGCTGTCATTTAAAGTTGCTGTCTTCTGGATTGCACCTACTGTGCACAAGCAGGAATCAATCAGTCTCTTGTTCTGTGTTATAAATAAAAATGAAGGTTTGTGGTTTTGTACGTGTACAAAAAAATCCCCCAAACCCAAAACAACACGTACACTGAATGTTGCTCATTTCCAGTAGTGGCAATTATTTCTTGGGCTGCTTCAGGAAGTATTTAAGTCAGTCATCTCAGAAGTTTCATATACTAGATGAATTAAACTAAAGCGACCACTTTAAAACCTTTATAAAACTGTGAATTATTTTTAAATTAAGGCAGTATCATATCAATAAACAAGTATGTAAAAAGCTATAGTGTAATCAGGTTTATTGTTTCATAATAGGTTTATACAAATTATGAATACCAGAGTTTTATTAATGGGACTTTTAATTATCCACTATAGTGAAGTGATGTAAAATATCTAACAGCTCTGCTAATTAATATGGGGATTCAATGGTTGTTAATTAAGGGTAAATGGGACAGGGCTAACACAATCCACTTTTGACTATGATGAATAAAAAGTCAAACTAATAGCTTATTTCCAAATTAACATGATTGATAAAAAGTCAACTCAGAGCACAAGTCATTCATCCTAAGGGAGCTGCAATTTTAATGTTTAGACGATACAAAAAAAGAACATGTCTACAGGCCTTGAAATAAAAGTAAAAGCTGCAAAAAAAGCTTCAAAGGGCTAAAATACAGATTTGTAAACTTGCTTTTAAATACATAACTTTGTGCACAGTGAGTCTTTTCAGATCACTTTCATTTCTCACAGATTTAAATAAAGCTGGCACATGAGTGAATAGCAATCTGTAATATATTCCAAGAAAATTATCAATTATTTGATTTTCTATTTATCAGATATTCTGAACAGCACTTTAAAAAAAAAAAAAAAAAAAGGCAGGGTAGAGGGGAGAGAGGTAGCTTGCTGGCAACTGGTTTATTGGCCTGTCTCTCCGTGATCCTAGCAGTCTATCCTCTTCTGGTTGCTGTCTGTTCAGTACTTGCTTTCCTGTATGTGGCTAAACATTTGAAATTTGTATTTAAAATCTTCAGAAAGTTAAATCTAGCTATGTATATCCAGAAAAAGCCTCCAAGGTAGAATCCAGAGTGTTTGGTGATGTGCTTATGTGACATAGATAGTATGAGGATGCTGAGGCAAATCAGCGAAGGGTACAAAATAGCATGTGTGCTGTTCAGGGAGCCTCTAGTCAGAGATTCAGAGGGAGTTGTCTGGGATCAGTAGAAATTCTGAGCATAGTTGTGGGACATAAATCTTTTTCTCCCCACCTGTCCTTTTTGCCACCTTGCCCAGGAAAATGGGGAGCCAGTCCCACCTGCTCATCTTCCACAATTTATAGCCATCTCTAGATATCTCATGCCTCCGATCTCCTCTGAGCTGACTCCTTTGAAAAGCTGTTTTCTTTTTACATGTGTTAGATATATTCATGTGGGATGTATCAAGAGATTTCATGTAGTATGTACAGTCTCAAGTCTGATTGTCCCTTTGCTTAAGGAGGTTAAAACTTGCATTTTCCACGATGAAAATCTTACTACCAAAGTAAAGGCTACTTTGTTTTGGGATTGCTTTTAGTTGTCCTGTTACAGAAGTGGCGTGTAATAGGAGCAGTGAGTACTTAGGAGAAGAAGATGTCTAAATGTGGTTTCATGAGCAAATCTTTAAGGCCAGTTTGAGCCTATTAGGAAAAAAATACAAACATTCAAGGTTATAATTGAACATGCAGCAAAACAAACTACAGAAAATCAGGAAAACATTTTATCTTTATGAGAGAGAGGTGTATGTATGCTGTTTGATATAGAGTGAGCATGATTTGCATAGTTGAATATGAATTTAAGTATTTGGGATTGGAAGGAATCTCCTGAAACATATTGCCTGATCCTCTTTTATCACAGGCAATTATTTCACAATCTACCACATTCCAGATTAAAAGTAGGCATTTTTTCCTACCTTGGGATGCTGTTTCTGTGCTTTGATTCTCTGATGGTTAGCAGCCTTCTAATCTCTAGGCTGATTTTTTTTCATGGCCATTTGTTTCTCTTCCAGCACTGACTTTTAGCTTGATCTTTTTTCTTCCTTGCACACATACTTTTATCTACAGGGTTTTTTTTTTTGACTTTTCCAAACAAGGCAATTCATACAGGCTCTTTTAATTTGATAGTATGTCCCTTCCTAATTATCGTAATATAGTCCTCTGCATCTTTTTGTACACAGGAATCCAGATAGGGTCTTGTCAGTGCTTACCCAGTCCTATGAGTATTTTCTTAATCTCCTCTGGAAATGTACTGATTGATGCATACTACCTGTGATCATACTTGCAATTTTTGGAAGTTTATCCGTATCACCTTATGTCTCTTTCTTCCTTCCTTCCTTCCCTTTTCGATTTGCTGTAATTCTGGCTTATAGTATAATTTCTTATTAGTCTCTAGCTGTGTAGCCTTCACTTCATTGAATTTCATTCTACCTCTATTACTTTACTCCTCAAAGGTTTTCTCATTCTTTACATGTGATATCCCAATCTTACATATTGACATTGTCTCTTTTTTGTTCATTAGGAAATTCCATTGTATTCTTACCATTTTTTAGTGAATATCATTATGAAAAGCTTGATTGTTCTAGTGGCTTTCATTTTAATAATGGTGCAGCAGATTTTAAAATGTTATCATTTGGTAAAATGTGGGGAGTGGGCTTCCCCATGCTTTGTATTTCAGTAATATCATAATAAGTGTCTGTTTCTTAGGTCAATATTTGCTGTGGTATTCTGAAAATATATGGTTCATGATACAGGCCAGGACGTATGTCATGAACAGTTTGTTTTTTTAAATGTTTAGCTTTTATAATTGCCAATACATAACAGTACATATATGAAAAGCTATATTAGCAATAACATTTTCTTTAATTAATTTTTCCATGAATGAATTCCTGTTAGAAATTCATTCTTACTACATTGTATTATGTTGTGATGCACTTTGGTGAAATTAACTCGAAGAGCTGCTCTTTGCAATTTTAATATTCCACTGGGTTTTCCATTCTAGAAAACTCATTATTATACATGTACAAAGCTGAAAAGAAACAAGAGAGAGGCATATTGTGTGAATAACAGTCAGGGAAAAGAGACAGCTGGCATGATAATTTTCTAATAAAGCTTAGAAAAGGCTGCTGTGTCTTGAAAAAATGAAAGAGTTTTAATTTGAGTATTCCTTTTGTTTGGATTTGCTTTGTACTAAAAAGTTCTGAATCCTATTCACACCTTTTATGAATATTAACTGAAAAACAAATATATCTTGTCAAGTCCTTCTACTTGGTAGGTGCAAAAGAATTAGTGGTGTGTATCCAGAGGGGGATGGTATTTCTTGTTCTTCTTATCCACTCTTATTTTTCTCCAACCAGACTGTACAGTTTGGATCTTGATAAATAGAGATCTTCTGAATCATGGACAACTTATTAACACATGGAGTCTTTAACTATATATGTGCCAAACTGCAGCCTTTAATAAATGTAAATTTCTTCATTCCAATCGCATTTAAGATCATGACCTTTGGAGGCTGTGCCTAAAAGTCCGCTATCAGGAGGCTGTGGCACTGGTCTTTGTTTTAGGAAGACACTAGACAGCAGTGATAGTAATTAAAACATTTCACCCGTGACATCTGAAGTCAAACAAATCTTGTTACTTGCAAGTATAACTCTTTTTTTGTTCCAGATATATGACATTTTAAAGACTTGGTGTTACCTTCTTACAGGCTTCAAACCAGTGTGTTTTTTTTTTTTTTTAAATATAGAAGTATTTACATTTAATTACAAAACTCAAACACACTCACATCTTAGAGAGGCAGATTAAGGTGAAATTTTACATTAATATGAGGGAGAAAAGTTAATCCATTAAGTGAAATTTGAAATGCCAAATTCTGTGCTCACTGCTACCTTTCAGCAGTGGATTGCCAAGACATTAGGTAATATTCACTAAACTGCATTTCTGGCTGGTCTTGCATTTTGTAAGGCTTTTAGGAATGTAACGAATACAACTTTGAACACATTTTTGTAACAATGTTTTTAAAATTTATTAGTCCAATAAAATATTTTTTCTGTTATTCCTTGGCATGATATATTGTTCTAATGTGTTGCCCTGATATTAGATTGTCCTAACTCTTCTCTATTTTCATCCATTCGTCCTTTTATACAATATAATGTTATTGACATTAACGAAGTTACTGCTAATTTATACCACAGTGAGAGAGAAAGGAATCAGGCTCGTTATATCTGGTATCACAGTTCATGAAAGAATCAGTTAATTGCATTCCATTAGTAATTAACATAGAGGAATATGAAATACTAATGTTTTGTAAACTGCACATTTAATAGCCCTTGTTCTCAGTAACCATAGGGCTGTAGGTGACAGAGACAAAGGTCTCCACCTATAGATGAAACTTTTGCTGTTGTTAAATGAAAAACACACTGACGGTGTTTTTGAAAACCACTACATTGTCATGGAGTTTTTGGCTTTGATACCAAACTCAGATATTTATCTGGCATTTAGTTTAACGATCAAAATGAATTATTAATTTTTCCCTTTTTTCTCTTTCACTAAAA
Source organism: Strix uralensis (assembly GCF_047716275.1). Lineage (NCBI taxonomy): Eukaryota > Metazoa > Chordata > Aves > Strigiformes > Strigidae > Strix > Strix uralensis. The sequence continues at coordinate 8,578,400 of NC_133979.1, forward strand.
CATGGATAGGTTGGGGTTGGTTAATTTTTAATTTTTGTTAGCTTTTTCAGTACTTGAAACATTTTAACTTATTTTTGTGTTCAACCTTGTCACATGAGCTGTATGTATCACAGTGGGTTGCTGTTGCTGTGTTTGGGTTCCCAGAACCCTATGTAGATCCAGAGCTGTTTCAGCAGATTCAGTGCTACAGGTGGGAGGATATATCAAGAGGGTCAATTATAACTACACGCCTGCTCCACTGGAGGCAGAGATTGTGTGACCAAGCAGGAAGAAATCCTAATGATAAAGTCAAGAGAATTCAGGTTAAAGACATCTTTCAATTTAAATCAAACAGTGTGGGCTCTGTTCTGCTAGCAGTGGGTTGGAAGCTCCCTGCTTTCATAGCTGGAGTCAGAAAACACAGGTACCTGAGGTAAACAGACACTGGTACTACATTACCCCTTCTTGGTCTGTAGGACTAACACATACAATTTCCCCGTGTAGACAAAGACACACTTAATAATGCCATTCACATATCTTTTTACATTTGTTTAGGCACATCATTCTGTCTACTGACACAGAGATTTTAATTGGGCTGTGATGATACCAGGTCTTATGGCATTGTGGAAGACGTGAGTTTCATTTGCAAGGACATAACTTGGACACAAGTCTGCTAATGGGGTGGCTTTGCTGTTTAGAAAGCCATGTCTGCGGGACTGGCTTTGTGTTTAAGAGAATTTGCTTTTTGCATACTCATTGTTTCAGTAAACTTCATCTGAGAACATACTTTGTGCCTGTTTTTGAATAGGTATGCTTCCAAGCCTCCCATTCATTTGATGTTGAGATGTCTCAGTCAGCCCTAGAGCCATTCCCATATCCATTTATTTCTCAGTCTTTCATTCTCAGCAGTTTCTTCATTGCTGCACAAAACAAATCCCCAGACATTTAGTGTACACTGAAAACTGATCCGTTCCTTAATAGATGGTGGAGTTTTAAGATACAGTGTATACAGTACATCTGTGAAACGGAAAGTGTTCTGCAAAATCAGTGAGCATTTAAATTTCAGTTATTTTCTAGTGGTGACTATGTAGAGGTCCTTTGAATCTCAGAACACATTAAAAAAAAATCAGCAGCCTGTAGAAGGATCTAGTCCACTCAAGACAAAATTAATTAACCTATTAGTCCAACTTTCATTTCCTGGAGTGTGTGTTTTACCATGTAACTGACATTACCTCTGTGTCATCTCCCATTGATGTCTAATGAACCGCCTTACACAGGAATGTTGAAAACATAGTGGGCATCAAATTGTCTGCTGTGATATCTGCTATGAAATAATTTTGGTTATTATAACTGCTTTCATGAGTCTGTAGTTGTGAGGAGTCATGGCTGTGACGTGTTTGAAATATGGGGGGGCTCCTAACTTCCCTCTTGGTGAATTTTAATCTGGGAAACGCCTTTACATAAAACAAGTATAAACTCTTCTCCAATGTTCCCCTTCAATGAGAGTGGGTGAGGCTGAGCTGAGAATGAAAAGTCATGGCTGAGTATTGAATTGTGCTTGACACTTCACAGAAAGCACTTGTAGCTGAAGTAATAGTGTAGCCAAGGTATTTCCTTCCCACTTCATGGCTTCACTACTTCTTGCTACCCTAAAATCAGGCCATGAAATGTGTATTTAAACAGTGTTCCTTTTTTCCCCCAACTAATTTTAGTCTTTGAATGACAGTTTATTTGTAAATTAAGAGTAAGTGTGAGTAAGAAGGAATGGATAGCCCAGGTGATAGGTAACAGATACATAGTCTTTCATTTGTAGCTTGCCAGTTCAAATTTGGCTCGGGTCTGTATTGACAGAAATTCATTATCATCTGATGGTTGTTTGGGAGTCTGTGTGAAAGGAACTGATGGTATTCACATTCAAAAAAACAACAACAAAAAACAAAACCTGTCACAATTACATTCTTTTTGGCAGCCTCTGTGAGCATGAGGATGAACTTCCCTCTGACATCTTACAGCAGTCTTTCCAGATTAGGCTTCAGGCGAATTGGCAGTACGATGTGGAAATTTGCAGACACTGTCCAAGTTTTATCTATCCTTTGTCTAATCAAAGGACCTTAAGCCTGTAAATGATGAGAAACAGAAGTGGCTCCTATGTGGCCTCTATCTTTTGCTCTTTCAGGTGCCCAATGTGCAATTGCTGCCCTCTAATTACCAGAGAATATCAAACATCCACGGCAGCAGAAAACGGCTAATTTGGATGAGCCACTCTAGCTTTAAAAATACTTATCTGAGAGATTTGCCCTTGGGCAACTGTAAGTCTGCCAGCCAGCTGGAAATAATAATGGAGAAATTTTTGTCCCTTAGTCTTGTCTACAGTTTGGTAAAATTAACTGCCAAATGCCAAAAAACTGCCAAAATCTTGCAGCAAAGGTAGAGACCAAATCTCTCAGCAAAGCATTTTCTGAATGTGGTGATATTTAACTTAATTGGGAAAGTGCAGTATGTCAATACGAACTTTTCCCACCCCCCTATTCTGTCTCTTTCTGAGGCAGTCATTACATTTCATTTTAGCAATACAGAAACCTTCAACCACTAAAGGATGTGCTAGCCAAAAACCATCACTGCCAACAATTATATGCTAGATGTGTGTGGGCAATAACATATGCACTTAAAAGGACTGAAAAAGAAGGTATGCATGGTTCTTAGCATTTTATCTTGTCTTGAGTTTCAGTGTCTCCCTAAAATTAGAATTAATTTCAAACAGCAAAAAATCTCTGGGAACAGAACATGTAGGAGCCCTGTGATGAGCCAGGAGATTTTCAGACCACAATTTTCTTACTTTTACAAGGGAATGCATAAGCAGAACTGTCTTCATTACTCTTCTAAATAATTAATGCTTTCAGTGTATTTCAGACATTGATTATCTGACCACTTGTTAATGGACAAAGCTAGAGTGCCTTATGGTATTTTTCTTTTATTTGTACTTGAAATCTCTAATAACCTGAGCATATGTTGATACACACGTAGGTACAAGAAGTAGGATTTTAGTGGTGACTGGAGTGTGACATGACTCATCTCCAACATATAAAAAATAGACAAGATGTATTATAAAGGCAGATTTAATGCAAAAAAAAAAAAAGAGAGAAAGAGTGTGCAGGGTACTTTTATGCTTGTATAGGAATGAAAGTGAGGAGATTCAAAAGGTTATTGTCTTTGATCTACTGAGGCATTTTCTATTGTATTTCTAAGAATATATTTCACCTGTGGTCCAGTATTAACTGAATTCACTATTGTCTGTTAGAAGTAAAATTCAGGCCAATTTATATTTTGACCATTCAAGATCTAGTTAAAATATATTTTTACTCTTCAATAGCTCCCACCTCAGCTTGCTTAGGTTATTAGACAGTCACCCTTTAAATTAGTACTGAGGCCAGGATAAGAGGAATGAAATGTCATAGGCCCAACTTGTACTTTATACAAATAAACAAAATATTATTATTCTTATTATGTACACCTATACACTTCTTAGTTTGCCTTTTGTGGATCAGATGGCTGTCTCATTCTTTGGAACTATTATATACTATACACATTGATGGAGGTAGATTATTGTCTTGGAATTATTCATACAAAGAATGTAAATTTTTCCATGCATGACTGTCTTTCTGGTCCGAGTACTGAAAAACTCATTCTCCAGGCTGAACCTATGTATTCATTAAAAACAAAGGATACTCTGTGGAGTACTGTGTACATTTTTTACCATCTATTTTCATAAAGGTGACTAACCTTGGCACAGGTGCAGAGAAAGTCAAGGAAGAAAAGAACAATCATATCATAAGAGCTTTGTTTGTTTATTCCAGTAAAGTGAAGTCTGAGAGTGGGTAAAATTTACCCTATAAATATATTGTAGGATTGATGTCCAAGAGGGAAAGTTGGCATTAAACTAAAACCAAACGGGTAACACTGTCAATGAAAGCATTTAGATGGGAGATTAAGAGGCAGTTTCTGAATACTGGAGGAGAGAGGTTTTGAAACAGCCTTCCGATAGCAGGGAAATAATTCTACTCATCTTTTATTTGAGACAGTTATGAAATGGTGTAGATAATGTCGTAACTTTTGGTCATTGGAAACTTGACTGAATGAGTCAGGAAGACATTTCTAGTCAGAAGGCCTATAGGCCCAGAATGGGAGAACACTGACTGAATTCTGACTCCTATCTTCTGGCTGAATCAACAGCTCTATCAACAGGTTGTTATTTTTTCTTGTATGGGTCTTTCACGCCAGAATAAATATCTTAGGGAAAATGTTTAAGGTCTTGTCACAAGACAGGTTTCTGACAGCCTCAGTTGTTCTGTGCACAGAAACAGCATTTGCTATCTTGTTCTGGCTGTGACTGTGCTCGGGTTCCCCAGCTGCAGAGCTCACAGATCCTTGGGAGCAGGTTTCCACCAGGAGCATCACAGGACCCAAGCACCTGCAGTGCTGGAGTAACTATTGGCCACTTGCTTGTTCTTGGGTGCTAGATTGTAGACATGGACATTCTGTCTGTGTGTTTCCTTCTGTTATCGTAATCAAACAAATAGAGTGTTATTTTTACAGAACATTTATTAGCTTGAGTTTAGCTCTGGTTTTAATGCCAAAGTAATTTTTAGCTACACGCATAGCAAAGAATCCAAATTAATAATCAATTAATAATCAGCATTCAAATGCTATGCAATTATCTATCATGCTTAAAGGTTTAACATGTGCTGTAGTTGGTTTTTACATTTTAAATTTATTTTTTTTCCTGCTTCCCGAATTCTTTGGATACTGCTAATATACAAAACTGGGATTTTACATGTTACATTTGCTTTTATTCTGCAGTTGTGCCATATGTTTGCAAAAGTAAAGTCTACTTTTGGAACTCATAGAAATATGGCAGAGATTAATAAAATAATATGGCTTATTGCAGCTGTAAATTAAAACTGAATTATATTCAGATTGTGTCTATATATTACTGTTTGAAGGAAACATTTTGCCAAAGATTTTACGAATAGTACAATTTTTTCTGTTACTAGTAAAACTGCAGCTTACAAATGCAGTCCTTGAGCATTTGACTTTTAAAACTAGTGTATTAAGAGGTTTGTTAGTATAATTCACGAGTAACACTGAGCATCAGTCACACAACTGAGTTATTGATAAACCTGTAAAAATCTAAACCTGTAAAAAAATGCGCCTGCTGTTCTACTCTGCTGGCTTTGATTGCAGGCGCAGCATTTCCCCAAAAGATTGCCTACTTGATTTTTACACTGCTGGATCAGATGATTCAGTCACGAGCTCACTAGTATTCCTTTGTGGCGAGCAAACAATAAATGTTTGAATGTAGGTCTAGTAAAATGGCAAAGCTGTATCAATTTCATCATGGTATTCATCAGAAAACTAACATTTACATGTGTGTCATTTTATGCAAAAGTCATTTTTAACAATGAAGTCTAATCAGTATGTTATAGTGATCTTTTTATTACTTAGATCTTTATTATCAGAGCTGTATATGATGTTTAATCAGAAAATATAGTTCTTGTTTGCTCCTGACTTTACCTGAAGGTATAAGACAGTCACCATTTCGTACTTAGAAACACATGATCACACTTTTCAGTTCTTACATGAATAATCTTAATGAAATCAATTGGAGACCACTGAAGTAGGTGCTAGAACATCCCTCTATTCAAATGTGATTTAGTATAGAATATACTGACTTTTGGTTGTTGACAATTGCAGTAAGTTTTCCCACTCTGTGATATTTGAGCAAAACTTGAAACCTTTAATGAATTTTTTTTCTTGAGGGAAGATTTAGTTTTTGGGCCCTTGGTTTACTGGTCAGCACTAGCCTTTCCACTAGTACTGATAGTATGGAAACCTCTCAGCTTTCTTGTCCCTGAAACATTGGCTGAGTATTGCAAGGTTTGCCCATGTACCAAGCCCTGTGAGAGGAGAGGGGCAATGATGTCACTTTGCAGGTGAGGTATGGGCTGTTTAGTGGGTTGGTTGCCCTTGTGGCACCTTGATAAGGTGATACATGCCCAGCTGCAAATGGAGAACCCTGAGTCTCTCTCAGGCTCTGTGACTTTGTCTTTGCTGTCAAAGGTAAGCAGTTTTGGTGCTAGCACAGATGACTGAAGAATCAGCTTAGCAGTCTGTGGTTCATGTATTTGATTATATATTCTAGTTGGATAAAATCCTGTCATTCTTGTATTTGAATATAGTTAGCTAAAAGTATTGAATTCATTTTGTCTTGTATTATACTGACCACAAGGTCATGGACAGCAAGATGTTAGCTAAATTGATTCCTCCCAATCATGGCCAAATATTTTACAATTTTGTAGTTAAACAAATCTGAGTAGAGAGAAAGGGAAGATCATTCCCAACTTTTGTTCCATGGGGACCCTTTAGTCCTTTGTCCTGCTGATTTCTATTTTGAAAATAAATTGGAAAAGTCTTTTAGAGGAAAGACTTTAGAATATGAAGCCTTTGGGACTTTCCAGTTTGAGAGAGAAGGGTAGCTTTATTTGCCTTTAAATAATAAAGTTTATTTTTTTCTGTTTAAGTATTTATAACAAGTGAGACTGAGGTTTACAGAATGTAGTGCAGAATTCCATTTTCCAGAATGTCCTATTACTTTTTAATTGCTTTATGCTTTTAAAAAGTGATAATATAGAATGCTTAATCATTCAGATTAATGAAACTATTTGTAGAACAGGCAACTATTTCCTATGAAGTTTGGTTTATATGCTCCGTATTTGACTAACAGCTGTGCATCTCATGGCTAACCCTCTATACTGCAAATTGAAAAGGAAAATAAAAACTATATTAACTAAATAAAGAAATACACTATTCTTCCTTTGAATTTTCACAATGGAGCTTTCCTCCTTGTCAATGTTTGTGAACTCTTCAGTATCAAATAATTTTTTCATTGACTGTATTTTTTGTCTTAATCTGTCAGTCTAAAAGCACTTTATTAACTTTAATTAAATTTTTATATTACCTTAAAAAGTGACTTTTGAAAAATGGTATTTGGGGAATACTGTAACCAAGAGGTCATTTCACAAGATTATTACTACTCTGAAGTGCTGCTGAGATTTGGCTTTCAGTTCCTCTACCTTTGAATGAAATGTAAGAGATGAAAAGAACCAATTTGAAATGTCAGAAAGCAGAATAAGTTACTAGAACCAACAGAGTTCAAAAAATACAATCATATATTTGCAATCTCACAGAATATCATAATGATTCACTTTTTAGAGTAGTATTATACCGAGAAGCCCAAAACACTTAGTTGAATTAGAATTTTTCAGTGTCAGTACATGAAGTTGCTTTGCTGATAAACAGATGCATAAATCTCTCCTGTTTGTTTAGTGGGCAACTGTTGATAAAACCCCAAAATACAGAGAGTAAAATAGATGAATCCTATGTCCAAGTGATTTCCTCGCACAATTAGCATATAGTTCCTGGAAGAAAAAAAAAGAGTTTGGGAGAGAGTTGCATTAAAATTAACAGCATTCTGGATTCAGAGTGCTTCATTACTCTTTTCAATTTTTTTTGGCTAGTCTCTTGTTCTAGTTTGAACTCTATTTCCTGATCTGTGTATTATTTCTCAGGTAGTGAAGCTGGAATCACAGTTCCTCTACAAAGCCAGTGTCTGTGCAGCAAACACTAGGTCTGGGTAATTGAAAAGTATCACTTGTGACTCATCAGTATTTTAATACAAAGGTGATTATTTATGTTCTTAGTGTTCTTGGCTAGTAATTTCCTTAAAACTTACATTGTTATTATACACATCCATCCTCCTGACCAGGCCAAAAAGTATTTCTGTGTTTCTGTTGTCAGCTTAAGCCAAGCTCTAATCTATTATTGCACTGATGCTGTGTGTGTGGGGTTAAGTTTAAAACTGTATCTGCATGATTAAAGATATAAAGGAAACCAAATCAATGTCAGTGTAGATTTAATCCACTGATTCACCTGGTTTCCCTCCCGCCTGACCCCAGAGTGAGTTCATATTAATTACCTTTTAGAGCTAAGAAATAATTTTCTTACCATTTTAATGGGAGCTTCAAGTCTTTAAAGGTGGAATGCCCAGCTGTATTGCCTTCCGCCCCCCCAAGCCTGAGAAGTGACATGTGCAGGAGGCACTCAGTGTGGGGTTGCTTCTCAGTCTGATTTATGTCTCTGTTTAGTTCCTTGTTCTTGCTGAACTCAGATTTTGGTGCAAGTCACAAGGTGGGAGCTGCTAGCTCCTGTAGATGTTACATCTACCTGCTCCTTGCCCTGCTGCTGTTCAGCTTCTGCCCATGTACTGGCATGGGTGCGTGGGCCACCGGCTGCGTATCCCTGATTTAAAATCTGATGTAGTTTTCATTAGCACTTTTCAGACAGAATATCTTGATGGTTTCTAGACCTCAATCCTGAGGTCATGAATGAAATGGTTTTCTGAAAGTCTAGTCCTAATTTCGCCGATGTTTGTTCTTTATCAAAAAATACCACCTTGATTAGCATTCAGTTCAAAAGGGACCCAGGACTTGAAAGGAATATGAACAGTGTGATTCAGACGGCACACTGCGAGTGCTGTGTGTGGAGGCTTTCACAGCGCCTGCCTGCAGTAGGGAGAAGAGCCTCGCTGCAGAGAGAACAGATGCATTTCAGAGTCGCCCGCCAAAGGGAGTATATTATGCTCCCTTTTTAAACTTTCCCAAACACACACCATCTGTTTCACACTAGATACTTACAGGGTTTGATCAAATTAGAAGTCATGCTGAAAGGGAAAACTAAGGTTAGCATGGGCAGCTTTCTTAAAGCTACAGAAGTCACGGCTCTGTTGCATTAAACCTTGAGTATTAACCTCTGTAAACTGGATGAAACATTGCAGCTTTGTGACGTTGCTAATTCATATGTTCAGTTATAGTCTCAATCAGAATCAGAGTAGTATTTGTAGAAGTAAAATTGACAAAATATCCTTTAAAATGACAACAGGAATAAACAAGAATGGTGGACAGTATGAGTGGCTGATAAAAATGAAGTACAAGTACTGAAGCAGATGTTGACTGGTTCAGAATAGCTACCATTAGATATGCCTGACTGCAGAAACAACCTCTGAAAACACTGGAGCTCAAAAATCTTCTTCTGGCACAGAACTGTAGGACCTGGCCACAAAATTTGCACTAGGGAAGTCACCTAGCAGTCGTGTGACAGTGATATGAATGAAACAGACAACTGGAGGAACTTTGATACATTGCAATTGAACAAGAATAGTTTTCATGGTCAGAAAGGAAGGGAAAGAGAAGAGATGGAGACTTACAAATCTTTCACAGGTTTAGCAAGGCAGCAGTCTTGTGCCTGTTTCAGTTCTGAGGCTCTGATTTGCAAAGGTATTTAGTTATTGCTTCGTTCAGCTGTACAAAATGTGGCTTGCATAGCTGAAGCAGTGAGACTCTAGGAAAATTCATTACTTCGGAATATAAAGCTTAGGCTGCTTTGGGTGTGTCTCTCTTTAATAGCTGTGCTTGAGTTTAAGTGCAAGATCTTAGACCCAAGTGGCTTGAGCCAAATCCAAAGCGAGTTTCCTGCCTGTCATTAACCCCTGCTCTGTGCTCCCTGGCAGGGGCTGGAGGCCAACACATAAACTGTGTGGGCAAACAGAAAGTTTTACCTCAGCTGCAGTTTTTACACACAAGCTGCTGTGATGCCACAGACAGTAGATAAACCTGGTAGGCATTGCAAGGCTGGTAGGAACCCTGCTCAGCAGTCCTAAAAACCTAGGCCTCAGCTGTTTGTAGTGAAAAGGATGTGGTGCAAGTCTTCTCCTTTTCCTGAGGAAGAACAGTATGAAACCTGAGATATAACCGAAGAAAGCATTATCAAAAAACTTTGTTTTCTCTGTGCTAAAATTGTTGTAGTTAAATCTGAGGCATAATCACAAAGAACATATGTCACAAATTATCTTGTTTTGAAGTGTTGTTTGGTTTATTTGAGACAATTCTAAAATAGAACTATAGACATATAAAACACTTCTAAAATAATGCCAAAACACCATGGAAAAGGCTCTGTTGAAGACATTTCCAAGCCATCTAACAGCAGGAAGTAGAGAAATTTTTTCTTTTTCGAGCATCCAATATCCAGTTATCTCAAAAATGTTTAACTTGCATCAAAATGAAGTCTCTTCTTGTATGATGGTCCTATAGTTAACTGCCAGATGTGGATATTTATTTCAACCAAGCCTCCAAACTCGGTAAAGCTCATTCATAACTTCTCATTGCAACCATTCATTTAATGCTTATTTTAGTAAAAAAAAAGCCCTAGTTTAAGATATGCTTTTAAATCATAAATGTTTATATTGGCTCCTTGGGCATAAGTGGGCACAGCTGGTAGGGCAAATTTGGAATAATATTTTGATATGTTACTCTATTAGAATATTGCTGCTTTCTTTTTTTCCCCCAAAACCAGACAGGCACAAGACATCTTGCAAGTTTGGTTTTTTTTTAAGTACTTATGTAGAACTTTTTAACATAAAACAGGTAGATACAAAGGAGATTGTTTTTCTGTTCACTATGCTTTTGAAACCAGGAGGCATTGCAATTTTCCATGCAACATCTTGATTACATTCCTTTAGAAGATAGCATTTTTCTAAAAATTAATTTGCTTTTTAAAGATCATCTCACAAGCCTACACTGACATTCCACATAAGCGGAATGTGATACTGCCAAACTAGATAATCTATACCACGAAGTCTCCACAATATCTGCTCATAGGACTTTGAAAGCAGAGCTGCTGGGGTTATTCCTGGCCTATGGGCGAAGGGAATTTAGACTAGCAGTGTTGCCAGGATATTCTTTGCTGATTAGAAATTAATTTCAGATCCTCACTCCCAAGATAAATTTTGTACACTTTCACACAGGTATGATCTAGAATATATAAATACTATAGTGACATGATGGAAAAAGGGATTGGCAAAAGAAATGCACGCATCTGTCAAATTTTTATCTTTACCTTGAATTATTTTTGAATTAACCTTTCTTTTAATCTACAAGCTTCTTGCTTGAGGCAAAACAGTCTTTACTTCATAAAACCATCTGCCTGGTTTCAAGACTTTCATATCAATGGACAGACCTAGAATAAGGCACCATGTAGCGATAGGCAATTTGACAGGAGCTTTGACAAATTGGAGATAAATTACATGAACATAAAGAACATACCATTGAGTGCTGAGTGATATACTAATTATATTTTTCTGCTTTATAAGTGAGAGACAGCTAAGACGGAAGGCAAAGTCACCAGTCACACTAGTTGGGAGATGCATTGAGAACATTGCATACTTTTCATCATACGTTCTGGAAGTTTGCGTTTAAAGCTTTAAAAATAATCATTTACCAGGCTAAACCTTTGTCTTGAACTTTTGTATACATCAGACAAATGAATGGAGGGTAAACTAGGTTCTCTATCAGACAGCAGTATCTGCATGATAAATCTATTTCTGTTTATATTGTTACCACTTTTTTTTTTATACTATTAAAATCAGCATCAGCTAGCTTGTGCAGTAGTAAAACCTGACCTTAAATCTAGTGCCAAATATGTCAGTTGTTCTTAACTGTTTTGGTATGTCTTAGGAGTGTGTGCTCCAGAATCTGTTTTTGCAGGGTAGGGAAAAAAAATACGTTATTTGCAACATGTCTGGATTGTTGTCAGAGCTAAATAGGAGACCGAACCCCCCTACTCTTCCTCCAGAATAAGTGCGGTGTTAGCGGGGTCAAACACAGCGGATCAGTGTGAGCTGTTATGGTACCACTGGTGAATTCAGTAGGACATTAGAAGTAGCTGGTACTACACAGGAAGTGTCTGAACTGAAAATTCTGACAATAAAGATTGCAATGCTAATGTAAACAGAATATATCAGTAGTATTTACATCATCCATCCTTTGTAGCTGGGCAAGACTTTTGTTATATTTGTACAGCACCTTGCACAGTGAGGCCTTAGTCTGTAATAAGAGCTTCTAAATACACAGAAATAAAAAGTATTTCTGTTCTTCACTGAGCAAATTTAACTAGGAATGCTTTCTTCAGAAATGCAATATCGAGTGAACAGACCATGAAAACTGTCACTGGGCTTTTTCTATAATCTATCAGGTTTTATGTGCTGTTCCTATAGTACCGGGTTTAGTTGTAACGTCTCACAGGGGCACTTTTCAAAGATACACCCTGTTTTTATTTGCAATTAGAGCTGTTATCATTCTTCTTAAATAATGCATTTTGTAATTTAAAGCAGACAGGGAAAGCTACACTAACATGAACTTAAGTGTATCTCTACAACACTTCTGCAAGGGAGTTTAAAATTATGATATTGTTATTACTTTCATTGCTAAATCAATGTACCAAATACAGTAATCAAATTTTAGACAGGGGTTACCAAAAGAGTTTCCACTGAAAATTGCTTGCACTGTTTGACATTATGGGTTTGTTTATAACCTACCAAGCAGTTGGAAAAATATTAAAAATACACCTACTTTTACAATGTCTTCCAAATAGAATATTTTTACCAGATCTGTAAATTTCAAAAGCCACTCCTATTAATGTAGGAGAAAACATACGGATAGAGTAAAATGAAAAGAGAATGAAGACTCCTCAGTCAGCTTCGGTCAACATGGTATACAGGTCCTTAACCAGAGGTTGCTAGGGACAAGGAGTGTTCTTTCACTGTTTCATAGAGATTTGGATTTTGTCCACTGAGAAAAGTTAGAAAACCTTTGTCTAGAAATGGTGCAAGGTCCTACAAAGAATAAAAGGAGAAAAGCATGAGTTGAGTCCTATCTGTCTCCTGGGCACAATGAGGACTTTTAACAAAACACCACATTCAAATGCCAAAGAATTTTGAGAAAGTACAAATCTGGAAGTGCTTCTTACCTGTCTTGATGGCAATTCCAGGTATAACCTTCTCTTAGAGGGGAGAGAATACAAACAGCAACATTATTAAAATACGAATAAAATATCAGAGGCTAGACTTCATCTGTTCACAAGTGTCTCATCTTTGTTAAAAAGAATTTGCATTCTATTTAAATATATATTTTATCACATGTTGAGTGGGGGGTCTAATTTTGTAATGCTTACCTGAACCTCATTTCCACACTCAATGTTTAGTATTATTAAGCAGCTTTTTTTTTTTCCCACTTGAAAAAATAGTTGATTCTTGACATGGAACTTGCTTTCTAAGTTTCTATGAAATATTTTGAACTGATCAGGGTTCCTTTAAGGCAACATTTCAAATACTGAAAAACATTCATAACAGCAGACAGACAGCATGTATTTCAGTTCATATAATTTATTGGTTTCCTCCCTTAGTAATCGTCCCTTGGATCTTACAGTTTCAGTACAAAATCCTAAGGCCCTCTAATAGAGGTCGCTGTCCGTGCTTTCCATAGATTTCAGTTGAGTTAGGTTAAGCTACATTTACCTACTTTGCAAACAAATTGTATACTGCTCAGTGCATATTTATCTGATATTTCTTGTACTTATATAAATGGATCAATTAATAAAATAAGAACTCCCAGAATTCCTGTTCCTCAAGGAAATATATCCTGACTTGCTGAAACATATTCTCGCCTTCTCAACAACCAAAGCAGTTTAATTAGGCAAATGAGCATAACTGCCTACAAGAGTAAAAAGAAAGGACTTGAAACAGAATTTGGGCATACTTCATACCGAAGTCAGTGAACTTGATTTTAGTAACTGCTAAGTAATAAGGATGTGGGAAAGGAGCTTAGGATTCAATTCCATATGTGACAGAAAAATTTGTGCTTAATTATCATCTGCAAATATGGCGTTGCTAACAAACCTAGATTGCAGTATATGGGAGTCATAAACACCTGTCTCGTAGTTAAGCTTTTTAAAGTTCCTTCCCTTTCATTTCCTTAAAGTTAATATGATCCTAGTGCTCTTATCTGCTCTGGCAATAGCATTGCTGAATAGATCTGCATTTTGCTGTTGTGGATTGTACTTGGGAATCAGTCTATTTCCATTGCCCTTCAACCTGTCAGTGTTAACTGCTGTGGCCTCTCATTAGGCAAACCTGGCATCTGCTGGCCCCAGATGCTGGTCTCTGGGAAGAATTTTTCTTATGGTAACATATGGACAGCATCCCTGTCTGCTTTACTTCCTCCTTTTTGTGTCTGTCTCTACTTCACAAGAAGCTGATACAGTGTTAGTGTTATTTTCCCAGTGACTTCTTGTCCCGTTAGTTTCTTTTTATATGTACCAGTCCACACTTTCTTTATATTGCTATTTATGAATGTACGGAGAGTTCTTCAGTAGTTGGAAATGTTCTAGCAAAAATTACAGGATCTTCATAGTAAACCACACCTAGTACAGCATGTTACTCTTCTCTTAAAGCATTCCGGGGTATTGAATATGGCATAATAGAGCACTCTCTTTTCTTTGTCATGACACTGCATCAGCTTGTGCTGAATGTTATCTAAATGTGAATGTAACCTAAAGAAAGCAGACACCAGCCGAAACTGAAAATAGCTAGGCGGTCTTACAGGCAATGCATAACAAAAGGAATTGATGTAAAAGTTGCCCCACTGCTCTGAGTATCAAACAATAATAGTCCAACTAATATGCTGCTACGCTAGTGGAGTCGTAACAGAAGAATATGGGACATGTGAGAAAGGTATCATTGCTTTACACTGAAGGATGTTAGAGAGTAATTTTTCTAGAATAATTTATTTTATGGAAAGTTTTGCTGAGTTCAGACTAATTCCTTTGTAACTGCCATGATTACCACTACAGTGCTGTATTTTAACAACTCTCAGTTTTGTTATGGCTGTGAACCTTTCATAGTTTCTTTGTCCTTAGGATGTCAGACATGAAAGGGAGGCGGTGTCATGCTGTTCATGAAGTCTGGGTGCCTTGATCCTTGATCACTTTGTTAAATCATTAGAGGGAGGTCCCTCTGGGAATTATCAAAAGTCTCTGAAGAGTCGCTTACGAAAATGAATGTACCTCTCACACAACATATATCACTTCCAATCCTGTCTAGAGTCATGCTTCTCTCTGAAATGTTTCTGAATGTTAATCAGTAATCAGGACACAGATTGGCACATGCTGCTGGGCTTTGAAGCTATTCCTATCATATGATTTGTCACATCCTTAGTAACAGTTTGCATGATTTTCATACATATCCTATTAGGCTTTCTTGCTTAAGGACTTTAGATTTCAGCAAAATACTTGACAGCACCCAACTGTTGGACATTCTTGAGAGTTTCACATTAGCGAAGTACAAGGTGCCACTTGACAGCTCCAATTAACTAGAGGATTGAGAAGTGGGTTATACTACTCCTCTCTGTTGTAATATCAGTGCTGGGTAGCTTTTCTAAATGTCGGTGCATATCTGTATTTCCCAGACTGGATGCTGTTAGACTGTACCACAGCTATTCTTTCCTTTTACTTGACAGGAGACATCCCAATATCCCATGCTGTGTAGAGTTCAATGCAGCTGCTGCCCTGGAGTGGTCACCTAGTTTTATTATGACACAGGGAATTTTATTGTCTGAATGAAAGGATGTAGATCACGAGAATGGTTTATTGTTAGACCTGGTTGATGTTTCTTGATGAAATGATTTTTCTTGCAAAAGAGGATTTTTTAAATGCACGTTTTCATGTATATAAAAGAACCTACCACCTTTTTCAAAAAGTTATTAAATTTTAATTAATATTTTGAGAGCCTTATAAATTTTGATTGCTCATTGTCTGTAAAAATTAAATTTATAATGCTTTCATTTTTAAGTATACTTTTCAAGGAATGATGGGTATACTTTAAACTACTTAAGGAAAAATTTAAATACCTTTAAAATTAGAAACATTGTTTCTAGTTACAATCATTCATCTTAAGCAGATTCTGTGCAGGTTTTTTTTGTTGTGGTTTTTTTTTTTTTTCACCTCTAATTTATAAAAGAATCTAAGTATAAATTGCAAATTATTCTAATGAGAAGTATAGTATTTTTGTAGGGTTTAGTTCCTGAATGATATTCTGGAAATAAGAGAAGGAGTCCTACAATAACCAGAGAATCAAATAAGTACTGAGTGGGGAGAATCTTTCCTCTGCCCACTGGATACAGTGAATGAAGAGAGGAAACATACTGAAAACTCATCTGAATGTAATTCTGTAATTTTTAAATCATGTGATACAAGAAATAAGAGCAGGATGGGATGATCAAATATAAAATTTCCCTTTAATGATTCTAAATATTATTCTTCTACCTCACCTCTTCCTTAGAGAGATCAGAAACTGTTTGGGGTTCTTAAGATCGTAAATAGAAATCCAGGTAAAGAAAGTGAAGTGGAAAATAATACGGCATGAATATAAAAAATTTGGTGGGGTAGATGGGTGTTTATCCTCCTGAAAAACTTATTACATATATGTTAACAGTACAAAACAGGAGACTGGAATCCAGAGCACAGTAAACCATTTATATAAGAAATAGGTTCCAATTCAAATATAAATAAGTAAAAAAACCCCTTTCTTGTGGTCCTAGTTACATGTTCAAAAAATGATTTTAGCAGCATTTTTTTTAATTTGATTTTAATAACATATCCACATTTGTTTTAGACTTTTATACCCATCTTTAATAACATACAAGTAAGGGAACAGTTGAGACTACCAGCTGTAGATTAGTGTTTGTGATGATTCTAACATAACTGAGAAATCAAATTAGTTTTTAGCAAAGTCTAAATTTTAGCAGTTTTTCACTGTATTTACAGCAGTTATTTATTCTCACTTGCTGTGTGTATATATACAAGGGGTTTCAAAATATTTCTAGGAACAGAAACTGAACTTTTTGTTATTAATACAACTGATTGCCTGAAGTGAATTACAAATACCTTTACTAAGTGGGAGGGAAAATGTTAAAAGTTGATTAGGTAATGTTTCATGATTTATAGGGTCAGGGTAAAATAAAAAAATATTCGAGTAAAAATGTTTGTATCTTGAGGAAAAATTACTTTTTGATGAATTAGCAGATCTGTTCTAACATATATAACATATCACTCATTTATACCCACTGTCAAAACACTGGAGAATTTATTAAAATATTTTAAATCAATGTATAGCTAATTTGCATTAAGTGGCCACTAAACTGATCTGATCTAGCATATTCTGCATTATTCTGAGCCTTTTGCCCCTTTGGTAGGAAATCCCTGACAGGTTCCTCTCTGGTCAACCCCTGTTGGGAATGTGAATGAATATTATAGGAAGAGAAAATACAGAAACATCTGCAGTGGGGTTAGTTTAGCTCTTACTGAGGAGCACAGTCACTTCATTTTTGTGCCAGGCTAGCCAGAAGCTGAAAAGGGAATGTGTGGTACCATTTCCTATCACAGTCAGATAAGGAGATTGCCTTCCACAGTTGGATAAGAGGCATTTACTGAAGAAATTATTCTGTAAGGAAATAACTAATGGAAAACAGACCTGCAGTGGACATAAGAAATATCTAAAGATGCTCTTGGGAGAAACTTTCAGCTATGCAATGCTAGCAGATACAATTATAGAGGATTGTGAAACCACATCTGCCAACTGAAATAACTGGCAGTGAACAAAAGATGATGAGTGAAAGAAAATAACCATTGGCATGGTTGTGAAATGCATTATCTAGTCATTTCCAGCATCTGTAACAGCAAGAGCATTCCTATTTTATTTATGGAAGCACATGCGAGGTACAAATCTGATGGTACAGCAGGGAATGAATTTGTAAGGTTCCATATTATAACTTTACAATATTGTAAGACATCTAAAAAAAAAAATCAGGGGTGTTTGTGTAGTGTCTAGAGCTGCAAAGAAGGAAGATTTGTGTACTCCAGAACAAGTTTTCATTTCTCTTTCATTCCCTGGAGTATATACTGAAGAACGATGACTCGTGCATAATTTTATGTCACTGGCTAAATCTGACCTGACCCTGTAAAACCTCCACAGCCATTTTCTTTACTTGAAGAACTAGCTTCCTCACAAATAAAAAAAACCAAACACAACCCTTCCACTAAGACCTTACCTGTGAACACAGTCATTTTCTTTCTGTCATAAATAACATAGCTGGAGATGAGCAAGAGCACTGGTAATACAGATCTCCTAGAGATATGTATGGAGAGGTAGTCTAGCCAGAGGTATGAAAGACAGGGAAACCAACTTAATTTGCTTGCTAACACAGTGACCTCCATAGGCAGTTGTACTGAAGCAGCACATGTATGACAAAAAAAGAACCGAGGAAGGCCAAATCAGTTCATCAACCAGCCAGTATCTACAAGAATGGGACTGCTTTTCCGAGTATTCTACCTGCAAATGAGTCTGTGTCTTATGGTAAATACTTGCCACCAGCAGGCCAGGTAACTCAGGATTTAAACATGAATTATGACATCAGAAGCAAATAGGTGCTAGGAAAAACAGGTTCGCTGCCAGCCTAGAGCTGAATCTCATAAGTGTGTCTTGTCTTTTACAGAGAAATGAAACACAAGAGCAAGCTTTCCTAAATTACGGACTAATCTACCTTCTAGTGACTCTAAAAATTTATTACTGAACATCCAAATAGCTGTCAGCTCTGAACTAATTAAAATGTTAGAATTAACCTAAGGTGTGCTGTTGCCAAAGCTTTCAGCAAATGAGAAAGGCATAGAAGAAATAAAATGGACATTTAACTGGTACTGACCTAGTATGAAGTTCTCAATTTAAGTAAAATAACTGATGACTTTACATGACACACTAAACTTCTGAAAACTTCTAGCTACTGCAGAAGAAATCCATTCCTTCACTATAAGTAACAGTAGTGTACCACATTACCTGAAGGAATGATGTTCTTAGCAGGTGGAGTGGGAATCTGATTCTTCTGATTTATAAATACAAATGTAATTTATAATATGCCATTTTTTTACCAGCTGCAGTAGGTGGGGATTGCTTAACTGCTACCTGATAGATATGGAAGAGTTGTTTAATCTAATGGACTGTAGATATGTGTATATATAAAAATATAAGTACACATCAATCTATAAAAAGGGAACATTATGAAGGCAGCACAATCACCTCCATGTAAACAGTCAGTGTCAGAGATGTTGGACAATCTTGATTTGGACACCCTGTTGCATACAGGCATGATACCAGACTTTTTGCATATGGCTCCCGAGCAGATCAGAGGCACTTTAATTTGTCTAGCAGCATGGCACTTCTGAAGCAGGGATCGTGGGGTATTTGAATACCCATCTCTGAGACAAAGGTATGTGGGTGTTGAAATTGGTAAGCCATTCTGGTATCCAGCTGCAACTCCAGTTCTGCTGTTTGAGTGGAGTGGACAGGCCATTAGGGACAATCTCTGATCTTTAAACTGTTGTTTGGCCAGTTGGTCTGTTTCCCTTTTTCCTTTTTTTCTTTAATTCCTTAAGTCTAGCTCTTCTACCTTCAGAAGGCTTCCTCTTCCACAGTGCTTCATTATTGGGAAGAGAGAAATCAGAAGCATGGGAGGAAAAGCTTCTGGCTTATTTTCTAGATCAGGAACTGAACCTAAGAGGAAAATGTAATGACTCTGCCACAAATCAGAACGTGAATCTTTGGGGAGTTTAGTTGAGGTTTTAACAAACTTATACAGAGATGAACTAATTCTGTAACTTTATGAGAGTTTGTAATCTGGCCAGAATTCATACAGCAGTAAAAGGAGCATCTTAGAGTCTGAACATTCATTGTGGTCAGTTTTGACTTAAATTGTTAATTTGATCGTAACTTCAACAACTTAAAAGCACTCTTAGTGGGTAAAGATTCAAGGAGCTTGAAAAAAAGGTGCTGTCAATTGTGCTTTTAATTCAGCTAGTTTTGCAGCTAAGGAAAAACTAGCATAATACCTTTTAAATCAATTATTTTCGTTAATTTGATGGTTCAGTCCATTGCCTGTTCAGTGTTTTTATCCCTGCAATACGTAACTATCACAGTTTGCTTATACTAAAACAAGATTTTGATATTTTAGTCTTGAAATGAGATGTTTGTTCTCTATTTCTGCCTTGAAGTCATCATGCTTCGTTGATAACATAATTCATTTCTAAGGAGAGTAAAGAGTAAAACGTAATGGTTTCACGTGAAGACAAAAGCAGAGGTACAAACGAAATTCCTAAAACCTTCCAAAAAACATATGCAAGAAAATACCAAAATCTGGGTTTTATATAAACAAGCATTCTAACTAAAATCCTCCTCAAACTTTCCCATTAAGTGTAAGACTTTAAATTTTAAGTATTAACTGATATGCCAGGATGCATGCGGCAAAAAGCAATTAGCTAATAATTTAGTATCTGCAATGCATTGGGAAAACTGGCAGACAGTTGGTGGTGGTCTGAGGGGCACTGTAAAACAAAATGGAAGTTCTACATTTTGTCTAGAAAGATGGGCAGTTGAACTTCACTTTAAACTATTTTATTATTACCACAATGGAACTATCAGTCAGCCAGCCAGACATATTAACCAAGCAAGCCATAAATTCCACAAGATCTTGCAATTGTACTTTTCAGCTTTTTACTTCTTGTAGCTTTCTTAAAAGTTATTGCTCTTCCACTGGCATCTTCCTGCATATATAAAGGTTCTGTCAGCTTTGACCTTCAAAGTGGACTTTTTCCAGGTGCTTTCTATCACTTTCTGAAGTTACTGTGCATATCATATGCACAGTGCAGCCATCATCAATCAAACTCGTATCACTATGCACTGTTCCCATCTACTGCCCAGTGTCAACCTGGCATTGAAGGTTTCAAAAAAAAAAAATATACATTTGGCTTCCACTGACCTGAGTTTCAAGTCCGTATCTAGAAAAAGCCCTGGTACAAAATAGCCATTGTGATAGTTGACACTTCTGTGGCATGGAGGATTTTGTCACCACTAGTCACTCTCACTGCTCTGCTTTCTAGAAGTGGTGAGCGTGTTGAGCTATGGCTAGACTGTAGGGAAACAGCCTGTGCTGGCTGCTTCAGCATATTACCAGACATACACCTGCTGTCATGGCTTCTGTGGACTCTTGTTACGTGGCTGGTGAAGGAAGGTTGTTGCAGGCCTTCAGTGTACATGAAACGGTTTCCTTTACCCCATTACATGACTGTGACTTCCAAGGAGCTTCCTGCAGGGGCAAATAAGATATATTAATATTAAAGCAGGAAAATGTTTCATACCATTATTGCCAGTCCTGGTGTGCACAGGTCATGAGTCAACCCATCAAAAAAATCACAATATTGGCTGAAAAATCTTGAGACTGAAATAATAATAATTCTATGATGAAAAAGTCTTGATGCTAGGGGAAAGCGGGAATATGGAGAGCCCCCAAAGGGAGATACAACTTCCAGAAAGACAGGCCCATCCACAGGGTGCCATCACCACTGTGCCTTCCCACCAGCTCCCAACCACCAAAGTTCTTACTTGAACTTGTCTGTTCTCAAAATTCCATTAGCTCCCTTTCTGACTTACTCTCTGAAAAGCGAGGGGAGTTGGTAACAAATTTAGCTAAAGTTAAGGGCTTAGTACCTAAGTCAGTACCCCAGGAGTGTGTTATCCTTGCATTGTAACCTTGCATATGAGAAGCCATACTGAATTTGGATGGTAAATACCTCTGTTTCCACCCCAAAAACTACAGTGCTGCTGTTGTCCTTCCTTCTGCACTGCTGCTATGCAGTAGTTTAGTGTTCAGAGCACTTCCCCTGAATGTGGGAGACCTGGCTTCAGCTCTTATTTTTATCTGAAAGGATTCAAGATCACATTGCTGGATGAGGTTTCTGATGTAGAGGTTATTTTGGAGGAGAAGGGAGAATAATCTTGCCTATCAGAGCTTCTCGCTTTTTTGCCACAAAGTGATAGTGAATGTATGCCTGACTGTAACCTTGTTGCTCTCTGTTGCCACAGAGCAGTAGAATGGCCTAGTTTCCAATAATTTTGTTCTGATTTAATGACATTTCAGTGTAAAATGCAAACCAGTCTTTGGGAGCATGTAGTGGGATATGTACCCCTATCGTAGGTGAGTGTTGTCCCGAGGACCAGCACTGAGAAACTTTCTTTCCTTTTTCTTTCCTCCCCCTTCTTGCAACCAAATCAACAGAAAGAACTGTGAAAGAGTCTCTTCTCCCTATTACATTACCCTATAGCATAAATAGGTTGAGGTGTTGTTGGACAGGTGGGATTTGGAAGCAAGTCTTGCATGTCCTGAGTGTGCATACTATAGCTGCAGTGCCTTTCTTCTCGAATTTTGTGAGAGGGGATTTGTTTGGGGATCACAGGAAAGAATGCCAGCAAAGGAGGCTGATGCTGTGCAGCTCAGAGCCTGACTCCCAGACAGGGGCCTCTCCCCTTCTGCGTTCAGTGTTGGCAGTGTGTTTTGCTCCAGGTGCTGGCTAGTGGTGATGCTGTTCTTGAGCACCTCAAGCCTTGGTTAAGATCTTCCTCCTAGGCTTTGCTGTAGATCTGTAACACTACTGCTTCTTTGTTTTAGTCTCATATTTAAAATAGAAATTTTGCTGCCGAAGAGAAAGCCTTGTGCAGCTGTGTTCTGCTACCCAGACACTCATTTGAGCCTTTCTGTAGTAGAGTGTAAATTTGGAACACACATGCATAAGCAGCAATGCATTAGTAATTGCTTAATAACTTATTAGAGTCTAGCTTCTGTTGAGACACTGGGGAAAAACTACAGCCAATTAGTTGTAAGAGGGTGGTGGAACAAAGTTAAACTTTAAATTATTGCTGGAAAGGTGAGCTGATAAACTTTAGACTAAACTAGTGTATTAGCACTACAATGGAACTATCAGTTCTGTATAAAACATTAGTGTGACAAATTAGTGCTTTGATCGTGCTAGATATAACCATATTAATTTGTTTAAACAATCTAGGCTTCTCTTGGTGTGGGTCATTTTAAAAAATGCTAAAAATAAAATTAAACACATAATTAAGCTGACAAGAGATAAAGACCCTTGTGCAGCAAGTTGAAGGCAGTTAATTTATAAGGAGCCTGGTCCCTGAAGGCTGTGTAGTTTATTAAAGTTACTGAGGCAAAGATGTGATAAAATATTTTATGTAGTGCTTTAAAGGCTAAATTGCTCTGACACTTTTAAAGTCCATGGGATACAGTCAATTAGGATGTCTTGTTATCGTGGTTTTTTTCCTCATAAAGTAATCTAAACAAAATCCGTGGTTATACTGATAATTTCTCAAAGTTCCTGCGGTAACCTTTTTTCAAATATTTTCAGTGTGATACACGTAATAGCCCTCATCGGTCACTCTGGTCATAATATAGCTCATCTGAAACGTTATGTCTGTCCCAAAAATAACAAGGTAGAGGTGGTAGACTAACCAGGAGAGGGAGTTCAGTTGGAAACTTGATCAAAATTTAAAAGCCACCTGGTCCTCCAGGTTTCCAGGTAAAATCTTCTCTAGTTGTTCTTGGAGCTACCAAAGAAAGGCCTGTAAAGGTGCTGTATGAGGGGAAAATATCTGTCTTGCCTTAGATGTCTGGAGCTGGAAGAATATGGCTTAGGTATTTTCCAGTACTTTGGTCTGGATTTGAAAATAAAGCATGCTAAAATGCCTATGAGAAAATGTGCATTAGATAACCAGATAAATGCTCACATCAATAATTTAATTTTTTTTTTACTAGCTGATGAATCTGCTCATCAATATACAATCTGCCTTCTTCTAGGGTTAGAAATATGTTTGAGAAGGTAGTTGCAGTACTGCAATAATTGCTTTTTATGTTTGGGAGTAGGCAAATGTATCTGTTTTATCTCTGATATTTCTGAGGATTGAAGGGGTTATTTCTCCTGTCCTTTCTAATGGGTGATTTCCAATTTCTGCCTTTTAGCAGTTTTATGTCAAGTCTATCCTTGATCCTTATCAAGGTCACAGGGGCAGCTACTGAACTTCTGTAGAACTTCAGAGAGTTTTTTATATAACCCTCAGCTTCTAAAACAAACAGGAAGAGGAAAAAAAGGATAACAAGCCATTTTCAGGAGAAAGGTTAGGAAAGGCACAATCGGATGAAGAGAAAGGGACTTAAACCAAAACTTATAAAATCTCCTTGTTTTAAATGGACAAAGATTTCCAAAGGATGTGTTACTTTGTATGAGAAATCAAGTCAAGTCAATCCCTAGCTTCCACACTCTTGGTCTTCTCACCTCTTCAAAATGTTTCTTTTTCATCTGACAAAGGTTCTCTGAATTCCAAGTTCTGATTTTATCATGCAGTGTAGTGTGATGAAAGGGGTTGGATGGGTTCCCCACTTATAACTTATTGAAGTATGGGACACATTTCTTTTTTTAATACATGCATAAGTGGCTAAAAAAATTTAACACAAGTATATTTGCAAACATCTTTATAGAAAACATCTGATCAGATAGAGATTTCTCTAGATTTTGCATTGTCTGTGTTTTAGAAGCACGATTTAAATTGAAGTTGTAAATTTCTGGGGGTTTAGCCACTTGCCTGTAGCAGGGAGGTTTGCAACTGTCAAAGCCATGTTGAAGAACTGCAACCAAATTCTCCATTACAAAACATCCTTATACAGAGGGAGGGGGAGTGACAAGGGTTGGCTGCTCAGGTATGGGTTACTGTTTGTTCTGTAAGCAATGAACCAAAGCAATCTATAGCTTTATATCTTACTCTGAAACTTTTCATGCTTTGTATTGTAAAATTAATACCGGATCAACTGTGCCTTAAATTCACTACTGCATAGAGGCTCAAGATTTGCTTCTTTCATGTGTTTTGGAGCAGGCCTATCCAACTCTGAGAAGAGAATGGGATCCACAAATTTTGTGCTAATATTTTAGGGGAAAGACAGATGACATGCAAATGGATTGAAATATTAACGTAGAGCTTCTGCCAGGCCCTATAGTCTGTTTTATTCCAGATTTTGGAGATCTGCATTGCAGATCTGAGGGCCAGCCACAGATCACAGAAAAATAACCAGCAATAAGTGATTCCCAAATGAATTTTTGCTGTGTCTGCACATTATTCAGCTTTCTAAACTTCTATTACTTTTGACTATAGGTCAGATTTGATTTATCATTTCAACTATAGTTTCTGTGTGAATATAAAAAGAGTAAGAAATTTTCTTCTTTGTTATTTCAGCCCAATAAAGAAAAAACTCCTTTTGACTGAAAATTTCTCACTAGGTAATTATATTCAAGTATTCTGTGAGGTTGTATCCACTAACCCATAAACATAATATTTATGAAAAAGATTATTATACCATACTTAAAAAAGATGTATGCAGGACAAACAAATTGTTATAAGTAAATTTCCTTTTGTTTAGCCCAGGAATTTTGAAAGCACTGGAAGTTCATGCTTGAATGCTTCTGTGTTTTTTCATAAAAATTACTATTGCAAATGAAACTAAATATTCAGTGTCTGAAAGTAAAGGGAGAAATTTGGTTCACTGTGGGATAATGAAAACTGAAAAACAATTATGCTGCTGCAATCAAGATCTCAGCTACAAATAACTAATTTCACTTCTCTTTCACTGCTTGAAAATATACTGCTTATTGTTCTTAAAATATTTATATGTCTTTGAATTATTTACTGAGCAAAGGACGCTTGCAGTCCTTTAACATAGAAGGAGATGAAAGATTATTTCGTGTCAACATAACAGAAGACAATAATAAATCCATAATGTAAATAATATGCCTCAGAAAAGAGCTGTGTATTATTAGTATGTGACTAGATTGCAACTGGGCTCTACTTATGAAAATACTTTTTCTACCAGTGTGGAAACACTTGGTTTGAACAAAGTAATCAGAAAATACTCTCTTGCAGTTAACTTCTTTTAGAAAGATACTTGAGATAGTCACCTTGTACTAGTTTTAGATTTGATTGCTGAGAAGGTCTGAGGATATGGAAACGAACAAACAATGAATTAATTTCAATTTTTTTCCCTATTTCTGAAGATGTGGATTTGCAATATTAATGTGAGCAATGTGAATTCTGACCTTTTCTGTCATTCTGTTTGGGAATAGTGGCTGAGCTTTCCCATTCCTGTCTGGCCATGGGCAATTGGTTCTTTCCTTCTAATTTTCTTCACTAAATTCCTTCATAAATTTTCACTGATACAGTCTGCTTTATTTCAAGTATATTAAAAAAAAACCAGCAACAAGGAAAAGCATCCCTAGAGGAAAAAATGAAAATAGAAGCAGGATATTTTTATGTGTAATTACTTGTGCTGAAAACATTTTTGCCTTTTCCATGTTTCTCCCTGCCTTGCTTGTTGCCATGTAATGTGCATACTCTTGTTCTTGCTTCAGCTTTGTCCTGGCCTGTGGTACTCATTTTCAGAATAAGAGCTCAGCATGCAGGGAGTCCTAGACTCATTTATTTGCAAAAATGTTCGCTATTGGGATGCTGCAACTGAAGATTTTATTTTCCTCTTTGCCTTTAAACTGCCATATGTCTGAATGTTATTAAATACAATTAGGAATCAAACTTGTGTTGCATATGCCTTAGAAATCACCACAGAATTTTAGAGGCCATTTAGAATTGGCTTTTTGAGAATATGAGAATTACTAAATGTCTGCAGCTTCAACCAAAGGCAAGCACCTACAATTTGGCCCTGATTTTGCAAAACTCTTAAGTTTTAGAAAGGCAGTGGTAAATCCTCTTTCTCTTGTTTATTTTCGGTGGAAAGCCATACAGTCATCCGTAGGTACTTATTTGAAAGGTTGGAGATATGCAGAAGTATTTTTGTGATGGAATAATAGAGAACACTGTAACAGAGTAGAGTTTAGTATGCTGGGAGTCTGGCTTGGCCTTATGAATTTGCCTTTCAGCACTGCCTTCCATGAAAAGCTAACCCAGTTAATCTAATATTTTGCATCTTCAGGCTCATGTATAAAAAATTAACTATATTTTTAATGCAAAACCAAAATATAATTCTGTACATCTTTCAAAAAACCTAACAATATCCAACATAGAAGTTGACACTGTGGAACAGAGCAGGAGTCTAGCCAGCCAACAGACTCTGAAAGCTGACAGTTAAAAGTCATTCATAGGTGCCCAAGAAATACATTTCCCACATGGCAGTTTCTGTCTAGCCCCAGCAATGATGTCTGACTATTACAATTCTGAAATATGGGGCAAAACAAAAAGAAAGGATAAATGGTCATAGAGAGGGGATAATGGTCACAAATGTTTTCCTTGTGTTTCCTCCAGAAAGGCCCATGAATGGAGCCTCAGACTATATCCTGCTGTCATTTGAAACCAATTAGATTTTTTGCATTAACCTCAGTAAGAGCAAATGCAGGCCCCTGGAGATGAAGATTTTTGTCAATATAGTATAAAAACTGTTTTGTTTCAGGTCTTAATGGAGAAAGAGATATGATTCTGTCTTCTAATCTGGTGTAGGATTTATATAATGGAAGGAGAAAGACACTTTAGTATGTGGGTTAAAATGATTATATTTTGTGTCTTCTAAAAAAATCGCATGGGAATTGTTCTATTATAAAACTATTGAGATTCTTTCCTGTACTAAAAGAACAATCATATGATCCTCGCAATTACCGATTTGTCTAGTCAAAGAGTAGCTGAAGCATATTCTTTCTTTCCTATTTTAAGAAGAACAGATACTTTAATGATGCTGCCAAAAATTTTTGGCTTTTTTTTAGGATCTGAAATTTGATATCCAATAGACCTATACTGCAACGCTTCATCATTTAAGTTGCCCTTTTAAATCAGTGGGAGTAAAGATCATCTCCATGAATTAGAGTTGCAAGATATGGTAGACCTATGAGAAAAGATCTAGATGGGAATCATAAGAAAGCTTAATAGTCTGGGTTTTTCTGCTTGTGGTTCTCACCTGTAAAAGTAGATACTTCTGAATATTTTTAAATACTAACAGAAAATACA
The DNA here is from genome assembly GCF_047716275.1 of Strix uralensis. Taxonomy (NCBI): domain Eukaryota; kingdom Metazoa; phylum Chordata; class Aves; order Strigiformes; family Strigidae; genus Strix; species Strix uralensis. The sequence goes on from NC_133979.1 coordinate 8,606,265, forward strand.
TGCTGCTCTGACAACAGATGTTTTGAAATTCTAATACAGCTGAAGCTTTTAGGGCAACAAATATGCTAGGCAGTTTTAAATTAAAATACGCTCTAGAAATATTTGAATTTGTGATGTTTTTCTGTGTGTTTTTCCCCACCCATTCTCTTATTATGAGAATCTAAACCATGTTTGCATTGTTGATTTAATTTTATATGGGAAGCCATCAAGCAGCTGATTATTCAAGTGTAAAATTCTTCATATGGCAATTAAAGAATTCATTAGGGAATTGTAAGGTGTGTATGGATAGTAATCTTTTCCCTCTGAAGAAATAGTTACTAGTATGAACATATAAATAAGTTACTGCCCTGCTGAAATTAAATCTGAAGTCTTTATTCTGTCCATTGACAACTTAATGGATTTGGTTTTAGATCTCCTACTTATGTGATTTATTAAATAACATACATCTTTAAAATTATCATCTGTGAAATTGAAGAAAAAATGTCATGTGAAAATAGCAGGAATCTAAACAAACATTCTTTCCTCACTTTCAGTGCACAAATTGTTCATGATACAGCTTATGCAAAAATTTAGTTCTGTAAAAGTTTAAGTTTTCCTTGCCTATTTTTCTTCTCAAACTGGGAGCAAAATTAGGGGAAAAAAAACCAAACCAAAATCACAAAAAAACCAACACCACAACCCAAATATTTATGTTCAGTAAAAATCCTACATGGGTTTCCTTTTCAAAGACAGTCAAGCTTTTTTCAGAAAGGAAATAGGTACTATGCAGGAAAGCCTTGGGAACTCCTTGTAACTACAAGACAGAAAGCAACAAAATTCTTGTCAGATGTGTCTGTCCACTAGTAAATAACATCAGCACAACTGATCAGTTTGTAAAACCAATTTCTTAAAAAAAAATCCTGGGAAGAATTGTCAGCTTTTTTTCTTCAGTTGCCAGAGTTTCCAAGACCCTTGCCTCCTCAGCAGCCGAACAGGCTGTCAGAAGACCTTTAGCTGGTAGCTGTTGAATAGAGACTGGAACCATGAAGCCCTAGGGAATGTCAGAGTCCTGCTGACCTGGGAGCGACTAACACTATGAGCTAATAACAAAAAACCAAGACGAATCTTTGGAGTTGGTAGACAGGCAAGAGTCCACTAGAATTCTGCCTGAGTTTTGCTGAATGTTTAGAAATAAACTATTTCTGCAAAGTGTCGTATTTCAAGATTCAGTTGAAAACACATATGAGATTTTTCTGAGCAGCTTTACTTATATGTATTCAGAAGCATGAGAAGTGGGGATGCAGTGCAGTGGAGCTTCCATAAGGGTATTACTTTTATGAAGTAAACTACAATAAATCCCTGCCGGAACCTCCGTGGACAGATGGGGCAAATACCTTAACAAATGCAGGAACAATTTCTGTCATCCAAAGTTGATAGGACAAACTGTCAACCCATCTTGAAAAATGTATCTCAAGGACTCTGATAGCATGCACAGATAATCTGCCTTGTTTTGCTTAACAAATGGAAAACAGGTAGAGTGACTGCAGAATAAAATAGCAGATAAATTTGATATAGGTAAATCTCAGATATGCACATAAGAAAAAATAATAAAAATCCTAACTTTGTATACCTATGTTGATGTCTTCTGATCTTATCCCGAATGTTCTGGACTAAAGTATTTGAGTTACAGTAGGTAAGTCTCTGAGGGTGTCAGTTCAGTGCTCAATACTGGTTAGAAGGCAAATCAGATATTAGAAATCATTAGAAAAGGAAAAACAACGAAATGGAGAATATCATTAGAGTATTATGTGAAAATCCATGATCTACCTGCACCTAGACAATGAAGTTTTTTGCGACTCCTGCAACCTCCCCATTTTACAGAAGGCTGTAATAAGTGAAAAGGGCTCCATGGAAGGTCTAATAAGATAAGCAAAGAGTGGAAGAGTTTCTGTATTAGGACTGATTAAATAAATGAGGATCTTTCAGTCTGGAAAAGAGAGGACTGATAGAGGCTGTGATAGTAGTCTATAAAATCATATAGAGTGCAGATAAGGCTCAGTTGTTCACATTCTCTTCACAGTATCTTGTCCAAGAGCCAGGGGAAATCAAATGAAGGTAGTAAGAGCCAGATTCAAAACAAATAAAAAGACATGAATTTCATGTAGTGGGTAGTTGATCTTGCCAAAAGAATGATGGATGCTAAAATTTTGTATTGGTCTAAGGGGAGACTGGGCAAGTTCATGGAGGAGAAATACACTGAAGTTTAGCTAAACACATAGACACCGTATCTGGTTCAGAAAGTCCCTGAGTTGAAAATAAGTGGAGCTTGGGTGACTATTAGGGGAAATATCATTTATACTTGTCCTGTTTTGATACTTTTCCCTACTTATCCACTTATGGCTACTGCTGGAGACAGAATACTGTGCTAGAAGGGTCTTTGGTCTCACTCAGTATGACTGTTTTTATGTTCTTAACTGCTTTCCAGATTTACCTGAATTTGAGAAATTGTGTACTCTGTATGCTAAAAAAAAAGAAGTGTTAAGTACCTCAGACTTGGAATATGAAGTCTAAGTCCAAAATGAAATTTCTGACCTTGATGCGAACTTTTAAAATGTGAATGGGAACAAAAATTCCCCAGTGGTAAAGATATCATTACAATCAAATCAAAACTGTGCCCGAAGGTGCAAAATATGGGAATATAACCCCAAAACAATTCAACACTGATTTCCCTTTGCCAGTTCTACTATGCTTGTTTGCAATACATTTTCAAGAACTCTATATAGGATGAAGTAAAGGGACATTTAGGTGGTGCAACTTTTTAGTTCAAGACTGTCATGTAAAGAAGTCCTAGAAATGCCCTGCAAATTAATGAGCATAAAGTCTGCAATTTATGCCAGTGATGTGTCGAGTCAAGTGTATATCGAAAGGCACATGTAAGCAGACACATATTTCTCTATATCTGGTGGGCCAGGTGCCTACAAGATAATTTTATTGAAACTTTTGAATGGGGTACTGCTTCCATTAACTTTATTGCTTCCTTCCATGGCATGTTTATTTTTATTTTTCTATTAAAAAGCTTTAGGAAAAATATGCTCAAAAATGCTTACAAAAGTAAACCTGGATCTTGACGTTATTCTTATGATTTGACACACGCAAAAAGTGGAGTCTGGGAGAGGGGAAATGTTGGTAATAATATTTGTGGCATGTTTTATGAATTGGTTATGCCTGTTTTGCAATTGCATTATATGAAGTTCCGAAATGATTCTTATAACTATTTGAGAACTGAAAATTATTCACAATGAAGACTATCTGAATGCTAAGCAACATATGTAACTGTAAACAGGAAAATGAAAGCTCCAAATAAATCTGAGGGACAAAAAAAGCTTTTCCAAAGCTGCTTTATTATTAAAACAAAGGCTGTGGAAAGTAAAACAGTGATCTTTAGTTCACATCATATGCTGTGTGTTAGTGGTATACTAGATATAGCCAGTGTGTGACTGCAGAGCTGGCCGTGCAGCCATGAAACCCCTGCTGAGCTCTTCCAGGAGTTTGCCCAGCTGGAGATTCCCTGTGTGATTCTCAGCAGTGGTTGTAAGTGATCTGTAAGGAGCTGGTCATGACCTTTCTCTCTCTGCCCCTCTCTTCTGGCCACTAAATTGTCTTAAGCACCGTTTTAAAAACAAGTGCAGAGAGTGTGTTTTTCTCTGAAAGAAAGGGCAGCATATTCTGCAAGAATGATATGGACTAGAAAGAGAAAATATGTGTGATCATGAATGGAACAGGCTGTCTATGAAACAACTTCTTAACAAAATAACTTTCCTTTCTTGAGGCACCAGGCTCCAATTTGTGAAACAACCATTGGCACTTTGCAGTACATCCTGGGCAGACACCACACAGCCTGTCTGCTTGTGCCTGACAAGTCAGGTGAGACCAGGCTCTCTGTTAAGACAGACCCATGTGGGAGCCATCATACTAGATCTGGGAGTGTTTTGTGAAGGAAAAGGTGGCACAGTCTAGTATTCGTGTTGCAGATTTTTGTTGGAGCTGCTATGCCAAGAAATAAAACTATAAATATTTCCCATGTCTTTAATCTGTAGCTTGCTACTTATTTCCCTATTATCCTGTGAGGCTGGATCATAAGGTAAAGAATCACTATGTAATCCTATTCTATCCACAGTTTCTTTCAACATTCACTGTTTTAGACAATTGTGTAATTACTTTTCATTCACTTCTACCACTTATTATGGAAACCTTTTCTTTCAACATCCTTGAAGCATTGCATCCTGTAGGTATGATGGGATATCTTGTGCTAAGAATAATTTTCCCCTGTAAAGCTTTTGAAGCATTATAGAATCTCATTTTTTCTAATCAGCACTCTAGTTTCTCGTGGGCTAAAATTAGGCTTCCTGTCTCTGGCATGCGAGGCGTCAGCGTGTGTGACCTTCAAGCTGCCATCCGGCCTTGAAGTGCAATTTTTGCATCGGGAAATCTAGAGGCAGCAGCTTTACCCTTTTTTGCAGCAGCAGCAAGATCATCAGAAACAGTCAACTGAGCAGCAACTGCAGGCATATCACTCACAGGAAGCCATGTTACTGTGGTGCACAGAAAGCTCTCGCCAGTGCTGAAGTGCCGACGTAAAACAGGGCTGTTCCTCCACTGCTCTGTGCTTTCTTGCAAGGTGACCAGCCCAGAGGGTTTGCATGAATATTAATGGATAAACTATAGAATGATAAAGAATCAATACTTTAATCTGCATAATGATAATATGCATTCCTTATGCATTGTAAAGCTGCTGCACTACAGCGTCTGAATTTCACTTATGCTACACTCATCTACAAGCTCTCTCCTTTTGAATTATGCATATATTACACAGCCTGTTGCCTACAACAGATTTATGACAATCTCATTGCACCTATGCAAATCTTTTTTGGTTTTAAGCATCAAGCACTTAATGTCTTTTCTCTACTGAGGGAGAAAAATCATTGTGCAGAAGTTGATACAAAAAGGTTTTATTACTCACGCTATGCGCTGCTCTTACTAACTTTTGTATTAGTTCCACATTGTATCTGGTCAGTTAAATGACCGTTTTTGCGACGCTCTCAGCACTTTGTTCACTGCAGATACAGAATAATACTCTTTGTCCTCTTTTTCTTTCATGTACCAAGCCCAGCAGCTGATAATAACAGAACCGGAGTTACAGCTTGGTAATCAGCATTTTAGGTGATTTTAATTATGATGGATGAAGAAGAAAAATGGCAAAAACATGCTTTCAGTAATACTGAGCAAATATGACGTGGAACTGATACACAGAGCTTATATTACAGATCTGTCAAATTACCCAAGGATAATTTGGGTAGCTGGCAGATTCCCAGCTCATCAGTTCAGTAGCGCAGGCAACACATGCCAGTTAGTTTTGCTGGGACTTGACATATAAATGTCTGACCACCACCAGAGCAGCTTTAATTGATAATGGACATCTGATTTGAAAATAGGTGTGTTCCCCTTTAAATGGTAGCTGTCACATCACATCATGTCACATCACATATGTCATGTTCCATTAAATCACATTATATGCTGGCATGATGCAAGATAGCATGATGAGGGGCTAATGTAATGTGACAGCTAATACCTGCTAACAATTTGAGTGGTGGGTATCAGATCTGAATGTGTGCCAGACTTCAGCTGAGTGTTTGTGAGAGAGAGCAAAATCCTTACCCAAAGATCGAGCTTTTCTTTAAAGGGTAACTTTAGCAGCTGCCCAGCTCCATGTTGTAACCGGTAGTGGCATATTTTATTTTTTATAAAGTGACTTACGGCACCTTAAGGCACACGCTAAGGGAGAGATTAAGGTCTGTCAGAAAACATGCAGAAATATGCCATGTATGGCTTTCATTTCTCAGCTCCTGGCTCATTTTAGGTGTCAATATACTCTGGTGATTTGCCTAATATGAAAACTTAGTTTATGAATCAGATAAAGTCTTGCTTAATGCAAAAAAGTTCAGCTGAGTGATCTACTAAAAAACGTTCAATAATTTGCAAAATATGCTATACTGTTTTAATGATCGGGTTAAGTTTTCACACAGTGTTTATACAGCACCCTCTGGGATCTCCACAGGTTAAATTACAGTATATGCAAGAGTGAGTTATGACTTGAGTAAAGGCAATAGGGAAAGCATCGTACGTGCGGCTTCCATTTTTCATTGCTTGCACTACATTTGCAGCAATGTCAGTAACATAGACCTTGGGGAATCGGAGTCATTGCTAAATCACAAGGGAAATTTCTCATGTAGCTCTTCCCAAATATTGATTGTTAGGCAATCTTTGAAACCTGCTATGTAAAGAATTTTTTGCTTGTAGACTGCAGGGATGCAGAGGTTTCCAAGTTAAACATAATGCAAGATAAAAAGTCTCCTAATTGGTGAGGTTTTGCCTCGGGATTGTTGTTGTTGCTTTCTGCACAAAGTCTCATTAAAAACCTGAAAAATTCCTGTGTCCTGCATTATCTACTTAAAGAACGGATTGGCTTGTGGGTTTTTCTTGTCCCCAGTCCATTCTTTTTGGACCTAATTTAATGGGAAAAAGACCAGTTATTTTCTGGAATTGCCATGGCACGATCATTTAGAGTATAATTTAAAAACCTGGAAAAGTCTGCGTCAATCATGCGTGTATAATAATTGCTGTGATAACTGTTTCTGGGTACTTAATTATTATGAAACATTAGGACTGTATGTCCTTTTGTAGTCCTTCTTGATAGCCTTTTAGCTTGCACCATATCTATGTCATATCCTCCACTTCATAGAGCATATCAGTCTCTGAAGCAGGTAAGTCCTTTTGAATGCTCTTAATTTCAGGTTTCCTTGGGTACTTTAGGAACAGTTAGAGTGGTCATTATACTAAGAATAACCATTTTTCAACTAATTAAATTGATTCTGATAACTCTCAAAATGTCAAGACTTTAGCTCTCTGGAATCGCTCGTGGGAGATGCTAAATTGACAGTGATCATTAATTATAGATTTTCACCCCTTGCTGGGGTTTACCATAATGGGGTCTGTTTAGGATTATCTTTTGAGAGTTACTTGGAGTCTACTGCTTGCGCAGAGTGCAGCAGGCCCTGCTTCATGCTGTAGGTTAGACTGAACGTCTGTTTCAGTCTTGAGTAAACTCTGTGTGAAATTTTTGACACATTGTGTATTCTTTTCCTTGTTGGCTGTGTAAGATTAAGCTCACAAGTTACTATTTAATAGCCTAGGACATGCACTGACTTTAGAGTTACTGAACTCTAGCCTCTCTTAAAATCAATGCAACTTGATGGGGGAGTGAGAGGAGGGGTATTCCCAGTGCTGGCTTTGGGCAATGGGATGAGAACAGCATCAATATTTTAGGGTATCCATGTGCTAGAAGCCAAGGCTTTCTTCCTGTGTCATTGCAATGATGGAAATCATCTGAGGTGCTTTCTTGCTGCTATATTCAGATGGGGTAAATTCCACTTAAATCTCCAGATTTTGTGTTACCATTGGATTTAGCCACCCTGAAAGCTGGAGCCAGTGAAGATAAAATTCTGGGTGCAGTGGCTGAGGTGGATCTTGGGCTACCTGCACACAGCGCCAGATGTAGGTATTCGAGAAGGCTGAACATTTTTAGTAAACCTGTACACCTCTCACCTTTTGGTGACCTGTTGAAGTCTAATCACTGTGCAGAGGACGTGATTTTGATTGGACGCTTTTCTTGTGGTTCATTACTTCAAATGTTTTTCTTCTATTGAGTGTGGCTGGTATAATTTGTTAATTTATTCCAGTTATTTATTTATTTTCACTTTTAATTTGTTGTGTTCCTAGAGACTATGGTTTGTGGATGCATCAAATAACTGAAAATATGTTATCACAGCTGTTGCAATACAGCATAAACAAAGAATGAGAGAACAGTTGCTTGTTATTTTAAATATATAATAATTTTAAAATATATTGGATTTTAAATATGCCATTAACATAAATACCAATAAATCCTTTCCAGGCTGTAATGTGGATGTGCAGGCTATATAATATTAGAGTTTACCAGTAGAAATACTGGCATACTGTTCTGGTTCATATCACCAGCTATATATTATCTGTCCAGTCTCAGGTACATGTTTTTTCTTAGTCACCACAACTCTACAAAAGCTTGCCATCTCTCATCTCTACTCTTATCTGCTACCGTACAACTAGATCCCGCTCCTTGCTGTGAATCAGATCTGTGTCTGTTCCATCATCCTTCTCTGCAGATACTCTGAAATAACCGGTTTAGGATTGTCACTTCAGTTCTGGCTTCTATGCCTTTCTGACTTGAATGGACTTCTCCCTGATCTATACATTCTAATTCTAAAATAGGGGGAGGTTGTCTAAATATCTTATTTTCTTTCAGTCTCAATCAGGGCCACCACAATACATTCCTAACTTTTCTTACTCTACAAACCAGTATACCTTGCATATAGATAAAGGCACAAAATATACAATAATATATGGAACTCAACTATTGAATGAATAATTTTCAGGCAGCTATTTCTGTTCTATGGTGATTTAAAGACATTTCAAGTGATGTACCCAGCTAAATTCCTCTGCCCTTGGCACTCAAGCAAAATAATAATGCAAAATAATTCTCTTAGTTTCAGTGGAATTACAGTACCCTTTGGGTAAGGAGGACTGAAGATGGCCTACTGAATTATTGTAATAGAATTGTTTTAAAGACTGTCTTCTGTACCTCAAAGTCAGCAGTCTGAGAGAGGAAACCCATCTATGCTGTTTACTGACTTCACTGTTGCATGGGTTTTGTTATTTTTGTCTTACATGTATTGTGTTCCTACAGCAACTTGAGCTTCAGTTCAAAAAGGAGCTCGCTTTGTCAGTCTGTATATCAAGATAAGTATTTGGAAGGTGAGTACTTCGGGCCAAATGGTCTTCTCCTGTTCTGATGCTATTTTGTATTTTTCATCTCAATTACAGTAGGTCCTATGGAGATAACTGTGTGCAAAGGATCACAGAAGCAGTGGGATAATGATGAATGCGAATGGCTGCCAGTAGTAAAAGCCCCAGGTGATGGGGATTTGTGCAGTATGCAAGTGTTTTGTTTCTAGATGGTAATGTTTATGTCGGTGATTACTAGGAACTCAGGTGCTTTGCTATGACTGGTTATAACCCCAAAATTATTAGTGAAAAAGTGCAATATATAAGCTGCATTATAATTTTAACCACTTCCGTACTTCAGTTTTAAACCACAAAATATTAGTGTTCATGTTTTCTTCATCATTAGTTTAATAGCTTGTTACACTGTATTTTGCAATTATCTTTTGTCCTACTTGAGACATGTAAGGTCATAAGTAAGTTGCAAAACTGTTGTTCCTAAATTGAAGGGATGGATGTGTCATTGTTCAGTGACTTAAGGAGTTCTGTTCCAGCAGCATCAGTGTGACATCAGGTTTTTTCATGAGGTGTATAATTTCATCACAAATGACTTTCATCATAAGGTGTGATACAGCTTCCAATGTTGGTTTCAATTTACTCTGCAAAAGCATTTTCTGTGTTGGTTGAAGTCTCAATAAGAGGGGGAAAAAAAACCCAGAATGATGCATCAAATTACAACATAATTAACTGAAAGTGGAGTTGTGTAATGTATTACATTTTATATCATTTACAGTAATGTTACTGCTTTTAACCATGGAAAACGTCAACCTAAACGCTATTATTTTTCCCTTAAAATAAGGCTTTTTATCTGAACCACATCGGAACAAATGCAAGTGATCTGAGTGTCCTAGTACTTCAGCTTTTTGGTGTAAGTTCTTAAAATTCACCCCAGAATGCATAAAGATCTGTGTTTTGTCATCTTGACAGAAAGTGGCTTAGGCTCCGTCTACTTACTTATTTCGAAGAACTGGTGTTTTTACATTCTCTGCACATCCCAGACAGTGCTGCTACCTTGCATCTCTCCTTTCCTACCCCTGGAGGAATGTCTCCCACTGCTGCATTCAGATTAGGGAGTATCCTTCACCACTCTTGCTAGGTCTGCCAAAGAACTAACTGGGAACAGTGGCTCCACCAAAGGACTAACAGGGAACGGTGGCTCCACCTGCTCTGGAGCTGCGGATTGAGGGAACATCCAGCTTTGCCCATGTAGCACTAGGTGGATATGCCCCATAACCAGGTGGGGAAGTTGCATTTCTCTAATCAGGAGGAGGAGTAGCTCCGTTTTACCACTGCTTCACCTCACAGAATGCAGTGAAACTTAACTGAATGTAATGATGGGGAGGTATGGGGGCACTACAGAAATGACTGCTGTTGATGAACCTGTACACAAGTTTGCTGATTGTCCCTTCTGTACGGTGTGCAGTAAGACAGGAGGCCATGTATTAAGTGATAAGGAGAAAGCAGAGTATAGAAGAGCTGATTATCAATACTGTGTCTTGCCTTGCATTTTTTTAATGTTGCTGCAATCCCATGGAGAAAACAAGCCACAAAGATTTCACTATGCTATGAAGACTTCATTATTTTGCATATGCAGAAAGGGGATAGGTTAAGATTTAAACATTCAAGCATTTCATTTTGCAAACTTGCTGCTGTTTCGATGCTGCTCTTTATTTTTTCTACCCGTTGTGCTTGTCCATGGTTTCCCATGTGCTATCTATGGTACACATGCTCTCCAGAATGTTACTGGCATCTGTGCAAAACTGCAGACACTTAAACACAGCTGCTGGAGTTTTGCCAGCTTCTATTACTGGTCACATGCAGAGAATGACAGTAGCAGACAAAGGACCTCATGCAATCTTTCGTTGATTCATATGTTTGTGTGTTAAATATTTCTCTTTAAATGACAACTTTTTGTTGACTGGAACACAAACAAGCATCCTCCTAGAATTATGTATCCATAGTCAAAAACAAGAACATGCTGAAAATTAGTGATTTATTCCTGTGTTCCTTTTTGTTTCAGCTGTAACACTCTAGCTGGGATGCTAATGCTTGTACACATGTCATGGTAAAACATGAAATTGCTGCAAGATATTCTGTCAGTTTAAGTTGTTTAAATTAGCTAGTAGTAGTGACTGTGTAGTGAGCTGATCCCAGAAAAACTGAAAGTATAAACACAATCAAGTTAAAGAGCCTTTCTTACATTGCATATTCGGCAGTATAGCACAGCATGTATATGAATAAGTGTTCCTACATGCACAAAACTTTTAACAGAAAGTGATTAAGAATCTACATTTGTAATGAGGCTTGAGAATTGTTCCATTATTAAGGATGTCAAGAAAATTGTCTGCTTTTAAAATGAATCAAGTAACAAGTATGTATAGGGAGAAATACCTGACAATTCTGCTGCCACCTTTTGCTTGTATCCTGTAGTTACAAGTAGTAGTTCAAAGTCATTTAATCCAAAGTATCAAAGTTGAAAAAAGTACGTGTATACCTCTATAGGGGAATGATTATTTAATGTATTGATGTCAGAACTTTAACTGAGCAGGTGGCCATCTTAGGCAGTGCACTTGATGTACGTCTTTATTAAGCAGTTTTGTTCAAACTGTGTGATAACTTACGCATTTAAAATGAGAGGACTGATAAAAATGATGAATAAGTAATGAATTGCAGCTACGTTCTATTAATTTTCTCTACTTATCAGGTCTTTAATATAATAAATTTTTATTAAACGTAGCTTAAACCAGGGTTGCCCACCTTTTGTCATTAAATGGATCTGGCTCTCTTGCTCTCTGCTACCCATTTTCCTTCAGGTTGCTTGCAGATTCCTTAAGTGGCTGCAAGTCATCTCATGGGACTGAAATGTCAGCATCTTCTCTCATATTATATATGAATGTCCTATATGTCAAGATTGCATATGTGTGTCAGATCGTGTCATGGGGTTCCTTCTTGGATGGACACACATCGCAATGTGGGGGGAACACCTCCTTTTTAAGCAGATGACGTGCATATCCAAGCATATGATGGTGTGTGTCCCGTAGTAAAGCATTAGATAGCTCACCCGTACAAGAAATTTGAGTGCCCAGTAGCCTACTCGGTTTGTAAGAGCATGCTGCAAGGTTGGACATAGCGCTCACTGAAGTATGGGTTGTGGGGGTTTTTTTTGTATTTTTTAAGGCTTCTATATAACAGGTTCTGAACTTGTACTCAGATGGCAGGTATGACTGCCAGGTCTGGTGCTCAATTCTTGGTTAATCTTCAGTGTTTTCCTAAGTTTCCAATCCATGAAGCATAGAGTGCTCTGCCAGAAAGATGTTTTAGAATTAGTTCTTCAAGGACTAAATAGTCTAATGCTATGGTGGTGGACGCCATATAAATAAGTAGCTATAGTAAAAAAAATTATTTGAAAAATGTTCATTCTAAGAATGATTTGAATATTTGGATCTGTTGCCAGTAGGGAGACATTAAATTATTATCCTATAAAAATAATTTTGAAATAAATGAACAATTTTCTTCATAGTGAAATTCCATAATATGAGAATATGGATCTATGCTTCACTGAATCACAGACCAAACTCGCTGCTGCCATAGAAGACAGTGTTATCCTGGCAATATAGATGTTTAAACTTGCTGGAGAGCTACTATATCTTTTTCAAGTTTAAATTTGTATAGGATTGAATCAACAAAAGGGTTAACTTTGAGATTCATCATCTCCTTGGGCTCAGATTAGTGTTTGGAGTACAGGATAGCTGGGAGCCATAGCTGTTTGAGTAGTATGGTTACAGGAAATGTTTGAGGTGGCTGCCAGCAAGGGGGGACCGTAGCAGGAACAGAAGTTGCCGGAAAGAGACACCTGTGTTTGAATCGGTGACCTGTGCTTGAAATGTTTGTTAGTATGTTAACAGACAGAAATGTATGTTTTCCAATTCCTGCTAAGAACGGGAAATAAGAACCTTGAAGCAGTGGAAGTTATTTGTCAGGAGCGATTAGCAAGAGCTGAGACTTTATAGGAAAATCATTTGAGAGGGAAGCCATGGTCCCCCCTGCAGACAGGCCAATTATGGAACGTTACAGCAGCGGCAGCAATACAGGAGTGGTCGTGCGGAGCCCAGAATTCATCACTGTAGTTAGCATTATGGGTAAGTAGTATTGTTATTAACGAATGTAAAACTCTTGTCAAAGCTAAGGTTTGCCAGCGGGGGTGAAACGCAGGGAGGGAGCTCTGGAACAAGTTGGAGCAATCTGAGAGAGAGGTAGAATATAGTTTAGATGGCCTTTTGTTTTCAGGGCACACTTTCACCACAGTACATGAGAAATCAGGATTGTAATTTCCAATAATGGGTGATGCACCTGACTGCTAACAGTCCAAGAGGAAATATAATGCACAGAAGTGCTCAATTATTTTGTAAGACTGCCTTGTGAACAGATTTTGCTCATTTGCAGCTGAGTTGTTTGTGCTTCTGTTTATGTCAGATACCCATTACACTTTCATTTACACTGTGACAGTGTTTGGCTATATCTGATTCTCACCAACTCAAGGCAATTAAAACTGCTGGCCCAGTGTCACTTGTCTCAAAATATGCTCAAGCATAGTATGATTACTATATCTTTGCTCTAAGACTGAAATGTGTGTTTAAGGGCTTCAGCTACAGTATGGAATAGGCTGATAATAAAAGGGCTAGCTAAGTGGAACTGTTGAAAATAAGATGAAAAATTCAGTGTGGTGTTATTTAGCTGTAATGATATCTGCACAGAGGCTTCTAGAGATGAAATAATATAGGACTCATGGTAAAGTGTTGACCCACGTGGTGTACATGCACCCAATTTCAACACAACATCTTCACCCCCTGGTAGTTGTGCCCCATAATAGACAGCAAGTTAAGCTGCTAAAGTTCATAGCTATCAGTAACTAGTGTGTAACTGCACAGTGGTATGTTATTTATCACAAAGTGAAGACGAGTTGGAATTTGAATGATGAAGCTGAGACATGAATGTACAGAGCCTGAATTTTTTATTTTTGTTGAAGAATAGTGTGTCTCTAAGTGAGAAATGAATGACACAGCCCAGAAATGTTTACTGCTTCAAGGTGAAGTAGGTCAGCTGGGAGAAACCCTGATCATGAGCAAATCTGTCAACTGTGGGGAGGCACCTTCACCACTTTCTCCTTTTGTACTCTTTTAAAATGTTTTGGCTTATGCTATGCTGTTCATTTCCTGTTGTTGTTGACCCATTTCTAATGTGTTAATTTATTTCCTTGTGGCAGGCCTGAATGGGCTCAAAGCGGGCGGGGAAGGGAGATAATGCTTAGACCCTATGACAGAGCATAAGGCCTACTAGCAGGATAATGGTATCCCCAAAAGTTTGCCTGCAGCACTTGAATTGAGTGATATGTTATTTCCAGAGGCCATACCCTTAAAAGAAATGCTTGTCTCCTCTACTTCAAAATGAAGTTGACTGTACACAAGAAATTTGTAGTTTTAATCGTAAAGTGTGGTAGTGGTGAACCTTGTTGATGTCTGGTGCCAAATATATATTACTTTTTAACTGATTGTCATTGGTGCTGGTCCAACTTTGGCACCTACGCCAGCTGCTTTGCTATCACTAAGAAAGATAGAAGTCAGTAACCTGCTACAGCAAGAATTGAGAGGGTGAGATAACTGTTGACATCTCCTAATTTTATAGCCACAGCTATGAATAAATAGGACTTTTCACAATCTCTTCTTGAAGTACCTGTTCAGAAAAACTTGTAGGAATATGGTTAACTTTATAAGCATGCATTTAAATTCCAGTGTGATTTAAATACATTTGTGTGTTCTACTGTGCAGAGTTGGATTGAAAAGTGACCATGTCTTTTGTTGTGTAGGCTCAATTTAGCAAAGCACTTAAATATGTCAAACAGCAAACATCTGGCCTGTGCTTGCACTTCTTTAATAGCTGCTACAATTAAATGATTTGGGGCGTTCTCAACCTCTGGCATTCAATACAAACTTCAGATACCAGTGAGACCAGACTGGATTGACTACAAAATAGCGTGGACTAAAATTGTCTAGTTTTAATGAAACAATCAGAATCTTACCTGTGGCAGACAAAGGTTTTATTTTTGTCTAATGGGTAGAAGTGTCTACTAAAATATCTCAGTCATGGTATTCCTTAGTTGCAACCGTTTATTCTTTCAACATATTCATAAAGATGAACAGGACAGGAGTAAATGCACTGCCTGAACAAACTTTCTTACTGTCTTTGAAACTGTTCTTTTTCATTCCAGCTCTGTGTTTAATACTAAAATTTTATTTCTGGTTATTTAATGTTATTACGTATAACTTGTTTTTTCTACAGCTGATTTTTGCCTTACCTGTCTTTACAGACGAGCATTAGGAACGTTTCTCCCACGTGTTCCTTAATGAAAGCTCTCACAGCCTTCATGTTCAAATAATTTGGTTCAGTAGATGATGACTCAGATGTATAAACCACTTGTTTCTTTTCTTGCAATTACCCAGCTGCCAGGCCGTAATAGGATCATTCCCTTGGATGTTTCAGCTTATACCCCACTTTGGCAAAATAGCCATATCACTTACACTGTACTTAATTTCTGAGAATGCAGCTACTATATGAGTCATTATAAACTGAAAGTCTTGCTTTAGGACATCTATAACTGTTGCCAAATCTTTTTTGGGGATATGAGTGTGTGTGTGCAATCCAGTGAGCCAATCTGTCAGCTGCTTCAGATGACGTACCTACCTCAAGGTTAAGGATGAGATTTTGATTCCTTTCTTCAGCATGAAATTTCTTTTTATTATGAAGTATTAGAAAAGGCTAACAGTAAAAATCTCTTCTGACTGTATTGTAGTTGAGAGTAGGGCAGCACAGCCTCAGTCACATCAGATGTTCCCAATCACATATGTCATACTCATCATTAGTCACCTCCACAAGCTCGTAAGCAATAACTAGGTTACTGAGTTCTTAGTAACAGACACATCTTACTCAACTTGGGGAAGAGTTGAAAGATGCATCTCTCTCCACTATGTCACCCTCTTTAAGAATCTTCTCCCAAGTTCATCCCTGCTCAATCTGTCTGCTCCATTACCAAGAAAGCAGGAGGTCTCAGCTGAATTCTGGAAATTGCGTGCTTGTTCCCAAGGGCCCAATCTCCTGTTACATAGCCTCATTTTGAAGTGCCAAAGACAAAAGTAGGTATTCTGAGAGAGGCAACAATGTCCCAAAGCTTACTTGCTTACATACTTACAATGTCCCGTCATTAGGTGATGGCAGAAATTTGTAATGGAAGCTGCCTCTCTAATATCCCGGAGTAGTGTAATATGATTCTGCTGAAGCTTTTTGACTTGTTGCTTTTTCAGGATGAGATCTGATATACCTGCTGGATGAGATGTGATCAAAACATTTTGTTTCTGTTACTCTAGTAATTGTTGAAATGTAACATGACCCGTTTTCTGGAGCATAACATCCAAATTAGCATAATCTGTCTGAATTAGAAGCTACCAGTTATTTCACATAAAGCATAAAGAATTTATGACTCCAATTTTATTGATGAGGGACATAAATAGCTACTTTAATATGTTCTTGGAAATGTTGTTTAAATTATAATTTATTAAAGTTGCTTGGCAATCCAGCATTTGCATTGTTACCATGTTAAACTACTTATTAACCCACAGAGAAATGTGGAGGTATTTGGACATTATTCTCAAATGTCCCTGTGAATTTTGACGTGTAAAAAAGGCCAGAGGTTTGTGAATTGCAAATTTATATAATTTTTCTGGTGTTTGTAAATGAAATACAAGGCAAATGGCGATCTCCTGGATTCTTTAGTTTTCTCACATAGGTTACGTGAAGAATACATTTAAATATAGATATATGAGGGAAGGGGTGAATGGTTTTAATACCTTTAAAATGGCTACAGTGGCAATAGTTTTGCACAGCCTATTTAACTAGAGATGACAATGGCCACATATAATGTATAACCTGGTGGGGGTTTTCATCTACAGGCTGCTGGTTCAAAAACTGGTTTGCTTGCTTTTCTTTCTTGCACCAAACTGTTGTTGGTATTTGGCTTATGATTTGGGAGCTTTAGTATTCATTTGTTCTTCCCAATAGTGTTTTCCATGCTATTGTTTGAATGGGCCATGGAAAACACTGCAGAAGTATTAGTGAGATTTTCTCTATTTCTGACTTTCATTTCAGCCCACTGTCAAGGTTGAAATCCTAATTTCATCAGGGCCAGGATAATAATTCACCATGCATGATTTAGCAAGCTGGATGTGGTTTCTAGAGAGCTTTACATTAAACTAACAGTGGTAACTGTGGTCTTGTATCCTTTTATCATGGTTAATTCAGGAACTGGTTATTAGTTTGACTAGAGAAGGAGAGCACTTAGGATAGGCTCCTTCCCTAGCTGATCAGATCATGCTGTGGCTGCCATGTAAATAAACCCTAATGGCATCTTTACATGTATAATCTTGTAAATAAAGGCTGTAGCACAATGGACAGATATAAGGGAGCTAAGCTGATTTCTTCCCTTTTCAGCGTTCAACTTTTCCAAGTTGATGACGTTTTTAGGAAAGGGGTGTTAGGAAGGCAATGTGCAGTCAGCAGACATGAAATGCATCTAAATAAAAAGCCTGTTATTACTTCTGTTTGCAAAACATTGACTTGAGGTATGAAGTCTCATGATTTTCTCTTTGTATCAGAGAGATGGCAATGCTAATAGTAGCTTGCAGTATAGTTATCCCACAGCTAATAGCTGTGTTATCCACAACTCTCAGGCTCAGTGAGCAGCAATAAAGTGTCCCCTTGTTTAGAAATAGTAGAAGCTGTATGCCACTGCAGGGAATGGCCTGGGAGGCTGGACCTTACAAAGCACAAGTCAATACAGTAAGATGGGTTTTCCTGGGAGTGGCTGAAGCCAGGGTTCCCTGTTAAAATTGTCTGTACCAGGGGTTACAAAGAGCTGCACAGAGAAGGGAGAACATAGTCATGTAGACTTGAGGTGATCTATAGTGGTTCCAGAGTGCCTACCTGGAAAACGAGCCTATCTTCTGTTTAACATGAAGAATTAGAATTAGTACTGGCTTTAGGTGATGGAGAACATGTCAGTCACTAGAGGGAGATACCTTCTGAATAAGGAATAAGTGGGAAAATCAGTAGTTAGTAAGTCTGGACACATGGGTAAAAGAACTGTGGGAATGCACTGGCGAAGTATCTATGGATGGGTAGTACAGGTGTGAGAACATGTACTTACCATACGCTTTCCTTAGATGCTTAGTCAAGTATGCTGGCACAGCTTTAAAAAGAACATGAATACATAGATAGGGGTTCATGTGTAGGTTGTAGAGGGGATCACAGACAGCAGCTCCTGCAGCATCCTGCTGCTTGTGTGCCTGTCAGATGTGTGAAGAGTCATTGGAGGGAGGAATTCCCCCATTAAGAAGGCGTGGATGCCTCTGTACAACAAATTCATTTGACCTCACCCTTGGTGTTTCCTGATCAGCTCCAATGGGGGGTTTAAAGCAGCATGAATCAACATCTGCTGCTTTTTGCATCTGGGGTAGACTTGCTTGCCTATTTCTCTGGTCATTTTATGTTGTCATAAACAGCACTTTCAAGCAACAGCACCTGCCCCTTCCAAAGCAATAAAAGTATGCTATGGAAGGAAGTGTGTTGTAAAAGAAACTCAGCAATTCTTCCTCATAACAGCATCACTAAAGGTTGCTGCTGTAATTAAGAAAATGGCATAGACTGTTGTTGTACAATAATAATCTCCTGCTGCTGCATAAGTGTTGAAGAATTTATTTTCTAAGCAAGAGGCATTGATCCTGTGGCAGTGTTCTGTTGCCATAACTTTGTTTACATCATAAAGGAAAAATGGTAGATGTAATCATTTAATTTGTGGTGCTAAGAAGTGTCAATTGCTCACTCTACTAGTATTGATCTAAGGCGTTCTGACTGGTTTATGCATCAGACCTTTTAAAGGTTCAGATAATTGGAGACTAAAGTAAAACTACAGTTTGGTAAGCATGATGTTTCCCAATTACTATTGTCTCATTGATTGCACTTTTTAATAAAATGGTATGACCAATGAGTAACTAGTCATTATGAAGTTACAGTTTTTAACAGGCATCACACGCTGTAAGAAGCCAGCTTTAAAAAAGGTAATAAAATATTGGGGTGTTCGGCTGCAACTCTTCCCAACAGTTCTTTTAAATTGGATGTGCTTGGATTCTCTTTAGTTGCAAATATCCACCTGGGAAGATTAATTTTCAGAAATAGGATCTTTAGTTCATTGACTTTCTTACATTTTAATTTGCATATATGTTTTTATACATATAATCAAGGGCTTCTGTTGAGGCTGTATGGGATATCCATGATCTA
The DNA here is from genome assembly GCF_047716275.1 of Strix uralensis. Taxonomy (NCBI): domain Eukaryota; kingdom Metazoa; phylum Chordata; class Aves; order Strigiformes; family Strigidae; genus Strix; species Strix uralensis. The sequence goes on from NC_133979.1 coordinate 8,625,561, forward strand.
TCAAGAAGGAAAAATAATTAACATTAAAAGAATACGCAATCTTACAATAAGCAAGAGTTATAAAACATGAAAAAGAAAGTGTAAACCTTTTTAAGGATTTCAAAGGAGTAATCTTTTAGTAGTTGTAAATTCAAATTAGTAAGATCTAAAATTAGTGAAAACACCACTCAGATAAAGTTTGTGTTTGAATGCAGCTGTGTGGGAGCATTAACCTTCACAAAGTTTTAAATATATTTGAAAAGAAAACCCACCAAAACTAATTATACACCATTTTACTTCCCACCAGCTTCCCTGAAGAATGAAGAAATTGCCCTCTTTAGGTCCTTTTCTACAGTTTATTCCATTAAAAATAGATCTTTCTTCTGCACAACAGGAAACACTGAAAGCCTGGTTTAAATTTTCAGGAAACTCCCTTTATTTTTGATCCTTTGAAATTGTAATGTTAATACATTTTCAATTAAATATGAACAACTCTCTGTGCATCTCAGCATGAAACACAAAGGGATTTTGGGACCCTTCCAATTACTAAGGCTTGAAGATTTTTCTTAATTATTTAACTTTTACAGTATTTCTTTTTATTTAAAATAAAAGTTGTGCTGTGGGGCTCCTTCTAACATGGAAACGAATATGACAGTATTCTTTTTGCCCTTTCAAGTAATTTATTATATAAAGTCTGGATAGAATTTTTAAGGCAGGTCTTTTTTACTATAATGTTCTTTTGTTTATTGCTTTTAGTATCTGCATTGCTGTCCGAGATAAAAGCTTTTGTTTGTCCCTGAAGAAAGGACGAGTACTGAATCAAAACTCAAATATATGTTCAGTTATTTCATCTGTAAATAAATATGTTCATTTGATTGCCATAAAATGACTTTGACATCTCCCCAACCAAGTTGGGTAGTCAGGATCCTTTGTACAACACCCTGTCTAGCTCTGACACTGTAGTACAAAGTGTTGATGAGTGAGAAAAAGGTATTTCATGAGCTACAATGTCTAAATATGACTTTAGGTGACAACAGTTCAGCGATAACCTCAGGTTGACAGACATTGGCTGTATGTTCCCCAACTGTGAATAGCAGAGCATAGGGAGAGCAGCTAACACTTAAATACAGGTGACAGCATCAGTAACAAATCATTATATTTGATTGATACCATTTAACAGTTATTGGTTTCTATCAGTCACATGGAAGACACAATGCACTAATAACACCCAGTATGGACTTTTCACTTCATGCTCTTAAAATGCTGTTTCATTAAATAGCTGTCATAGCTGAGTAAAGCTGGAAGTTCAGGATGCTGCATCCACCTAACTCTTACTCCTTGGGCTGTGGCAGGTGTTGCAGAACAGTCCACTGTGGATGGATTGTACATATCTCTGCCTCCCATTTTTTGAATTATTTTCCTACAAGTGGGAAAATAAAATGTATTTACTGTCCTTGTTTTGTTCCCTCATCTTAACAAACATATTCTATTGTGTTAGAGATTACCAGAATTCAGTTCTACTCATAACGGTGCCAAGTGTGTCCATGTCTCTGAAAATGGTATCAGTTGCTGCAACCCCAAAGCAAGACAGCATGCAAATTAGTTTAGATGCCTTGTAACAAGATGTCTGAGAGGTTTTATTTGTCCTTTTCTCATATGTTAACTTAAAAAAAACCAACTACCCCAAAACCTGAAGAATAACAGAGGCATAAAGCAGTGATATCTAGTGTTGCTCCCAATAGTATTCATCCCCACTTTGTTTTACATAGCATTATGTCCAAGGTGGTCCTGAAACTGTGTCATCTTATTAACCACTCTTTAATTAAGAATATAGGTAAATTGTTTCTGAACTTGGATTTCTAAACTGTTACCTTAAAGCTACATGTACAGCTGGTTGCAAGGAATTTGACTGTCAATCAGAAAGCTGCATTTCTTGTAGTGAAATCAGTATTCAAAATCTGTAGGTGCTCTATAATGGATTTATCTTTCTGGCCTTAGAGAACTAGGAGTGAAAATCATCATAGTAGTGTTGGAGCTTCGACATTTTTCAGACTTTGTAATTGATATCTGTTTAAGGATTCTCAATATGGAAGTCAATGTTTATCACATTTAATAGTAAACTTTATCACTGGGTATATTCCATTCTCTACTCTGAGCAAGGAAAATACCATAGATAAGTTTCACAAAGACAAATATTCCTGATATTTTAATATAACCTTATATTTTTCATTGAATGGAAAATGCACAGAGCTGGCAAACAATTCACTGTGGAATTCAGAGCTTTTTTTTTCCTGGTTCAGCAGCATGTTTCAGATTGTCTTAACTTTTAACTAAATGAAAGCGGCAGTATCTGAATTATGGGTTGGCAAATTGTGGAGTATGTGAATTCTGTGGTCAGATATTCTCTCCTGCCTGGATCTGTATACTGCTGCCATTATCAAGCATCTGAGGTTTTCACCAAGTATAAAAGCTTGTTAAGTGAGGTATGCAGTCAAAGTAAAATTTATATCCTACCTGTTCCCTTCCTCTATTTCAATTTGTGGGAATAAAAATCTATTTCTTTCCTTCTTATACAAAGGTGGTATTATGTTAAGCAGGATTGAATAACTTTGTTCCTCACCAAGCTGTACAGCAGTGAGTTGTGCAGTTCTGTGACAGCAGTGAGAAAGTGGCAGTATTTGTGCATGTTTGTTAGACGTGTTTCGCTGCTCTGTAGGAACACAGCTGCTGGGGGCAGAGGGAGCACGGAGGGTTTGGTTCCTTGGTGTAGTCCACCAAGGACTGTGAGAATAAAAGGCCCTGTTTAATATTTCATAGATGACTTGTGGAACAAGCAACATGAAGATATGGTGAACTTTGGTTGAACTGTGATGATGGGAAGATGCAACAGACATGGGACGCATCATTATGCTTTTTATGATACTTTCAAAAGAGGAGTTTATTCTGCTATCTAATAACCCAGTCCTCAGATAAAGACTTTTTTGTGCATGACTGAGGTCAGGTACTTTCTGGAAAAGATTCATCTTACAGCTGGAAGTGACTGTAAAATATGTTGTCTGCCATTTTAGCTATGTAGGTCCGTAAGGAATCTAGAGAGCTATATAGGCCCCAGGCTTGAAAATGCACATGTGTTTCAGTATTCGAATGCGCTTGTGGAAATAGGAGCATATACATTAAGAAAAAGAATCTCATGGAAATGCTTGTATAGGTGTAACTGCCTGGGCGTTACCCTAATGGGATGGAAATATGATTTGTGGTATTTTCTAGTTATTTTTATGCTCAGCTCAACAACAGTCTGTTTTTCTAAGTTTACAATCGTTTAGGGTTTTTTGCTAGTGAAGAAGTAATTTTTGAAGTTAAACTTCAAACAAGCAGTTTTGAAGATATTTTAAAGATGAGAATAGACAAAAATAAATACTGAGTAAAAATGTCCTGTGAAGGCTGTGGTCTTTAATTAACCGTTCTACCTTAAATGGTGTTTTTTAAAGATTGGTTACTGTACTTTTATAGATCATGTGTGCTGAATATCCTTGAGTTACTCTTGAGAGCTTTCATTGATGACAGTTTGGTTTAATTTAGCTACCACTACAAAGAGATTAGGTTGTCAAGAAGATACCGTTGGAGGTTTAGGGATTGCTGAAATCCTTCTGAAATGAAAAGTAATATACACTGTAACTTTCTTTGATAGTTCTTTCATGAAGAAACTGGATGAAAATCAACCACAAGGGAACTTTTTTTTTTCCTGGACAAAAGAGAAAAAAATTCTTCTCATGTTTAGCATTTAATGAAAACTAAAAAAAACCCCCCCAAACCACCCCCAATCTAAAAAAAAAAAAAAGAGGGGGAGGGATAGGGAAGGAAGTTGCAGCTACTAACTTAACTCTTTAATGCTGCTTTTTTAAAACTGTAATAGGCCATCCAAACTTCAGTCACTGTAAGTAGACTGATAGTTGAAGGTATCCTCCTATCTAAATATCATTTTGCTTATTTCTGTCTACACAGATGTGACCACTCAGGTCTTTGCTCCGTTAATTTCTTTTAATAGTTCAGTAGCTGATGCAATGTAGTCACAGATATAAAGTCAAGCCTAAACCACAGAGGAATATTGTTTAAGGAAAAGGTCCTTTTCTGTCCTGTTTAATGGAGCCTACATTTTGGGAAAGATGAGAAAATATGAAGCTTGTACAAATATTTTTGTGTGTCTGCTTCACAAACACATCTGTAAAATAAATCTCACAAATAGTTTTCAAAGTTGAAATGTAATTTGCATCTTTGCTGTTATTGCAAATGCCACTGGTTTGAGTCTTTTTAGATGTGAGTTTAGAGATCATGAACAATGAGGAGTTGGTAGCTTGAGAAATGCTGTTTCCTACAGGAGAGAAAAAAGTATAACACAGAAGTGCTTCCTAAAGTGTCTAGTCAGTATGGATTTCTTCCCTGGTAGAGGAAGACCTTTGCCAGAAGTTCATCCTCCAAATCCATTTAATGTGTGACTCTGCAGAGAGCTAATAACCTTCGCCCCAGCTAATGCTGGTGATTTTGATAGGACATTTGTTGAACAGAGTCAGTCAAGATAAACAAATGTAACTCTTTTTCATTATTAAATTGACTTAAATGAGGAACCCAACACTGAAATAGTCTGTATAATTTCATTTTCTAGGTCTCCTTTTAACAAAGATGATTCATTTGATTGGTCTGTATGTGTAACTGTTTGAGCATCCTTTAATATATATGGTCACTTCACTGTATTTGAGCACTCTCAGTTGGTAATGGGAATATGCCAGGAAAACCTGTGAAACTTGATACCTTCTATAATTTTAGACAGAGATTGTCAGTGGTATATAGTGCTGTCCTACACACAGTCATTACTAAAAACATTTTAAAAAGGTTAATGTCACATTTCTAAGCCAAAACTTTAAATTTTTGTTAGTTCTAAGCACAATAATAGTAAATAATAAAATGAGTATGGCTGGATTTTCCCTTTTAGTTTTGTTTTTGCTGCTTATATTTGAAGAAATCTGACTCTGTCCCAGTGCTACGATAAGCATAATCCTCGATGTCCCATAAGGAGACTTTAATTCAAAGTCATCTATTGTACTTTGTTTAAGATTAACTAATCCTCCACAAAATAGTTTATTCTATTTTTCCACTTCAAATAACATTTTATTGTGCTGTATATGAATTCAGAATAGTTGCAGTTTTCCAACATACAAACCTCAACAAAAGACAGTTGTAATTAATTTGGCCTCACAGTCTGGCCTTGTACTGTGCTCAAACTGTCTGCTGAAGTCGCAAATATGAAAACTGAGCTTCTTGTCCACATAAACAAAATATTTTTTTGAATGCAATTGTAGAAAGATACAGGCCAGTTGGAGGGTAACTGAAAGCATGAACTTGCAATTTCTGACAATTTTTTATAATCTCTAGTGGTTTCATCTGTCTTGGGCAGTGTTTTAAAAGCTGTTTCCCAGAAAATTGTTTACAGCACTTTGTATCTTTTTTCCTAAATAGCTGTGAATCTGTAGTTGTATGTGCTGTTAGCCATCTTGTGCAGTGAGCTGCATTATCTTGTAAACATTTTGCTTTATCCTGTGAATTTCGGCAGATTGGTACCAAAGAGCTATAATTCAGTTGGCATAGTTTCAAGCAAACTGAATCATAAATGGCTATGGAGAGTTTTCATTTTACGTAAGAACGTGTGGAATTTGCCCACATAATCCCCAATAACCTAATCTGCTCCTGCCGTAGTTCGCTTGCGCCTTTGTCTCAGATGGAGCTCATATGCTGAGAAAAAGCAACAATAAAAAGGGACAGTAGACCTCAGAAGCATTCACAGTAGTATAAAAATGCCAGTATATTAGCCATCTATAGCGGGGAATCTAGTTGTGTCCTTGAGTCCTTTTTGTATGATCAATTCTGAGATTATTTTTTGGTCCTTTACAGAAACTAGATCAAGGTCTTGCTCACGCTATGCTGAATAAGAGCAGCCAAACGCTGGAATTCCTGTTTGTACATAATATTCCTCCACGCGAGGAACTGCACTTCATATTTGTTTGCAGATCAAAGACAAGCATCAAAATGCAGGTTTATTTATAAGTAGCAGCAGGCAGCATTGAGCTTGAAAAAAGTAAACTTGACCCATCACAGAGCTGCATTTCTAGCTATCTAGCTGACTACTAGTTACTGTAAAACTGAACAGTTTGTAAGTTCCCTAACCTTTAAAATGGCATGGTGTAGTTTAAGCCTATGTTTTCTAGCACAATATTTGGTCTAGATCTGTTCAGTCTGAGCAGCAGTATTTGAAGTCTTTGTGGGCTGCAGTTTATATTAAAATGTATGGGGGACTGGAGGAAACATTGTAGAATTCAGTGGCTGGTGCAGTAGCTGTCTCTGATTTAAACCCCTGAACAACACAGGAGATGCTTGAGAAATTCTTTATTGTAACTGGAACATAAAATGAGCCTTCTTCCTACATAAGGCAAATCCCAAATCTCTCTGGAACTTTAATTGACTCAGAATGTGATTAATGTAACTTAATTGTCTTGACTGTACATACATCAGGCACATCACCACCATCTGAGTCCAGGGTGCATTGAATCGCTGTCTAATTTCCAAAGGCACTTTAAAGGATGTCATCCTCTTTGTCTAGACACTGACACCTTTTAAGATGAGGAATACCATGTTCAGCAGGAAGACTGAAACCCGTGTTGCACCTTGTTTATAGCAAAGATCTGATCGCTGCCTACAATACATTAGACACATCAGAATGGCATTTTCATTCATCGGCTCCTATCTGAACTGTCACTTTCAGAAAAATTGAAGAGACTCCAAAACCTTCTACCTTTTTAACCTGAAATGAAAAAATGTATTAAAAATATTGTCCATTAATGGACAGCAGCACATGGCAATAAATTGTAAAGCTGCTTTCTGATGCAATCTTAAAGAATAAAGCAGAAGTGCAGTTGATTCACTTACACTTTCTTTGTGTAAGCTCAGCCATAAAGTTTGAAACTGAAAGTAATTTTTCTATAACCGGTGATTTAGCTGCCTGTCCCTCCCTCTTCCAGGTCATTAAGTAGGTGTTGATGTGTTTTTGTTTGTTTTTAATATGTCTGTGCAATAAGAATATAATAGATTTCAATTTTTTATCAGTTTGCTCCTGAAATGGAGTATAAATACATTGCACCATGAGGTACTGAATAGTCCAGGGATTCAAATAGGTGACAATACTAGCATATGAATTCAAATGTATACACACATATACATTTAAAAGGACATTTGAATTTTGACATAAAGTATTAAAGACATGAAATTCATGGTTACAAGTGAAATGTACCATATGTCCTCCAGCACTTAGACACAAAGAGCACATTAGCTGAGTAATTAAAGGGCACCCTGTGGTGGCTAGGTGGTGGAGGACATATGGTGTATCATGACTAACCATGAATTTTGAAGTTCATATTGTTTTTGATAATAACCTTGTTCTTTGTATTTAATACACTGTAATTTCTGTGTGTTAGTGTATGTTTCAGTTGTGTTGGATGTCTCAGTTTCAGTACAGAGTTTTTCTGAAATTGTCAGCCTGACAAATATGTGTTATTTTAGAATCTCCTATTTTAATCTAAAATGACTTAAAACATTGGGGTCACAGAGCACTGACTTGTTGATAAAGGGGCAGCACATGTGTTTGTAGCTTTCTTCTGTTTCACACTTATATTTCATTATTACCAGTGCTAAAGACAACATGTGACATGGAGACACTTCCAAAATGTAGATTGTTGCAGGCAGATTCTGCAGATTCCACCTCCTCTTGAAAGCAGAGCAACTCTTTTTGCCTCTTCCTCTTTGTCACTCATAGCAAATATCATGCAGCCAAAATTCAGCTGAGAATTTTGCTGATGATGTACAAAGTGAAATAGAATCTACTTTGCACAACTTCAGGTGAAAGATATCTAGCTGGAACATAACAAAAACATTGATTTATCTGTAAACATGCGTTATTCAGGGACCCAGAATGGTTTAAGACAGTTTATTTACATAGTTGAATTTCTAAACATAGCCATTCTCTGGAAAAGCAAGTATCTGTTAGAGATGTAAGATCTGTGTATAAATAAGCCCTTTGTCTTTAAGCAAAAAGAACAGCTCTGAAAGTTTTATTCTAAGACAGCAAAATCAAATAGCTGTCTCAGCACGAACTGTTAGTTGAAACCACTCATTTGCCATGTTTTTCATCTGGATGTAGCTGATCAACGTGAAACTTGAGGCTGACCTTGGGGAAACTACAATGAGGTGATGACTACTTGGCTAGATTTAGGTCTACAAGACTTAGGTTTTAGGATGATATTTGCAGCTGAGATTCTTGAAACTCCTAGGGTAGTGGTGGAGGCACTAATCCTGTTCAATACTAAATTTCCACTGGCAGACTCCTAACAGCTATGTTTTTGATGTGTGTGCATGAACACGCTGAGCCAGTCTGTGCCAATTGCACAAGAAATTCTTGTCAAGAGATAATTTAGCTAATGTCCAGGGCAACTGAGCATCATGCAGCCACTCACTCCCCCATTCCCCCCCAGCGCTGAGAAGGGGAAAAGAAAGCAAAGGTGCCCCTCGCTCTCCCCTTCCCCCCAGCTCTGGGAAGGAGGAAATAAAACAAAAGTCCCAGGAAATTGAGAGAAGGACAGGAAGGAATGTCCTCACCCATTGTGGTCACAGGCAAAAGACAGACTCGTTAGGGGAAGAAAAAAATCTGTAAATTTAATACAGACACTAACAAAGCCACTTAACAGGGTAGGACTGTGAGAAGCATTACCACATTTTGAAAACAACTTCTCCCATCCCTGCTTTCTTCCTGGGCTCAGCCTTGCTCCCACTATCTCTACCTGCTCTCCCGCAGCGGGGCAGGGACAGGGAATGGGGGGTGAGATCAGTCCTGCTGCTTCTTCCTCCTTGCAGTGGGGGGGGAAGTTCTGGCATTCCTCCCCTGTTCCAGCACGGTTCCCCTCTCACAGGAGACAGTCCTCCACAAACCAACTCCAACATGAGTCACTCCCATGGGCATGTGGGTCACCCTCACATGCTGCAGTCCTCCCAGCACCCAACCACAACAGCGGGGCCTTCTTCCCTCAGGGTCCCAGCTTTCTTCAGGCACAGTCACCTGGGTCAGTGTGGGGCCCCCACAGTCCATAAATTGGTATCTGCTCCACTGTAGACATCCATGGTGGGGGGGAGCAGCAGCCCTGCTGTCTCACCATGGGATACAGGGGAGTCTCTGCCCCGGTGCATGTCCCCCTCTTCCTCCTCCGCTCTTCCACTGACCTCGGTGTTCATACAGATGTTCTCTTCACAACTCCCACTGCTCCTCCCAGGTTGCTCTTCTTAAACATGTTACTGCAGAGGTGCAGCTAATTGGCCCAGCTGTGGTGCAAAGGCAGGTCCGACTTGGAGCCAGGGGAGCTTTGAGAAGCTTCTCACAGGGGAGCCACTGCTGTTGTGCCCCCTCCCCTCTTACCAAAAAGCCCCACCACACACACAAACAACCACTTCCAAATGTATAGTAAAGCACAATTTTTCTCTCTCTTATTCCCTAATATCTCAGAAATTAAGGCTTTTACTTAGAATGTAGGAATTTGAGATTATTTTTTTTTCTCTATTTATTTTTTTCCTATGGGGCTCTTTGAAGTCCCAAGAAAGCAATCTATTTTCAAAACAGTTCCACTTCGCATCAAATACTTAAACTTTCATAGTATCAGAGACATCAGCTGACCCAAAATATTTCTTTTTATACAGTGAAGATCTCTTGTAAAATATAAATATGTTGCACAGAGTGGAGTCTGAAAACTATATATATATACACACTATATATATATAGTCACCAGGCTGGAGGCAGGGAGTTAGTCATTCTCCCAGGACATGAAAAATACAGATTTGGTTCCTTCAGACTGTTCAGAGCTTTGAATCCAGTACCTCCTACTCCCAGTGTGAGTAATCCAACCATTACACTGCTACAGAAAAGTGGGGCATCAGCACCAAAGAATATAGTCCTGATCAAATTTGACTTTCCAAGTGTCTCTGGGAGACTTTAGAGAGGTTCAGGTAGTTGTATGCTAAAATCAGATCATGGAGATTCAGCTCAGGACATTAATGCCTAACTCCAGAACTTTTGAGTTGTTTAATAGTTTTTGGTGTCTTCAAGGTTAGGTAGTCCAGAAAAAATCGGTGGACTGGAGAGTTGCTCAGCGCTCTGGTTGGCTTCAGATGCATAAATGTACTGGATTTGAGCTTCATGGCCTAATTCCTTCCTGCTCCATTTGGACAGAGTTCTTAGCACTCATTGCAGCAGGGAATGAGAGCAGCTCAACCAAAAAGATAACCTGCATCTTGAGAGGTGGAAGATTTGAATTGAGATCCACTTGGGCAAAGAAACTAATTGAATGTGTGTTTGGCACTCCACAGTAATGTTCAGTCCTTTACTCCACTGAGTAGAAGATGAAACTTCATTCTTAAGTTTAGTCTCATTTCAATCTTAACTATTAAAGATGGTGTTAAGTGCTCAATTCCAGAACATACCTAACCAGTGCTGCATTAATTGTTTGGAAACAAAAGCACATAGAAAGATATCCCATATTTCTCAGATGACAAACCAGTTTTTTTCTATGCAACGTACTTCTGCATTTGGTAGGATTGTCAGCTTCATGCTGTGTATCATGATGGAAATTGAACTAGCCTAAGTTTTCAAACTCTTATGTTGCTATTCATCCAGTTACCTTTTCTGGTTTTTCTTTTATTTGAGTGGGTGTTAAGCTCACTATCTTAAATAGAAAAATGTTTAATTTAGCTGTGGGATATTTTTTGTAGAAATTAAGCACTTGCCTGGGCCTAGAACAATTATAGTCTGTAATATCTGGGTAATGCAATGTAGTCAACTGTAACCTTTAATTAGATTTGCCTTCAGAGCACTGCCAAGTGAGAATCTGAATTCAGACAAGTGTCCAGATCTGCTTCTTGGCATCTTCTTTCAATATCTGTGAGAGCTTATTTTCAGCTTGTTATGCTGTTAGCCCTACATGCTCTGTTACTGTTAGTAGAAGTTGTACAAGAAGGGTTTCACTTCTAAAGGGTTGTTTTACAAACTAACTTTGCTGGAATCAAGATTTCCCGTTGCCAATTTCTATTGATTTCATTTTCAAGGCTAATGAAAAGAAACTTGCATGTTAACAACAACAAAGTTATAAATATTTAGCCTTCTGATCTAGGGAAGCCTTTCTTGATCTTTATGATGTCTCATTCTTCTTGGGTTTTCATATACAAAAATTAATATGTAAGCTCTTTCAGGCTTGGAGTCTGTTATTTCTGTCCGTTTGTGCGACATTACACTGTGTTTCTATCTGAACAGAGCATGTCTTGAAGAGAGAAGAACTATCTAGGAACTCTTTCATGAAGTGTTTTAGAAATAGAAGAGATAGATTTTTCTAAATCTGGACCTTTTTTTTAGCAAATATTTCTACAAGGCTTCACTGGCTCAAAATTTCCTAAGTTCAGAATGGACTTCTGGTGAAAAGACTCATATCCCAGATACTGCTTCTTGAAGATATAGAAGACACTGGCTCAAATACTTTGTTGGCTTTATCATAACTAAGACCTTGAACCAGAGCCTGTTCTACCACACACAGGAGCACCCATTGCCAGGCTCTTGGCTCTTTTGGGATTGTGTCTCATGCTGGTTCCCTGGAGAGGATTTGTTTAAATAGGTGTTCATTTGGTGGGAGTACAACTTAAGTCTCTTTGCGTTTTCTAGCCGCTGAGCAATGAGCTTCTTTCGTATGTTTGCTGATTCCCCCCCTCCCCTACTTTATTTCTTGTGAAAAAAAGTTTTGAAACATTTTGGCTCATGCATAGGTGTAATGGAAAGTGCAGCATTTCAAAAGTCAAATAAACAGTTTCATACTTTGTCATAGAAATGACCTCTTATGATGTTTGTATTTCTGTTAAACTACATGCCTTTTGTTCCTTAGTAATTCATAGCTCTTTTCTTCAGAAGTGAATTGAATTTTTTTTTCCTACTATTGTTATATTGCATTGAGGTTTTTTTGTGCAAAGGAATATATCTTTGATAACCAATATTATTCTGATCCAGGAATTGGGATGTAATCTGTTTTGTACCTTCCATCCTAGGCTGTACTTGAACATAAACACCGGCAGCAGGTGTTGTCTTATTCTCTTGCTCCTTCTATGTTTCATCCCTCACCCTCCAATTACTCAAGCCTGTACTGAGTTTTTTGAAAGATTTTTGTTGATTTTAATTTTTTATAGAAAATTAGGAGTAAACTGTAGTATTCTACAGCAAACCAGCAGTGATTCATCTGTAAATTATTTGTGTAGTTAACAGTCTAAACACGTAAAAATGGAAAAACTGACATAGATAACTTCAGGGAAATGCTATGTAAAAACCAGCTCCCTGTTGAATGTGCAAGGCAGTGGTCAAGGTTATGCTAGTTGCATATTTTGCTGATCCCAGGGTCTAGCCAGGCAGAAATAAAGCACAAGAATATCTTCAGGATGTCCCTTTGGTTTAATGAAGAATTACGCTGATGCTCTGCAATGTTTCATCTTTGGGATTTAATCAAGGACATGAAATCTGAAAAACAAATAATGTTTCGTTTAGAGAAATTTATTTTAGAAACAACATTTTTGCTTTAAGAAGCTCATTGTTTTTTCCTTCTTGTTGAAAATGGTTGTGGGGGTAAATCAAAATCTTATGGGAAAAATAATCATGCTGAAATGACAACAAAGCCTACTTTTCTCTGTCTGGTAGCGGTGGCAATTATTAAGTACGGCAAATTTCAGCACTACTGAATTCCGATGCTGACTTTACCGTTTTCCTATTGCCATTTAAGGAAGTATAAAAGACTATTTTCATTTAGTAATGAGATGTGATTGAAAAAAGTAGCCTTGTTAGATTATTATCACTGGAAGATACCAAAAAAATTAATGGAAGCGTTCATATCTTTCATTTCTTTCTATGCAGTTATTCAATTGCAGTATTAACCTACTTGCAAATGCAGGGAAATGTATGTCAGAAGATTCAAACCTTTCACACACAAGTTAATTTTTTCCCCAATGCTGTTCCATTTAAATCAATGCCCGAAAGTTACTTTTAAGTCCTTTGTATCCTTTGGAGTATTTATGTAAGCTGTCAGGGAACCACCAACATTAAAGAAGCAAAATAACTCCTGCTTTGAACAGAATCCTTTATAAAGGATTTTTATATGTATATGTATGTATATGTATAAACTTTATATGTATAAACTTTATAATTGCTGTTAAGTATTCAAATGGAATTGTTTAATGAAGATGCTAGTAAGTGATTTTTTTTTTTTTTTTGAAGCAGCATGTCTCTTTAACATCACTCTTCTTAAGGCTTCTGTTTTTACAAAGAGAAAAAAATAAAGGCATTGTAAAGCAAAGTCTACTTGGCAATTTACAGGTCAGTGTGAATTGAGGACACA